>NC_046636.1:16745355-17349605 GCF_900324485.2 Mastacembelus armatus
GAGAAAAGGCAGCCTCCTCCACTGTTGGCCCATTATGTAGTCTTATACTTAGAAAATTATCATCTTCATGCCTAATGGCGTTTAAGGACAGACAAGCCTCCTCCACTGTTGGCGATATGTGGCTGACTTGGCAGTGTGACCAGAGCTCATCATCATCACTTCTTTTTAGTTTTGCTTTTTTAGGCATAGCAACCCATGTCTTTTTCTTAAATTCATGATCATTTTTGGACTTCACATTGACATTTTATTTGAAATGTTGATGTCTTGAGACAGTTCAGGTCAAATATTGAGGCTGATTTGTTGAATGTGCACCACAGTTTAATTCAAAATGTGAGTATATCCCAGTGCTCATGCCTTGTGGTGTATAAATGAGAGACCAGACTCCGCCAGTGCTGGCAGTCCATAGCCTGCTTGGCAGCCTGACCACAGCATATCATCTCTTTCTTAGCTTCTGCAGCTTTCATTTTTAAGTTATTTCTATATCTTTTTTATGTTATTTGCTATTACATTTGTGTTTATACCTTGCCTTCTTCTAATGTTACGTGGATGTTTTCTTCCTGATATCCTTAAGTGCGGGCAAATGTGAGATTTGTCAATTATGCAAAATGTCACTAAAAGACAATCTAAACAATTTTACCTCCTAGCTTCTATCTGTGCTACTACTTTCTATTTGAGTCAGCAGGAAATAATACTTTACAAGTCCTCTACATCAGTACCTTAGCTTGTTAGGGCAACAGAAATCTCTGCAAGGTGATAATTGAAAAATACAGCCAGAGCCCTTATTAAAGGAATACATTGACATTCACACATTTAAGAGTGCGATATCTCATCACAGTGACTGTGCCAACAAGTGGCAAATGGCTTTGATTTTACAGCACCAAAAAAGTGAAATGGTATGTTCACATTGTTGCATTTGTCACTGAAACCTTCAGGTGCCCCTGGGCACATGCTAACTCATTACTGTACAGCTTTGAGCAGTAATTGGTTAAAATGAAGAATGCTGACTGGAAAATCTGAGGAAAAAAAGCTGAAGGACAAATGATGAAACCTTTTACCCAATAATGTGAGTATTTGGTCAAGGAAAATTCAAAATGTCAAAATGTCACTCTGTTCATACCCAATGGCATCTGCTGCACAAAAGCTCACAAGCAGGCTTAGCACTGTGGTGCACATTTTTCCTCTTTTGTGTAAAATTTCATTAAATTAGTTATCCAGCTTTTGTCATTTGTAAAAGGATGCTGAGGTTAGAGCTGCCAGGAAGGAGGCCTAGAGGAAGACCAAAGAGGTGGTTCTTGGATGTAGTAAAGGAGGACATGAGGATAATTGGGGTGGGTGTGGAGGATACATAGGAAAGGGTTGAATGGAGGCTTTTGTACTTCTTGCTATTCATTTTTGCAAGATGTTTTTAATGTATTATTGTCATCTCTCTTCAACCCTCTCAACTTTTTTTTCTGCCAAAACATTGTGGGAACCGGGCATCAAGTGACTGTCCTTTGCTGAAAGGTTATTGATGAGCTGCTAATGAAAGCCCTATTAAACGCGAGCATATTGATCCACTGAGGGCCTGATGACAGTGTCATTGCAACAGCAACACAATTGGAAGAGACTTCCAAGAGCCTGAAGAGTGATGATGGAATAATCAGCTTATATACTGCTCCACCTTGGTCTTCCCATTTATTTTTTGTATCACATTTAGCAAATGACCACCTAATGTAAAATTTGTAACACTAACTCCACTCCATATCAAACTGTGATAGTCCCCCGTTCTTCCACAAGCATTGACACATATAATTTACAGTTTATAGTCGCCCCTTCCAGTGGTTGTGAGGTCAGGCCCGATTTGAGTCTATTCGGGAAGGCACTAATGGAATACCCACAATAGTCAATGAGAGTGAGCAACCTGTCACCAACTTGATGTTGTGTACTTTTACAGCTCACAAACATGGCAGTGCATTATGACATAACCCAAGCCAAATGGAGCATTGAAGAAAAAAGTTAGCCTTGTTAATTTATGGTAACATTATGATTGTCTTTTTAACGTATCATGCAAGACATACCGCAGTGGAGCCAAGAATGAAAAAGCATGGGTCTTAAAGTTGTGTTCGATCACACAAGTTTCTGTGAAATCTCATATCTGTGGAATTGCCAATGTGAAATGGTTACTACATATAGCAGGTGTGTGGTCTCCTGGTCTGGTCAAATCATCTAGTGTGTGTGTTCAGATGATCATAATATTAAAAATCAGATGAAACTGTCCTTATATCTGTGGTGTCCCACGTTTTTACAATTTGGGAAGAATTGAAAATTGTATACTTCTGTTCCTTAATTGGCCCTGTGATGGACTGGTGACCTGTCCAGCAGTGTTAATTTCGTTGACGAAGTATTTTCGTTATAATTCTCGTCAACGACAAGTTTTCACTGACGAAAACGAGACGTTAACTACATAAAAATTAAGTGATGACGACGAAAACTAAATAAAAATAAACTGACATTTTTGTTGACTAATAAAAACGAGACGAAAATGTGAGTGAGTGTCGTTTTTAGACGAGATCCAATCAGACAATCTTTCTAAGACACATTTGAAAAGTAACTGATCCACCTAGTGACGCGGGATGCGCGAGACATCATCATAGCATACACTGGGGTTTTGTCTGAGTTAAACTATAATGAAATGGAAACAGCTGGGAGAAAACAAAGAGAAGATATATGGGTCAGTTTCACGTTTGATGCAATGGCATTACTGCTAAATACAGTTTTTCTCTTAAATATTTTGGAGTTGACCTTTTGCTTTAAAAAGCACTAATAGAGGAACATCCATCCATCCATTATCTATATCCACTTATTCCTTAACCAGGGTCACGGGGATCTGCTATCCCAGCTCTTTTTCGGGTGGAAGGCAAGGGTACACCCTGGACAGCAGTGCTAATTTTGACAGCAGATTTTAATTTAGTTTTAGTCATAGTCTTTTGACTAAAATGCAATTTTAGTTTTAGTCATATTTTAGTCATCTGCTTTGCTTTAGTTTTAGTCTAGTTTTAGTCGACTAAATAGCATAAGATTTTGGTCGACTAAATCTACTGTAGATTTCGTCGACTAAAATTGGGTTTAATTTAAGTGTAATTCAGTTAAACTATTGTAATACACAAAATATTCTAAATTAAAATTAAATGAAAAACAAGTTTCATTAAATATATATGGAATATGGCCTTTCTATAAAAGACCAAAAATTAGATATGCAGTGTTTATAACCTGCATATGACATTCTTAATTCTTTAACCTCTTAGTCACCCCACCCCTTTTTCTGCAGACGGCCGAACAACACATACCCGAATTAAACTAGCTGTTGTCTTTACATTTTAAGGGTTATATTGATGACCTTGGTGTCGTCTAAAGTAAAAGTTTTCCAGTTTATTATTTCACGCTGTAATATATGAAATATGACTCCCCTTCCCCCATTAGCTTCGCCCGCTGCGTGCCCACCGTTGTCACGGCAACTTACTGTAGCAGTGGGGGCTGTTTAAATCCCCCTTCCGCCTCGTTGGCTATACAGTATGACACATTGTTGGAATGGGCTTTGCGTTGGCTACAATATATGTCAGTCATCATTGACAAACAATGCGACAGGTTGTTTCTACTTTCATTAGAAGTTGTCCTATCCTCCTGGTGGGATTTGCTCTCAGTGGTGATTCCTATTGGTTTTATGCTTACTTACGCTGTTAAATGTACCAAGCAAGTCTCATTGAGGTCTAATGTGATTCACAGAAGCTTGCTATGTCAATCTTTATTGAACAAATGGCGAAATCAACCGTAAAACGAACCGGATTAAAACTTTTCATGAGGAGGAAGATGGTTTTATGGATTTACTCAGGGATAATATGTCTTTTGGACTAAAACATGGAAGCACTATGTTCCCTGAATTCTAACGAAAAATATGTAATACTTGATGTTTCAGTACATGTATGAGGTTACACGACAGAAAAGGTAAGAATATACCTGAATATTGAATTTCCAATATTTTGGTGTACTCGTTAAACATTAAGAAACTGTAGTCGCTGTGATAATCCATCCTAAATTGCTTTATACTGTCATGATGCGCACCTTGCACTTCCTGTTTTGGTTTTATTTTGGAAGGATCATGACAGGAACCAGTTTTCTGTTCCCTTGATTTTTGACCGAATTAACTTATTGTTTTCACCTGCACCTTGTTTTCACCCCATGCTTTTTATACACCTGTTTCTGCCTTTGTTCCTTGCCAGGTTGTCTGTTGCGATACCTACGTTCCACGCCTTGTTTGCCGGACTTCTTTGCCACATTCAACTCCGCTTGTTTTTCCTGGTTTCTTTTAGACTTTTGTTGATCCTGGATTGCTTTTTGTTTGCACAAATCTAAGTTAAGTTGTTCTGGTTTTTCTTTTGTCACTATGTTGTCGCTGTCTTGCGTGTCTGTCTCGTTCCTCTTATGTTTTTGGTTTTTGTCTTGCCACCCTGTCCTCGTAATTCCTTTGTTCATGCCTTGTCCCTCTTTTTTATGTTCATGTTTTCCCCCTGGTTTGTGAGCCCTCAGTGTGTGTGACCCAGACCCTCATGCCTTGTCTCCCCTTAGTGTTCATGTTCTGTTCCCACATTCCTGTTTTCACTTAGACCCGTGTGCCTTGTTTTCCTTTCTGTTCCTGCCCATGTTCACACTTATGAGTTTCCCTGCCTTGTCCTACTCCTGCTTGGTGTGTTTGTTTCTGTTTTAGCCTTGGTTTTGTTAATAAAAGACTCCTTTTCCTCACTCCTGTGTCCTGTGTGGGTGAAGTGTGCTCCTGACCACGTCCTAGTTTATGACATATACCATTTGAATCGTGAGACAATTTTGGTCCCAGGTCTGGGGCCGTTAATGTCCCTGCTGGGTTAAACTTTTTTTTTTTTTTTTATACATTGCAGAAAAAAATCCTTTACTTTTTACTTTCAAATAACAATATCGTACTACCTGTATCTAGAGTGAATAGAAAGTGCAAAGTAGCTAGAATGGCTGTGCTGTTGTTTTTGTACTTTTCCCACCTGGCATGCCAATTTTACCTTGTTGAGTTAGTAATATTTTACGTGCTTAAAAGTATATAATAATAATAATAATACATTTTATTTCATGGCGCCTTTCAAAGTCTCAAGGTCACCTTACAGATAGAAAAGGAAGCATACAGCATGATATACATAGAGTGCATTAAAACAACAGTAACAAGAATACATAAACGGCGGGAGAGAATGTAAAGGCAAAAGCGTGGATTATCTAGGAAGTGGGCGAAGTACAGTAAAAGTAAATTGAAATACAGAAACCCAGATGACAGAACAACAAATATGAAACAGTATGAGACAATATGAAATAGGCAGAGGGTGGTAGGACATCACGGGCTGCTTTGAGAAGTTAAGAGAGTTAGGTGGAAAACGCTATACGGAACAGATATGTTTTGAGTGATGATTTAAAAGTTGATAAGTCCGGAGACGACCGGATGCGATGAGGGAGAATGTTCCAAAGGCGGGGCGCAGTGTGGCTGAAGGATCTAGCGCCCATGGTGGCCAGGCACGCTGTAGGGGTGCAGAGGAGAATGGAACTGGAGGAGCGGAGAGGACGAGGCGGAGAATAGATATGAAGTAGTTCAGTGATGTATGGTGGGGCAATAGAGTGGAGGGCTTTGTAGGTGAGAAGGAGGATTTTATAGTTTATACGGAAGGACACAGGGAGCCAGTGAAGTTGTTTAAGGACAGGGGTGATATGATGTGAGGATGGAGTTCTGGTGATGATTCGGGCAGCAGAGTTCTGGACAAGTTGTAGTTTATGAAGTGATTTGAGAGGTAGACCAGTGAGGAGTGAGTTACAGTAATCCAAACGAGAGGTGACAAAGGCGTTAATGAGTATTGCCGTGCTATCGGTGGTGAGTGAGGAACGGATGCGGTTTATGTTACGGAGATGGGAGTAGGCCGACCGGGTAGTGGTATTGATATGCTGAGTGAAGGAGAGAGTACCGTCTAGGATGACACCCAGGCTTTTAACTTGGGGGGAGGGGAGGACAGTATTGTTGTCAATTTGAATGGAGAAGGTGCTGGTTTTAGAAAGGGTGGATCTGGTGCCCACGAGGAGAATTTCAGTTTTGTCAGGGTTGAGTTTCAAAAAGTTATGGGTGAACCAGGATTTGATATTATGTAAGCAGGTAAGGAGGGAGGGAGGGGGGAGGGTAGAAGATGGAGCAGCAGAGAGGTAGAGCTGGGTGTCGTCTGCATAACAGTGGAAATTGATGTTATGTTGCCTAAGGATATTTCCGAGAGGAAGGAGATAAATAATAAAGAGGAGGGGCCCCAGGACAGAGTCCTGAGGCACGCCACAACTGACAGTAGAGGGCTGGGAGTGGAAGTTCTGGAGATGGACGGACTGGGTGCGGTCAGATAGGTAGGAGGTGAACCATGAGAGGACCGAGCCGGCTATGCCGATGGAAGCAAGGCGATGGAGGAGAATATTGTGTGAGATGGTGTCAAAAGCTGCAGTTAGGTCAAGGAGGATGAGGATGGAGACAAGGCCAGAGTCTGCGGCTACTAGGAGGTCGTTGGTGATTTTGACCAGGGCAGTTTCAGTGCTGTGAAGTTGGCGGAAACCAGATTGAAAGTGTTCGTATAGGCTATTGGCGGAAAGGTGGGTATGGACCTGGTGGTGAACAACTTTTTCCAGGATTTTGGAGAGGAACGGGAGATTGGAGATAGGGCGGAAGTTGTTAAGGTTGGCAGGATCGAGACCAGGTTTTTTTAGAATTGGTGAGATGATGGCTGTCTTGAGTGATGGGGGTACGATGCCAGAACTGAGGGAAGTGTGAATAATGTGGGTAAGATGAGGAAGGAGAGAGGGGAGACAGAGCTTGACGAGGTTGGTTGGTAGGGGGTCAAGTTTGCAGGTTGAGGGTTTGGATTTGAGGATCAGGGAAGAGATAACCGTGGTGGGTGGAATGATAAAACTCGAAAGCAGGGAGGATACTGGTAGAGAGGGAAGGGTACAGTGGAGGCAGTTCGCAGTGTCACAGATGGGGGGAAATTGCTGGTGTATATTTTCGATTTTTGATGAGAAGAAATCCAGGAAGTTATTGCACAAGGTGGTGGAGAGTGAAGGGAAGAGAGGAGTATCGGGAGGGCCCAATAAATTTTTGACAGTGGAGAAGAGGGAACGCGTGGAGCCAGAGGCGGATACAATAAGCGAGGCATAGAAGTCAGATTTTGTTTGAGTAATGGTTTGCTTGTACTTCAGTATGTGGTTTAGGTATAAGTCCTTGTGGGTGGATGAACCGGTTTTTTTGAAGAGACGTTCAAGGCGACGGGCTTGGGTTTTGAGGAGGCGGAGTTCGGGTGTGTACCATGGAGCAGAGTGCGTAAAGGATACAGATCTAGTTTTGAGTGGGGCGAAGGTGTTGAGTAGATTTCGTAGCTCACAGTTGAAATTGGATAACATGTTGGAGAGGGACGGTGTGTAATTAGTACATGAAAGGTTGTTGAGAGCAGCAGTGAAGGAGGGGAGGTCGATGTTCTTTAAGTTACGGAAGGTGATGGTGCGGGAGAGGTGGGTTTTGAAGAGAGGTAGTTTGGAGTTAAAGCAGACTAGTTTGTGGTCGGAGAAGAAGGTGTCGAGGGTAGAACATGACTGAACTGTGACGCCAGAGCAGCAGACTAAGTCGAGGGTGTGGCCTAGAGAATGTGTTGGGGAGGTGATGTATTGTTGGAGCCCAAAGCTGTCCAGACAGGAAATTAGGTCTTTTGTAGCGGTGTTGTTGGGATTGTCGAAGTGGATGTTAAAATCACCAAGAAGAATTATGTTGGCTGACAGAGAGATGAGGTCAGCTAAGAGGTCAGACAGTTCGTCCAAGAAGGTCGGGTTAGGTTTTGGTGGGCGGTAGATAGTGGCCAAGAAGGTTGGTGTGTGACCATGAATACGTGCTATGAGAGCTTCAAAGGACTGGAAGGTGATAGTGGGATGGATGGATATTTTGTATTTAAGGTTGTACAGTATGGCGAGGCCGCCACCGCGTCCCGAGAGGCGTGGATGGGTGAGATATGTGAAGCCAGGAGGAATAGATTGATTAAGTTCAGTGAAGTCGTTGGGCTGCTGCCAGGTTTCAGTTAAGCACAGGATGTCGAGATTGTGTTTAAGAATTATGTCAAAGATGAGGGATGCTTTTTGAGAGAGGGAGCGAACGTTAAGAAGCCCAAAATGAGTGTTGTGGAAAGGTGTCGAGTCCATGTTTCTGGGGATGTTAGCTAGTACAGAGTGGTTGATCTGGCGTATACCTGATTTTCTAGGCTGAGGTCGGGAGGATGACCAGATGGAGGGGATTGGTAGTATGGAGTCAGATAGTCAGGCATGTGGGACAGAATGGACAGATTGTCCAGTGTTAGTGTGTGGGGTACAGTGAACTGCATGTTGAATGTTGGTGGAAAGTATATGGGAGCCCAGGCGGTTAGGATGCAGACCATCTCCTGCAAAGAAGGCAGGTCGGTTCCAGAAGAGGTTGAAGTTGTCGATGAATTGGAGATTGTAGGACAGGGAGACAGACTTGATCCAAGTGTTGAGACTGAGGATTCTACTGAAGCGGCCAGAGCCTCTTCCAAACGTGGGGATGGGACCAGACATGAAAATAGTCTTACCACAGTTGCTTAGGAGGTGGAGGAGAGAGATAAAATCCTTTTTAGTCAGTTCAGACCGGTGGAGTGACGTGTCACAAGTTCCAATATGAACAATCACTCTAGAGATGGAAGACGGAAGTGTTGGCAGTAATCCAGGAAGCATGGCCAAGATGTCAGAGACCATAGCTCCAGGGAGACAGTGAGTAGTGGCGTTGAAAAAGCGTACATTCCTTATAATTGAGTCTCCGATGATTAACGTGGTTGGGGGGAAAAGGGGGCGTGGAGAAGACGCCAGTAGTTGGCTGTTTGAGTCGTGTCGTCTTGCTGACTGGCGGGGAGGCGGGGCGGTGACATCGGGTGCTGAGGTGGAAGATGGAGGTGGCAGTTCGGTTGGTCCGTAGCTAGGGAGCCCGTGAGTGTGCCTGAGCACGGCCTCGCGAAGGATCCTACGGCGCACTGATGTAGTAGCTGAGCGGGATGGAGACTGTTTTCCGCCGTGGCAACGGGCTCCGCGAGGAGCACTTGGACTAAGGCGGGGGCGGCGGGTGTCGTCAGAGGGGAGCGAGAGCAGGTGACGGCGCTGAACGACATTGGCGGGTGACGGGGGTTGTTGGGAAACCGGAGCGGAACGATCCGGTACGTGGTTAGCGGATGAGGCCGTATGTAGGTCCGGGGTGGCAGAAGACAGAGGTGCAAATGGATTGGAGAGGTCTAGAGAGGGACGCGGAGACCCGTGGTGATATCTTTTCCGCCCACGAACCGCAACCTCGGTCCAGGAGGACCGAAGACATGGTGTAGAAGAGGAGGAGGGTCGAGGACAGGTTGACGGGTCCCATGGGGCAGTGTCCTGGAGAGTGAAGGTAAGTGTGGAGATCTTCCTCGACTGCTCGAGGGCAACGTCCCTGAAGCTAGTCAGTATGGAGTCTTTCTGTTGGAGATCGTGAGAGAGGCGGCGTATTTCCTGCTTTAATTTGGTGATTTCATTGTTTGCTAGACGGAGTAGTAGATTGGCATTGTCCGAGTTGGTATTGTCAGGTAGTGTTGGCGTTGTTGTTGTTGCTCTTGGTGTTGGTGGCGTTGTAGGAGCCTGGCTGGTTGTGTCGATCGCCATCTTGTCGGTCGCCATCTTGTCGGTGATGCAATCATGTGATGCAATCATGTGATGCAATGTTCAATAGATATGGTTATCAGTAAACAACAATTGTGAAAGCCTGCTACAAATTCTTCTAGAGTGCAAATGAGCCACTTAGGACACTTTAAATTTGGTCATTGAGAGATTATGTGACAGTGGCCTGGGCATGTGAAAAGCCCACACCCATCCTGCAATGTACAGATAACACACGACAGAGAGATGGGCATTTTTTCTTTTTGTACTGTGTTTTGTGACTGTTTGGGATTGTTATGCATTTCTTTGTGGTCATACTGTATTTGTAGTCATTTTGTGTAGTTGTGTGTCTCTTTTTAGTTTGTTGAGCCTTTGTGGTCATTTTGCTTTACTTTGCAATCCCTTTTTCGTCTATTTAATGTTGTTTTGTGTGTCTGTGTAGTAATTTTGTGTTCTTTTTGTGGTTTTGTCTTTTAACAAGTCCTTTGATTAACTTTCTAATAAGAAACAGAGGATTTGGCCCATTGCCCCAAGGGCTTAGGGGGCTCCCTCTGTCCAACTGATCCATTTAATAATCCATCCATGTATTTGGGTTTATGTATAATGCCATTTTCCTTTGGTGTGCAATTAATAAGGAGCAGGAGCGGCTTTAGTCTACATTCAAACTGACTTCTGAATGAGGACGGTCCAGCTCTGTGGAAAAACAAACAAAAAAACATGGTTTGAGCCTGGCAGCAGACCTACACTATGGCTTCTGTCAGTGTTTTGTGGCAGCCAATCAAATACATGCAAGCATACATTCCTGGTAGAGCATTTTTTACTGCCTCTTGATTGCTGTTACACAAAATAAGTGTCCATATTAACTTTATTAACTTCAGAGTTTCGCAAAATCCTGTCTGAATAATTTAAACCAAGTTGCAATGTTTCAATATCTGATAAGCCTTTAAACTTGTAAATATGTTGCTTAAACTAGGCTTGCTTGATAGTGTCCTATATTTTCCTGGTGCTTGAAGCAAAATACCCACACAACCCACTCTTTCGATGCAGAGAAGGTTTTTTTCCATAATTTCTCAATAGTGTGCTAGACTCATTGCAGAGAAGCATTGTCACATAATTCAGAAATGGTTCTTTATCAGTACAGAACCATCCAGTTCATATGTATGTATATACACACATATATATATATATATATATATATTGGCATAATAAGCTGGCCAAAAGAGGACATAGAAGCCACTGATGTCAAGACAAGGAAGCTCTTCACAATGCATGGAGGACTTCACCCCAAATCCAGCATCCTGAGACTGTACACTAAGAGGAAGGAAGGAGGCCGGAGACTGGTGAGCGTCAGAGCCACCATCCAAGATGAAACGGCCAAGATCCATGAGTACATCAGGAAGATGGCCCCAAGCGATGGAATACTTAGTGAATATCTCAGGCAACAGAAGCCCGATGCAGAGGAAGAAGAGCAAGAACCATCATGGCAGGACAAACCCCTGCACGGCATGTACCACCGACAGATACAAGAAGTGGCTGATATCGAAAAGTCCAACTGGTGGCTGGAAAAAGCTGGACTGAAAGACAGCATAGAGGCACTAATCGTAGCAGCACAAGAACAGGCCCTGAGCACAAGATCGATAGAGGCCGGGGTCTACCAAGATGCTAGCAGGCAGAGCGTACATGGAACGCCATAACCAAGTGGCCGGCATAGTGTACAGGAACATCTGTGCCGAGTATGGGCTGGAGGTCCCAAGGTCAAAATGGGACACACCTCCAAAGGTGAGGGAGAATGACCGAGCTAAGATCCTGTGGGATCTTATCTGGTCATCTTCCAGATACAGACCGACAAACTGGTGATGGCTAACCAACCGGACAAAGTAGTGGTGGACAAACAGCAGAAGAAGGCCATAGTGGTAGATGTAGCAATCCCAAGTGATAGCAACATCAGAAAGAAGGAACATGAGAAGCTTGAGAAATATCAAGGGCTGAAAGAAGAACTAGAAACGATATGGAAGGTAAAAGCAACATTGGTCCCCGTGGTAATCGGCACCCTCGGGGCTGTGACCCCCAAACTGGGAGAGTGGCTCCAACAGATCCCATGAACAACATCAGAGATCTCAGTCCAGAAGAGCGCAGTGCTAGGAACAGCTAAGATACTGCGAAGAACCTTCAAACTCCCAGGCCCGAGATTGAGGAAGACACACACACACACCACCCATAGGGGTGAGAAGGGAATTTATATATATATATATATATATATATATATATATTATATAGACTTCTCTCCTGTCAGAAAGAATGCCATTCACTTCATCACAGCACTTCCAAACATAAATCAGAATCATTAATAGCTGTGTTGTGGATTGGACACGTCAAAAAATGTTTTGAAGTTTTCTCAAATGCAGCACCCAGAAAGAAATCTTCAAAACCATATCAGCGTTTCACTAAACATATCATACATTATTATAGATATAAGCATATGAAAAAATAACATTCATACAAGAATAAACACATGCATGCATAGGAAGGACAGCTGTGAGATGGTTTATTCTCATTGTGAGGTAATAAATTTATAACTCAAATTACAGCACATCTACAGTACAAGGCCAACAACTTGAGAGCCTCTCTGGACCTTTTGCAGTTTCCATTGTTTCTGAAGTAATACAAACAGTTTCTTTCACACCAAGCCTGTATGCAGTGCCCCAGTGCACTCACACTTTATACCTCTATAATAAATGCTCTTTCAAAGGCAGATTGTTGTGATCTTGCTTGAAGTTACTCACCAAACCAGTTCAATTCCTAAGAAGAAATAAACACAAATGACAAGAAACCAAAAAATTCAAACTTTGCTAGTTTAAATTTAAAAAAAAAGTGGCTAAAATAGTGTATAGTATAGTTATACACTGTACTCTGTTATTTCAGATTTATAACACCATACTCTCACCATATTCAATGTGACAGCAGGGGACTCAAGTGTAAGGCAGTGATGAAAAAAACCCAATGACATTATACCATAATAAAACCATTAGGAAAACCAAGTCCGTAATGTGCAGAAGTAAACATTTAAAATGATCAGCAATCCCTGCCAAATATGTACCCCAAAAACCTTTTTTTTCAAGTTGGTTAAAATTAAGTTTAATTAATTAGAAAATCAGTATGTATTTTAAATTACCAGTAGAAATAAATGAGTCAGAAATGTGTAGGTGCATGATTTGAATCATTTCTGGTAGCACTTTTTTATATATGAAGCAAACTGAGGCAGAGTTGCTGTACCCGAGTTGAATAACTTGTCCAACATTGCTTGGCCAATAAAGCTGATTTTGATATAAATGGTTGGACATTAAAGTGCAATAGTGTGTAAAGACTTTGATGTATACGTTTAATAATGTGATGTGTCATAAGAATGTCATACACTGTTCAACAGCAGAAACTTACAAGATAGTAGTTGTTGTACCAAACTCAACAATTATATAGTGTGTATATATATATATATATATTATACTATAGTATAGTATGTAATACTATATAATATATATTATAACTATATAATAATATAATATAATGTATTATATAGTATATAGTATATTATAATTAAAACAAAAGGTTGTCACCACAAAATTATTACTCAAAAGTAAGTAGTTCAATTTAAGTAATTAGTTCAATTACTTATATCCTCACTAGTTCAATACTATAAGTAACTTATAGCAGGAGCAGGACATAATGTAAAATATATGCATATCATAAGCCTTTCAATCAATTATGTGCCTTTGAAAGTTCCAGGGGGGTTTTCTAATTATCATAACAAAATCCTAAACACATAATAATGCAAAAATTATCCTTTCACAATAGCACACTCAGTCAGTCACACACACACACACACACACACACACAGTGGAAGGGTATTTCAATACCATGATGAATAAACATGTGCTTACAATACAGCGCCAACACTAGCCAATCATGTATTAGCTGTTACAGATCTCAAGAGTATGTATGTGTGGTTACAGTGTGTAAAACCTAACCACTGTGAATTTCAGCATACCAATCAGAAATGCAAATACTGAGACACACACACACACACAGACGCATAGGCAGGCAAGACACTGTCAAACAGGTTAGATGAGTGCAGGTAAGAGAGGAGGAAGGGCTATGCTAATGTCAGCACACAGAGAACAGAGACAAGAGACGCTAGCATACAAGCAGACAGTTGAACTAAAACACAGCCAGCACTGTGAGCACTGAGGGCAGGCAGTTTCTGTAGAAAGGCAAACAGTCAGCGTGCTGTAAGGCAAGTGGCCATACGACTACCCTAGCAGTGTGTTTTGTAGCCAGGCTGAGTATCAGCTAAAAAGGCAGGCAGCTCTCTCTGTCTCCTGTTGTGTTGTAGTTGGAGAAACACTGGCAGCAGCAACAGCATAGAGAGGCTATTAGAGTGGCCTTTATCCTCTGCTGCCCCCCCCCAACACACACAAACACACAAAGACCAAGGCAACTCGGGTGGCCAACCAACTCTGCTTTTTAAGGTAAATTTATATATTCAGTTTGTTTTACAGCTCAACCACTTGTAAATGGTAATATATGTGCATGCTCTTAAGTTTATCAACTTAAGGTAATTATTTATTTCATTCATCATTGGCTGTGTGTACATGCTACTGGTCAGACTCTGGTTAATGGGTTATTTGGGTCTATCAATTTACATTAATGAGAAGTGGTAGTTTACTTCAAAAATGCAAGAGGTAAATGAAGCAATACATGATGTCATGCTTGACATCAAAATTGACACATAATGCAGTATGAGTTTGATAATGAAAAGCTAAAGCTAAAGTAGGCACAAGTCCCTCACAGTTAGCAGAGTTAATGAGGGTACTGGCTCGTGAGTAACCAAGTGAAGGGAGCTGATAATGTGTGTAGGTGCAACAGTTACCATGCAACACACCACACCAGGCTAGCCTTGTCACTGTGCTTCCTGCAGGGGATCCTCGCCAGTAAGATTCATTAACATAGGGACAGAAGGAGAATAAAAGGACCACCAGTACAAAGTTGCCTGCCTGCTGTGCTCGCCTGCTTTGTCTGACTGCATCTGTCAGGGGTAGTATGTTCAGGCACGGACCCAGGGGTTGATATTTAACAGGTGCTGTGGCTGCAGGCATCAGGTAGCACTGTATCATTGTGCGTGTGGAAGCGAGAGAAAGAGAAAAAAGGAAGAGACTACTTTGTAAATCTAAAGGATTACTCATTTCTCAAAATAAAAGAAACACAGGGGATAGCAGTTCAACAGTAATGAGCTTCAAAAGCAATCATGAGAATGATGAAGATAATCCCTAGTATGGGCATGGAAATGAAAAGTCACTTTCACTTTCAGTATAAAAAAAAAGAAATAAGTACGGTTCAAGTCTTGTACACATTTTAAGGTAATTGTTATGTTACTTAATACTTCAGTTTTTAGAGGAAAGTACTTTTGGCTTTACTTTATGTGAAGATTATATGCATTACTGATCAGGTAAAAATATAATTGATTGTTAAAGATTAAACTCCCCAGGGTACTGTGTAATGAAAGTGATATTAAGTCTGTGATATAATATACAGGATATGGATAGATAGATTTCTTTCAATCTAATGAATGCTTCTGTTTGAGAAACATGAAAAATCTAAATATGCCACTATAGTTTTCCGTAATGGGTAATTTAATATTGCACTTCCTTCAACTTTGGGGACTGAAGAAAGATTTAAGAAAAAAGAGGTGACAGTTGATGCAGCCGAGGCTGTAGTGGTTTTAGGCCCACATTTAGTCCTATGTATGGGTTAAGCCCCATGGCATTACAGACATTACACACCTGCTTTTATACACTGAACTGCCCTCCTCGTTACTAGTAAAGTGATCTTAATGTGTAAAATTGGTAAAATAAAGATCTCACCCCATGGGGTCAAAATGATCACAAGAACGGTGAGCAAAAATCCCAGAACCACACGGGGGGACCTAGTGAATGACCTGCAGAGAGCTGGACCAAAGTAACAAAGGCTACCATCAGTAAAACACTACGCCGCCAGGGACTCAAATCCTGTAGTGCCAGACGTGTCCCCCTGCTTAAGCCAGAACATGTCCAGGCCCGTCTGAAGTTTGCTAGAGAGCATTTGGATGATCGAAAAGAGGATTGGGAGAATGTCATATGGTAAAATGAAACCAAAATAGAACTTTTTGGTAAAAACTCTACTTGTCGTGTTTGGAGAAGAAAGAATGCTGAGTTACATCCAAAGAACACCATACCTACTGTAAAGCATGGGGGTGGAAACATCATGCTTTGGGGCTGTTTTTCTGCAAAGGGACCAGGACGACTGATCCACGTAAAGGAAAAAATGAATGGGGCCATGTATCGTCAGATTTTGAGTGAAAACCTCCTTCCATCAGCAAGGGCATTGAAGATGAAACGTGGCTGGGTCTTTCAGCATGACAATGATCCCAAACACACCGCCCGGGCAATGAAGAAGTGGCTTCGTAAGAAGCATTTCAAGGTCCTGGAGTGGCCTAGCCAGTCTCCAGATCTCAACCCCATAGAAAATCTTTGGAGGGAGTTGAAAGTCTGTGTTGCCCAGCGACAGCCCCAAAACATCACTGCTCTAGAGGAGATCTGCATGGAGGAATGGGCTCCTGAGGACTGAGGAGGTGATTTAAATCAAAATCAATGCAGGGTAAGATTTCATGAGTTTGTCTCCGTACTATGGGTCAAACTCCAAAAAGGCTTCTTTCTGCATGGTACATTCAGTATCTGCATTAGACCAAGGCACATACAGTACGTGCCTGATGATATGATCAGGATTATTTTGTATGTCAAACATCAAAAGCCGTTCGAGAGGCTTTATACTTTATTACTGCTTTCTTTGCTTAAGTGGAGGACTTAAGTGTACTGTTTTCTCCCCCACTCGTAACGCTTATCTGACTATGATGCAAAGAAAAATATTTTTCCCAAATCCTCGTGACCTACACTTATATAATCTGTCAATCTATAATTTTTTTTTAAACTTCCCTTTCTTTACTACTCCCTTTCTGTTACTTCTTAATTATTATTTCTGCATTCTCCAGGGAGCTGCCCTGTCATTGGCTGAGATTATTGAGAGTTTTGTGATCTTACAGCTTGCAAAAGTGAGATGAAGTATCAGTGCGAGAGACAAAAACATGGTGCAGGCAGTCTGAAGGAAGACAAACAGAGTGCTTCCACAGTGACCTACTGACAGAGCCCAGATTATCTCACCTGTTAAACTAAACATTCACTCCAGCTGTCTGTCAGTCTACAGAGGGTCAAAGATACTTGCACTGATCGCATATTCGTTTTCCACAATCATAACACAATGTTCAGAGGTTAGTCACTATTCTGTGCAGTTCTGCGTGTAGAATGAGGGTAAGGCAGATGCTCATATACGTTTGTTTTACACGATGGAAAAAATCCCCAAAAAAACCAACTCAGTTCAAATCAGTCATGGATGGATAAATCCTATTGAAAGGCTGTCAAAAACGTATTTTTTCTGTTACAAATCAAAATTGGGTTTCTTGAGAAATCTACAGCCACAGAATTGAACTGAAGAGGTAGCTGTCGGCAAATGATATATAACACTGTTAGTGGTGTTGCTGTTGGTAGAAAACTGTTAAATATAGTGGATTTCTAGCCATGTTAGCAGCATTGCTTTAGGGATTGCATTGTTGTTGGTGCAGCATTTGGTGCACAGTGAAATATCATGTCTTACTTATTAGATTGCATGGCACAGCTGATATTATATATAATATTAGCTGTGTTATAGTTGTGTTTATGCACTACTGATTGTGTTTATAGGTGAAACATATGGGAGGAGGAAATGGGTATTGAAAGGGAGTGAGTGAGTACTGTTGGGCTGATGGGTTAATGTCTGATTTTATGGAGAACAGTTACATTGTTTATGTGGATATTTGCACATATGAGCATATTCTACATTAAAGGAAAATTAATGATAACCCTATTTTTTTTAGCACAGTAGGGCCTAGTAAATATCTAAACAGAAAAAAACTGTTACCAGAAGCCCTTCTCAGGATGCAGCTTGGCATGAGTCAAACAAATTATACCTGCACAAGTAGGTGCCACTCATTATGGCAAAATAGTGACATGGGGAACAAAACAAAACTCGTTTCTTTTTCTTATTTCCTATTTGTAAACTGACAGCTGTGATTCTTTTCCGTTCTTGATATTATTAGAAAATGCATGTTTTCCATGTGGTAGTGAGGCATGTGTGGGTATGTACATGGTGCAAGTTTGACCTATACAGTGCCTCCTTCCATTTTGGACCACACAGTGTTGACACTATTTCTAAGATAAACTGACCTGTTTTGAGTTTAAGAATACTTAATAGCTTCAACTTTAAAGTTACTTTTACAGGTAATAATAAATATGTGTATTTAAATACATTTCCTACTTTTATATCTTGTAAAATTTGCAATATTTCTTATATTTCTTATATGCCACAAATGGTGTATTAATATCTGCAGCTTCCTGGCATTGTTTTGCACACACTTCCTTTTGATTTCCCCCAGCCTTATTTTCTCTCTTCACATTTTTCTCTTTGTAACACCATCTGACATTCCTTACCTGGAAGCAGACACGGTATCACCTGTCGTCTGTTCGCTTTTTCTTTTGCAACATGATCTGATGTGTCTCTCTAACAACAATAGTGAACAGAAGAAAAGAAAGGGAGGGCAGCAGGAGACAAGGAGAGAAGGGAGGATGGAGAGAATGGGAGGCAGGTTTTGCGGAGCGGTATCTCAGACAGTCCAGCACTTTCTTTGTTATCTGTTCTCTATGTGGGAGAAAAGCATCCCACCTTCTTTATTATCATCAAACATTGATAAGAATGGGCCTGACTACTCAGCTCTGCACAAAGCTGATACCTCAAGGCCGGCCATATATATATATATTTATATATATATATATATATATATATATACACACACACACACACACACACACACGCACACACACACACACACATATATATATATGTATGCGTGTGTGTGTGTCCGAGACCATGTCTTCAAAACCAAAAACGGCATGGGACATATTTTCTGGTGTGATTTTGGTGAGGTTTTGAGATTTTAGATATAGCCTGCCGCAGTACAATGGTGCTCAATGGTTTTGAGATGGTGACACTCAAAGCAGAACTAAATGACCGAATGAAAAATCTGCAAAAGCTGTTCTTTCCAAAAATAAAGGGCATGTTTTCGGTGTCATCCTTCTGTGTGGAGACAAGCATTCTCTAAGCTTCCTTCAAAAGGAAACAGCTCTCATTCAATGTATCACAATGAGATTTGTGTATCAGGAACTCCATTAGCTGGGTTTTTATAAAGCAATTACAAAATGTAGTATAATGAGAGACAACATGTACAATAGCAGACATGAAATAGGAAATGCTTGACCTTGTCTATTCTCATCTACTAAGCTGGAAATGTTTTTAAACAGGGATTTAAGAGAAATGTAGAATACTGTGATTAATCATGTTAGATGTACCATATGTATGACTAAAAAAATGTTTATATCATGGATCATAGTTTAAATCATGAATAATAAACAGCTGTTTTTCTGCACATAAGATAAAACCTGAGTGGACACAACAGAATACAGTAAGGTAAGCTTCTTTAGCCAATATACATGGATGATGTCTGGGCCTGGATCTGTCTAGTTCTTCATTTTTGAGACTCTTTATTTGATGTCTGCCCCTGTAATGGTTACTGGATCTTATTCGAGTCTGTGCATTGTTATATGATGCTTCCTTCTCCTGCATGTCTTTCCAGAATATATATGTCTCCACCCTTGGTGGGTCTGCTTTCAGGTTATTAACCTGCTAGTGAGAGTACACTTTGGATGGCTCAGTGCTCAACGTCTGGTTTATTCTCCTTACTTCTGTTCCTCTGGTGTACCTCTCGAGGCAGGTGACCAGGGTTATGAGTCTTTGCTTGGGAGTTTCAAAGGCCTCAGGTATGGACAGGTTGGATAAACCTTTCTTCATCACACCTTTCTCCAGTTCTGATAGCTGGCTAACTTCTCTTTGTGATGCTTTGATCTTGTTTGTCAACCTCTACCTCCATGGAAGAAACCGCTTCTTATGGCAGTTCATTTTGCTCATATCACAGCCAAGCATCTCAAGGCTCACTGCGACTGTAGTGTACAGTGGGTACGGAAAGTATTCAGACCCCTTTAAATTTTTCACTCTTTGTGTCATTGCAGCCATTTGCCAAAATCAAAAAAGTTCATTTTATTTCTCATTAATGGCAGAAAAAAAACAGAAATGTAGAAATTTTTGCAAATTTATTAAAAAAGAAAAACTGAAATATCACATGGTCATAAGTAGTAGCTCAGGATTGAGTAGAAGCACCCTTTTGAGCTAGTACAGTATAGAGTCTTCTTCTCCAAGTTTTTCACACCTGGATTTGGGGATCCTCTGCCATTCGTCCTTGCAGATCTTCTCCAGTTCTGTCAGGTTGGATGGTGAACATTGGTGGACAGCCATTTTCAGGTCTCTCCAGAGATGCTCAATTGGGTTTAGGTCAGGGCTCTAGCTGGGCCAGTCAAGACCGGTCACAGAGTTGTTCCGAAGCCACTCCTTTGGTATTTTAGCTGAGTGCTTAGGGTCATTGTCCTGTTGAAAGGTGAACCTTCGGCCCAGTCGGAGGTCCTGAGCACTCTGGAAGAGGTTTTCTTCCAGGATATCTCTGTACTTGGCCGCATTCATCTTTCCTTCAATTGCAACCAGTCGTCTTGTCCCTGCAGCTGAGAAACACCCCCACAACATGATGCTCCCACCACCATGTTTCACTGTAGGGATTGTATTGAGCAGATGATGAGCAGTGCCTGGTTTTCTCCACACATACCGCCTAGAATTAACACCAAACAGTTCAATCTTGGTCTCATCAGACCAGAGAATCTTATTTCTCATAGTCTGGGAGTCCTTCCTGTGTTTTTTGGCAAACTCTATGCAGGCTTTCATGTGTCTTGCACTGAGGAGAGGCTTCCGTCGGGCCACTCTGCCATAAAGCCCCGACTGGTGGATGGCTGCAGTGATAGTTGACTTTGTGGAACTTTCTCCCATCTCCCTACTGCATCTCTGGAGCTCAGCCACAGTGATCATTGGGTACTTCTTTACCTCTCTCACCAAGGCTCTTCTCCCACGATTGCTCAGTTTGGCTGGACGGCCAGGTCTAGGATGAGTTCTGGTCGTCCCAAACTTTTTCCATTTGAGAATTATGGAAGCCACTGTGCTCTTAGGAACCTTGAGTGCTGCAGAAATTCTTTTGTAACCTTGGCCAGATCTGTGCCTTGCCACAGTTCTATCTCTGAGCTCCTTGGGCAGTTCCTTCTACCTCATGATTCTCATTTGCTCTGACATACACTGTGAGCTGTAAGGTCTTATATAGACAGGTGTGTGCCTTTCCTAATCAAGTCCAATCAGTTTAATTAAACACAGCTGGACTCCAATGAAGGAGCAGAACCATCTCAAGGAGGATCAGAAGAAATGGACAGCATGTGAGTTAAATATGAGTGTCACTGCAAAGGGTCTGAATACTTATGACCATGTGATATTTCAGTTTTTCTTTTTTAATAAATTTGCAAAAACTTCTACATTTCTATTTTTTTCTGTCAAGATGGGGTGCTGAGTGTACATTAATGAGAAATAAAATGAACTTTTTTGATTTTGGCAAATGGCTGCAATGACACGAGTGAAAATTTTAAAGGCGTCTGAATACTTTCCGTACCCACTGTATATCAGCTTGTGGCATGGGATGGATTTTTGAGTTCCGGTTATGGACTTTTTTTTTTGGTGTCTACTTTCCTTTTGTGCCTAGTTATTTTTCTAGGTAGCTTTATGTTCGTTAGTTACATTAGTTTCACCCGTGGTTGATTAGTCTTTTGTTTGTTGTCTATATATACGTCCTGGTTTTCTTTGTTGTTTGTTGGACCATTACATGTCCCTGACAGTACTGCCCATGTATGTGAGTTTTTGTTTGCCAGTGAGCGCTGAGTAGTTTAGACGCCGAGTGGCGGAATATATTTTATTAGTCGCCAAGTGGAGGAGAATTGTGTGTGCCCACCTGTCCACGCCGAGTGGCGGTTTGGTTTTGGACAGAGGATATTTTATATGTGCCGAAACCAATAAAATAGATGTCTGTTTGTTCTGCACTTGGGTCCTCGCCTTTATCTCTTTACCACCAACATTGTAACAGCTTGTTGTTTCAATGATGGTAGCTGTAGGGATTGTATGTAGTGCTGCATTCACATCTTCTAGCAGACTTTCAGATGGTTCTTCACTTGGTTTTGATAACCAGCACTGAAGGTTCCAGATGTTCGTTCTCTTCAGGCTCAGGTCAGCTGCTGTTGTTTTGAGCTTGCGGTTATTATTGGGGCTTGGTACCCAATCTCGGAGTGTTGGGGTGATGATGACATCCCCCCTCTGACCTGTTGTCCTGACTCTCCCTTGCCATAGCATTTGTGATGTACCTTCTCAATCTCTAGTTGTGATAGCAAGTGGATGTTGGAACACTGAGCTACTTGTTTCGATGTTAGTGTAGATGCTGGGTTTTGGGTTTCCATGAGTCCCACATTCTCTGTAACCTCTCTCACAGGTCCAGAGGCAGACAAACAGTCCTTAATCATGATGCTCCCTCCTCTGTACTATTTTTATGATGTTTTGATTTTGATACTCAGTACTCTTCTTACACAATATGAAGTGCTGTATGTTTCTCTCAAAAAATTCAACCTTTGTTCCATCGGTCCACAAGACATTTTCCCAGAAGTGTTCTGCAATGGATAGCATACCTATTTAATGTTTGCTTTATAGTTGACTCATGAACAATGATGTCCACTAGCTCCAATGAGCCCATCAAGTCCATCTAGGGTTCTTTTTTACCTCTACAAATATTCTGCAATGTTCCTATGAAGGGGCACCCACTTCTTTGGAGAGTAACCACAATACCAAATTGTCTTTGATGTTAATATCTTAAGGAAGTGTTATGTTTTTTAGTTTATTCTGTAACCCCTCCCAGCTACATGCATTCAAAAAAACTTAATTGTAGGTCTTCTGAGATCTTTTTTGTGAGGCATGGCTCACATTAGCTGATGCTGCTTGTGAATAGCACACTCACACTGTTTGAATATTTTTATAAGTCAAGGTAGTTCTAAAGCACACCTGTATTCTCATTTCATTGGTTGCACTTCAAGGATTCAAACACCTGGCTCCAGTTAACCGTTAGTGAGTTCAGAAGCCCAGTATTGCTAATACTTTTTCTACCATCACTTTGTATGTTTGATGGGTGTGTTGAATTAAGACATGAAAGACCATGACTGTTTGTGTTTTATCAGTTTAAAAATATTGTTTGTTGACAATTGTGACTTTGGTGAAGATCAGATCAAATTTCATGACTGGTTTATTCAGAACACCAGGAAATTGCAAACAATGCAATTACTTTTCTTGGAACTGTAAGAATTCACTTCATTCTGAGAACTGTTGAGAGTCTGAGCTGTTCCCTGGAATAATCTCAGTGGAGAAGAGCAGTTGATCCTTTGTTGTGCTAATTAAAAGTCAATAGAACACTGTAGACTGGGAGAGGGACAAAAAGCAAATGGGTGGCCAAAATCTTCAATGAGACAGGACTCTGGAAATATTGGGTTTTGCTTGTGAGTTTTAAAGCACAAGCAAATAGCCAATTAAAATAAGGTCAAGATTTTGAGGCTGGCATATACATTTTCATGTGTGTTATTGTTTATATGGAATAGGGATTATTGTATTATCATACTGCAACCTGTATACTGCAATGATGTGTCGTCAAGCTCTAATCTTTACCATTCATCAATTATCTATACCCACTTATTCCTAATTAGGGTCACAGGGATCTTCTGGAGTCTATACCAGCTCTCTTTTGGGTGAAAGGCAGGGGTCCACCCTGGACAGGTCACCAGTCCATCACAGGGCCACATAGAGACCCTAATCTTTACCTTCCTCATCAATTCATGATGCATGGTGTCCCATGCATGGCAGTTTAGAGGAAGAGCATCATAAGTTGAATAAAACTTTAAAGATCACAGGGAATAGAAAAAAAAAAACAAAAAACAAGGTCAATTATGCTGCTCACATGTTATAACCAGACTATCTGGAATTCAAAAATATCAACTTTATTTTCTAAATCTGCTTTTATGCCTTTTAGAATATGTGATCTATCTCTTCTTGCTGTAATTTCCAAATTCTGTTACAGTGGTAACATATGCTAAAAACTCGTTAAGGTCGTAATTCATCAATTAACAGAAACGCATAGAACAGGTGAATTGAACAGGTGGCAGCTGTCTCAGATTTAGGAAAAAAAACATCAGTGAGTCATTGCACTGATCATGGAAAATGATAAATTCTCCATCAGCAACCAAAGCAAGTAAATTGCAAATACAAATATGGTTAATTTCACTGTCTGTTTAACTTGATGTGTCTCAACAACATCCATCCATTTCCTATACGGGGATCTGCTGGAGTCTATCCCAGCTCTCTTTCAGGTGGAAGGCAGGGGTACACCCTGGACAGGTCACCAGTCCCTCACAGGGCCACATATATATAAACAACGACACACTCACACTCCAAACCATCTCAATCTGGCTTCCCTGGCTTTTTCTCCAAAACATCTAACATGAGCTGTCCCTCTGATGTACTCATTCCTGATCCTATCCAACCTCGTCACTCCCAGAGAGAACCTCAACATCTTCAGCTCTGCTACGTCCAGCTCTGCCTCCTGTCTTTTTCTTAGTGCCACTGTCTCTAAACCATACAACATTGCTGGTCTCACCACTGTCTTGTACACCTTTCCTTTCCATTCTTGCTGACACTCTTTTGTCACACATCACAAATGACACTTTCCTCCACCCGTTCCAACCTGCTTGCACACGTCTCTTCACTTCTTTTCCACACTCTCCGTTGCTCTGGACTGTTGACCCTAGGTACTTAAAATCCTCCACCTCTCTAGATTTTCCTCCACCTGCTCCCTGCTCTCACTACAGATGACAATGTCATCTGCAAACATCATGGTCCACGGAGATTCCTGTCTAACCTCATCTGTCAGCCTGTACATCACCACAGCAAACAAGGGGCTTGGTGCAATCCCACCTCCGCCTTGAACTCCTCTGTCACTCCTACAGCACACCTCACCACTGTCTTACAGCTCTTATACATGTCCTGCACGACTTGAACATACTTCTCTGCCACTCCAGACTTCCTCATACAAAACCACAGCTCCTCTCTCGGCACCCTGTCATACGCTTTTTCCAAATCTACAAAGACACAATGCAGCTCCTTCTGGTCTTCTCTGTACTTCTCCATGAGCATTTTCAAAGCAAATATTGCATCTTTCTTGGCATGAAACCATACTGCTGCTCACAAATACTCACTTCTGACCTCAGCCTAGCCTCCACTACTCTTTCCCATAACTTCATTGTGTGACTCATCAGCTTTATTCCTCTGTAGTTTCCACAACTCAGCATGTCTCCCTTGTTCTTAAAGATGGGCACCAGTACACTTCTCCATCCAGGCATCCTCTCACTCTCCAAGAGCTTGTTAAGTAGCCCAGTCAAAGACTCTACTGCCACCTCTCCTAAACAGTTCCATACCTCCACAGGTATGTCATCAGGACCAACTGCCTTTCCACTCTTCATCCTCTTCAACACCTTCCTCACTTCATCCTTACTGATCTTTGGTACTTCCTGCTCTACAACAGTCACCTCTTCTACTTTGTGCTCTCTAACATTTTCATCATTCATCAGCTCTTCAAAGTATTGGCCAGTTAAGTCACTTTCACTTATTCCTTCCATCTTTCCGTCACACTTGTGGCACCTGTCAACACATTTCCATCCCTGTTCTTTATCAGCCTAATGTGCTGCACATCCTTCCCATCTCTGCTTCGCCAACCTGTACAAATCCACCTCTCCCTCCTTAGTGTCCAACCTATCATACAAATCCTCATATGCCCTTTGTTTGGCCTTTGCCATCTCTGCCTTCACCTTACGGAGCATCTCCCTGTACTCCTGCCTGTTCTCTTCTGTCCTATCTGTGTCCCACTTCTTCTTAGCTAACCTTTTCCTCTTAACACACTCCTGAACCTCCTCATTCCACCACTAAGTCTCCTTAGCGGCTTTCCACTTTCCAGATGACAAACCAAGCACCCTCCTACCTGTCTCCCTGATCACTTTAGCTGTAGCTGTGCAGTCATCTGGAAGAACCTCCTGACCTCCCAGAGCTTGTTTCAGCTCCTCCCTGAAAGCCACACAACACTCTTCCTTTTTCAACTTGGTCCTCTGCTCTGCCCTTTTCCTCTTCATCTTCCTCACCACCAGAGTCATCCTACACACCACCATCCTATGCTCTCTGGCTACATTCTCCCCAACCACTACTTTGCAGTCACTGATCTTTTTCAGGTTGTAACATCTGCGCAAGATGTAATCAACTTGTGTGCTCCTGCCTCCACTCTTATATGTCACCCTATGCTTCTCCCATTTCTGGAAAAATGTGTTCACTACAGCCATTTCCATCTTTTTTGCAGTCTACCACCATCTGTCCTTCTGTATTCCTGTCCTGCATACCAAACTTACCCATCACTTCCTCGTCACCTCTGTTTCCCTCACCAACATGTCTGTTGAAGTCTGCCCCAATCACCACTCTCTCACCACTATGGATACCCTGAATCACCTCATCCATCTCCCTCCAGAATTTCTCCTTCTCTTCTAACTCACATCCTTCCAGTGGGGCATAACCACTGACAACATTCAACATCACACCTTCAACTTCCAGCTTCAGACTCATCACCCTATTTGACACTCTCTTCACCTCCAGAACATTCCTAGCAAAATCTTCCTTCAGGGTAACTCCTACTCCATTCCTCTTTCCATCCACACCATGATAAAATAGCTTGAACCCTGCTCCTAATCTATAGGCCTTGCTACCTTTCCACCTGGTCTCCTGAACACACAAGATATCCACCTTTCTTCTCTCCATCATATCCGCCAACTCTCTAGTTTTCCCTGACAAAATCCCTACATTCAAAGTCCCTACTCTAAGTCCTACACTCCTGCCCTTCCTCTTCTCTCTTTGCCTATGAACACAGCTTCGTCCTCTCCTTCTTCGACCAACAGTAGTCCAATTTCTACTGGCACCTTGTAAGTCAACAGCATCAGTGGCGGTCGTTGTTAACCCGGGCCGCGACCGATCTGGTATGGAAGTCATATTTGTGATTTGCATGTTTGATTTGGCTTAGGTTTTATGTCGGATGCCCTTCCTGACACAACCCTCTGCATTTACCTGGACTTGGGACCGGCACATGAAGACACTGGATTGTGCCCCCCTGTGGTTGCATTAACAACAACATAATCTCTAATTATTAAAACACATTTTAGTGTTTGGAAAGTGTCTTTTGATCTCACTTACACCCAAGTTACCAACACATGAACTTAATATTCCTACAGTTTGTAGGAAATTATTTTGACTGTCAGAAGGACACATTTTGCACATAACTCTTGTGGTTTTCCTGCTGCTTTTCTTTCAGCAAATAGCTGCCATCAGCACTGTGAGTTGTAGGTAAGAAGTAAAAGGGGGCAAATGATGCTCTGGTAAAACACACTCACCATGACCTTTAGTTAACAAACTGACTTCCAACTCTTGAGTGAACACTGTTGGGCACCGTCAGTGACTGTGTATGTGTGTGTGTGTGTGTGTGTGTGCGCATCTACATGTGCATGTTTGCCTTAGACAGTGTACGCGGTGGATATGGTAATGTTTGGGATGAATTTATAAATTGATTTATAGATTTTTGGCAAGTGTCTGTTTGTGTGAGGAAATATTATGGTATTGAAGGTACCAAATCAGAATGAGTTGTTCGTCTTATTATGTTGGAGTAGATCACAGACATTAACAGTCAGCCAGTGACCTTTATTTTGGTTCCACATCGAGTCTGCGTGCTTCCGTATGAGAGAAATTTCAAAGGCATATATTAGAACATGATTCCATTTGTATGTTTTGTAAATATTTCAAATACACCTGCTTATTCCTAATTAGGGTCACAAGGGTCTGCTGGAGCCTATCCCAGCTCTCTTTGGGTGAAAGGCAGGGGTACACCCTGGACAGGTCACCCGTCCATCACAGGGCCACATATTTGGGAATTTGGAATCACCAATCAACCAGACACATGTTTTTGCACTGTGGAAAGAAACTGGAGTACCTGGAGTAAACGCAAGCAAGCACAGGGAGAACGTGCAACCTCCACTCAGAAAGACCCCTGCCGGATTATGCACCTGTGTCCTTCTTCGTAGTACTAACTGCAAGTAAGATCAGTTTCAGCAATTATAATTAAGGAACATTTTATCCTTAAATTACTTAAACTGAATTATTTTTTTTAACCTTTATACGTCATAATAAGATAATTTTGATAAAGTCAGTTTTGAGATGTTAAAGAGGTTGTTTGTCCTTTATTCTTGGTGACTGCAGAGGCAAATACACACACACATGCAATATAGGTGCTACAGACCTCTAAATAGCTGTTATGAAAGATGTTATGAATGTGTCATAAGAGGAAGAAGATTAGAATAAAAGAAATAGCAACCTTCTGAAATTCATATTGATGTTCAGAAGTGTTGAAGGTTAGCTGTTTTATAGCTGCAGCAGTCTTTGTTGTGCATGACAACCAAACCTCCTTAATTATAATTTTAGAAGGAGATGCAACATGCATTAATAGTTTCTCTTCTCTCCAGAACACCAATGTCCTTCCAATATTTAACAAACATGAGCTATTGTGAAGTGAGGACTTTATTGCAGGAGTATGTAGCAGATCATGATTTATCATGTTTTCCATGTAACGTAATTCTATATAAATTTCATTATGATCATTTAACCAAAGTAGATGATTAGATATTTAGGTAAATCTATACATGTTTCTTGTGTTTTGTACTGTAACACTCAATTACCTTTCTGTTTTTTCCAACTGGTTTTAATACTGAACTGATTACGTTTCAAGCTTTGCATTGGCTGGACCAAATTATCTTTCTGATCTTTTCATTCTTAAAGTGATACGTGAACTTCCCAGACTAACTAACTAACAACCTACCGGTAAAGGTCAGTTTGAGTCACCCTGTCATCTTTTAAAGCATTTATTTAAATATACTCTTTTAATTCTTAAAGTGCAGTACTTAGGCAATTTTCAGAAATGCCTTTCAGGGGCTGTTGTCATGTTAATGTCAGAATATGCTGCCATAGATCCCCTAATGCTTTACTTAGTAAGAAACAGCTTTGCATTCTTTTTTTTAATGTCTGAATAGGAGCAGTTTTGACACGATACTTGCTGTATGTTAGGTGTCAGTTCCTGCGCTGAAGCATGTAATTATACTTCAAAGGAATTGGAACGGAGTCTGCAAATACAGAATACGTGTCTATGTGACAGCATACACTGTCATGTGTGACAACATGCCCTGACATGAAGCAAGCTGTCACAAGATGTAAAGTGCTCTTTCATCTGTAATAACTTGAACTTCTATTAAATTATTATAACTTTAAAATGACATTTTTGGAGAAACCATAATCTCTCGCTCACACTCTCTTTTTTTTAGTATGTCAGTCAATATTAAGGGAGTGTGGAGAAATACACAAAGTCAAAAGTGACAGCTTCCATCTCCATGTTCTTTACATGTTTGCAGAAAACTGCTCACAGTGGCTGTTGACAAATGTTTTAGTATGCATAACATGAACACTAGGTCAAATAAACCAGGGTCTGGTGCATATGCAAAAAATGTTCTGCACACTCTTAGATACATACACTGATAAAGGACCACTTTGTGTCCATTTCCCTTGCTTCAAGCAGTTCCTTTCTGTACCAGTCAATTTGACAAATCCAGTAGGGATCCATTACAGAGATTTCATGAAAAGAATCATAAATAAGCCCCGTAGTGGTAATGACAGTCCTGGACTCATGAAGTCTGACGTATGTATGTTTCCAAATATGCCATACATATGTAACCCCTCATTATAGTGATTGCTCTATTTACAGTCTAATTACTGGAACAATTTCTAAACTTCACTTTTAATGTTTTATCGATTTTCATCTGATTGTGTTGTAGACTCTTTTTTTAAAATTGTTTTGCCCATTAGTGTACACCAATCACAAAGCAATATTATTTGTTCTAGAAATGTTTACAAGTGGTGTTTACACCCTTAATTCAATATAAATTTAGTAGAGTGAAGCTGCTTTGGCAGTAGTTATAGCTTTGAGTCTGTTTGGGCAAGTCTCAACAGTTTGTCCTATTCTTCCTGCAGATCCTCTCAAGCGCATCAGTTTGAATGAAAGTGTCTTTGAACTGACATCCTTAGGTCTCTGCACAGATGTTCTGTGGTGTTGGGGCTTTGGCAGCTTGCGCCACTGTGCCATGTTGACCCTGCACATCTTGAGGCGGTACTCAATTGTAATAGAAAATTACCAAAACCAAGCCGACTTGAGTTGAGTAGAGCTGAGAAGTGCTAAAACTTTATTATGGAAATGTTAACTATCACCACAGTCTTGGGTCATATACACTCCAAAGCAAATTGTCTTACAGGGAATCATTGGAATCATTCATTCTTCCCTCAGTTCTGACTAGTCTCTCTGTCCTTGCTACTGGGAAACACAGCCCTAACAGGGTTTTCCCACCAATGCAACCTCATGCCCCACCAAAAAGAAAGGCACAAAGTAGGAGTGTTATGGAATTAATGTAATTTATATAGATATTTGTTTGTTTGTTTGTTGTTTATTTCAGCAGTTCATGAGCTTTTTTTATGTGTTTCACCACTCTGCACAAAGAATATTGCTCTTTCATTCATACCCAGGGTGTGGCTTATCCATGCCTCGCACACACAGTAAATTAGAGGAGACAGGTTGAGTGAGAGAAACCGGACTTGAATATGATGAAGTCATTACATGCAAAAAAAAAACAAAAAAAAGGACAAACATCAGCATTTTTCAACCTTCTGCTGGTGTGTCATTCTTCCTTCAGCTTTAGATATGGGTTAATCCTTCTCCTGATCTATGCCTTGTCACAATTTTATTGCAGAGTATTTTGGATTTCATGGTTTCTCTTTGTCTTGATATGCAGTGTGAATTGTGGGACTTTTTACTCAGGTGTGAGACTTCCTGAACTATTTCACATCAATTCAGTTTGTCACAGGTGGATACCTACACATTCTAGACGCATTTCTGGGATAACTAAAGCAAACTGGATACATATGACAATAATTTGGAGTGACACAGCAAAAGATCATAAATATTTTAGTGAATTAAAGACTTAAAAAAATAAAACTTGAACTTGTCATTATGAGGTATTGAGTGTACACTGTAGGGCAAAATGTCATTTGTAACCATTTAAAATAAATCTCCAACACTATCAACTGTGCAGAAATTAAGTGATCTATATGGACCATTTATTTCTTGTATGTTAGATGTTGGTCTTTGAAAAGAAAATATCTATTATGGCACTGCAAACCATATAACCCAGCTGTATGTCACTTTTGCCTTTGCCTTTAGTCACCTTCAGATGGCATCACCATGGAAGTCCATAAAATGTCCTTATCTGTATGCGTTACTTCCATAGTGCTTTTCTTTATTGTGGTAGTTGGAGTGTCCTTCATTCTTTATGGCCACTTCCCTTGACTTAGCCTTGGCCATAGCATGGCCCACTACTGGAAAGATCAATCAATGCATTTTTTATTACTGGTTGTATACAGAAAGGTGACATTTGTCCCTTTTTAGGAACATTGGCAGCCTATGAGTGTTGCCGGGTGTCTCTCTTGTTTGTCTATCCAGCACATTGGTCTGGGGCAATGTCCAGATTTGGGTGAGATCTGGTACATATATTCATTGGATCAAGAGGTCCATTACTAATAATTAGTTATAGCATGGTGTAAAGTGTCACCAAGATATGCCAGGTAAAGTGGAATGTAGGGAAAATAGTTTGTAGGCAATGCACTTTAGTTTTTAATACAAGATAACTGATTTGAAAATCATTTCCCTTACTAGATAAAAATGAATACAGACCTGGGGCTGTATTTGCAAAATATGTTACCACTAGGAGTCCTCATAAGATAGGGTTCTAGGTTCAAACACATGGCCAGCTGGGTTATTTCCGTGTTGAGACTACTGCATGCAGTTATGTGTTTAAAAGGAAGTAAGGAACTAAACTGAGCTACAACAATATTAAGTACATGAATTGGTAAAGTGTATCATCAACGACCCTTCGAATTTATGTAAACCGCTTCACCATCATTGCTGGTCAAGGTGAAACTGTATATTTCAGTATGTGCTTGGTGATTTTGATCCCTGGCAATCGGATACAAAATGCTTTGACAAACTGGGAATTGAGTCTGAGAGGTGCACATAAGGATTGTTTAAATGATAGAAACACATATACAGACACACAGATGACACCTGCCTGTGCTACATTATGGAGGAAAACAGAATAGAAACCTAGATGATAAAAGGTGTTCTGGCTACCAGAACTGCACTGCCAAGTTTGTTCACACACACACACATGCACACAGTTCACTGCCTCTATGCATGAAAGTGTAAAAAAAAGAAAAAGGCATGTCAGAAGTGAATGGATAAATAATCCGGTCTGACAGGTGGAAAATTGAGATTTCTCTTAAAACTGAGAAGTGGTGCTCTAAAACCAGGCAATATCACCTCGCTGGTGTTGAAAAGATCTGCCACAAACAGGAAGTGGGTGTTAGACAAGCTGAGCTGTACTTTACGTACAAAGAGGAAAAGCCTAAAGGTGCGTCTTCTTGCCACATTATTTAAAGACAAGTTTTCATCTTCACGAGTCTACTCCTATCTGAATCATTCATTTTCTGCCCAGCAGGATGTCAAGATCTTTTATCTTTTTTTTTTTTCTCCATGCTGCCTTGCCCTTCAGCTCCTTCAAAGTGCCTGCCTTCTGCTCATATGCCACATATTATTATAGCCTCTCAAAAATAATGTCAAATGTACAGCTCCCTAGGGACTATCTTGCAGATTTTGTTTAACTTGACAAGTATGTTTTGCTACAGTGGGTTAGCAGTGATAGAGCACCAATTAAATTAGAAAACTTAACATTGGTGAATAGTTTATTTGGCTTCAGAAATTCTTTTACAGGATTCATTTTCTTGAAATAAATGGAACACAGAAATTTGCTAAGTTGAAGAAAACCAAATTTCAGATCTTAGGAATGCTATTAGCCAAAAATGTAAATACCAAAAAAATGAACTGTTTTAATTCAGCCTTCCAACCTAAACAGTAATATATGTATCTGGTCCCTCCCTTAATTAATGACCCAATTGACCTTTCCTGTGGCTCACTAGACCTTTGTTGTCATGTTGTTCCTATACAACTAAACTGCATTCTCATTTATGTTTTACTATGAAACATAATTTGTCTTTTCTTTTATTACATTTGGTAGTCACATATTGAATATGTTTACATTTAACATATATTTGCCTTCATTTTGCCTTTTTCATTTATTGCACTTAAGCACTTAAACTGTATTCAACAATTTTGCCATTTTAATATAAAAGCGGAACAAGACATTATCGCACAACATTCTGAGTGTAGTGTAGTAGTTTATCATACAATTTCCAAAGACATTTATGCTCTATATGGCTAATAACTTGACACAGGAATTATGGCTGTGTACTGGGATTTTCTGAGTGACCTGTGAGAATTACGAGGCAATTAAAGACACAAATTTTACTGGCCTTAATAAATAAATAAATACATTAGTTGTGTGCTTGGGGATAAAGCTCTCAGTGTATTGCTGTAATCAATGCCAGTTCACGCCTACAGACAGATTGGAGTAGGTGAAGGGCTGTTTTTTTCGAGCATTCACTCAACCTAACCAGAAACACTTCATGCCAGCGGTCTCTGCTTGGACTTTGGCAATTAATGGGAGGACAACCACATTTCGTTACATGTTTGATATTTATGATCTGGGCTCTGACCCAATTAGAAGCAGTAAAATAATCGTGTTGAGGACTTGAGGAATGTTTAGACAAATAATCGTTTGCGACAAGCCTCGAATTGGGCCATGCCCCCACAATCATGAGTTCATTGTCTGAGGTTAAGAAAAGATTGTTGGTGACGTTTAATAGTGCTGTTTCTGTACCATGATGCACTCTAAAGCCTGGTTGAAAATCTTCAAATGGACAGATTGATATCCCTGAAGTTTATGCTGTAATGATTCAGTGCTCCCCTAATTTTATATGAGCAGTTTTGTTATTATTAAAGCATATTTCAAGTTCTAATAAAGATAATTTTGGCAAGAGTTGAAATTAGCAATATAACAAATTTACATAGATTGTAGGAATGCGCGCAAGGTGAAAATAAAGGGTAACATACATTTTAATTAATACACAAGGTCTGGAAGGGGTTGGAGTGATAGCTGCTACATATGAGTTTGTGGTAAGGCTGCATTTCACTAATTGCTGCATTCAGATTCCTGTTCATTTATGTTCATCTCATTGTCTTGATTATAATAATTACCATAAAATCACAATGTTTGCATGATGCTGTTCTAATAAGCACAACTTAAATTATACTGTAATATAATTATGATCACATGAACTTCTACAGTGTCATAGTGATGCCTTGTCTTCAGAAAAGAGAAGTTGCATATGAATTTATTTCCTAATTGGGCATTTAAAGGAAAACCAGTTTGCGGTAATATAGCATAAATTCTAACTTATAAAGAACATCATCACACAGACAGTTTATTCTGGTAAAAACAGTGTATTTCCTCTTAAGGGCTTGAAGAACTTTGCTCTTTCTCTTTATCTTTGCTTATCCTTGGTATTCTTCCAGCTTCTCTTTGTCCTGCTGTAGGGTTCAGGACCTCTGACATGAGATTTATTAAACTGTCAGTGGCTCAGCAGTACCTACAGCTCATAGAGTGTGTGTCTTTTATTGCACTCTGCCTAGATGCTGTTGTGTTTATGCATGGATGTGTGCGTGTTGAAAGGGTACAGTATAATTGCCTATATTGGTGCTGCCCACAGCTGGCCTCATGGTGTATAATCAGCACCTGCACCTCAGTGTGGGAGTCACAGGTTAGAGATTGGAGCTTTAATCCTTGCACTCCTACCAACTCCACAACTGACACAACCAGTGGATTAAGACATAGTCTTTCCAGGAGACAAAGTCTTATTCACATCAATGTTCTTCTTACTGTTAAATCTGTACTGTGCACCCCATGTAAACAGATGAAATTTGTATTTGTTGTCTTGGTTCACCAATGGCTCAGGCCATATTGGATTGGCAGAACTGCCCTGGAGGCAGAAGTAATTTCATTGGCTGACTTAACGCTCAATAATGGCACCAGAGTGCCACAGATTTCATTTGGAGTAATCTACTGTATAGACTCCACAACACTGTCTGTGAGGTTGGCATTAATTTGTCCTGGTTCAGTGTTGCCACTGGCCTCCTTTGGGACCAGCGATCCCGCAGGATCAGAAATACGACGCTGTTGAAGAGAAGGATGTATGGCTGCAGTGATCACCTTGATGCCACTCTGACCCAAAACAATAGAATAAATAAATGTGTGTTTGGAACATTTCATTTAGTTATTGCCTAGTTGGCGTTCTGGTTTCTTAGCCCCAAAACAGTCACCAACAAATGTGTGAACTTTTTGTTCCACCATTAGCATATTGATTTGTACAATTTCCCAGTCTAATTCAAGAAAGCCTAATATAGCTGTATTTTTGCAGAACTGTTGAACTAGATTGCATTCGATTGTACAGATTGGACAAGTCCTTTCCTCAGACATTCAGACATATGAGGAAAAACATAGGTGTAGATAGATTTATGATAGCTCCTCATATTGTACATGCTGACTCAGTTATCCTGTCATGGCTTACTGTGAACAGAATGAAATAACTATTATTATTAGTAAAACCTGTGCTTCAAGTTTTACAACAAGTCAAAATAACTTGCAAACCCATGCTGTTTATAAATTAATGGGCCAAGCTTTGGTCATTGAATATCCATTTATGACACACACGCACACACACACACACAAAAAATGTAATGCTGCAGAACAGTAGCTCCTAGCCATAAAAGAAAATTTATTTCCAAAGCCAAACATTTGCTCAGTGTACGCTAAGAACATATGTCAATGTAGTAGACAAGACTGTCCAGACATCTTTTCTTCCCCTACTGACGGTATGTTCATCCTCTCCAACCTCCCAGCAAACACACACCATTTTAAGACATTAAGCAGAAGAGAATACATCTCATGCTGTTCATTTCTCCCGAACATGCTGCAATTTCCTCTCAGAGTGATATGCAATAGGACTTGGTATTGCTTTAGCTGCTACAATATTCAACACTTTCATTTTTTGTTTTTGTTTGTCTTCTCTCATCCCAGTATTAATATCCACTGCAATACTCTAAAGCATCCACTAGTCAACAAACTCTGCTGGGCTCTGACTTAAGCTGAAGAAACTCTCACAAATATCCATCCATCCATTATCTATACCCGCTTATTCCTTAACTAGGGTCACCTGGATCTGCTGGAGCCTATCCCAGCTCTCTTTCAGGTGGAAGGCAGGGGTACACCCTGGACAGGTCACCAGTCCATCGCAGACTCTCAGAAACAATTGAAACAATTAGTGTTGCTACAGATATCGACCCTCCCGACATAATAATTCTTACTGACTTTAGTGATCCTTAAGCACCAGCACCAGCAGTGGGTTGGCTATTTAATACACAATTTTAAATGCAGGTATTTTGTTACCTAGTGCTATCATCAACGAATACTTCATTGTGAGGCATCAGTGGACTACCAGCTATTATAAAAAAGTTTTGGATAGGATTGCAAAAAGGTGGGATTGTGATGACTTCTGGTTACACCTTTTAGTCCTTCATGTTATGTAACAGCTTGAAGATGCACCATTTTCCCACCCAGCCCAGTTTACAGACATTCATTGTCTCCATTTAATGAACCTCCTATCTTTTACTTTAGTGCAACTGTAAGGTTGACAGTTGTTGTTTCTATTGAAGTATCTTGACAAGCAATCTAGTAAGAATTCAATGAAACTTGGCACAGAACAGGGTGAAGCATCCGGGTGCCTATCTGCCTATTATAGGACTACTAGCACTATGGTTATTATATTAACAGCAGTATGATTCTAATTGCTACTGGCACTGTGTTCTTTTTCCTTCCAATTTCCATGGTAATAGATTGATTAATTCATAATTAGCTCCAGTGTTCGAAGTCCATCCTTGTTCGCTTCGAGCAGTGAGGAACACCTGTTTCATATGCAAACGCATACACACATATTTCATAGACACATGCTGATGCCCACACACATGCACACATATACACATAAACAAATCAAGGCACACACAGAGCTTTTGTTAGGGGATGAGACATCTGCAGTTTGTTGTTCACAAATTATTGATAGCAGTAAACAGAAAGTTGAGGGAAAAACAGGCATTTCTCATGCTGATGAAATTTTCACGACCTGTCAGACCATTCAAACCAACACTTTGTTACTGAGTGGTATGGCACGACAAACAAGGGACACATCTCCACCACACATTTCCCATAGCAAGGAGAGAGGCACAGAGAGGAGAGGAGTGACAGAAAGTAGAGGTGACAATTTTCTGGGTTTTTTCCCCCACTTTCATTTGTAATTGAAAAACCAACTGTATAGGTCACCTTTTATTCTATAAAACAAAGTATAACATTGTCCAATGAAATACAGATGATGCAGCTTGATTCCTTAGATCATTTCCCTCCCATATTGTTACATATACTGTATGTAATGTAATGTTATAGCGTTAAATACCTGATACTTAAGCACTTCTTGAATTACATTTGTTATTACTGTAACATAATCTTTTCCTAACATTCACCATGTTATTATTATTGTTGTACTTCTTCTTTTCCTTTCGGCTGCTCCCTTCAGGGGTTGCCACAGCGAATCATCTGCCTCCACTTAACCATATCCTCTGTATCCTCCACACCCACACCAACTATGCTCATGTCCTCCTTCACTACATCCAAGAACCTCCTCTTTGGTCTTCCTCTAGGCCTCCTTCCTGGCAGCTTTAACCTCAGCATCCTTTTACCAATGTATTCACTGTCCCTCCTCTGAACATGTCCAAACCATCTCAATCTGGCTTCCCTGGCTTTTTCTCCAAACATGAGCTGTCCCTCTGATGTCCTCATTCCTGATCCTATCATTCTCGTCACTCCCAAAGAGAACCTCAACATCTTCAGCTCTGCTACCTCCAGCTCTGCCTCCTGTCTTTTTCTCAGTGCCACTGTCTCTAAACCATTGCTGGTCTCACCACTGCCTTGTACACCCTTCCTTTCATTCCTGCCGTCACACATATTGTAGTTAGTTGTAGTTTAGTTGTAATTTAGAACAATGATGAATTTGTGGAATATTAATCAGAAACAATTACACTAAAACTAAACGTAAATGTCCACTGACCACCAGCGTACAAATGAGTGACTAGGAGTTACTGAAATGAAATTTAGAAAGAAAAGCGAAGAAGAACTGACTGTAACCTCACAGTAGCTAAATAAATGTGGTGACAATATGCAAGGCTTGGATGACAGCACTTTTAATTCCAATATCAAAGTGCTAGCAAAAGTGATGTAACAATTCTACATGGAGATGTGAGTAAGGCCTGCTGCATCAGCTCAGCCAGTTTGGTGTGAGTTGACCTGGTGTGTTGTTCATGGAGTGCGAATGACATGAAAAGGAGTCTGGAAAAAAAAAAAAAAAAAAAAAACTCTCTCCCTACTAATTAGCTTATGGGATGACATCTGTGTAAACACTAACTTCCGGATGTGTCTGTTGATCTAATGCCTGTATAATGGCTTACTAGTGTAGCTTTATGAGAGTTATGACATTAATTGAAGAGTTGTAGTACTGTCTGCGAGGGCTCGGGGCTCTTAAAAAACTACAGGGAAAGAACAACTCTTTGCTCTACATTTTATATAGGGAAAGCGGGTTATCTTGATGATTCCATTTAGGTGTGGTGCTGACTGGGATGTGTTGTTTGTTCCGTTCTAGTCCTGCAGTTATGTACAGGTAATGAGAATGTTAAAAACAATAGTTTTGGAGGTTATGCCGGGCTTTTGTAGATGACTTTATTGATTAACAATAGGAAATTGCACAGCTACCCTAATACAAAGCATTTGGAGTTCATAGGATCAAATTCAAATGTGCAAACATTCAGCTCACAAGTCAGTTAATCTACAATTCCTGTGGGATTCTGACTCGGACAAAACTATTGGATTGACTAAGTGAAGTGAAGATGTGTACAGAGGACCAGAGAGAGACATATACAGATGAGTGCAATCACTTTATTTGCCATGATAAATATGTCCTATGTTTCTACCATGCACTACTCTAGCTCTACAACCGGGCTGTCAAATTACTTAAGAATAACTGACCAAAGACACACAGAATTAAAGGATGTTTTTTATCTGCACAGCAGTTTTCTTTTTTTCTTCCTGAGAAACTTTGGTTCCATGTAGTTTGACTACAATCTTGCAGTTCAGAAGAACTTTTTTTTTTTTGACTGAGAAGGTGATTGTCAATGTAGAAAAATTATATCATATATAACCTTTTTATTAGAGTATAAAAACACCTATGAATTAGTTCTAGGTTATTTAACATTGAATCTAGTTCACTGGATTTAATGATTCCTTTATAATAAATCACACATTTCTTTATTGCGCTGCAATTTAAATTTTTACTTTAAGTTGTGTTAGTTCTACTCTGCGTATATATATTTGTTAGTGGTTTAGTGGTACTGATATGCTCTACTTAAGAACAAGTAGATACACCACAGTGTAATAATGCTCTGTTACAAGTAAACATCTGCATTCAAACCTTTACGTAAATAAAAGTACAGAAGTCTAAAGTACAAACATCATTCTGCAAAATGGCACATTTCACATTAATACATACAATATTATTGGATCAATATTTATCATCAATATTTATTGATCCATTGTTCTTTTCATCACTTTAATGTTGCAGCTAATAAAGGTAGAGCCAATGTTGACTAAACTATAGGCTTATAATTAGTTACATCCAGCTGATTAGCTTGTTAATTTCCTACTGAGGATCAATATAGTTTAATAATTATACTGTATTGTGTGTTATACAGTATATCTGATTCCAAAATTTAATTAGCAACTAAAGTTATCAAATAAGTATAGAGGAATATAAGCACAGTATTTTCTCTGAAATCTAGTGAGTGTGAATTAGCAGAAAATGGAACTACTGAATTCAAGTATACAGATACCTCAAAATTCTGCTTTATCACTGTACGTACAGTACTTGAATAAATGTTCTTAGTTACTTTCCATCACTGGATTTCATACCATTAAAATAGCATTCCCAAAAAACTACTTTCTGCCACCAAATAACCTTGTTACCCCAAAATCTGAAGTGTCATCTTATTTCTTAAATACCCTGTTAAGGTACATCTGTACATGTTGCATTGGTTGGCTTGAACACACATCTGGTATGGAAAACCTAGACTTGATATCCAACCTTTGAACACTGCGTTATCCAGGATCATCAGCATTACTGGAGTCAAAGAGATTCACTTTGTGATGCAGTTCCCCTCATCTGTTTGTCTCACTTTGTCTGTTGTTCATTAGACTGTCTCAGCAGGGCAGCCAGACAATTTAGATTAATTTACAAAGGCTGATCCTGTCTTTTTTAGCAGGAATCAAATCAGCTGGACAGTTCTGTGTGATGTGGTATTAAGTATTAATTAGTATTAATCACATACAGTGGTTGATGACATAAAATAATACATTATCAAATTTGACTAGTCATTCACAAATAAGCAAATAGAGGTTTCTTGAAAAATATGACTGCTCTTTGTGGTGCACACTTGTTGCCATCTACACAAACCAATATGTAGGGTGGGTTCAGGAATAAGTGTGTAAGACTGCACAAAATTTGCATTAACCCACAAACTGAACAAAACATTGAGATCTTCAGAAGCCATGCCAGACAAGATCTGGAAAAAAAAAAAAAAAAACCCTTCAAATTTTTCTCTTCAGGGTTGTTTACCTCTCTCAGCGATATCCTCTTGCTATTCCTGGCCTTTTTATTGACTCCTGCAGCCGCCTTTGTTATCTCCCCACTGTGCTGTCTGGAAAAGTGGCCGCCTTAAGTGTTCTTTAGTGCCACTCCTGTTGTGGAGCTTATTTCTGAAACAACAAAGGATAGGCAGGTTCCTTTGGTGTGGGCAAATATGCCAAGAAAATTCCCCCTGTTCTACAGCTGAGTTCACTTAAGAGCATATGTGTTTATGTGAATGAGTGTCTTATTGTTTACAGCCAACAAAAGCACCACATGGAAACATTTAGAGTATATTACTTTTATTGAGCAGATGTTAGAACTAGAGTAAAGATCAGCATAAATAAGAGATAAACTGATATTCCAGAGATTGTGCAATGACAAGTTTTGAATTAAGTGCTACACTGGATAGTTTCAGATCTCCTGTTTGCCTGATCTGCTCCTTCGTCTCTAGATATCTGTTGCAAAATGGTTGATGTGAGGAAAGAGGAGAAAGAATACATATGAGTAAACACGCACTTTAGATAAATTGACCTTTTGCAAAAATCAGACAAAAGGAAAACAAAAAAGAATTGCCAAATTCTGTCCTTTTCTTAAGTATATCTAATTTTGATGCAACAGTAATGAAGCTCTCTCTTCATTGGCACATGTAGGCTTTTGAATTAGCTAATATTCTCCCTTTAGACTTTAGCTTCAACAAACACAAATTCAGCAGTGCAGGGTTTAATAGCATTGCATCAAATTACACTCATTTAATAAATGGATTTCTTCAAAGCAATACAGGATAACTCTATTTGGCCCCACTTGGAAGTAGATGTAGATGTCATCAAAAACTAAATCATAAACAATAGAACGCATCCAATTCAAATAAGCCCCTGATGGATTGTCCTGTGTTTCCTCATATAAAGCTTTAGAGACATCAGTGTTGTTTCTTGATGATGGTGTACTTGTGCAGTCAGCTCAGTGTTTTGGTGCATGCCTGCTTGCACACTGTTCTCCTGAAAGCTATACTAAGATTTGCTGCTCCTGCTGCTACTACTGATCCTATAGAATCTCAAAAGGCTCATCTCTGCCCCAGTCTCCATATGAAAGCTCAAAGTATATCTAATATATCTCTAAGGGAGACAGTGCTATGACTCCCCAGGTCAGGGTCTATAGGCACCAAATATCAATGCTGTACACATTTTGCATTCTGTGAGTTGGTTTACTGAAATGACCATCTAATTGGGGCGATTGGTAAAATGATGACAAAATAAAAATCCTGTGTCATGGGAAATCAGGAGATAGAAAAGGAAAGGAAACATTTAAGGGGATGTGAAGTTCACCTTTGGTAGATGCAGAATGAGTTTTTATATGGGCAATCCTTAGAGAAAAGAATCCCATTCTGTTCGGCTAATCACATGTACCGTATAGAATATGCAAATTTTATTAAGCTGTGAAAGGCATGAGGTTAAGCTTATAAAACCCATACGAGGGCTCCATACATTACCTAGAAAAAAGGTTATTGGGGTATCTATGATTATTTATAAAGGAACTTAAAATATGAACACACTGTAAAGCAGAGACACAGATGCCTTTCATGCAAAACCCTCCATCACATAATTTAAAATTAGACTTAAAACTTGCATGGATGAATTAACATGATTTCCAGAGGACTCTGTTCAATTAATTTATAAAATGCCTTTATAACATTCATATAATATTATTAAATAATGAAAACATATCTTGTAGGGAAAAGTCAATTCACAGGGACCTAAACATGCTTAAAATGATTGTATTTTAAACTCTCGAGAGAGGAGGACAACTCAGCTTATGAAAACAGTTGTGAAATATCTTCTGTGGCTCTGGAGAAGCTTTGTCCAGCCTGAGAAAATAACCCTGATGTCAATGAAGGTTTTTGTTATCGGGTCAACCTTGGGCTTAGAGACACCAGGCGTAGAATTTGAAAGATGTGTGCATTTTTGGAGAGACTGTTCTCACCAGAATAATGACAGCATCTGTCATGACTGTTATATTTTCTTAACAAGTTACCTCTGGTTATGCAAGTAATCACTATTTTTTAAAGCAAAGACAGAAGTAGTGTGCCTTTTAAAAAAAAAAAATGTAAGAGCTGGTTTTTGGGTTCATTTAAGTATAGGGACTTGTTGGGTATTCCAGTTGCTGTTTAGACTAATTGTGGGGCCCTAGATGCTACAATAAATCTGAAAAGCCAGGACCTAACCCAACAAACCACAGAGTGCCTACACTTTTTTTTTTTTGCTCCTTTAACTTTCCTCCCCCACTCTTCTCCCCTCTGCTTTCCATCTCCTCATCTCCTTGTGGACACTGGGATTCTTAGGCATGTGTGTGGTTAATAATTCAGCCTAGAGGATGGATTTTGGTCTTCATTTGCTGCAGGAAATGCCTTGCTCCAATGAACAAAGCACTCACGCCTAGGTCCCATGACTTGTCTTCAGAGGCAGAAATAGGAAAAGCCTTTTCCTTTTAAATGGCTGCTTTCAAATGGAAAGTGGATGTAAAAACATACTGTAGAAGAAAGAAAATAGACAAAAAAGAAAGAAGCAGTGATTTTATATTTCCTTTCTTTGCATTCACCAAAAACACAGCATTTGACAAAGTAATGCTCTCAGTCATGGGCATGCACAAACATTTCTGGGGTAAATGCTCTTGCTAAATGAAACAAAACAAACCAAAACAAAAAAAAAACTCCTCTCACTGAGTTTTTTAAAAAAAATTAATTAAGTTATGTATAGTAGCACATCTTTGCATCAGAGCATAAAGTGTAAGCTTGTGGTAAGACGTGAAGCAAAATACTGCACTAACATGTAACTACAATAAGATTAGATGAACAAACTTTCAAATGTAAGCTTGTAATAGCATTTCACTGTTAGATTTAAGTCTGTTTCCTTGTGTACAAATACTAGTAAATGTTGTGTCATAAGAGTAAGACCACAACATTTACTAGGCTATACCTTAAAGCAATGATCAGTGAAGATGTGGATGAAATTAATCATTTCCTTAACATGCCCAAAGCAGAGACATGTTAGCAGTAGATTAACATTTCTGGTATCCAAAGAAGAGTATTAACCATGTAATCCATGTTTAGGTCATGTAAAACAATACATGATATAGAAACACCTACACATACATTTCAAATACATTTGCACAACTACAAAGCAGCTATAGTCTCAAAATGAGACACTATCAGATATCATTAAAAAGTGAATAATAAATAAAGTAGCTATTTTTTGCTATTCAGTTTGCATTGTTTCCTCTATATAACTAGTTAAAGCTAATTTAGAGTTGTCTGTCACTGTGTGTAAGCATTGACACATACCCACACAACAAAAGGGTGTATGGACAAACATAGGTCATTGACGGTTGCACATGAGCCAAAATGCATACCTCCAAAATCTCTTGTGCAGTACTACACATCTTGCACACCAACTGATTTATTTGACTTCCTGTTGGGAGAAGATTCTGGAACTGCCAACCTTGGCTGGAACTTTTTGGGGTTATGGTTAGGGTTAATGTTAGCACTGATTCCTAACCATAACCATAATCCTGCCAAGGTTGACAGTTTGACATCTTTGTCTGCAGCCAGGTCCTCTTGGGACTCGGTAGAAGGTGCATTGAAACAACAAAATAGAACAGCTAGACAAACAACTTGGAGATAAATTGAGGACATAAAAAAAAAAATAAATAAAATTTTAAAAAAATTCCCTTCTCATCCCTATGGGTGGTGTGTGTGTCTTCCTCAATCTCGGGTCCTGGGAGTTTGAGGGTTCTTCGCAGTATATTAGCTGCGTTCTTCTGGACTGAGAGCTCTGATGTTGTTCCTGGGATCTGTTGGAGCCACTCTCCCAGTTTGGGGGTCACAGCCCCGAGGGTGCCGATTACCACGGGGACCAATGTTGCTTTTACCTTCCACATCTTTTCTAGTTCTTCTTTCAGCCCTTGGTATTTCTCAAGCTTCTCATGTTCCTTCTTTCTGATGTTGCTATCACTTGGGATTGCTACATCTACCACTATGGCCTTCTTCTGCTGTTTGTCCACCACTACTTTGTCCGGTTGGTTAGCCATCACCAGTTTGTCGGTCTGTATCTGGAAGTCCCACAGAATCTTAGCTCTGTGATTCTCCACCACCTTTGGAGGTGTGTCCCATTTTGACCTTGGGACCTCCAGCCCATACTCGGCACATATGTTCCTGTACACTATGCCGGCCACTTGGTTATGGCGTTCCATGTATGCCCTGCCTGCTAGCATCTTACAACCAGCTGTTATTTGCTGGATTGTCTCAGGGGCATCTTTGCACAGCCTGCACCTGGCATCCTGCCTGGTGTGGTAGACCCCAGACTCTATCGATCTTGTGCTCAGGGCCTGTTCTTGTGCTGCTACGATTAGTGCCTCTATGCTGTCTTTCAGTCCAGCTTTTTCCAGCCACTGGTAGGACTTTTTGATATCAGCCACTTCTTGTATCTGTTGGTGGAACATACCGTGCAGGGGTTTGTCCTGCCATGATGGTTCTTGCGCCTCTTCCTCTGCATCGGGCTTCTGTTGCCTGAGATTATTATTCCATCGCTTGGGGCCATCTTCCAGATGTACTCATGGATCTTTGCTGTTTCATCTTGGATGGTGGCTCTGATGCTCACCAGTCCTCTGCCTCCTTCCTTCCTCTTAGTGTACAGTCTCAGGATGCTGGATTTGGGGTGAAGTCCTCCATGAATTGTGAGGAGCTTCCTTGTCTTGACATCAGTGGCTTCTATGTCCTCTTTTGGCCAGCTTATTATGCCAGCGGGGTATGTGATGACCGGCAGGGTATAGGTGTTGATGGTTTGGACCTTGTTATTCCCATTTAGCTGACTTCTTAGGACTTGCCTTACTCTCTGTAGGTATGGCTGTGGCGGCTTTCCTTGCTTCTTCTTGGTTCCCATTTGCCTATATGAATTTTATAAAGGCATTTTATAAATTAATTGAACGGAGTCCTCTGGAAATCATGTTAATTCATCCATGCAAGTTTTAAGTCTAAGGTACCCTCAACATCCGCTATGCTGCCTTCTGGAAGTTTAACTCCTTCAGTCCTGACAACCTTCCCCCTCATTGTTAGCATTCGACCACTCCGAATGACATTCCGATGTCATTGCTGTATATGCTAGTGGTATGGATCAGGGAGTTGATGTCTCGTTCATTCCTGGCGTACAGCTTGATGTCATCCATGTACAGGAGGTGGTTGATGGTTGCTCCATTTCATAATCGGTATCCAAAGCCAGTCTTAGTGATGATCTGGCTGAGGGGGTTCAGGCCTATGCAGAACAGCAGCGGGGACAGAGCATCTCCTTGCTAGATGCCGCACTTGATGGTGACTTGTGCAATTGGTTTGAGGTTGGCCACTAGAGTTGTTTTCCACAGTGCCATTGAGTTCCTTATGAAGGTTCTTAGAGTCCTATTGATGTTGTATAGCTCCAGGCATTCCAGGATCCATGTGTGAGGCATTGAGTCATAGGCTCTTGTAATGCTGCCTTGCTGTCTTGTAATAAACCTTGTTGACCTGGGCGACGTTTGAGCCAGTATGACTCCAGTATTTCTATTGCTCATTTGTAGTGAGGTAGGCTAGTAGCGTTAAGGACCTTACCTAAGGGCCCATGCTGGTGATGCCCTGGTCGGGATTTGAACCCCGAACCTTTGATTTCCCCGCACTGAAGTCATATTAGTCTAACATATACATATATATATGACAGTAAAGAGTAGAGCAAATAGAAATGGAGAAAGAAAAAGATCTTCTCAATGGTAAATTGATTTACAGAACGATTTCTGTAGATACTTAGCAGCACCTGCCACTTCCATATCTTGTAAAAGATTGTTTTCACTGTCAGGGCATGTTGTTCAGAAAAAGTGAGTTGTCCTGTCATCTGAAAATATAAACACGCTTGTCTGTTTGAGCAACTGGCTCAGTGCATAGAAAGAGAAATAATGGGAAGTAGTGTTTTTTCTTTGTTCTTTTTTTCCGTGTGTTTAATAGACATGAACAAGTTCTTTGAAAAACATATCTACCATCTTTGAAACATGTCTATGTTCCTTATGCTGTATGTTTAGGGTAGTTTCACTAATAATAAACATACATTTGCATAAAGCATCTATGTTTGTCCATGACCATGTTGATTAGAGTATTAAAAACTTAAAAAGTATTAATTTAAGTTACATTTAGAAGAGATAAAAATGTGCGATTAAGTTGCGATTTATCACGAGTTGACTCATGGCAATCATGCGATTAGTCGCGATTAAATATTATAATTGATTGACAGCCCTAAAGTGGACAGCAGTAGGTACAGCATTAGGCATATTTTATTTTATTTCTTCACTCATGCCCCTCCTGTTCCAATGCATTAAGATATATTGTTACCTACCCGACACCAATTAATGCAGCCATTCCCCATGGTATAGTTGTTTTAATTACAGCATGTTATAGTTGAAATCTGATGTCAACAGCTAAAATAACATTTTTAAAAACTTAAATATAAAATTAACAACATTTAAAATTGAAACTAATTATCAAGTCAGAGGGCAAAAGGATCTAGAGTCTATCTATGCACATGCCTGCTCTCAGATCTCCCATTATTATGCTATATACAAGCCAAGGCATATAAACATGGCTATTTATAGATGCATCTCTTTTCCCACTGTGAAGCACCTTTGGTAGAATTTTTGCTCCACTTTCTTTTGCCATCTTTCTGTATTTTGGTATTTCAATTTTTTCCTATTTCATGACACATTTTCATGTGGTGACATATTAGTATCCATCAGTTTTGAAGGGCAAGGTGATCAGGGAGGCCTGTCGACAACTGCTGTGTGTCATACATTATAGCACAGAACTCATTTCCTGTCTGGGTTTAACAATGTCTGTGTCCTCTGAGAGGTGAGACTATATGAGCTTCTGTGTGTTTCAGACATTGTGTGTGCATGTGTGAAAGCTGGGAAGCAGCAAGACAGAGGCGAGGCAGATGTGTCCTTTATGACATGCAGTGTCACTAAGTTTAAGATGAGTGGTGCACTTTGCAGTTAATCTACATCAATAGACCTGTTTCTTAAAATAAAAATAAAAAGTTTTTTGTGAAATACAAATAGGTTAAATCTTTTTCATGACAACAAAGATCTGGCAAGTTTGCTACATGAATATTTGCATGTCTGTTAGAAAAAAAAAATTTCAAGAAATGTAACTACATACAAAATGGAACCCCAGAAACAGTGGATGGGGGGTTGCGAGTGCATGTGTCACAGTGTGACTTTGTGACTCATCATGTTTTGCTAGGAAAATTAATTTCTTTAATTTGTGCTTAAAACAAATATTAATCAATGGGGTGACAGATCAGGAAATATACAAATGAGATATTTATCCCTTGAGGTGCCAAGGAAAAAAAAGAATAACACTCCTAAAACAATGAGGCAAAATCTATCTGCTAATGATAGTAGTACACAAGGCCAAGAACAGCTATTCAGTGAACTTTGTGGTAAGATTGTTTACTAAACAATCATATGAAACATTTTTGGATCTAAGTGGTTTGAAAGGAGGGGTCTGAGGAGCAATACAAGTGAAACCCCCCCCCCCAACCAAATTTCACTCAGACTAAAAAGTTGTTCAAAAACACAAATTTCCTGCACAGTTTGTTATTCAACTTGATTCTATCAAAGGGAAGAACTCTTAAGGGAAGTACAACAGAATGTTCTGACCAGGGCCTTGTTTTCACTTTCTGCTCTCAGTTACAGTAATTCACTGTATCTGGGATAAAATAGTTTTTCCACCAGAAGCAGAATAAACAATTACAAAAGGCAGTTTATATTACATGAACAAAGTTATCAATTATGAATGAAAATTGTTGCATATTATGGTGCAGTGAGATTCGTTCATAAGATTGATGATGAGTAAGTGATGCAACAGATAGCTCCTACAGTTCCCATCACTGCACCACTGGGGAATGTGAGGCTAATTTGTATATATAAAATCTACACAGGCACGGTGTAATGACACAGTTTTATCAGTCTGCCAACTGTCTTAATGAGGAGCCAGTGAGCCTATTCACTGCTTTATTTACAGGATTCTAGGCTATTTCTCTGTAGAAGGCTTCCCAGCTAAACAGCAACAGTGTCCAGCAGGCTGGTCCACATCTCTTCTCTCTATCTAGGTCTTTGGAATGAGGGTCAAGTGCTGAATCCAGCTATGCACTGTGAAAGTTACTGTAGCTTGCCATTCAGATAGGTCCCTTTTAAAGGCAGGTTGGAACCTCTCCACAAAGGCTGGGTCCTCCTCTGAAATATCCATGGTGCAGTGCAGGTGGCAGAGAGCAAGCAACACCAAAGAGCATGAGACATAGTTCTCATCTACTAGAACCTCAGTCAGATATCAACAGTGGATTAAAAGAAATGCATACATTGGGTTTACTATACTAGAGTGATATCAATAAAGTGAAAACAAGAAAAGTCTTTTAAAATTAAGTTTTACTAAACTGTGCAGAAAAAAATGAATTTTCCTTTTTTCTTAAAAAAAATCTATAGAATGGACTACAATTATAAGATTGTATCAGTGCATGTGTTTCTGAGTGGTCTGAAAGCTGGCCCTATTGCAGTTTAAATGGTATGTCAGTTAACTGTTCATTTCTTGTTATATTTGATTGTAAATTCCAAAAGCTTTGACAGATAAATAAGGAATAAATTAATAAATCTCATTTTAACAATAAAACAGCTTTGTGCCTATGTAGGTGTACTTTTACGTGCAAGGTTCAATGATGGTCTCCAACTTCCTCAGTTTGTCCCACTCAGATGTTGTCGACATCACTAGATTGTGCTTCTGTATGGCCAGAGTGGCCTTTACAGCATCCTGATTCTTCAAGAGATGAGGGATCTTGACAAGCATTGAGTTCCGTCTTGTAGAAACATCCTGTATAAGTTGCCAAGTTTGATTTGCTGCTGGTGTAGTTCTTCAACATTGGCAGAGCTGTGTTTAAAATGTCCCCTATTCTTGTGAAACTTTGCCAATGCATTACCAAACCCATTGTCAACAAGACAAGTTCTCTGTAACATACATCCAAGGCGTGTTGGAATGGGAGCTTTCTCGTCGCAGCTACCAAGTTACGATTGCTGTCTGTTCCATTTGTCGCTACTTTATGTTGCACTCCCCAGTTGTATGCCACAGACATAAACTGTTAGGCACAGGCATTAGCCGAGTGTCTGGTTGCCATTTTAAGTATTAAAGCACAAATGTCAGGACATGTCAAAATTTGTCCAGGCCCCAAAAACCCCCTCAGACCCCAGAGGGTTAAAGCAAATGTCTGAAGCTCCCACTCACTGTTAATTATGGGTGCAGTCATGCCGAGGTAATTGTGATTGCTCACCGAGGTTCAGTGGTGGTGGTGAAACGTTTCGGCCTTAAAACTGAAAGTCTAGTTGCCATGACTCAACCTTTAGGGTCCTGTTGTACAGTTTCCAGGATTCATGTGTGCATCATTGAGTCCTAGGCTTTCTTGTAGTCAATCCAAGTGGTGCACAGGTTGGTCTGTCTGGTTTTGAAGTCTTGGGTGACTGCTCCATTCACCAGTAGTTAGTGCTTAGCCCCTCTTGTGTTCCTTCTAGGGCTGCCAAAATGAATGGGGTAATAACATGTTAATGCAAATTAATTTTAACAACACTAATTTTATTAATGTGTGATTAACGCAGTGTGCATTTCCTGTTTAACCTGTGGTCTTACTTGTAGTAGGAGAAATCGAAATGCAGCCATAGACAGTAAAGAGTGCAGCAGCAAACAGAAATGGAGAAAGAAAAAGGTCTTGAATGGTAAATTTATTTACAAAAACAATGTCTGATGGTTTTGTAAACAAGACAAACTTTGTTTGTTTATTGTCGATGTGAATTAAGTTGGCTTGTCTGTTTGAACAACTGGCTCAGTGCAAAGAAAAAGAAATCATAGGAACTTGTGTTTTTTCTATGTTCTTTTTTTCATGTGTTTAATAGACATGACCAAGTTCTTTGAAAAACATATCTACCGTATTTGAAACATGTCTATGTTCTTTATGCTGTATGTTTAGGGTGGTTTCACTAATAATAAACACATATCTGCATAAAGTATCAATGTTTGTCTGTACCCATGTTGATTAGAGTATTAAAGACTTGATAAGTATTAATTTAAGGTACGTTTAGTACAGATAAAAATGTGGAATTAAGATTAATCATGAGCTAACTCATGACGACAGCCCTAGTTCCTACCAATTCATTTATGGGCCCCGTTCATGCATCGATCCATGTACCTACTTATCTTATCAACTGCGATACCTGACAAGAATGGGCAATAGTTAGATGGGACTGCTCCCGTCTGGGGGTCCCATCTAAATTAGGACTGTTAACCATTCAAGGTGGGTCCCATCCGCTAGCATCTGGTTTCATTTGTGCAGCTAGGCATCCATTGAATAAGGTTAGCTTCTTCAACCAGTAGGTGTGAATCATGTCTGGGCATGGTGCTGTCCAGTTCTTGATGTTTGAGACTTTTTCTCTGATGTCTGCCACTTGTTGAGGGAGGTTGCTGTTCTTATGTCCACCAGCTACTAAGCACTGTTATGTGATGCGTCCTTCTCCCCTATGTTCTTCAAGTATTGTTCAGTCTCCATCCTTGGTGGGTTTGCTTTCACATTATCACCTGCTATTAAGTGTGCACTTTGGATGGCTCAGTGAAGAACATCTGGTTTAGTTTCCTTGCTTTCTTTCTCTTGAAGCAGTTGGCCAGGGCTGTGAGGCTTTGCTTAGCAGTTTTCAAGGCCTCAAGTATGGACAACTTGTTGTACTTCTTAGTTAACCTTTTCTTCATCACATCGCTGCTCTTGTGTTGAGCTTGCAGGTTAATATTGGGGCTTGGTACCCAATCTCAGAGTGTGGGGGTGATGATGACACCCCTTCCCCCTTACCTGTCATCCTGGCTTGACCTTGCATTTGTGATGTACCTTGTCAATCTCCAGTCGTGATAACAGGTACTACTTGTGGATGTTGGAACATTGAGCTATTAGTTTTTTCAAATTTAGTGTAGATGCTGTGTTTTGAAGTTTCCATAGGTCACACTCTCAATGGAGTTTCTTCTGTGGTAGCATGTTCCCCCTTCTCAACTCTTGTCCAGGAATGTGATTTGGGAGGAGTATAAAAGTTTTTCAGATATTCTCCCATCATAAAGGACTAGGTTAGTCATTATGGCGTTACAGCTGTGGAGCTGTTACTGATTAAATTTGGGTATGTTTTGTTCAGGCAGAAATCCCAAAAGCAATTTCCTAGGGCTTAAGGGCTTCAGTAATTCAGCTTTTAAAGCCATAGACTTGATCTGTCAGTTTTGAATATGATTAATGAGGTAAGTTATGCTACTTACATGAATCATACATAGATTTAAAACATCCAACATTTGTAAGGCTCACAAAATTAAATGTGACCTGTTTGCTAATCAGAAATATACACTTATTTATTTGTAGACTAACATACATTTTTCAGCAATGTGTCTGAAGAACATTCATACTTGACCAAAAGTAAAAATGCCATTTTAATACTTACACACATGTATGCCTGATGGATAGAGCAATCCCTGCTTCTTCTCCTTACATCGCTGTAATGTTTTGCTCCCTCTGACTTATTAATTCAACTACAATCTTCTCCTCTGTCTCTTTCTATCGTCATCTCCGCTTTGAGTTGACAAGTCTTCACCCCCTCCTCTTCCTCCATCGTTCTTCATCTGCGTCTATATATGAAATGAAGAATGACTGACAGGTTGGCACCTGGAAATACCCATCACCTTTTTTTTTTCCTGGGGGCTGAAGCCCTTTAAAATCAGGATGGAGGGGGCTTGTAGGCAGACAGGGGTCTTATCTCCCAGAAACACCTGTAACTGTTCAATATGCCTCGTTGCTGCATAAATAGGTGACAATGGTGATTTTTGCATCCCTCTAAGAAATGCAGAAGGTTTAACAATTAGAGAGCCCTGTTAACGCCCATTCTCTCCAACCACATCTTTATTCCTAAGTTCCTACCTCAGTAATTTTTTTTCTAGGTCTCACATGTGCAAAGAAGTTTTGAAGGAGTTTGAGCATGCGAGTCCATACACAATTTTAAATATATAGGATACAGCATGTTTCCATGGACTGGTGACCTGTCCAGGGAGTACCCCTGCCTTTCACCAAAAGAGAGCTGGGATAGGCTCCGGCCGACCCCCATGACCCTAAATAGGAATAAGCAGGTATAAATAATGGATGGATAGATGGATACAGCATGTTGAGTAAACATTTTTTGGTGTAGCTGACACCTAAAAGGTGGTATTTGTCGAGGTAACACTTGAGACCACAGTTGGGCTAACACAGTGGGATAGGTAGATTTTTATATTTTTGCATATAAAGTTTCATAACACGTGACACAACGAGCTTCTTTTGGTCATTTGTCTTTAAAAAATGTAGGAAAGTCACAAAACATCTGATACACTGCAAGAATGAACAGCATTGCAGTATTCCCTTGTCTGCTGTATGATATAACAGTCCCTCAGTTAGGGAGGGATCTGGTGACTGTGTGAAGTTGACCATGATTCATTTTCATACTCCTCAATAAACCATTCAGTGAGCTATAGCTTGTGCCCTTTACAGAGCCATCGTCATTCATTAGTGTTGCTGCACTCATTTATTTGGATTTTCTCTTTAATGTGCCACTCATATACTATGTTTTTGGAGATCATTTGTGATGAATCACATGAAAGTAAAAGTGGCATGTTTTCCCACAAAGCTAAAAGTTGGATGACCTTCACATTATAATCTCTATTTATTACACAGGGTTTTAAAATAACTGTGTGATATGAATAATTTCTCCAATTAATGCCACTAACTTTATTCTATAGGCAGAAGCAAACTGCAATGGATGGCTAATTGACATCTCAGGGACATTCTCCACTCAAATTTTTGTTGTGTATCACTGGCTTATCTATTAAGTAGCAGTAGCTTGTCAGGCTTGGAAAGTTGGAGGACCAAAAATGCCACAAAAACCTTGACTCTTAGAGGAAAGTTTATTTACAGGAAGGAACCAAGGGAAATGCAGTCTTAATGTAGATGACCGTGGATAGTGGAGAAAAGAGTCCAGAGTTGAATCGTCAGGAGGGTGATTCACACCTAGGCCCACACCAGGTAACTACATAGGGAGTCTAGGCTGATGAGGAGATGAATCAGGTTTGGTCCGCAGAGCAACATCTCACGGGCTGAGTATTCTGGTCAGGAATCCAGATTTATGGCAGAATACCAAACTAAAGCCAGTCTCTCAATACTCAAACGAAAAACTCCTCCGAACAAAACACAAGTAGGTTAAGGAGGGCAAAACACACAGAAAAGTCACTTTCCTTAAATCCCTCGCGGGTTATGGTGGATGACGGCAAACAGACGCTGGACCGTTCAATGACGTCCGAAGAAAAACTGTCACTTGCGTTGGCAGGAGCCTGTCTTACTTGACCGGAGCAACCCTTGATCTGGGTCGTAATTCCCTCTGCGTGGCGATCTCTCCGCCGACTCGCATGATCAATCATGAAGCTGTCCTCCGTGGTGGCGAAGCAGACAATCCCGCGACCTATCTGTGACTGAGGAGGAGAATATATACCGTGAGATCCAGAGAAGCAAAACAGGTGAGTGGTGTTGCCTAATGATTACCGGAAGCCCTGGGGTAACTAGACCCACGGGGAAAACCTTCAGAATAAAGGTCGCCACCGGAACTCTATGTGACCGGTCGTGACTTAGCTGTTATTGTTTAATGTTCCAGTGATCAAACTCACAAATGAGAAACTGAACAAAATTCATTATGAAAAATATTTTTTTCTTCTCAAATGCTCTACAATCTAATCATCACACAACTAGTATCTAACTAGTATCGCAGTGTACTTCCAACTTTAAAAGGCAGGTTATATATTTGTTTACCCTTGGAGTTCAGAAAAAGTTCTTTAAGTGTAAAATGAGAAGTACCTCCAGTCTTAAAGCACTGCAGTACTGCAGCTGGATCGGGTTATAGCTCAGGCTGGACACCCAGAGAGCCTGCTTAACATTATTCAGTTTAATTAGCTTTCACTGCACTGAGAAAAGGCAATAATAATGGCTGCTTGTTCATAGCAATCAAGGCAAAGCCCTTATAAATAATAACAGTGAAATTATTAAAAACTGTTCCATTTCTTTTTATAAGTAGAACGCATGGAATAAACCTTACCAAACATTCGAACATGAAATGCAAGTTCCTGATGGCTTTTGAAGCAGCTGTCATGACTTTCATAGCAGTGCAATCTTTTTTTTTTCATGTTCTTCATTTTCTATACAACAAAGCAGAGCTATTTGAATAGACCATAACACTTTAAAAAAGGCACATTTATATCTGATCACTTTAAGCTTGAAACAAAAGGAAAGTTAGAAAAAGCTAATTGTTTGCACCCAGCAGGCCTCTTCCTCTCCCAGCTCTGATAACTCCTTTACAATGCAGTCGTCAAAATCAACGACAAGAAAATTAGAGAGAATCCCATAAACCATTTATTTTTGTTCAGTGTCATAGGGTGCAATTTCCCGCTTAGAAGCTCAGCAGTTCAACAGAGTAGCATGCCTGTTAAATTTTTGTAGTAGGCTGAAATCTTACTTTAAAATTGACATAAATGCCCATCACTACTTCTTCAGTGCTATTACTTCATTAAAGATTAAAGTGAAAGTGAAACTTCTTTAAAGCTATGTCATCAAAGTCAGGGAGTCTGTAGGGAGAGAGATGACTTAGTGAACGGCACGGATAAGAAGCTCTTAATGAAAAGCAGTGCTTTCTGTTTTGTTGGATGCTGCAGCCTGGTGAGCAACTGTTAATGAATGACCAGACAGGTCACACACACTCACAAGCAAAAACTGGGGAAGAGTTTTAGCTCATCTTTCGTCTGCTTGCCTTTGTTCTGTCCCCTGTGACTGTATGTGTGATTGTGTGTTTGCCACTGTTCTACACATTTCTTTCTTTTTATGCTAATCAGAAGGAACGACTTCTCCATGAGTTAATGTGAAAACACAAAATATATACTGTAGTACACACACAGTCACTCCCCTTGCATGGGACCATATGCAATTGTGCATACACCATATGCAATTGTGCGCACACCTCTGCCATACAGTTGACAGGGACAGAATTAGAGAATTTGAACTTAAGTTTAAAAGCATAATGACGAGTAACAACATGAAACAATATTAGTTATATTCGTATAAGTTCACTACATCAGGATACCATTTTCTAAATAAAATGTATAAAAAAGGTTTTTGCAAAGAGAACTTTGGAAAATTTGCTTTAAATTAAGGCTCTCAAGCTGTAAGAAGCTGGATTGTTACTATATTGTTATATATTTTTTGTATCAGTAGTAAGTTAAGTACATCTTGCATTAATATATTAATTGATTACTAATCAGATGTGTACCTGATAGACATGCATTGGTACCACAAACATAGTGCCACACAGCCAAGGATTCAATATTCTCCTAGATAAAACACAGTTTCTTTTCTGGAAAGTACTTTTGACAAAGTAAAGGTTGAAATATAGTCAAGGACTAAACAATGATAATCACAACAGTGTAAGGATGCCATCTACACAAATTATGGATTGTTTGTAACTCTATTATTGTTTTGCTAGCAAGTCAGCTCATGGTGTGTCTTTTAGAGAAGGTCAGCCCCTGAAGTGTTTAAAAAGCCCACTTGAACCTATGGGTGTTTCTGACAGCTCTTGTAACATGTTGGTGTGGAGGAAATAAATTCCTGATGAGTGAAAACAAGTTGAAAGCATCTCTTGATGTCTTTACTGTGAGAAGCAGACCTGAGACCAAATCATTTGGTGTCATAGATGATGAAGAGCTCAAAAAGACTGTCAGAGAAAATCATTTCAACCACTTCCTAGAGACTGACAGGAATGTGTGTCAATGCTACACAAATGTGGGATTTAGGTTCAAGTTTTACCATGATATTCTAATGAATTCATACTAAGATAAGTACTGTAAAATTCTACGTACATTTACTCAAACTGGAACTGAGGATTTTATTTAACTTTTTGATCTGTTAAAAAACATCATATTGAATGTCTTTGCAGTGCGTATCGTTTTCTTTTTTTTTTTTGCAGGTCTATCTCAGCCCTGTCTGCCTGCCTGTCTATCTGTCTCTATCGCATGTCAGTCCTCACACTTCACATCATCAATACTGTATGATCCTTCTTTGCGCTAAAGAAGTGGGATTAAATCAGGTCTCTGCTTTGCACTCTTCACTCACCTGCTCATGTGCTCTGTCTCTCTGATGACATGAGAGCATCGGGCCCTTTGCCAACAGTTAGATCTCAGTGGGGCCCATCCATATGGCGGACATATTCTGCAGTCATTACAGGGCCATTTAACACATCTAATTGTTCAACATTTGACACCTTGTCAAGACAATTAGTTCAGATTACTCCTGCATTAGACATTGTGATGTTGGTGTTGTCACAACTTGTTGGAGATTTTTTTGTGTGTGTGTGGCTGTTCATGTAACTGACTCCTGCTTGTTTTTTTTTTTATATTGACAGTACCTTTCCACAGGGGTATCAGAATCTTTTAGATCTTAATTTTTCTTTCTTGCCTCATAAATCTGTTTCTCTGCCATTGAGTTTTAATTATATCTTTAATATTTTCATTTAACATTATGTCTGTGATCCCATTTCCACTAATTCCACTAAGTCAGCTTATACTGTTGTATAGTAAATTCAGTAAAATTTTACTTTAAATTTTGTATCTTGAAATTATTATTATTCTAGCATGCTCATAAGTAAATTGAAACTCATTCTGGTAGCGTCAGCGGCCTTTCTGAGTGGAGAATGCATGTTCTTCCTGTGCGGGTTTTTTTTTTTTTTTTTTTATGTACTTCATTTTACTTCCACAGTCCAAACATATCCAGGTTAGGGTTATTGTGAGTGCAACTGGATGTGGCATCTCTGTTGGCATGTCTCTTGTGTACTCTTGTCTCTTGCCCAAGTTGGCTGAAATTGGCTCCTTAATAGTATAATCAGTAAAGTATTCAGTTACACTTGTAAAAAAAAATTGTGAACCATATCCTTTAAGGCCTGGGTAGGATATTCTGGCCCTCGAGGTCCACTGTCCTGCTTGTTTTCCAACTATCTCTGTCCTGCCCACTGCTGGTTACCTGGATCAGGTGTGTTCAGCCTATCAGAAGCAGGAAAGATGGTTGGAAAACAATCAGGGCAGTGACCCTCAAGGACCAGAGTTTGCCACCTCTGCTTTAACACATATGAGCATGTGACATCACCAATGGTGGTCTAAAAAGCAAGCTATATTCATGTGATCTGGAAACTTAGACCATCAAATAAGTATACAGTACATTGACAATGGACTTATGAGGAGACATGTCATGTTTTGGAGTTTTGAAATGAGAACTATTTGTATATGTCCTAAAATACAGTGGGTACAGAAAGTATTCAGACTCCTTTAAATTTTTCACTCTTTGTGTCATTGCAGCCATTAGCCAAAATCAAAAAAGGTCATTTTATTTCTCATTAATGTACACTCAGCACCCCATCTTGACAGAAACAAACTGAAATGTAGAAATTTTTGCAAATTTATTAAAAAAGAAAAACTGAAATATCACATGGTCGTAAGTATTCAGACCCTGTGCTTAGTATTGAGTAGAAGCACCCTTTTGAGCTAGTACAGCCATGAGTCTTCTTGGGAATGATGCAACAAGTTTTTCACACCTGGATTTGGGGATCCTCTGCCATTCTTCCTTGCAGATCCTCTCCAGTTCTGTCAGGTTGGATGGTGAACGTTGGTGGACAGCCATTTTCGGGTCTCTCCAGAGATGCTCAATTGGGTTTAGGTCAGGGCTCTGGCTGGGCCAGTCAAGAACGGTCACAGAGTTGTTCCGAAGCCACTCCTTTGTTATTTTAGCTGTGTGCTTAGGGTCATTGTCCTGTTGAAAGGTGAACCTTCGGCCCAGTCTGAGGTCCTGAGCACTCTGGAAGAGGTTTTCTTCCAGGATATCTCTGTACTTGGCCACATTCATCTTTCCTTCAATTGCAACCAGTCGTCCTGTCCCTGCAGCTGAAAAACACCCCCACAACATGATGCTCCCACCACCATGTTTCACTGTAGGGATTGTATTGGGCAGGTGATGAGCAGTGCCTGGTTTTCTCCACACATACCGCTTAGAATTAACACCAAAAAGTTCAATCTTGGTCTCATCAGACCAGAGAATCTTATTTATCATAGTCTGGGAGTCCTTCATGTGTCTTTTGGCAAACTCTGTGCAGGCTTTCATGTGTCTTGCACTGAGGAGAGGCTTCCGTCGGGCCGCTCTGCCATAAAGCCCTGACTGGTGGAGGGCTGCAGTGATAATTGACTTTGTGGAATTTTCTCCCATCTCCCTACTGCATCTCTGGAGCTCAGCCACAGTGATCTTTGGGTTCTCCTTTACCTCTCTCAAGGCTCTTCTCCCACGATTGCTCAGTTTGGCTGGAAGGCCAGGTCTAGGAAGAGTTCTGGTCGTCCCAAACTTTTTCCATTTGAGGATTATGGAGGCCACTGTGCTCTTAGGAACCTTGAGTGCTGCAGACATTCTTTTGTAACTTTGGCCAGATCTGTGCCTTGCCACAATTCTGCCTCTGAGCTCCTTGGGCAGTTCCTTCGACCTCATGATTCTCATTTGCTCTGACATGCACTGTGAGCTGTAAGGTCTTATATAGACAGGTGTGTGCCTTTCCTAATCAAGTCCAATCAGTTTAATTAAACACAGCTGGACTCCAATGAAGGAGCAGAACCATCTCAAGGAGGATCAGAAGAAAGGGACAGCATGTGATTTAAATATGAGTATCACTGCAAGGGGTCTGAATACCTATTACCATGTGATATTTCAGTTTTTCTTTTTTAATAAATTTGCAGAAATTTCTACATTTCTGTTTTTTTCTGTCTAGATGGGGTGCTGAGTGTACATTAATGAGAAATAAAATGAACTTTTTTGATTTTGGCAAATGGCTGCAATGACACAAAGAGTGAAAAATTTAAAGGGGTCTGAATACTTTCCGTACCCACTGTATATCTGAAGGTTTGTATTTCATTTATTTTCATAAGACTGGGGACTTTCCTACACATATTTACCTTCTGGCTATTGAAAGCCATTCTGTGGTCCCTGTGAGCAAGGCCCTTAACTGCAAATATGGTCAGATGGAGCTGATCAGCAGCCAGCAGATCATTGTGGGGTTGTGCTGGGAAACCTCTAATCTACGAATGTGTTTCACTGTCAATGGGAACAGGACTGAAAAGACACCAATGCAGAGATAAAGTAGTAAAAGTTATTTCCATTTCTAAGTAATGCATGATTTTGTCCTTGCACATATCACACTAAGTGTGCACAACACAAATGAGGATTATTTGTGCATGTTGTATATATAAATGTGTGAATGGTGTGTGTGTATGTGTGTGTGAGAGAGAGAAATGCCCCCCACCTCCTATGTACTACATAGGAGGAGAGGGGCGGGTAGGAGGTTACAATTGGTGTCAGTATCTCTCTACGTCATCCACATATTTAATCCTATCAACACTTCCATCATCCCTTTTTCCTAATCTCCTTTCCTTTCTGATTATCTCTCCCTCACTTTCACTATCTCTTCATCTCCCTCTCAACTCTTATTTTTTTTCTAATTTCCGCAGTCATTACAAAACATTATTCTCCTTCATTTATCTCCATCCTTCCTATTCTCTCTTTTCCTTTCCTCCCTCTGTCTGTCTACCTGTACCCTCCTCCTCTTATCTAGCTGCTGCAATCTGTTTCTGTGTCATTGGGAGTTAACAGGTCAAGCGTAAAGGCTAATTTAAATTTCATTCACTCTGTCACCGGGGAGTTCATAATAAAGAGGGGAGGGAGAGATTGCCTCTGTCTTCCAACAGTCTTTTTTTTTGGTGTCTGCACTTGTACAGCTCTCTAGTCCTTTTGTATCTAATGCTCTGTTGAGTTAAACCTATGCTGTTGCTATCATACTAGTCAAGGGCACCGTGTTAAAAGTTGGGTTACCAAGATTAAAAGCCTGGGTTTTGTCATATGAATGTTTCAGTTATGTTTCCTTTCAAATCTTGTACAGAAAATAAAAACACAGAGAGAAATGTGACACCTTAATTATGATTTGTCGTAAAATTACTGAAAAAATACGTAAATGGGGACACTGCTTTCCTTGTCCAGGGCTTTGTGCTTATTGAAGACCTCTAAGCGTGCCTGGACAAAGTTCTTGCTCTGGTTCTTTGGTGGATACTGTCTATTTAAATTATTATTATATTATAATGCTTGAAAATCTTAAAAACTGCCAACAAACTAAGTAGTTGTATAAACCTATAAATGCAGTGTTATGTTTTATAATTGAAAGGTATTCAATTCAGTCTTTTAGAAATTGTGATCATTATGATGGTACAAAGGAACAGTTTACATTGTTATAGATTGTAATATAATCCTAGCCAAGTGTTTATTACTGTAACATGCTGGTCCTTACAGAGTTTTCAGTAAGTTATACAGTTATTAGTTAATGAATACATATTTAATGAATAAATTATTTAATAATTTGCCTAAAAGCAAAGTTGAGTGTGAAAAAACAGCAATTTTTGTGTGACTATAGCTTCACTCATCCTTAGGCAATTAAAATTCCTACATTCCCACACTCAATACCTGCAATATGACCGTGGTGTCCTCAGTCTTAATACAGCTGTCTGCGCCTGTTGCATAACAGCTACTGTTACTCGTGCACAGCTGTTATCTAAAACATATTTTTACACCATGTTTTTAAACTTATCCACACTAACTAAATTGAGTATGTATTATGCTGGGAGCCCTGCCAAAGTGGCTCTAGTGTACAGTAGTACTGTGGACACATACATCCACTATAAGGAGGTCTGCAGCTGCAGTGCTGCTGAGGTGTTTGTTGCTCTAGCTAAAGCTAGTATAGACAAGGTGTCAAAACAGCACAAATGAAGCAGGTTTGGGAACTGTTTCTTAAAGGAAGGTTAGTCAGGGTAATCTTATCTGAAGAACAACTATTTACATTTACAAATAGATGCTATAAGAGGTGTGAAGATTTCACATTTTAATCTCTGGAAAAGAAGAGGTGTCAGTGAATCACATTACTTAGAAGATCATTGTTTACAAAATAATACAAAATAATGAAAGAGCATTCCTGATTGTATGACTTCCTGATTGTATGTGTTTAAAGAAATACCATGGTATTGCTGTCTAATAGAATCTGATACCTTGAATATATACCCACAATTGCCTTGGATAATGTCACCTTCTATCAATTTCCACTGATTGTTCATTCAAATAGATTTCTGTCAATGACACTTTAAAGACATTTATCACATTCACAAAGTCCAGTAAAAAGAAGAGATCATTCAGATTTAGCGCTCTGTTTTCGTTAATCAGTTCAGAGCTGTTTCAGTGTGTATTCATGTGGAAAGGGCATGCTGAGTACATCCTGCACCTCCACCACAGAATCATACCCTGAGGATGCATACTTAATCGCATACTTAAGAGACTAAGTAAGAGTAAGACACATGGAAGGTCTTGACTTTGTGACTGCCACTGTAGGTGACAAAGCAGTCATGTCTTAAATACATTTCTCTTTTCCAAGACAGAAGTGTCAGTGGCTTGCATGAATTCTCAATGTTGATCCCCATTTGCTGTGTCACTTTTTCTTAAGGTAGTCCAGGTGGGACACATGGACAAGTATAAACTCGTTGAGAAGCTGCGGACTGTTGACAAGCAATATGGGAGTGATCCAAACAACACATCATATGAAAAACATTTTTTAAATGACTCAACAACCAAGAAATTTAATTTGAGATTCACGTTTGCAATATGACATCACAAACTTAAAGAGCAATGTCTAAGAAACTACAGCTATTCATTTTGTGTCTCATGTAATTAGTCAACCCTTCACCAATTAACCACAGCATTGGGCTCACTGAAAAAAGTAATAAACTACTTATTACATATTACTCATTACCAAAAGGTATTACTTCTTACTCATCAGCAAAAGTTGCATTTGTATTAGTAAAGGCTAACCTCTTCATTCTAAGTTCCCTATCTGCAACTGTGTAATGTGAACCAGCCTAATCTGGCAAATGAACACAGACAGTCAAGCTGATATCAGCCAACAACATGTCAAAGCAGCACGGTGTTGCTAGAATTAGTAACTGCAATGTAATTTTGGAATTTCCCATTGGAATTCCTTACCATACTTTTTACTGACAAGTAGTCAGTTTACAGAAAGTAGAGAGTTTACTTCACTGTAATGCATTACTAAATTGTTGTAACCACCGAACGCTGGTTAGAGGTGGCTGTATACTTTTGTGGAAAGGAATTAATTTATAGTTTTTATACCCCATGGATACTATTACATTAAATGAAACTTTATTGTCATTATGCAGAGTACAGATAGTGCCATCTTAAACTGCTGGCTGGTCTTTGATGTTGCCTTGGACGATCTACGGCAGGTCCCTGCTCTCTATGTGACTGGAATGTATGCAGCACTTCCTTGTTAACACCTCTCAGCACTGTCTGAGGAAGGCTGTTGCAAGGTTGCATCTATCCACCAAGAGGAGCAGTGATTGTTTTAGTGTACTGCAGAGGCGGACTGATAATCTGAACCAGGATAGCTGGTGGGGTGAGCCTGTAAGGGCCATGGGACACACTGAACTGAAAACCAGCAACCCAGGTTGACTGAATAGCAGTGGCTGGCTTAAAGATTAATCTGTCTTTTTGGGTAATAATAATAATAGTGGTGTGGTCATTAACAGTGTCCCCTCACATTAAGAGTGTGTTCAGGCCCCCAGCTTTGTGGACTTTGCACATTCTGTCTCATTGGTGCACAGCCCTCTGGGCTATTGCTAACAGGTCTTATCCCATTCTTCTAACTGAATTTGAAGACAAAATTGTCTGTGCCTACTTGGGGAGGCCCCCCCTCCATCTGAACCGAGTGACTTCATCACATTCGCGCTACTATGCCAAGCCGTTTGAGCATAAATTAGATATCCTTGATATCAGATGTTCATTTCACATACTAGTTCAGTCTTTGTCAGAACTAGTTCAACGTTTGATTGCACTAGTTGGACATGTGATTGCACTAGTTGAACAAGAACCCTTACTAGTCACGCTTTCTCAGCAGCTAGTGGCATTTCTGTCCAGCTAGTTTCAAGAAAAGCCCTACTATCAATGCCAGTCACTGCACTAGTAGGACCAAAGTCCCAATTAGTCAGCTGTTTGATGTACTAATGGCCCTCTGGACGACACTAGTAAGGCTAAAAGTTCGACTAGTTAACTAGTGTGCTGAAAGAACTGTGACAAGTTTACTAGTCAAGCATGAGTTTGGCTCACTAGTGAGATTCAAATGTTTACTAGTTTACTAGTAAATACCAAAATGTCCACTAGTTCCGCAGGTGGGGATCATTTTGGCCTTACTTGTTAAGTAGTTAAACACACAATCTGTTACTAGTGAGCTAGTAAGGTCCAAATGGAGTAACTAGTTGACTAGGGAAAATGATGTTCTCCTCACTAGTTAAGTAGTGGAAGACATTTTGTCTCAGTAGTGAAAGTCTGTATCAGACATGTTCAGACTATGACTGAATGTCATATGTCACACATTTTTCCTACATGTTGGGCCTTTTCTTTAGCTAGCTTAGCATTTATTGGCACTAGTGAGCAACTAGTGAGATATTTGTTTAACATGTTGGTCTTTTTGTTGGTCTTTTTCCTGAATCAGGGTCACGGGGATCTGCTGGAGCCTATGCCAGCTCTCTCTCGGGTGGAAGGCAGGGGTACACCTTGGACAGGCCACCAGTCGATCGCAGTCCATGATATCAGATATCAGATATCCTTGATATCATATATCAGATATCCTATATCAAGGATATCTGATATCAAGTATAGCTGATATCTGATATCAAGGATCAGGATACCACCTCCACCGTCTTTGCTGCCTGTCTTTGCTCTTTGCTAAGTGGGCACAACGCCGTCAGTCATGAGCCATCAGGGTGGCCTGGATATTCTGTATGTGGGGAACACATGACCACTCAATGATCAGCATACATAAACGTGGTGCAGCTGCCCACAGTGTGGAAAGTGTTTCAAAATCATCCATCCATTGTGGAGTGACTGTTGGATAACACGACAGCAGCAGCATATATGAATAGTCAAGTTGGAGTGCACTCATTGCCCTCTCCTACACAGTGCTTGTCATCATGTGCACCTCCTGTCAAGTAAAACAGTGGTCACCCACCACTGGAAATGCAACTGTGAACATTATGTCTTTATGTTCTCCAGTCCTGCAGCATCTGCTGATGAGCACCCCTGGTATTAGAATGGCCCGTGTGGGTCCGGCAGGTAAGAGGGCGCGTTAGTGAGCTTGGGTTTTTTCCCCTTCGTGTTGTGAGCTATCCAAAGCGTTCACATGGCTTATACTACTGCTTCATATGCTCTTTCACGTGCATTTTCATCGTTGCTATGGAGACGGGCATCTCTCCATCCACATGCCTGCTCCCTCTGGTTTCTCATTACTCCTTTTTTCACATGCTGCCCCACTGGTCCCTAGAAATAGGTGAAGAAACTGCTGGTTCTACTTTTTAGGAAGATCCTGCCCGAACTCCTGCTTATATATGAATAGCACAGACATGATGAGGTCACTCGGTTCGGAAGGAGGTGTAGACAATTTTCTCTTGAGTGCTTAGCATAAGAAATGGGGTAAGACCCATTAACGATAGCCCAATTCACAGAATCCTGGATTACAATACGTAACCAACAATCTCCTCATGTCTGTCTGGGGTTTCTCTCGGTACTCTGGTTTCCACCCATAGTCCAGACAAATACATCTTAGGTTGGTGACTCTAAATTTTCTGTTGTTGTGAGTGTGAATGATTGTGTGTCTGCCCTGTGATAGACCAGTGATCTGTCCAGGGTTTAATCTACCTAAAGTGGCTCTGCAATTTTATACATTTGTGCAGTTATGTACAGTTTGTGTAGAGTTGTAGAAGTACAAATAGATACATATACACAGAGAGACACACACTTATATATGCAGCTTCAGATATTATAGAGTCCCCTTGACAAGTATGAATTTTGTCTGAGCCAATTTCAAATCTAAATTTTATTTTAAATGGATAAATCTGTCTACACAAACCACAATAACAAAAAAAAAGATTTTAAAAACTTCTGAAAATGTATTAAAAATTAAAACCTGACATTTCTCATTTAGAAAACTATTCCAACACTTTGCTATGGCACTTCAAATTGTGTTCAAATACATTCTGTTTCTTTTAGTTATCCTTGAGCTGTGTCGAGAACTTGATTGGAGTCCACCTATGGCAAAATGAAATATAGCCAAAGCAATGCTGGAGTGGTTTCAGGACAGGTCTCAGACTGTCCTTGAGTGGCCCGGCTAAAGCCCAGACTGTGAAGAGACCTGAAGATGGCAGTTCACAGGCAGCTCCCATCTAATATAATAGATTTGGCAGGAAGAATGGGATAAACCGCCCATATCCAAGTGTGGAAAGCTTGTAAAGATTACCCAAGAAGACTCAAAGCTGTAATTGTCATTGAAGGGGCTTCTTTAAAGTACTGAATTAAGGGTCTGAAAACTTAGTAAATGACAGATATATGTATATACACATATGCAATTTTATTTCTTCATTCAGAACAATTGAATGGATTTTTCTAAGTACCACGTATGTCCTGTTACCAAAAAGCAGTTGATTGTTGACGCTTTTACCAATTTGCAGTATGTTGCCCTTGAGTATGAGCAGAAATGTTTATGTACTCTTGGAGAAGTGAAAGTGAAAATAAACGCAACATTTAATCTAACTAATTAGGAACTGTGAGTTCAATGGTTAAGTCCAGTTTAAGATTGACTAGGAGAGCTAACAAGCAAGCAGAATGGTTTTGAAGGTTTTTGCCTGTGCTAGCCATCATCACAACAAAGTATGCAGCACTTATATGTTGATTGTTCTGTGGACCTTCAGTGGTCATGTATGGAAAGAAGGCAAAGTTGCCTCTCACTTAAGATGTAACTGCTTATTGGTGAAGTCATCAGTTTATAATGATGAGAATTAAAATGACAGGAAATAAGCACTCCTTCATATTTGTACTCATTTGGAGTTGCAGCACAAGCAGTGGGATAAAAGAACATTAACTCAAAATACACAACATGTGGTTTTACAGTACCACACTCAACAATGAATGCACCTACTCCATTAGCTTCCTCCTTTAGTCCATGACCTGTATGGCCTTCTCTATGATTATGTGTCATGATGGATGTGGCAAGGTACCACTATTTAATCATACTGATAGTCATGATGGAGAATTTACTATCTAGACCTGGCAGCATGGCAGTGACATATGTTCACACACACATGCATGCACGCATGCACGCACGCACGCACGCACACACACACACACACACACACACACACACAGACACACACAGGGGATATACACACTTCCAGGGGAAAAAGGTGGAATAGCGTGCTAGGTAAGTCTTTTTCAGACATGCTGTCCCCTTGATTTTGGCATTTTCATGTTAAAATCTAATTTGAAAGAAAGACCCAAAGTCAATAATTTCTAAAAAGTCGTAACTGCAAAATGTAGATGTTGACAGAATGAAAAGCTAGCAAAATGCTTTATATACATGTGGGCAAATGGAAGAATTAAGTGAGCGCAATAACCTTTTTAACTGCCTTTTTAACAAATATACAAAATAAAATAATATTTTTGAAGAGACAATGCACTAATGGATTTATAGGGTTGACAGACTTGAGGGGAATTTGTGCTCTAAAGACATTTCATTCTGGTTACATACCAAAACCACAAAATGTTACCATTTTATTTTAAGATTTCAAAAAACACCACAATAACTTAAGAAACAAAGATGTTAATTTTATATGTTTTTGTTACTTTCTTTTTTTTACATACATAGATAAAAACCAACGAGTGTGTGTGTAGTCATCACAATGTCCTTGAATCCAGAACCTGGTTTAGCTTATAGATCAAATATGAACATAAGGCAGATCTAACACTGACTGAACAATTACAATACAATAGAACTCTCCAAGTCTAAAGCATCTTAAAAGCAAAAACACAAACATACACACACAGCACATGTGTTTTGTTGATCCATAACATAGCACATTTCACTCCAGACAAGATCCTATGTGTGTCACAATTAAACAAGCAGAAGTTAAGTGTATACACAGTGTATCAACAAACAGCTGAACTGAACTATCCATCCATCCATTATTTATACCTGCTAATGCCTAACCAGGGTCACAGGGATCTGCTGGAGCTTATCCAACTCTCTTTGGATGAAAGGCAGGGGTACACCCTGGACAGGTCACTAGTCCATCACAGGGCCACAAAAAGACAAAAAACCTCATACTCACTCCTATGGACAATTTAGAGTTGCCAATCAACCTGACATGCATGTTTTTGAACTGTTTGAGGAAAACCGGAGTACCCGGAGTAAACCCACGCAAGCATGGGGAGAACATGCAGACTCCACACAGAAAGGTCACTGACAGGTTGCGAACCCAGGCCCTTCTTGCTGTGAGGCAACAGTGCTATTCACTCAGCCACTACAAAACAAAGCTACTCTGATGTACAGAAGACTAGAGAGAGTGGATTTCATTCTATTACAATTAAACTAAAAAGACTATAGACTGTAGTTACACCAAATTGATAAGCTGTGATAAATACAGACCAGTACCCTACCCTTAACAACCATGTCCTCTTTGTTGAGAACACAAAGTTTTTATCCCACTTGTTTATTTTTTCTTACAGTAATGTATATGACTTGTAGATGAAATCTGTGGAATGAAAGGGAACTGAAAGAAGAACTGAAAAAAAATGTAAATTTAAAAAATAAATAAGCTGAAAAGCACCAAAGGGAAAGAGAATTTTAGGGATGCAGAACAGGCAAAAGACTGTGGTGACTGTAGAGGGGTGTATAGGCAAGTGTGGGGCAATGCAGACCCAGCAGATGGGAAGTTCAAACTCTGCTTGTTTTCCCTGAAATGTCACAACTGTAAAATATGTTTTATAAAGCATCAATCATAGTGGAGCTACACCTCCAGGAATAGTCATGGGGCTTCGGAAATGAGACCACTACACTGAACTGCAGAGGCAATCTCAATTGCATAGTTCAGGTGATCACACTGCTCATAGAAAAGAGGAGGTGGAGAGGAGAAGACATGGGAAATAAAAGAGTATGGAAGAAAAGGGTGAAAAGAGGACAGACATTTTGGTATTAAACTGCTAGTAGCAATTATTTTGAGCTAATAGAATTTCTCAATTTGACAACCCTCTAAAATGCCTTATGCAGGTCTTACACAGCCTACTGGTGGAGTGAACTACAATTCTTCTATACCATAATGCCACATTTGGGCTGGTAAATGACAAAAATAACAGGTCTCCACTGCCCAAAAGAATGAAATGAGGCAGTTGTTGTGCTTTGTCTTCCAAAATGACCCACATGACATGGTAAGCTGTAGTGCCTAAAACGTCCCGGTTAAAGGGAGATCTATATAGTAGTTGTCTGTTAAGACATAGCACCCATAGTAACACTGCAACTAATCCCTTGTAATATGTAACTACTGCACATCTTGTTTACTGTGCCTATGGATGTGCCATGGAACAAGAACTGTGATTGGTTAGCTTGTACAAATTTCCTTCTCTCCTATGGGCAATCAACCTCAGATACATGTTTTTGGACTGTGGGAGGAAACGGGATTACCTGGAGAAAGCAAAATGTTGCATTCTGGATGGTATTTTGCTAGAAACTTAATGCTAAGTTAGCCTTTTGAGAGGAAACAGTAATTACAATTTTTTATATATATATATATATATATATATATATATATATATATATATATATATATATATATAAGTGCACACATAAACAGTCCAGGCTTGAAGTTGATGTGTTGGAAGGATGAATGGGCAAAATAGGCAAAAGTAACTTTGAGCAATTTTGACAAAGAGCCAAATTGTGTTGGCAAGATGACCACAGCAGATCATGTCCAAATGAGCAGGTATTTTGTAGTATTCCTGGTGTGCAGTGGTCAGTAGACACTACCAACAGTGGTCTAAGGAAAGACAACTGGTGAGCTGTGGCAGAGTCATGAGTACTCAAGGCTTTACTTATGTGCATGGGGATGGAAGAGATAGCTAGGCTGTCTGATCACAGGGAAGAACTACTAACTAACTGCTGGTGCATGTAGACGTCACTTCCTGTTTCAAACTCAAATAATTTTTATTATTTTAATAATTTAGTGGTAAAAAATGACTTATGTTGAATATTTTCTTAAAAGGCAACTTAACAAAATTTATAAACATAATTTATAGCTAACCATAATTTCATTACAATCTTCAATCTACATTTAGAACTTTCAGGCATTTCCACCATTTTTTCATCCACACAATACATGACCGTTGATTCTGCCCATCTAGTGATGCTCACTGCTCACTACTTTTTACAGTGCACTGTGTGAAATTTTGAGGGAGGCACTTTTAAGTTAGCGTTTCGGACACTACTATAAAATGTCGTTCTCACTATATATGGCCCTATAATACAGTGATTAGGGAGGACATTTGGACACAGCCACTAACTATGTCATGATTCACACCTACTTCATGCCAATTGTAGTGTTTCCTGTGTTCTATTGTTGGCAATTTTACATTGTTATTAGTCCTTGATTGTTTTCACCTGTGCCTCTTTGTCTCCTCCTCCCACAGTATATAAGATCCAGACACTTTGTTTTCAATTGCCAGTTTGTCATGTCCCCACTTCTGTCATCTTCCTTGGATCATTTATGGTGTTGCTGTTTGTTTCTCCTGGCCCTCGTTGTGTCTTGCCTCAATTTTGATTATTGTTTGTATTCTGTTCTCCCTGGATCCCTGCAACCTTCCGGACTAAAATCTGAACTGTGCTGGATTGTTCCTTTGTCTTCATCAAGTAGTGTTCTGTGTTTTACCTTTGTGTGTCTTCCGTTGTCTCTTTTCCTCCCTGATCTGTAATAAATCCTCACATTGAACTGTTCTGTTTTCCTGACTGTTGCTTTAAATTGGGTCCTCGCCTGAGAATGTTTTTGGAAACCCTGACAGTACAAACTGGCAAGTTCAAGTAACAAGTTCTCCGCAGCAGTCTGACAAAGACATCTTAATTCAAGGTCAAGGTACCTTTTACCACATCATTGACTTATCTGAGACGATGTGATAATGATGAAAGAACCTCCAGCATATCAAAGGTGAACCACTCTAACCTCAAAATGAACCAGGATGCACAACAAAATAACAAACAATGTCTGGATGGAGACAAGTTCAGTGGTACCATTGGATGTTTTATTAGAAATCCACATTAACTACCAACATCAGGGTTGGGGAGATGAAATAGCATCTCCTCCTCTTTTCTCAGGTTGCCTGAATGCCAACACTCACTCCAAACTGTGTTTTAGCCGCATACTTGGACATAGCACTGTGAAGTCTGCTGTATAGCTCTTTCTTTTGGGCAGTATTTTCACTTGTGTTACACGAGGAGTAGTAGTTTAGCGTGAATATAAATGTTTTTACTTTTTCATCGATCCAGTATTATTTTCAATTGAGTCAATAGTGCCATCTAATGCTAGTGACTACTTGACAAAATGAATGTAAATATACACATATAAGTTGCTTCACTGGATAAGTCACAGGACAAGAAAGAGGAATAAAAAATGTGCAAATTATAGTCCGGAAAATACAGTAGTCTTACTTTTTTATGCCCCCGTTTTCTGTTGTACTATCTCTTGCAGAATCCCACCAGACAGTTCTGATTACATGTCTGTGAAATATTGAAAAAAATCTAATTAAAAAAATATGCCATCCACACCATATATTTGTATTGCATCAACCCATGTGAAATATTCTGGAACACAGTGTTCCTTTGTGGTTGAATGAGGCTTTTTATAGCCTCTATTACACTGATTTTAGGCAGCGTATGAAATTTTATATGACATGCAAAGTGCTCCGGGTCCCCAGGCATTTATTGACAAAATATTGTAGTCTGACTTTGCAGAAGTGTGAGAAAGTAAGTCTTTTATTGGGAGTGTGTGTGTGTGGGTGGGCGGGTGTGCAATCTGTGTTTGTGTGTTCTTGGGTTGATTAACAAGGATATGCTTGGAAATAATTTATGTTAGGCAAACAAGACAACAAGGTTGTAATGTTGATTTTATATTCACTTGCAGGAAAGACAGCTGATAAAATTTAAGGAATCCTAAGTTGTTTTTCTATCAGTGCTTATTTGCAAGGGTTAGGGTTCTGAAAGGAGTTTTTCAAAAGGTAACAGGAATTTTGAAGGCACAGTGCACTGTAGCAAATATTTATGTCAGAATTTGTTCATTATAGATATATATTGGGAGCACAATAAGATCCATTATATATAGACATTGTACTTAATGTAGACTAATTATTCATAATTTATAGATCAAATAGTCAATCAGATTATTATTTGATTTCTGAAGGATAGGTTCTGCCACACAGTGACCTCATTGTTCATAACATTAAGTAACAAGGAGACCAGAACTGATTTTTGGTACAATTTAATTATAAACATATACAAAACAAATTAGAATCACAGCTATGATGCAACACAAAGGAATGAACCAGAGAAAGGTTGAGAATTTGGAATGATTTGAAGTGATACATCTGAATATAAAAAGTGTAGTGAGACTAGACTGGAGTTATAATTTAACCATCCACTGAATTGATAGAGATCTGTGAATCAGACCAGGACTACTTCAGGGAAAGTGGGAATTTTGAGTTACACCCACAACCTGTGTGAGCTTGTATTGATAGAGAAAGATTTGTCTACTTAGCAGAGACATCTGGATGGATACTGGGTCATGTCGATTCTGTAGTATTTCAATGGTGTGGCAGAGTTTTTAGCTTGAGGGATTTCCAGGCCTCACTTCCTTGTCACAGACATCAAATAGAAAGCAGTTGCAGTTCTTTCTCTCCCCATCAATGCGTGTTGGTTTGCAGGCTGGTGCAAACAGCTGATGCTGATGCGACTGTCTGGAAACACTGGAAACAGCGTAGACTGATTGCTTACTAATTGTCAAAGCATAAGAAATTGGGCTTTGATGTGTTAACTTTATTTGCTTGATTTGAAAAATTCAAAAGGGACTCAAAGACCTGTGTGCAAGAGGGGGAGGAGAAAAATAGACAAACAATGGAACATAATGGAAAAAGGGGGTCAGCGTTGCAAAAAGGTCTGCAAACCTAAACAGAGAAAAAGACAAAATTGACAAATTTGGACAAAGAAGCAAAAAGAGCAAAAAACCCAGACAGAAGGACCTTTAAAACCCATACACCCCATGCAGAATTTTAAACAATACAGTCAAAAAATATGATATACTCAGTCAACTGTGCAGAAATGATAAGGGACTATTGCACTCTTTTCAAAAACCTGATCAGTCTTTTGATTTATGTATATTTTTTTACGTGTTGCTTTACAGAATGGTTTGAGAAGTTATAAATTGTCTAGGTTTACCGTTGTAAGAAACAGGCAGGGGTACACCCTGGACAGGTAGATAGGGGTAACCACAGAAATACTCCCCCATGAAATACTCCCCCAGAAATACTGTTAGAAATACGCCCCAATACCTATGTATGAGTAGTTGACACGTATGTTGTCATAATAATCTTTAAATGTATGCTGTAAGGAAGCAGCTCTGTGATGGAAATCCTTTTGAAGATGAGGTACAAAATAGACACTGCAGACTACTGTAGATGCTTGGAGCACCAAAAAAAAAAAAGAAGGTGCCACCGTGGTTATAGAGATCAGTCACATAAATCAATAATGAAATTTTGGGTTGTTAAAAAACTCAATGTACATACATACATAATTAAATTAACAATCTAAATATAAAAAAACTAAGGAATTCCTTAGTATTTAAATTTAATTATAATCAGATTTTCACCACCAATGGAATAGCAAAGTATACAGTATACAGCATCAATTTTACATCAGGCAACATTTTTGAGTATAACACACATAGGGCACAACTTACAGGGCTGTAAATAGCTTCATATTTGTTAGTGTGCTATGGGTATGTGAATGGGTGTATAAGTGTTGTGTGTCTTTGTAAGAGAATAGAGGAGGAACAAACAAGATGGATGTTTACCTGGGCTTTAAAGGCCATGTGTATGTAAAAGCAAGAGAACAATGGAAACTGAGTGATTGAGCGGAAAGTTTGAGCTCCCAGCTCAAGCATTTAGGTGGGTTTGATAAGTTACAAATGCAACACTGGCCCTGTGAATTCATGGATGACTGCCGGTAGCAGAAAACAAAATGGATATGTCTCCTTGTGCTCCCATTCAACATGTACCTACATGTACCACCCACAGCCTCTCAATTCTTCTCGCACCCTAGTTCTAAGTGACCATCTGGCAGTCATCTTTCTGACCAAACAGCAAATAAAATGGATAAGCCACCAGATTAACGTGATAGAATTCAGCAAAAGTACCCGGTGCCATCTATGACGCTCCTGCACAGATTTGTGTTTATCAACCAAGATGTCACTATGCCCCCTGGTGGAATGGCAATAATTTTCTCCCACGGCAGGCTGACCAGCTAGGTCACAGGCCCTACTAATACCCTCCACCACCCTCTGGGAGAGACTGTGTTTTAATAGTGCCTGGCCCATGTTCTTCCCACCACAACAAACAAGCAAATTCTCAGAGTGCGTGTCTACAGCAACATATAACTGCAGCACCCACACTGTGCTCAATAGCTTGGCCCTCTCCTCCACTTCTGATGGAAACGAGGTGGGAAGGTATTTACTCAATTTAATTGCCCAGTTTGTATATCTCAAGGGCTTCACCCCTGGGGATGGCGAGGTCTAGACTTCTGGCACCCCACAAAAACTGACTTATCCAGTTGATGTGACACCACTGGCTTCCCATCAGTGTGGGCATGATACATGGATATTGCTGCCACATGTACCTTTCAAGACTGCTGTGCTTATCTCACAGCTACTGCAAGAATGGTTGGTTATGTATCGTAACCCAAGGTTCTGTGAATTGGGCATAGCCCTCTGGGCTATTGCTAAGCATTATATCCCCTCTTTCTGCCTGCGCACTGAAGAGAAATTCATTTACACCCACCCAGGGTGGGCCCCCCTCGCCCGAACTGCGTGGCCACACATCCGCAGCTCCCATATATAAGGCAGCGGCTCGAGCGCGCTCTTCCCTTAGAAATAAACCGGTCTTTTCTTCAGCTGGCTCAAGGGACCAGTGGGGCCCACAGCCCAGAGGGCTGCGCACAATTCACAGAATCTTGGGTTACGAACGTAACCAACGTTCCGTCTCATTGGTGCGCAGCCCTCTGAGCTATCGCTATGATAGCCAGAAATACTCTACACCTCACTGGGCCCGGCCACCCAGGAGAAGAGTCTGAAAAACAAAGGAAATGCGAGTAATTGCCTGACCCGAAACGAAGCAAGCACCAGGTGGGATATGTAAGCACTGGTTTCATGTAAAGCTGAAAACAGACGGATGCCTGTCCCGCATCTGTATAATAAAGCACGCTTCCCGGATGAGCTCACAACATCCCGCAAATAGAAATGCACAAAGGAACATGGGGAGGCCCACGAGGCCGCTGCACAGGAGAGCCGTGGAGGGTGACACTCCTCTAGTGGAGTGTGCGCGGATGCCGACCGGAAGCTCACTGCCCAACGTGGAGTAAGCCTGTGCAATGGTCTCACATAGCCAGTGAGACAAACGTTCTGCAGAGAGGGGGAAGCACAACGAACATTCTCTGTAGTGAACAAACAGGCGCTCCAAAAGGCGTAACTCCACCCTGCGTTCTACATAACATGCCAGAGCGCACACTGGGCAGAGAAGATGCGCAGCAGCTTCCTCTGTGGATTTGTGGGGAGGGGGAAAGAAGCCCTCCAGCATGATCACTCTAGATCTGAAAGAACTAGTGATGCATTTAGGCATGTATGCTGGGTTAGGACGCAGAAATGCTGCACTGTGGTCCTCCCTGACCTGAAGGCACTCCGGGGATACTGATAGAGCCGACAGATTGCTGACCATTGCAGAGCCAGGGGACGTGCGATGGGGCACTGCCTGCACACTCCCTTCAGCAGCCAAACCCACAGGTGCTGCCCTATTATCGGAGGGCTGACGCCCCCTACCTGTGACAGAGCATCCTCCCTCCATGGAATCTTCCAGGGGGAAGATATCCTCATGCACTGCAGAAGGGGAAACCACGATGCTCCGGGGCAGCCGTGGAGCTATCAGAATCACTTGCAGATCCTCCTCCTGTACCCGGACCACCAGAGGGATCAGGGAGATCGGGGAAAATGCATAGAGAAGGTAACAGGTCCAAGGCTGATGAGTGAAGGCATTTACCCCCAGTGGAGGGTTGTCCTTTGCACTCAGATAAAACCACAGGTCGCAGTGCGCGTTGTCGCGAGCTGCGAAAAGAACTGTGTGTCCGAACCTGCTCTATATCTGAGCCACCAGGCGTCAATCCCCTGCGTGAGGATCGCCGTGTAACATGATGCCCGTGGCCATGTTGCATTCTTCTGCAATGTGCACCGCTTTTGCGGAGAGGAGCAGGCGGTGCTGAGCGTACCCCCGCTTGTCGGTTGATATCCGCTGCAGCTATCATGCTGTCCGTTCGGACCAGAACGTGGCGACTCCTCAACAGTGGAGAAAAATGCCGGAGAGCTTTTGACACTGTGAGCAATGCTGATTCGTTTATATGCACCACCTTCCTGATCGTCCACTCCCCCTTCACTGTCCGGGGGAGGTATGTCCCTCCCCAACTGAATAGAAAAGCATCCGTGAACACTGACACGTGATTCGACGGAATGCCCAGAGGAACCCCTTGCGTCAGAGCACGGGGGTTTTTCCAGTAAAGCAGATCCGGGACCACTGACGGGGAGGAATAGTATGCGCCGCTGGTGACGTACTGGGTTGAGCCTCAGTTGGATAAACCAGTGCTGAAACAGCTTCGTATGCAATAGGCCGAGCGGCACCACCGGATGCCATCATCCCCAGCAGGCGCATCACCGATTGAGCCCTGACACGTCTGTATGGAGCGAAGTGAGGCAGTAGGGAGGGTAGGGTCGTTGATCTCTCCCCCGAGAGACAGGCCCTCATTTGTAAAGAGTTCAGTTCCACCCTCAGATACACTATGGACTGAGTGTGCTGGGGCGCGATCTTTAAAGAGCTCAAATGATCCACTAGTTCCGCTGTATGCTGCCACAACTCCTCTGGGGAGTGGGCCAGCAGAAGCAGGTCATTGAGGTAGAACAGGACTCTCATTCCCTGTCTCCGAAGGGGCTCCAGTGTCGCCTCGACGCATTTCGAGAAAGTGCGGGGAGCCAGCGAGTACCCGAACGGCAGGCGGTCGTACTGGTAGATGGTACCTGTGTTGGGGAATGATGGAGACGTGGAAATATGCGTCCTTCAGATCTATCGGCATGAACCAGTCGCCTCAGTGAATGCACCGTAGGAGCTGGGCCGTTATTAACATGTGAAATCTCCTGACCTGCATTGATTTGTTGAGACGCATCAGATCCAGGACGGGCCTCATCTCTCACGATTTCTGGAGAACCAGGAAATAACAGGAATAAAATCCACAGGCCACATCCACCGGTGGAACAACAGAAACAACTCCCTTCGATAACAGCGTTTGTAAGGCTGTTAGCAATGCCTGCATATGCACCGACGAGGCGAGGCGAGTGTCTGTTATCACACTGAATGGCGGAGGGGGCCGTGCAAACTGAAGAGTATGGCCACCGTGGATGAGCTAGTCCATCCAGCAGTCCATCTCGCGAAGCCTGCGCCACTCTGGATAAAAATCCGAGAGAGGGAGATCTCTGTGACAGCCGTTGTACAGCTCTCTGTGCCGTCAACACACCCGGAGACAGACCGGCGGTCAGCCATGGAGAACCCTGCCCGACAGGGACGATGGGACATGGAAATAGCGAGGATGTCTGACTCTCTATCCGCAGGCGCCCTCTTGTGGTCAAATCGAAGATTAGCCGACAGAGGGCCCACACGAGACACCTGTGTGAAGGGAGTGTGCTGATTAGCATGTTCGCTCAAGCTAGCCAGCACGTGCTCGGCAGCGTGAGAACTGCACTGTGTCGGAAATGTGCGTGAAACAGCCACGGCTGCCTTATGACTCGCAGCAGTCGGCTGGGCTATTGAGGAATATTTGCTTTTCAGGGGGATGTAAACATATTTATTTTCCTCATAACAGTAAACATACATGATATATACATTCCTCAGAACTTAGAGCACTACACACATTCCCCGCGCACCATATGAACCTTCGCTGTTTGCGGGGGGGGGGGGGGGGGTTTCGGGTGAGGGGTAGACCAGGAGCAGGCTAGCCTAGGACACTGCCGTGGAGAGGCATGCAGAGATGGTAGGTGATCGAGGCCAAGCAGGTACACAGCATGGCACCTGCCGTGGGTTGTACCGGCCAAAGTGGGCATCCTGAAGCAGTTGAACCAGCTCAGGAGGGATGGGGAGCTTACACCTGTTAGCGGCTGTCGTGATAATGCCTGGGAGCTCTTGTAATAGCTGAGCCATGGCCGGCAGAGGCGTAGAAGAGGCCGGCGTAGGCCACTCAGCTAGCATGCTAGCGGCAGACATTTGCACCGGCTCCCCGGAGGGAGGGGGTGGGGTGAGGAGATGTCCGGCTAATGGCGTAGTGAGGAGGCAGAGTCGTCTGACTCCAAGGCTAATTCCAGCATGGGTTCGAGCTCGTCATCCCGGCCGTGAGTTTCCTTGGCGGGGAGAGAGAAGGGGGGAACCGTGGGAGCGGAGGGCAGAGCGGAGGGAGGAGGCGTCTCCTCGGTCTGCCAGCACTGTTCAGTGGCAATAATGAAAAAGTCCGCTCTCTGGCGGAGTGCCTCGAGGGGCAACCCCTTGCCCTACCCTGCGCGTTCTGCGCAGTTCACCCCTGGGGTGAGGGCTCTGCCGGTGTGTTCCGCTCCCATGCAGCCCACACAGCGGGGGTGCAGGTCGTCCCCGAAGGTGTAGCCTGTACCACACTCACCGCAGATTCTGGTGAAGCTGCAGTCTGCTGACGACATGACGTTCGTAGACCTTGTTCTCGGTGCTTAGGCTGAAGAAAAGAAAGGGAAGAGCCCGTATCCCACCGCTGCATTATATATGGGAGCTGCGGACATGTGGTCACACGATTCGGGCGAAGGGGGCCCACCCTGGGTGGGCGTAAATCTCTTCAGTGTGCAGGCGTGAAGAGGGGATATGACCCATAGCAATAGCCCAGAGGGCTGTGCCCCAGTGAGACAGAAGCATAGCACTTCTTTCAGGGAACAAACCACCGGATGAAGTGCCCAGTCTCTGCACCATGATGAATGAACCTTCCAGCAATTTTGGTAGACTGTACATGTGGATGGTGTGCCTACATTCCACAACATCTGCTGTAATGCAGGCTCCAGGCAGACTAGAGGGTGTAGCTCCCCCTCAATGGCCATACTCAGAGCTAATGCTTGTCAGGAATCAGATGCCTAACTTGTCCATCCAATTGGGACAAGAGGTCATTCCTGGCTTGAAGCTGCCCTGTTGACTACAGAGTGGAAAACCAAGGCCTTGAGGGCCATCTGGGGTGACATGGAGGACATTTGCTACCCTATCATCAGTCATCTTTCATTGTGTTTAGTCCATGTCACATTCATCCCCCTCTTCCTTTTCTTAATGTAAACAGTTTAAATAAACTTACTGTACAGAGCTGGCAAGTCTTAATGTCTCTTCTAAAAATAACCGTTGTTGACTTAATTCCTTTATTTAAATGTAAAGACTTTATATTAAATGTCATGATGGTGAGAAGATGGATCTGACGGAGGCCCTGTCTAATCAGCCTTTGGCGCATGCCACCACATTTTTCCTTCCTACCTTATACTGTGGTTGGCATATCTTCTCAAAGGAACTATCGTTTCTGCAGAAAAAAACTGCAGAAATCCACTTTAGGTGGTGCAAGAACACCAGAGTAAGAAAGTTAGATATGCCAAACTTCACCTCACTCACTCCCATTCAACTACCAACTACTGCTGCGTGTTGCCATTACCAGTGCCATTCCAGTGATAACACTGATAGTTATTTTAGTTAGCAATCACAGTAGATGTGTACCCTGCCCAAGTTCATCATGAATTAGCAACAATGCAGAAATATTGCTAAAGCAAGTCTGATGTGTTAAGACAGATAAGCAGCTGGAAAATTATAGAGGTTGTAAACAAACTCCCAAGTCTGTGGTTTAAACTGCCATTTCTATCAATCTTTTTTCTCTCTCTCTCTATAATGGAGGATCATTTGTAACATTTCAGCTATGCTCCCTTTTGGCTTTACTACCAAGTAAAGTGCTTTAGATAATCTGACTAAATAAATAACTTGGTCACAGTGGTGGTGATATTACAAATTTCAGATCTCAGTACTATTAAACCTAATTTAAATGTTGGCACAAACGTGTTATTTTAAACATATTTTTTCTTTAAAGTTTTACCCATCAAAACCTTAGAATGTGTCATTGAAAAACAAACTGGCTTATCATGTTAACTTACAGCTTACTGAAAACTGAAGCAAGGTCACTTATAGAAGCTGCAGCGACACAGTCATAGAAAATGTCTTCAATAGTTAAATGTTTGCTTTCCTGTGGCTTTGATTCTGAATGGAATGTCACCTTTGGTGTAATAACTGAACTAGTTACTCAGCCCCTCCGCTTACCATTTTCATTTTTTTGTTTTTGTCAGTTACGTGCACACTGATGTCGCACAATAGGCTGGCCTTCACCATTCAGCAGCAAAAACAATCATGATACCATGTTAGAAGATGTTGCTGTAGAGTAACTGGTTGTTGGTGACAAGATGAACCCGCAAATTGTTTGAACACTTTATTGTGCCTATTCAAAGCACAAGTGCTAAGCACTTTGATAGAGTCATTCTTTGAAAGCTGTATGGACAGAGACAATTTAACTGACTGATTAACTTACTGTCTTACTGATGGCATTTCTATGGAAATTAATTGAGAAGATAAAACATGACTGTCTGGTCACAGTCATTTTGTAAGACATCAATTTTATGCACCGATATTGTGGACATATTATTACATGAGGGTAAATCTATATCTTAAAGACGGACATCCATTCTTTCCTGAAAAATACTTTTCTTTTTTCTTTCTTTTTTTCATACTTTGTAAAGTAGTGGAGAAAAAATCTAAAAGTATTCCAAATGATACAAATACAACAAATAAACATACGGTGGCATGGATTCCGCATTCACACTAAAGCCAGACCCTCCGAGAAGGGGCTCAGGGAGAGTAGACTTTGAATCATATTAATTGGTCACAAATCAGATTGGAACAACTGCTCTAATACATCTAGAACATATTACAGTCAGAAATATCTTTTCATAGGCTATAGACATAGTTGTGTGTCTACTGCATGGCTTCACGTGGTAATCAATGGCCTGTAATAGGAAAGAAACCAAACTTTGAGATATCATAAAATGGAAGAGGCAATAAGAAATGGCTGAACTATTCACCAATGGGTAAAGCATCAGTGTTGGTTTGAACTTCTTGCTGTTTGAATGATTTAGTTCATTTGCTCATACCTAGAGAACCACATCCCATTTCTCTACGTTCATTCACACTTAAGTGCTATTGTTATCTCACTAAAAGTTTACCATGGAGGGGCACATTCCTTTCCTTAAATTATATTTAGTTGGTGAAGTAATGTACAATGTAATGTGAGTCAGTCTAGTTTGTGTTACAGCAGTGGGAAGGACAGGAAGCAGAATGGCGTGGAACAACAGGCTTTGGTGTACCATAGTTATCTACAGTGTTCTCTGTGTTGCAGGGGTTCATGTTGTGTTAAAATCTGATGTTTTCCTCATGAAATTAAAGAATTTTATCATGACTATGCGAATGCAGGTTCTGAAGTTGTCCTACAAAAAATGGATTCATCATCAAGTGATGATGAATGAATAAAAGCATTAAAAAAATTTTGGGTGCACTCTATTACACACAAGAACAGTCACTATATTGCACCCAAACACTCTGGCAGTGTATAATGCCAATAAATATAGTATCTCTGTTTTAGCAGGACAGTGACAGAAAGACATATTTTGTCAAGATTCTCAGATAAATGGTAATAGACTGTAATGTTATGTTTTATGTTGCTTAATACTATTTATGATATAAAATGCTGTAAGGTTATGCCCTTAGATGCCCTTAGGGTTTTACGTACCCCTTGTTCTCCACAAACTACTGAGTAGGATATAAACACACATCACTGTTATAACGAAGCACTTCAACTATCTTTTACCATACATTGTCCATCTTTTTTATTTTGTCCATTTTATTATAAAGAACTCTACTAGCTGAAACAAAGTAATAAGACGGTCCATCAGGTTGAATGTTTTTAAGTGACGTTCCAACAAGCTGCATTGTGAATGTTCAGAGGTGTTTCTGTTGCCGGCAACAAATTTGTAAAATTAACAAGGGGATGAAAAAAACAAATGTCGCTTTTTTGCACAGAGAAAGTCATTGATGTGAAATGGTCCAATAAAAAGTTATTGGTTTGAAAAAGGTTACTGACATGCAAAGTAATCAATGAAATTCACCTCTGGTGTGTAAAGACCTTTTTATTGTTTTGGTACATGCTGTAGTGAGTTTTTGGAGATCGTGGACTTATTGGCAATGGGCACATTTTGGGCCACAGAAATGCAGAGCATTTTAACAGGGTGTGTTGGTGTAATTAATTTAGTTGTAGCAAAGCAATCTATATTTCATAACCCATTTAAAATATTAAATTCTAGGCTACATTTAAATGATGACTTAGGTATAAAAAAATGCTTTTGAGCCATTTTTATATTTTCCAAATATCAAGGGGGATTAATACTATTTTTTTAAGTTCTTTAGATAATGAAAGGCAAAAATGCATTTGTAGTTGTTTTTGTACATACAGCAATTGGGTTTCTTTGGTAACCTGAAACAATGAGACAGTAAAGGTAACAAAAACATATATCAATATTTTTGTATGTAGTATCATGACAGTAGCAAAAATAAGACAGAAATTGCATAAATGCCATTCCACTGATTTTCAACCACATAGACTATTGTCTAGGTCAGATACAAAGTCCTGAGTCCCAGGATATTTGGTATTCCTGAAAACTGCAAAGCATCATACGAGAGAGATTTACTCACTTTCCAAGTCTCTAGATTAGACTGCATTAGTTTTATATCCTGACTGGATCTTTTATATTGTTGGTATTCAGTTGATTTTATGATTGTGTGAATAAGAGTCTTCTCCAGAAGTTCATTGAGAAATGGAAGATTGAGACCTGTAACTGGCAAGGTCACTGAGTTCGAGCTCAGGCTTTTTAAGCAGTGGTTTGACCATAGATGCTTTAAAACCAGTAGAGAGAATACAAATTTTTCAGAGGAGTATTTCATATATTATACAGTAACATAGATTTAAACAGTTTGCTAGGAATTGGGGTGTAATGCACTTGCGGTATATATTTTATTTTCTGTATCTATGCAAAGATCTTGTGGGTGAAGTTTCACTGACAAGAATCTGTAGGCTATTTCAAACTGCCTCTAGTGGAGAAAAAATGATGGAACATCGTGACATCAAAAACTGAGGCTTGAGTAAGTGCATGGGTTGGATTGAGAAAAGGGTCAGACAAAGAACACAATTTAGCGTTATGTTTGTTGTCTAAAATCAGATCTGAAAAGCAGGCTTTTCGTTCTTTTCTAACAGCATTAGCGTTTACAGTCTCTCTCATCAGTTGACCACTTGTATTTCTTGCTCTGTTGGATTTGTGTGTGTGTGTGTGTGTGTGTGTGTGTGTGTTTTACCAAAGTCACCATGTTCCCTGGTCTTGGGTGTTACTATCTTTACTATGATCTTATCATAACCTCTATAAATGGCAGCAAGCATCCAGATATTCCTTTGGAAGCAGATATGTTGTTCCATATTATACAGTTATTTAAAAAGGAAATATTTCCAGGCCCAGTTTGTTTGTCTGCAGATGTATAGCCCTTGCCTCTGTGTTTTTCCAGAAAATGGATTAGGTTTAAAATCTGTACATGTAAAACTACTCAGATTCAGCTCTAATCGCTGTCCTTAAAGACATCTGAGCAAAAAGGGAAATATCAATTACAAGCCTTCAATGTGCTGCTAGGCGCATTCAAATGTGAAATGTGGCAGCTTTGAAATAAAGTTATTACAGAGGCAACCGCTTCAGCACTTAAGACTAAAAATTAATAATCAAGCCTGTCACTACAGAAGAAGAAAAAGAAGAAAAGGAAAAAAAGGAGATGAACGACAGCTACAGGTTAGGCTGCAATGAAAACTGTTTCATTTGGCCCGTCGTCTCATCTCCAACTTGAAAGCAGGCCTCTTTTGTTCTTTTTCACATCTTTGAACCCTCCACCCCACCCCTACGCCCACTCTTCTTTCTTTCTCTCTCTCTCTTTTTTTACTCACCCTTTGCATAATTACAACCCTACTCCTTTTTGTGATGTCCTTCCTCTATTTCTTGGTTATAAAAATGCCATGTCGAGGAAGAATGTCAAAGAGATAAATACCTGTGCATTTGTAAACATGTATAGCTCAACAGCGATGTTCTTAAATTGCACATTGAAATTTTGTTTTAATGATTGGTTGTCAGTCCTTATTTCTTTCCATTTGTTTTTAGAATTTAAAAAGTGCTATGAGCAAAAAATTTAAAGAAGTAGGAATTCACCTATGGGGTAGATTCTGTTTCCTAATTGTTTCTTTAAACCTGTCTTTATTTTCTGAATCTGAACTTTCTGTGTCTGTATACTTCTCTTTCAGAGCATACCTTGTTTTTAAAGATGTATTAAGGACATTTTCTGCACTTGAGTAATCAATAAGTAACTACTCCTTCACTCCACCACTCTTTTTTTAACCTGCATAATGGTTGATGCAGTGGAGCAGTAACAGAAACAGAACAGCATGACCTCTTGCTCAATTCAAGGAAACCAACACACATTTATAATTAATACAGTTCCTTTTTTAAATTTCTGGTGTCTAATAATTGCTATTTATGTAAGTGGGAAAGAGTTAAAAGGATTAAAGGAAAGAAGTGGACTACATCACTGTTGGGAAAAAATCTACCTGACTGAAAAAAAAAAACACTTTTTTTATTGCTGTTCTTCCAGTGAAGCTCACTCTAGGCCAGTCAAGCCACCAGTTTGTTGAATTGGACAACTATTATTGGATTGATTGACATGACATCATGTTTGTGATTCATGTCTTTTTCTTAAGACACCCCACTACCAGGTCAAACCTGTCACCTAGCAATTGATTTGCCTCTAGCTGTCCAGACATTTGTTGCTGTCTGCTGATGAGCCCCAAAAATTTCAGGGCATAGCCCTGAGCTGAGCTTAGTAATTTGAATGTGTCCAACATTTTGATAGCAAGATTAACCACCATTACTATTACGACTATATATGATCCCCACTTGCATGTGAAAAAATTTTGGTGTTCATCACTATTGCATTGACTTTGGCAACCCCAATAAATACACAGTATTTTGTGCATATTCTGCAACAAAAACACTAGACCCTATGTCACATGTTACACACCAAGTATACATATTAATACATTTGTTTATGAGAGCATTGCAACAAGCTCAATACTGAAAGTGTTTCAGAGCTGGCACAGTGAGCTCCACCTCTTTCCCCTCTGTCATGCATTTTTCTTCCATCTTTTAGTCTGTATGTGAGATGCTCTCTCACACACTGACAGAGAGGCACATTTACGCACTTTGTCCATCTGCAGGATGTTGAGGATTCACTGACATACTCTCACTCTCTGTCTCTCCCAGGCTTTATCTGTACTATTTTCAGAGGGAAAGCAGTAAGTGAAGTATTGTGAGAGGTGATACAAAAGCCTCCATCTCAGGGGAGAGAGAGGCGGAAGAGAGAGTTTGTAAAATATGCCACTGACTATTCATCTCCCCGTCTTTCCAGTTCTCTCTCCCTGCTTGACCCTTTCCAGGCTCCTTGAGAGGCTACTTCAGATACTGGGACAAAAAGAAGGTTCACCGTATTAAATAATACAGGTAGCCTGCAATTCAGTCAGCTCTTCTTTGTTTGTTTGTTTATTAATTTATTCAGGCCATCTAAAAAACACCTGATCCACTCCAGCACTTTAGTCTTGAGTAACAAATCTGACATATTTCTGTAAATTAATTTCTGTTTTACTTATGACTATTTGAAGACTGAAATAACCCAGTGAAGATCCAACCAATCACAACTGAGGCAATTTGTGTATATACATTTCCTGCTCCAAATATTTGATGCCAATTTAGTTTTTAGTTTAGAAAAATGTGTCCCCCTCACTCTCTTACACTGCTTTAGAGAAAATAGGCCAGAGAGTGAAATGTGGAATGTGGCTCAGAGGAGGACACGTTAGTCAACTGTATGTGAAAATGAGATGCAGTTTTTTTGGGTGACAAATTACACAGATTTCATCTGATGATGTTTCTTTAACATTACTTCTTAGAATCTTAGAATCTTGGGGCCCTTGCCTGTTCACATAAAATCATGAAAATCGAAGGTAGAACTGGTCAGTCTTTGTATCCTACAGACAAAATACAGCATTGCTCTTCAGTGGCTAAAGATCTGAAGCACCAACTGTTAATCAGTGGCTGAAAGCCCTCTCAAGCTGCCTGGCCATAAAAGCTGAGTTATGTTACTAAAGGCCACCTGCAGACACTGCAAAAATATGGGGCACTTTTTTTCACTGAAACCAAGTTACACAGCCTATTATGTACTAGCTCATGCATAACAGAATGATAAGCTAATTAAATACATGTAAGGGGCTTTTGTTTTATTTTCATTTTTTCTTGTTTCTTAATGTCTTATTGTGAAAAACTTTGCTCAATGAATATGGCCAACCAAAGAAATGAAAAAGACACGAAAATATACCATTAAAAGATGCAGTTAAACAAATACTAAATATAACCAATAATTGCGTATTTCCAGACCTTTCACCCCCACATTGAGATGCAGCACTTTGAGAGTCTGGAATGTCAACAATGTTTCCCAGTAGTATCATAAATGACTTTGTCTGTGTATCTTTGCCTGTGTGTTAATGTGTGTATACATATGTTAACTGACCAGTGCATTTGCTCGACTGCTCTATTCAATTGCTCATTCCAGTTGCAGTTGCAGTTGAAAATCTAATGAATGGCTGTTAATATCAGACCCAGTTCGGTGCAATCTGCAGTCGACCTACCATCACTGCAACAGAGACATGGCTAAAAAGGGTGGAGAGAGATCAACTATGGTTAAGCAAAGACAAAGAAACTCATTGCTGCATCACTTCAGTTGGTTTAATTGCATTTCTTTAGGCTTATATTTATTTCTGTGTATGTGTGCACAGGCCTTGTCTTTGAAACTGACATGTGCACTGGTGTGTAAAGTATTTACATTGCTCTGTGAAGAAGGTGTGAATTGACAGTCAGGTACATCTTGTCCAGTGGCTCATCTACCAGTTTGGTTACTGTTGCTCTGTCATGGTTATCACACAAACACACACTGTATGTTCTGCTACCTTTCTGACCTGAGATTGCTGTGTCTTGCTGCTCACACACACACACACACACACACACACACACACACACACACACACACACACACACACACACACAATGATTTATGGCCTCTGATACAGTCAATAACAGCCATGGCCAAGATGAAGGAGCCTGACAGCAACTAGCAGGACACACACAAACACACACATTGTTTCCATTAACTAAGTGTACTGGAGTGAGTTGCTCACTTTATTAAATTCCTGTTTAATGCTCCTGTTGACTCTGCTGTGAAAAACTAAAGGTCTATATAGGCTGTGTACAGTATATAACATAGCATGTTGCTCAGTATTGTTGTCATAAAACAATCACTATGAATACACTGATAAATACATTTCTTTAGTTTTACCTTCATAATATTTTTTTATATTTTTACTTTTATGTGTCAGCAGGGCTTACTCTGATGGGTATTACTGATGACCATATATGCAGTGTCTCTCTCCATTTGTAGAGGTATTAATAATTAAATGAATATTTCAAATGTAATAATCAAATTTTGAGATGTTAGTTATGGGCTAATGCAGAATGCCGTATGGAGAAAAAAAAAGTGCAGCACATTAACCACAACTGAAAATCTTTTTACCTTCTCTCTCATATTTTCTTTATTATTATTTTCTCTTTCTGCTTTTTTTTCCATTGTTCTTTCTCTCTTTTGTCTCCCCTTCTTGTCCCTCCTCTCACAAATTTTTTGTTTGCCTAATAAACACAGCAGTAGCTCTTAGTTTGGAAATAAAATCAACTCTTTTTTAAAGCCTCACAAGCTGTGCTTTCACATAAAACAATGGTCAATTAGACTTAAGACGCTGAGCCTCTTCCTAGGCCATAAAACAAGAATAACAATGAGAAAACTGAAAACAAGAAGTAAAGAAACTTTCATTCCTCATCTGCAGTTAGAAGAGTTGTGTCTCCCCAAGAACTTTTTGTGGTATTTTATTGTTTTTAATTGTGGTGTTTGCTTGTTGAAATGGATTCCATATTAACCATGGAAGTTTTTTATATTTTATATTTTTTTCTAGTTCAAACAGAAATAAAGTGAAATATGCAATTTTATAGGTAGTACCTTTTTATGCATGCATTTACTGTTATTAAATGAAAACATATTAAATGGCAGTTATTTAATAACCAAATAAATTAATAAATAAAATAATAATAAATAAATAAAAAGAAACAAAACACAGAAAAACAAATGGGAATATACCTGCCAAAACTAAATACAAAGCGTTAGTCATAGGCGGAAGCAACAAGAATCTTCAACCACAGTTGCCAGGGTGTCACTAAGGTCTTCTCAAAGTTTTTTTTTTTATTACTGGCCACTGCTTGGCGACATAACATGTTGTTGAAAAATGTGCAACTCTGGGCTTTTTTTCTCCAGTCAGCTGTTAAAACGTTGGTTACGTATTGTAACCCAAGACGTCCAGCGAGTGGCATAGCAAGGAGGGAAAGTCGTCTGACTCTTGGTCCAAGTCTAATTCATCTTCGGTGGGGAGAGAGAAGGGGAAAACCGTGGGAGTGGGGGACAGAGCAGAGAGAGGAGGCCTCTCCTCGGTCTGCCAGCACTCTTCGGCGGCAAGAATGAAAAAGTCCGCTCTCTGGCGGAGTGCCACGAGGGGCAGCCGCTTGCAGAATGCGCAGTTCGCCCTTGGGGTGAGGGCTCTGCCGGCGTTTTCCGTTCCCATGCAGTCCACACAGCGAGGGTGTAGGTCGTTCCCGAAGATGTAGCCAGTACCACACTCGCCGCAGATTCTGGTGATGCTGAAGTCTGCCGAAGTCATGTCGTTCGAAGATCTTGTTCTCACCTGAACCGCCACCTTATATATGGGAGCTGCAGACTTGTGGACACTCGGTCCGGGCGAGGGGGGCCCACCCCGGATAGGCGTAAATTAATTTCTCTTCAGTGCGCAGTTGCGAAGAGGGGATATGACCTATAGTGATAGCCCAGAGGGCTGCACACCAGTGAGACAGAACCCTTATTTTTGCCCATCACCATAGCAGACTTGTCAGTGCGTCGGCCAACAGACCCTCATCAGGCAGATGAGAAATAAATGATGAGCTCAGATTAAGCTGACTCTGTTGCTGTTTCGTGAACATCCCTAAGCTTCTGCAGCTGTGCTTGACCACCTCCAGCCTTTTATCAATTGTCTTTGACAGTGTTGTCAGATAGTGGGACCACATGTGAGGGGTGCACAAACCCCAGGTTGGGAATCATAGCTCTATCAAAAGGCTATGTGTCTCATCCGATACCTTTTGGGCTAAAAGAACTGTAGAATTTTTTTACAATTTTGCAAATTTAGTTGCAAAATTAATGACAGTCCCATCAGCCTCAATTGCATTGTGCTAATTAGAAAATGTTATGATTTCAACATGGTAAACTAAAATTTATAACATGCTCAGAATTATAGGTGCTATTCAGCATGTTACTAGCTGTCATTGTGAGAATGTTCGCATGCTGAAATTATTAATCGAGTTACTGTTCCCAACTGCACCATTATCGAACCACAAGAAAAAAGTTTTTAGTCCCCTCTCTAAATATCAAACGTTCGGTACTAAAACTAATTTGAAAAAGCTTTGTGTCAAATGTCGAAACGATTCAGAAACACTGCCCTCTGAAAGCTCCCTGAAATTATTCTAATGAAAGATCTCAGGCTAATAGGGGGAACAGTAATAGTAATTAGTGAAATATTTGTAGCAGCAGTGGTAGTAGTGGTAGTAGTTGTAGTATTACCCATGTCTGTGACAAAATGCCTGTGTTTTCCTGGAGTTAACGTTGTTTCTGGCGTAATGAAATTGAGCACATGCAAGACTCTTGTGATGTTAAGGAACATTCATCAGAGACATGCCAGCCCTACAGTGTTCATGGATGTCTATGTGTTATGGAGAATCTAAAGAGGATTTTGTGTGAGTATACCATATAGTGGATGAGGTTTCCCTTCTCTTAACCCAGGCAGTTCTGACTTCTCCTGTGTAACCTGACCTGCAGTTTATCCTCCTCATCAAACTGGCTTAACTGGAGAGGCTTACTGGAAAGATGGACCTAGGTTGTAGTCAGGTACCTCAGGCAGACTGAAAGATCAACATTCATCATGTCTGCAGCTTCTGATTCTGCAGGTCAGTTCTGCTTATTGCTGTTACCTAATGTATGTCACATGCACATTTGGCTACATGTGTTATTTATTTATTCAGTTGACTTCAGTTGCCAGTACTGCATGAGAGATTACCATGGCACGCACGCACGCACGCACGCACACACACACACACACACACATACATACGAGTGACTTTTCTTAAGTGTATGGGACTTGAAAAAATTTGCCTTGACATTTCCCTTGACACTGTCTTGGACTGGTCAGACAACCAGGACTGGTCAGTAGTGGATCCCTTCAATTTACACAGGCTATAACACCATCTTATTGACCACCTTCCCTTCATTATGGCCACCTATGGGTCAGGTGCTCAGAATTGGAATGCAAATCTGCTCACCAGGGGCAACCCCCTTTATGCAGAATGGAGGCTGCACCCAGATGTGGGAGCACTTCCGGCAGCCACAAATAGACATGTATGCATCCAAAGAGAATATGCAATGCCACCTATTCTTCTACCCTACTTGGACACCCCACTGCGGGACAAGTGGACTCAGGTGCTGCTGTATTTCTTCCACTGATTGCTTTGTTTCCTCAATCTTTTGGACCTGGACTGAACTCTGACCTTGTTTCTGCAGTTGGAAATTAAGTTACATATCAGGTGTTTAAGTTAATGTGTTGCCAAGCTAATGTGCTCTTGCAGTTTTAGTTATCTGGAACTAAGTCAGTGGTATTGGTTTTTATGTTCTTATATCATCAGGAAATTCTGTTACTACTTGGCAACACTAGAGGAAGAGTGACTTTATATTGACCTTGAACTTTAAGGTAATTTGGATAAAGTTCTATATGAGTGGATTTGTGTTATTAGAGTTTTACATTTCTGTATTATTAATTGTCAGACCCGAACCCTCTATTACAGCTACCTCCCGGTGTTTTATTTTTTTAATAAACACTGTAAACCTCAGTTCACCTGTTAAGCCTCGTTCTCTAAGCTCAAACCAAAACACCCACAAATCTAACAGAGGTAGTATCAAATAAATAATCCATAAAGTCCAAATAATGTGATAGTTTTCAGTGTGACTGTCACGATTTGGTGTGGTGCTGGAGAAAGAGGAGAGGTAGGACCCAAGTGCTGGACACAACGAGTTCATTTCTAATGCTTGGAAAACAACACAAATCTCTGCCACTCAGCGGGCAGGCAGGCAGGCAAATAACCAGAACGCCACTCGGCGAAATTAACAGGCAAGCAAACCAAAAAACACAATAGGGTACAGGTAATAAAGTCTGCAGCTGGAACAAAGGTTGGAGTGACCGTCGGCATTCAGACTACCTGAGAGAGGACGCAAGGATATGCTACCCCATCACCGACATTAGCACAGTTGTTTAACATTACTTGACACAGATGAATGAATTTCTTAATGTACTTCCGTTTGTTATGCCTAGCCTATGTTCTTCATAGGCTAATTTAGACTGTACTTAGAAATGTGATTTATACATGATATGTTTTTTTTCTGTTCAACAAGGCTGTTCTTGTGACTTATATTCCAGTGTGACTTGTTGCCAAGGATTGCCTTAGGATTGCTTGACTTATTGCCAAGCTCCCAATTGCCAGGAAAATAAGGTAGTAGATGTTTAAAACCAAGCCCTGACCTTTTCGAAAACTTAACTAAGTAAACATTTAATGTTTAAACATAATCATGTAGTTTCAGTGCATAAAGCCCAGAAATTAACTTTAACAATTAACAGTTTTGTCAAGTATTTGTGATATTACATGATTGGGTCACACTGTTCTATGTTGAAAAACCTGTGCTTTTCATATGGACATTAAGGGATACCTTTAGTATGTCAAAGTTACTTAATAAAGTGTCAGTGTTTGAGGACCTGGGACAAGAATATGTTGAAGTAACACCTTTTGGTTGGTTTGGTTCCAGTCAGTGAGATTATTCCTTCCTATGAGTTCTGTCAGCAAGAAATGAGATGCCAAAAACCTGTAACAGCCTTCATTTGGTGTTGATTTTATTAATAGAGTGGCAAATATGTGCAGTATGTTACATAAAAATAGAAATGATTGTAATTTGGATCACTTGCTGGTACATTTCTCTTCAGCCTGCTTGAGTAGAGAATAGACTCATCTTATGTAGAAAATATAAAAGCACAGACCATGACCAAACCCAAATAGTGTATGGAAAGTGAAAACTCTGCACTCAAGTAGACCAGATATATTCTATTGTACCAGAGAAAGACTGATGTTGTATCATGTGCATCATCCAATGATTCTGCGTTTTCCAGTGGTTGGGTTGTCTGTACAGGGTAATGAATGGAGTCGAATGACATTAAGTTGAGATGAATAAGGAGAAATTATGGATTCCGCACACGGTTAAAAGACACCAAGTTGGGACTTGAATTTCCTCATTTTGAATCTGTGATAACTCAAGGTGCATATAAAGAATAGCTACATTTAAAAATGATTATCTCAGAGTGTTTAATGGGCTTAATGCACTTATTTTCTTTGGGATTAAAGCAGTACAAGCTGTGTGTGCCCCATGACTTGTTTCAATCAGCACAAGTGTGTGCTGACAATCAGATATCAATTTGTAAATTTGTAAAGTGGGTCAAATGTGTAAAATACTGTGTATTACCATTTTGTTGGGATTAGGCACTTCTGGATGCAGATCTGCTCAATTCAAAGCTGATACAACAGGTGAATTTTTTGCATAAAAATAATGCTTAGTGAAGTATCTTTTCTCAGAAAAAAAGCAGGCTTTCATCTGATGAGTGAATGCAATCAATTAGCAGTCTGAAACAATCAGCAAAGCATACTCACAGCACTGTGCCAGAACGGTAGTTTCTGATAATTGGTAGACTGTCCCCCAATGATATTATGAATAACCATGCTGTTTCTAGGAAAGAGAGTCTCTAATACTTTCCTAAAGTGGGATCTGTGCCACTTCAAATGAAACTGAAGAGTGTGTTTATGAGACAGAGTGTGAGAGGGAGTTAGGAGAGATAGTGACACATATAGTAAGGGGTGGAGGATGTTCAGTGTGTGGCTCATTAACTCAGTAGATGTAATCAGTGGGATGAAGGGGGACATTTTGCCATCAACTAATGAGGAGCATGGGTAGTGTGGCGGTAAAACTGTATGTGCAGTTCACAGAACCATAGTTATCTTTGTAACTTCTATTTCGTTTCATTGCTTTCTGACGGCCAGTGGCAGTGGATGATTCATGAGGAAATGTCATGACAACTGGGCCACCCACCTACTGATCAACTGTGGAGAACAATAGAGATGATACCGAGGCTTCGGAGCTTGTGTCACTCTTCCTGAAGCGGAGTGATTCGAAACACTGTGTCGAGGCTTGTATCAAAACACCAGTGTCACGTGACGTCATCACTGTTTCGCTTCGCGCTTCATTGCTTCACAATGTTTCAAAGCTTTTCATTGGCTCATAGTCTTTCAGTGTGTGTCATTGGCTCATGGCGTTTCAATGCATTCTGAGGCAATGACAGCTTGACAGGTTTGACAGATTTGAGTGGTTTGGTGCCATTCCAGCTATATAACACGCATCATTCTGGCTTGCCATCTCCAGGCCAGGGGAGAGATCCTGCCTCAAGTGGAGGAGTTTAAGTATCTCGGGGTTTTGTTCACGAGTGAAGGAAGGACGGAACACGAGATTGACGGACGGATCGGGGCATCGGCAGCAGTAATGCAGTCGGTGTACCACATCGAGAGGAGTCAGTTGAGGTGGCTCGGACATCTGTTTCAGATGCCTCCTGGGCGCCTTCCTTGGGAGGTGTTCCAGGCATGTCCCACCGGGAGGAGGCCCCGGGGAAGACCCAGGACACGCTGGAGGGACTATGTCTCCCGGCTGGCCTGGGAACGCCTCGGTGTCCCCCCGGAAGAGCTGGAGGAAGTGTCCAGGGAGAAGGAAGTCTGGGTATCCCTGATTCGGCTACTGCCCCCGCGACCCGGCCCCGGATAAGCGTAAGAAGATGGATGGATGGATGGATATATACTCACATTCAGTATATCTGTAAACTGGGAGAAAAGCTCACTTCACCCAACACAGCAAACCAACTTAACTAGACACTTCTCTGGACTGTAAATAATGTGACATCCACCTGCAGCACATGAGAAAAGAATGTGGGGCTTCACCCTCGGGCTGTGGTAATTATCTGGGACCATTATCCTCCTGAGACCCAGCCCACTGACTTGTGTCCCTTGTAGTGGACAGTTTGTTCACATCCAAACAGTCCTATGGTCCACTACAGTGGACATGCTATAAAATTAAAAATAAAAATACATTTTAAAAAGTCTAAATTGTAACATGTTTTTTTAACCAAAAGTAGGTAGGAAATTACAAAAAACAAGAAATTGGAAGACACTTATTTTCCATGGTTCTCAGGAGGATATCATGCTCCCTTAAGTTCCACATGAAGGCCAGGATTTCAGCATCTTGGCTCTGAGGAGTTAACACATGCAGACACATGCACTACTGTAGTTCCTCATAACCTCCAAAGCAGGAACTGTGGGGGCTCTTCAAAAGAAAGGATTGCCAACTGATGCATCATCTAGTCCATTCTTAATAAGAATACTGCAGATCATTTATCAGAATATTGTTCTCTGGCAGCATATTGACAAACTCTCCATAAGATCACCAGTTTTCAACAATCTCTTGAAACACGCTGGAGGCTTTATGCTTTAGACCTACGTTGACTTGAAAAAAAGGACTTGGCCAATCACAGAAGGTAAATTGGTTGATTTAAAATTTTTCTTAAAGTAGTTATTCAAGTAATTGGCTGGAATAGGCTATGTTCCTACTGCGTGACCCACTGATTATAGTATATTTTAATTATATATGCAATAAAGGTGATATTTATGTTTTCACATCTAACCTTTCAAATATCAAAAAAATACAATCACACATGAATTTATTACCTTAAATTATTTTATATGTCATAAACTATGTATGTCTGTTTATAAATCTCAACAGAAGAAGCCTCCAGCAGAAAAGTCACATATTAAATTATTTTCACATATGTTACATGCAAGCAATTTCCCATAGTAATATGGGAAAACTTGCTGTGTTGGAGAATATTGCCTTTGTGCAAGGCATGAAATTATTTAGAAATTAACGAGTGACAGCAGATTTTCACAGATATCACTGTTTGTTAAACAGTATAACATAACTGGAATGTAAAGATTCAGGAAAAACAAAGATTTGAATTTACAAAGATATATATATTTAGTCACAGTTGTAAAACTTAGCAACACTAGTCAGTAGGAAGTAAATTTACCATGGAAGACACTTTACCCTGAAATATAGAATATTTCCAAATACATGAATATTTACATATGCAGTGTAAAGATGGTAATATAAAGCATGCAGTGTTTTTGTGGAAGTAGAGCATGCATTCCCATCACAGAGGGCAGCCATATGGGATACATTATGGGCCCACCATGTGGTATCGTCAAACTGACAGGACACTGTGATTTAGTCCCACTGAATGTGGATGGATCCATGCTTACCTTCAAAGTCATCTGTCTGCTGGCTCTGTGTGCGTCTAAAAGCCCCCTGGGAGACAGCACAACATGTTGGCCATTCAAGTACCTCTCAATTTTTGCTTTTAATTTCCCTTCCACTGCTGGTCAATCTCCATTAGTTGTGACATTTTTCTGAGATGTGAGCTATACAACAGCTTATCTAGTCATTACCACAGTTTCTGTCTGCTGCACAGTTAGTGGTGGGCCAAAATTAATGACCAAGTATTTTCTACTGTTATTTTTGTGACTTCAATAGGAATCTAGTTATGCACTGCCTCCACGAAATAACCAAATGATAATACAGAAAGTCTAACCCTAGCAAACGGTCTTTTCTATTCGTTTTTGAAATAACCAAACTAACTGCCAACTAAAAGTTGCAACAAAAACTCAAAATTCTCAAACATTTAGAAATTTGTTCTTTTTATAGTGCAGAAGTTTATGTTAATAACATATATATCATGAAAATGAATTTTTGGAGACATTGCCTTGCAGCCAGTCAGTGTGGAAATTTAATTTAGCTTCTTATATGTTTATTGCTCCTCATACTCTTCTATGTAAAATATATAACCTGATTTAATGAATTAAATACTTTTGATTAAAGAGGCTCTTGCCTGCCCACAAAACAAACAGCAGCTATCACAATAGCTGCTGTTTGTCATTGCTCCCACATCTTAATTGTTTTACAAAGTCACAGTCTCTCTCAGACCTACATTAATTAAGATTTAATATTATTCTGGTCTGCTGGTCTTTTATTGCACTGGGGTCAAAGAAGAAGAAGAAGATGTTTTTTTTTAACAGTGCAGTCTAATCAAGTGTATGCTTTTGCCAAATTTGAAGATATTCCCTCAAGGCATTCTGAGATATCATTTTTACAAGACTGAGACGTGGAGATGGACAACCTCACGCACAACCTGAACACACAATGCCACCAGCTGTGGCTATCACCAGCGCTGAGGTATAAAAAAGAGAAATAAGAAATTGATTTAATGCTTTAAAGTTAATGGTCAACTAGAATCATAATGTGAAACCATAAACCAATCACAGAGTTTCCCAAATATATTTGTAATTAAAATAACCAGTGATCTGTCCTTATTCACTCTGAGCTGTTGCAATGTGTTGACACACTGATGTTAAACTGCTTCAAACAAGGATATGGTGTTGCTAAAATCCTCTGAGACATTGTATCTACTCTTTGATTATTTTCACTTGTGTAATTATATTAACATTTTATTTAGTTTGTTCTCCTCTCTAAAGTACTAAGTACAATCCCACCAACAGCACAGTGAAAAGGTAGAACAAAATATCCCTGTCATCCTTGATAATAGATGGGAAAGTGCTGTGTAAAAAGGGGAAGGAGGTGAGGAGAGAGAAAAAAAGTCTAAAATAATTTTATATCACTTTTTCATCATTATCTTGTAGCTTTTTCAAGTGGGCCAGTCATGAATCTAAAAATAAGGTTAGCTTAAAAAGTTACATAAGTGGCTCATGAGAATCTTGACAAAAAAAAAAAGAACTGAAATTCCTTTCTAGCAGCTTTGTCTCAGCTTGCTGGAGTAGAGATGCATGCCTCTGCACACGCACTTACAAATGTCTAAACAAATGCTCTCATACACACTAAACAATCACATTAGGTTTAGTCATTTAACTTAGATGCTGCCATCTTTTTGCTGCTTCCACTTTGGGAACATGTATATCAGGAAGCCCTGTTTCTCACTTCACTCTGTTCCTCTCTCTTTTCTTGATATGCCCTCAGGCTGATTTGGCAGCAGAGTGGCCAAATCTGTCCTATTAGGAGTCATCCATAGCATGTTTGGGCCCTTTCTGACATTGCAATTTTCCATGCAAACAAGGAAGGAGACAAGTATAAGAAGGGATTATGGTTTAAGAACACTTCCTTGGCCTGTCAACGTAGAGTATGCATATACATGTGTGTTTGTTTTGCTGCGTTGGTGGTTTGGTGGCACTGGTCCACTCATTTTTAATCTCTGTCAGTTTTGGTCTGCAGGCACCATGGTCACGCACATCTATTCAGTTCTGTACCATGTCACAAACATGCACACATGTACACAAACACACACCATATCTCTTCCGCTCAGCACCGTGTCATTTGCTGAATGGTCACAGAGTGTAGACACATGATGCAGCCAACTGTGTCCCTCATGTTTGGGTGTTACAGTCACTGCATTCTCGCACAGCTACTGCTTACTAAGTGATGTTAGGCACAACCAACAGGTGATGGGGCATCAACAGACAGCTGCCAAAGCCTTTCTGAATGTTTAGACAAATTAAATGATGTTTCATAACTTGGAAGAAAACAGAAAGCACAGTGTTCTTGTCAGGCAAGTGAAACAAAATCCAAAGAACAAAAAAGAAAAGGTTTGTACTTCTAAACAAATTAGAAGCTTCCTTGTATTTAGTTCATACTACCACACATGAACGCTTTCCCTGCTTTGGCCCTGCCTGCTTCAGTCTGCATCAGCAACACCAAAGTACTTCACGTGTCAGAGCTGGGCACTCACTCCTGTGCATCCTGTTATAACTTTAGGACAAATTATGGATCTCAGTAGTACAAGCAGTATTCTTAGTTGATAAATAACTGGGGTGATTCAAAGCAGTAGTGACTACTTTCAGTTGAAGTAAAAGTATATACAGAAATATATATATATGAAGAAATAAATACAGTGCAATACCTAAAATTCTAAATAAATAAGCATTCTCATCTTTTAGCTGGTTTTTCTGTATAATGTGATTTTTATCACCATCACCTTACAGCAAGAGTGTCAAGCCTGCAGCCTTTTTGTGGGGTTTGCATGTTCACCTCTTTTCTGTGTGGATTCCTCCCTCAGTCAAAACACATTCAGTGACTGTCAAACAGCCATACAAGTGGATCTGAAGGGGGCAGATCGCTGGTTTATCACAGGGCTGACACATAGGAACAAACATTCACAATCACACCTACAGGCACTGCATGTCATGGATGGTATGACTACAAAAGAAAGCTAGAGTACCCAGAGAAAACCAGCACAGACACAGGGAGAACATGCAAATTCTACACAGAAAGAACCTGGGTCAAATGGGTTTTGGACCCAGGACCTTTCTGACGCAAGTGTGCTAACTACTACAGGCCTCATGAAATTTGTTAAATATTTATAAAATTGTCCCAACGTTGGTGATGCACTTAGCACATCATTTGGTCATTATATTAGGTCCAAAACTTTACTTTATGACAACATACCTGCAAAAAATTATATTACCATCGTTGTCAGCTGCACTTTGTATTTAACATCAGCATGTTGACATTATATTCAGCCCAAAACTCTGCAGTGCCTAAGTATAACCTCACAGGGCTGCTAGAATAGCAGTTTATTGTTTGATGGGCAAAAAAAAAACAAAAAACAAAACCCCCCAAAAAACCTGTTTACCTCAGTTGCCTTTGGGTGCTGCAAAAGCCTCAGTTGTGAAGACCTTAAATCCTGTTAAACTGAGACATTGATGGAAAAAGGGACTGTTGCTGTTTATATTTACTGTTTATAGATTAAAGTGAATGTAACCTACACACACATACAGTATCTCACAGAATTGAGTAGACCCCTCACATTTTTGTAAATAGTTTATTATATGTTTTCATGTGACCACACTGAAGAAATGAAACTTTGCTTTCATTATAACATGGTATGGATGTTATGTTTACGACACATGATGTTTAATGTGTGTTACAGTCGTATTTAGTTCTTACAATATCACAATACAAATAGAGATATTTGAAAGCAAGTATTTAGCCAAGTAATAATAATTCAATATTAATTTATCATGATAAATTAAGTGACATAGAGCCTATTGCTTAGGTTGTACACTTCCTTGATTTTAGGTGATTTTTCATAAAGATTTAATATTATGTAAACTAGGAACAGATAAGCAGAGTAACCAATTTACTGTTAATTGTTTGTGTTAAATGCTTGAAGGGTACAAATTACAAGAAAACAGTCCTATTAGGAAAAGGCCAAATGAAAAACAATTTGTTTGGATTTTCACCTTTAAAATGCTGATAATGACTCTGAAATGATTAATGCTTACAATTTAGCTGCTATGCTGAACCGAACTGCTTGTTGCTCTTCAGAGAGTGAGAATTGAGGGAATGAAAGAAGAAAAAAAAAAACTGAAATGAGTCTAAATTGGAAATTTCCAACAAGTGAAGACAACTGTGTGTCCAAGAGCTGGAAGCAATTAAAGAAATCAGAAAATAGTGTCTTTGGCTCCTTGAACTTGATTAAATGTTTTGATTGCCATAGAAATCATTCAATGAAGGAGAGCCATAGCTGCCAGGACAGTAAAGTGGCCTTTTGCTAAATCCATTATCCTCAAAGACAGAGGTGTTAGACAAACACTCCTGAGGATATTGTTGAAGATCAAAGTGTAGTATTTCACAGATGCTACAAGCTGCTAAACAAGCTACCAGACTTTCCTTTGTAGAGCTGTGGCTGCTCTAAACTGATGGGGGCTTTTTTGTATTTAACACCAGTGTCCCTACACAGACATCTGCATCTGTCTGTCCAATTTTTGGTTTCTCTGTGTTACAGGCAATAGAAGGTGCAGTAACTTGTGCAGCTGTAGCTGCCAGCTGTTTTCTTCGCACCCTCTCGAACATGCTTGGAATAATAGTGATGTCAGTCTTGTTTGGATGATGGTCTTGCCACGAAATCCCCAAGATTAATCTGAGACTACACAGATGAACAGAGTTAAATCTATGCTCGGCTGTGACTAGAGTCCACATCTCGCTACCGTATAAGAATGTGCTCAGTACACATGCCATCTTGTACACTGCCATCTTGGTGTTGATGGTTAACCTAGGGTTTTCTCATAGTATACGTGTAAGGCAAGCCATGGCTGATGCAGCTTTGCCAATACTCTTGTATAGCTCAGAATCAAGGAGATGTTGCTGGAAATAGTTGAGCCAAGGTATGTGAAGTCCTTCACTACACAGAGTATAGTCACCAATTTAGATGTTTGGAGTGCAGCTTGACTCTTGGGCCATTATCTTGTCCTTTTTTAGGGTGATGGACAAGCCAAATTCATGGCATGTGAGAACAAAAGAGTCAAAGAGGGGTTGCAGTGCCTCCTCAGAATGTGCCTCAGAGAGCAGCATTGTTGTTTTGTCTATTGCCTGGTGCAGGGATTTTAGTCTGCTATTTGGTGATTAGCCTAGCTCCAAGCAGGCAGACTATGTGGGTCAGCACCTAAATAACTGGGCGCTGCCCAGCTTAAGGCGGGCAGTAGCTAACCACGATAGTCCCTCCCACCACTGGAGATACACATAGCGCCCTGTCCTGCGCCAATTGGACTAGCCTTATAACTTGTAACTGCATGCCTCCTGTGTTGTTCTGCCAAATGCACAGTGGCACTGACGTGACCTCTTCAGTTTACAGGCCTGGGCAAAGTGTATGGGGGTCCTGGGAAGCCCAAGAGCCAGCATCCCCTTCTTGGCCTCCCCAGTGTAGTCCAAAGCAAAGCATAGCATTATTTTGGTATTGGTTTGGCTGCAGGGACTGCTGGAAGGTAGTCCTCAAGACAAGAACCAATTGCCTATGGGGCCCCACTCTGGGTTTTTCCTTGAGGTTTGCTCCTGAACCCCTTTCCATACACAATAGCTACAAGACAATGGGGGCTAGTTAGCAACATTTCATTGCATCTACTGGCTACTCTACAATGAATTACACAGAACTCACAAAAGGGTATTGGGCTAAAGGCAAGGTGACATGTAGAGTATGTGCTACTTCCATTATTTGATCATTGCTCACTCCTCACAAGACCAGGAAGTTGTTCCACTCTTACAATCTTGAAGGACATCCCAGAGCTTTTTTTGTGTGTTTGAGGAGCAAGGACATACAAGCCTGTACTTATTTTACCAGACTGACAATAATGTCATCATAGAGAGAGGGAGAGGCTGTTCTTTCTTTCAATAATAAACATGTTCTGTCTTATTGGGGTGCATACCTCTGGATTCTTACTTATCTGCTTGGAGTGTGGCACCAGCTATATCCTTGGTTGCACCCCTATGGGAATGCTGGTCTCATCTTGAAGGCTGCATGCTATATTTGTAAATGGATTTTAGAGCTCCATCTAGGGGCTTCATTTTTCACCAAATCTGCCCAAGGAAGACTGGTAGCCTGGGGAACATTCCTTCCAAAGTGTGACTGCCTCTATCTTGAGTTCATTTGGTCAGATCCCCTTCAGGACTTGGTGTTGGGCCTGGCCTAATACTATACTATGAGTATTTTCTCATGAGCCAGCGAGAGCAGCAGGAGCCCAGTCCTCATCCCTGATTGAGTCATTCCTGCTTGCGTCAATGCCTTTTTAAGCTGTGGGCCAACTGCTATAGGAGGTCCCTGACATTATCCAGCATGGTGGCTGACACATGGTAACTCACTGCCCGCTATGCTGGTCTGGGCTCCACAGGATGCACATTCTGGACATTCTCCACAGGATGCACATTCCCTGTGGTAGGGGCTATGCCAGGTACCACTGGCATAGTGTGATCATCACTGCTCATCAGTTCAATGAAGCTGAAGGCCCCTGTAGACACGATGATGAATGGGTTTCCCATCATCTTGATAATGGAACAGAGCTCATTTTGAGGGGCATTCCATCCCACCATCTACAAAGTTTCCCCACTTACTGTGGCCCCATTGTGGTGGCATTTGACTAGACTGCTGCATGGCAGATGCTGGTGCACCAGAACATTTGGCTGCACCTGTCCTCCCATCCCTTAGGGACATCCTGGTTGTATGTTATGCCATGCCACTGCACCTTCGAGGGATGGTGTGGTTGTTGTGGGTACCATCTTACTCAGAATTGCCCTACTCTGCACCTTGACCATGTCAGGTGCCCCCACTTCCCTAGGGTACTTCTTAAACCAGCTACTACCTGTCCACTTTGCTGGGCTGTCAGGACCAGCAGAGTGGAGTTTATAACTCTCCCCATAAGCCTTTCAAAGAAGCAGCAATAAATTCTGTTGGGCTCAGGGTGTATGGGTGACGTGTATTTCAGCTGGTGTGAAAGCTTGTCCCTGCACAACTTTAGAGCGAAAGCTTACATTGTCATTCCAATTCCTGTATCTCACATTACAGACATGGCTGTCTCATACACACTCTCCACGATCTGCAATCCTCCCACCGTATTCCATTCATCTGCAGCAGCAATGAGTTTGCTTCACATTAGCAACCCTCTTTTACCTTCCTAGCTTCAGGGCCAGAGCTACAGCAGAGACATGAAAGATGAGATGAGATGAGAGGAGATAAGATAAACTTTATTAATCCCAGAGGGAAAACAAACATGATAGAGGTCACTCAGTTAAAAGGCATAAGGTCTATGCCAAGTGGGCATTAAAAATTTTCACTTGAGTATGCTAGAACAAAGACAGGGTTGGGTTTCTAACAGTATTAATTTTCTATCATTCTTTAATATCTATTTTTTTATCTTTCGGCTGCTTCCAATTAGGGGTTGCCACGGCAGATCAATTAATCTGCATGATTTGTTAGGCAGTTCTACATTGGATGCCCTTCCTGACACAACCCACTCCTGTGGAGCAACAGAGTTGATTAAATGCCGGGTTTAGAACCAGGAAGCTCCTTGCAGTGAGGCAACAGCGCTCACCACACAGCCACTGTGCTGCCACTTTGATATTTATTATGTTATGAAAATCCCTGGGTGAGTTAAAATTTGATGTGGTATATTTATATGATTACATTTACCTAAAACTTGGGATAATAAATCATATCTACAAAAGGAATAAAACATTCTAATCATAACCTAGATTACTGCATAATCAATTTAGAAATAATATCAATAAATGCTAATGCAAATGCACCCTTATTAGTATTTTCACATTGTGTATATGGGCAAATACAACCTACAACAAAACATACAACCTAACTATAAAGTCTGACAGTTGATCCAGTTGAGCTGCCTTCATCAGAGACAAATGTTGTTTCACTTACCTTTTGGAATAGACAGAAACTAGTGTTGTAGGAATGCTGTACTAATGTAATGTTGGTGGGTAGAAAGTTACTAAGTAAGCAGGGTTGTTGCCTCAGTATCCTAAGGTGAACAGAGCACCTAACGTCCAGAAATACTGCTTGCAGAAAAATGTTCATAATAAAATACATGTTCTTATCAAAACCGATTACTTAGTTTAGATAACCTGTAGGGGATGAGTCTCCTGGGTGTCGTGCAATGACTGACTTGTCTGGGCTAGGGACTGGCTGCCTCTTGCCAGGCTTGGCTGTTGTCCCAGCAGAAGAGAAAGTCCTCCATATAGCCAAATGTCTGAGTTTTCCACATCCCTAAATGCAGCATACATTTGTGGCCATAGCATGGTTTACACAGGTCAGGTGATCTGTGCACACGCATCAAACTATCGGTAAATAGAGTTTAAAGAACTGCACACAGAAAATGCTTTTATGCGTTCGTAAATTTTGATTTGAATTACTGATTCCTAAGATATTGTTTTGCATATTTTTAAATCCCGATTTTATTTATAGAATGATGAACATTAATTTGTGATCTTTATAAGACAAAAATAAAGAAAACATTAATTCTAATATGATCAAATATAAATCCTATATTTATTTTGCTCATGCTTTGTCAAAAAAATCAGATTTAGACAATCGGAGGCAGAAATAATTAGATCTGGAAAATTTCAACAGGTTATGAACGTGTATGAACTCTTTATGGTCAGTTTCTATGTGGTGCAGGTGTATTGCAAAATATGTTTAGTTTCTTACAATTTATTGACTGCATGCACAGTAAAAGTGCTAAGGTTGTTTCTTTATTTGTATGTTGAACTCTTTCAACTATCATAGTGGATTCATTTAGTAATTTCCTGGCAGAACCTTTCATTGCATGTGGTTAGTTCAGCTGGAGAAAGAAGAATGTGTGTGAAAGTTTTCAGACAAAAGCCAAACGTTCAAAGACCACGGAGGAAATGAACGGTCTTCCTGTGACTTTTAGATTGTGTTACCTCCAGCATTAATGCACAGCAAGTTGAGTGGCATTTCTATTCCATTACCCTCTCCAAACAGAAATGGTTTGGGACCATGGCTCACCCACAGAGCTGCCACACTATGATTTTTGTTTGTCTGTGTTATTTTTTAAAATATAATCAATCTAATAATCTGACTTCAGCTCAGTGCAGATATTAAATATGCATTCACCACATTTCCAACAAAAGCCTTTTTCTTACTTTTTCGTCTCAAACACTGACATTTTCATTCAGCTGGCTATGTGGACTGGAGGTTGACCTTTTTGGAAGACTACGACTGTTGATGGAATGGCTTTGGCTGTCATGGCTCCCATTAACCTATAGTCCCTGGCCTCACAGGGCCATAGCTCTGTTATGTCAAGATAAAGTAAAAGATCATTCAAACCCATGCACAGGCCCTGCTCTACTTTTAATCAAACAAGTGTGTAGGGTTCAAATAGTAAGTGCAGACATGCATGCAAGAGATTAGAGGACAGAGGAAGAATGAATGAAGGTTACTGGAGAAGACATGAATGAGGGCGATTACAGAAAAGAATGAAAAACATCTGGGCTGCTATGTTAATATGCTCAGTGGAGCATTTATGAAACTAAGAGAGGTATAAGTCAGTGACATTTTCATTAATTTGATGTCAGGTAGATCCACCCCCCACCACTGAGCATGGCATATAAGGCTGTATTCTCACGAAACACTCAAAGTAAAACAACAAGGCTTGGCCCCGAAGAAAGAGGGTTGGTATAGGCACAGAGCAGGTGTAAAATAGAAATGGATTGCAGTGCTGAATTTGTGCCACATCTGTAAAAGTTTAGTGGCCAAGATAATTAATTGCAAATGAATCAGTCTCGAGTGTCCTCTTTTATGGGGAAAGAGTCCAGTGAACTTTTTAATAACAGAACCATTCTGAAGCATCAGTATGGTTTTGTATTATTTCTAATGATTCGGTCTTTGTTGGTACAGACTTCAGTCATCAACATAAAAAGCTGCAATGAACTATATTCATGTAAGCTAAATCAAGATGGCGACCGACACAATCAGTGAGGCACCTACAACGCCACCAACACCAAGAACAACAACAACAACGCCAACACCAACTCGGACAATGCCAATCTACTACTCCGTCTAGCAAACAATGAAATCACCAAATTAAAGCAGGAAATACGCCCCCTCTCTCACGATCTCCAACAGAAAGACTCCATACTGACTAGCTTCAGGGACATTGCCCTCGAGCAGTCGAGGAAGATCTCCACACTTACCTTCACTCTCCAGGACACTGCCCCATGGGACCCGTCAACCTGTCCACGACCCTGTTCCTCTTCTACACCATGTCTTCGGTCCTCCTGGACCGAGGTTTCAGTTCGTGGGCGGAAAAAATATCACCACGGGTCTCCGCGTCCCTCCCTCGAACTCTCCAATCGATTTGCACCTCTGTCTTCTGCCACTCCGGACCTACATACTGTCTCATCCGCCAATCACGTACCGGATCGTTCCGCTCCGGTATCCCAACAACACCCGTCACCCGCCAATGTCGTTCGGCGCCGTCACCTGCTCTCGCTCCCCTCTGACGACACCCGCTGCCCCCGCCATAGTCCAAGTGCTCCTCGCGGAGCCCGTTGCCACGGCGGAAAACAGTCTCCATCCCGCTCAGCTACTACATCAGTGCGCCGTAGGATCCTTCGCGAGGCCGTGCTCAGGCACACTCACGGGCTCCCTAGCTACGGACCAACCGAACTGCCGCCTCCATCTTCCACCTCAGCACCTGATGTCACCGCCCCTCCTCCCCACCAGTCAGCAAGACGACACGACTCAAACGGCCAACTACTGGCGTCTTCTCCACGCCCCCTTTTCCCCCCAACCACGTTAATCATCGGAGACTCAATTATAAGGAATGTACGCTTTTTCAACGCCACTACTCACTATCTCCCTGGAGCTACGGCCTCAGACATCTTGGCCATGCTTCCTGGATTACTGCCAACACTTCCGTCTTCCATCATTAGAATTATTGTTCATATTGGAACCTGTGACACGTCACTCCACCAGTCTGAACTAACTAAAAAGGATTTTCTCTCTCTCCTCCACCTCCTAAGCAACTGTGGTAAGACTATTTTCATGTCTGGTCCCATCCCCACATTTGGAAGAGGCTCTGGCCGCTTCAGTAGAATCCTCAGTCTCAACACCTGGCTCAAGTCTGTCCTCCACCTGTCCTACAATCTCCAATTCATCGACAACTTCAACCTCTTCTGGAACCGACCTGCCTTCTTTGCAGGAGATGGTCTGCATCCTAACCGTCTGGGCTCCCATATACTTTCCACCAACATTCAACATGCAGCTCACTGTACCCCACACGCTAACACTGGACAACCTGTCCATTCTGTCCCACAAGCCTGACTATCTGACTCCATACTACCAATCCCCTCCATCTGGTCATCCTCCCGACCTCAGCCGAGGAAACCAGGTATACACCTGATCAACCACTCTGTTCTAGCTAACATCCCCAGATACATGGACTCTACACCTTTCCATAACACTCATTTTGGGCTACTTAACGTTCGCTCCCTCTCTCAAAAAGCATCCCTCATCTTTGACATTATTCTTAAACACAATCTCAACATCCTGTGCTTAACTGAAACCTGGCAGCAGCCCAACGACTTCACTGAACTTAATCAATCTATTCCTCCTGGTTTCACATATCTCACCCATCCACGCCTCTCGGGACGCGGTGGCGGCCTCGCCATACTGTTCAACCTTAAATACAAAATATCCATCCACCCCACTGTCACCTTTCAGTCCTTTGAAGCTCTCATAGCACGTATTCACGGTCACACACCAACCTTCTTGGCCACGATCTACCGCCCACCAAAACCTAACCCGACCTTCCTGGATGAACTGTCTGACCTCTTAGCTAACCTCATCTCTCTGTCAGCCAACATAATTCTTCTTGGTGATTTTAACATCCACTTCGACAATCCCAACAACACCACAACAAAAGACTTCATTTCCTGTCTAGACAGCTTTGGGCTCCAACAATACATCACCTCCCCAACACATTCTCTAGGCCACACCCTCGACTTAGTCTGCTGCTCTGGCGTCACAGCTCAGTCATGTTCTACCCTCGACACCTTCTTCTCCGACCACAAACTAGTCTGCTTTAACTCCAAACTACCTATCTTCAAAACCCACCTCTCCTGCACCATCACCTTCCGTAACTTAAAGAACATCGACCTCCCCTCCTTCACTGCTGCTCTCAACAACCTTTCATGTACTAATTATACTCCGTCCCTCTCCAACATGTTATCCAATTTCAACCGTGACCTACGAAATCTACTCGACACCTTTGCCCCACTCAAAACTAGATCTGTATCCTTTACGCACTCTGCTCCATGGTACACCCCCGAACTCCGCCTCCTCAAAACCAAAGCCCGTCGCCTTGAACGTCTCTTCAAAAAAACCGGTTCATCCACCCACAAGGACTTATACCTAAACCACATACTGAAGTACAAGCAAACCATTACTCAAACAAAATCTGACTTCTATGCCTCTCTTATTGTATCTGCCTCTGGCTCCACGCGTTCCCTCTTCTCCACTGTCAAAAATTTATTGGGCCCTCCCGATACTCCTCTCTTTCCCTCACTCTCCACCACCTTGTGCAATAACTTCCTGGATTTCTTCTCATCAAAAATTGAAAATATACACCAGCAATTTCCCCCCATCTGTGACACTGCGAACTGCCTCCACTGTACCTTACCCTGTCTATCAGTATCCTCCCTGCTTTCGAGTTTTATCATTCCACCCACCACGGTTATCTCTTCCCTGATCCTCAAATCCAAACCCTCAACCTGCAAACTTGACCCCCTACCAACCAACCTCGTCAAGCTCTGTCTCCCCTCCCTCCTTCCTCATCTTACCCACATTATTCACACTTCCCTCAGTTCTGGTATCGTACCCCCATCACTCAAGACAGCCATCAACACACTAATCCTAAAAAAAACCTGGTCTCGATCCTGCAGACCTTAACAACTTCCACCCTATCTCCAATCTCCCGTTCCTCTCTAAAATTCTTGAAAAAGTTGTCCACCACCAGGTCCATACCCACCTTGCCGCCAATAGCCTATACGAACACTTTCAATCTGGTTTCCACCATCTTCACAGCACTGAAACTGCCCTGGTCAAAATCACCAACGACCTCCTAGTAGCCGCAGACTCTGGCCTTGTCTCCATCCTCATCCTCCTTGACCTAACTGCAGCTTTTGACACCATCTCGCACAATATTCTCCTCCATCGCCTTGCTTCCATCGGCATAGCCGGCTCGGTCCTCTCATGGTTCACCTCCTACCTCTCTGACCGCACCCAGTCTGTCCATCTCCAGAACTTCCACTCCCAGCCCTCTACTGTCAGTTGTGGCGTGCCCCAGGGCTCTGTCCTGGGGCCCCTCCTCTTCATTATTTATCTCCTTCCTCTCGGACATATCTTTAGGCAACATAACATCAATTTCCACTGTTATGCAGACGACACCCAGCTCTACCTCTCTGCTGCTCCATCTTCTACCCTCCCCCCTCCCTCCCTCCTTACCTGCTTACATAATATCAAATCCTGGTTCACCCATAACTTTTTGAAACTCAACCCCGACAAAACTGAAATTCTCCTCGTGGGCACCAAATCCACCCTTTCTAAAACCAGCACCTTCTCCATTCTAATTGACAACAATATAGTCCTCCCCTCCCCCCAAGTTAAAAGCCTGGGTGTCATCCTAGACGGTATTCTCTCCTTCACTCAGCATATCAATACCCCTATCCGGTCGGCCTACTCCCATCTACGTAACATAAACCGCATCCGTTCTCCTCTCACCATCGATAGCACGGCCATACTCGTTAATGCCTTTGTCACCTCTCGTTTGGATTACTGTAACTCACTCCTCACTGGTCTACCTCTCAAATCACTTCATAAACTTCAACCTGTCCAGAACTCTGCTGCCCGAATCATCACCAGAACTCCATTCTCACATCATATTACCCCTGTCCTTAAACAACTTCACTGGCTCCCTGTGTCCTTCCGTATAAACTATAAAATCCTCCTTCTCACCTACAAAGCCCTCCACTCTATTGCCCCACCATACATCACTGATCTACTTCATATCTATTCTCCGCCTCGTACTCTCCGCTCCTCCAGTTCCACTCTCCTCTGCACCCCTACAGTGCGCCTGGCCACCATGGGCGCTAGATCCTTCAGCCACACTGCGCCCCGCCTTTGGAACATTCTCCCTCATCGCATCCGGTCGTCTCCGGACTTATCAACTTTTAAATCATCACTCAAAACATATCTGTTCCGTATAGCGTTTTCCACCTAACTCTCTTAACTTCTCAAAGCAGCCCGTGATGTTCTACCACCCTCCGCCTATTTCATATTGTCTCATATTATTTCATATTTGTTGTTCTGTCATCTGGGTTTCTGTGTTTCAATTTGCTTTTGCTGTACATCGCCCACTTCCTGGATGCTCTGCACTTTTGCCTTTACATTCTGGCCCTCTGTTTATGCATTGTTGTTTTAATGCACTCTATGTATTTCATGCTGTATGCTTCCTTTTTCTCTCTGTAAGGTGACCTTGAGAGTTTGAAAGGTGCCATGAAATAAAATGTATTATTATTATTATTATTATTATTATTCAACACTTCTGATAGAAAGGACTTTTTATGGTCCTCTGCAGACTTCTTACTGGCATTGCTGGCACAACTTGGTTATGATGCTGTAGGTCTTTTGAAGTGTCTCCTTCTGGTAATAATAGAAGCCTGAGGAAAGCTGTGTCTTTTGCCACTCTAACCTGATGGAACATTAACTCAATTTCTGACATTAAGGCAACAGGTTTCCCTCTGAGCCTCATTAAGACTCCAGGCAGGGTGTTATCGGTCTAGGTAATAACTGGTTGTTCAGTGACTTTCCTTGAACATCCATTTCACAATCAGAAACTATTTTTAGATATGTATATCTCATGATGAAGAAAATATTGAAGTTTTCCATATTTGCAGTTCAGCTCATGATTTGGCTCAACCTCAACATTGGTTTGATACATCTGGGTGATCCTTTGCTTCTTAACAAACTTAAGGTCTTCTCTTAAAACTTACTCCTTACTTCAACTATTGATAAACTCCCAAGACTCCATTAAAATGCAAGGCATCAATATCCATTGTATTAACTACAGTATTAAAGGTGCTTCAACAGGTTGTCTTTCAAAACAGGTGGTGCACATTGTTGTCACCAAATTGGAAATGAACAGGCACAACCAACACACCATAATGATCTGCTTCGCCTCTGGTGCCTATTCTTACGGATACTTCCTATTGTTGGGCTGGTCTGTTTTTCTTGCATTACATGTGAAGAATATTTGAAAGTTTAAATTTACACATTTTATATGTGAGATGAGCCTTACAATCCTTGTTTTAAAAGACTTGGTGTGCATTTCCTTTAACACATTTCTCCAGTAAATATGTTTCTCCATTATCATCACACATTGTCTCATTTTGTCACACAGTGAGTATATGGTGCAATTTACTATTTTTTAACCACAGAAGTAACACCTGTAAGTGGAGCAATGCAGCTTCTCTTAGATCTTTGTACTTAAAACTAATTTTTCAGTTTTAGCCTTTGTTTCTTTGATGTCTCCAAAAAGATGATAAAATATACATTTTCACTTTAAAAGGAACTGTACCAGACCTTTAAAGGAAAGTCTATGACCTCTTGTTCTTATAGATCACAAGCTGTAAGTCACCACAGTTCCTGAATTTTTGAATTATGTGTGGCATTTTCACATGATAAAGCAGAAAAAGTTAGACATTAATATTCAGTAGTAGTAATATCGTCTGTCACTGATCAGTTCTGCCACAGTGTAATGTCTTTCAAAAAGAAGGCATAGGCTACGTTTGCAGAGATGTGACATTATCTGATTTTAAAGCTTTTTTCTACGTAGACTGTGACTGTTTTTCCTTTATTAAAGTTTTCCTTTAAGAGAGAGAGAGCCTTGAAATCCTACTGAGAAATCTATTTGTTGACATATTCTGATTGCTTTCATTTTGTGAAGCACTCCAAAAACACACCTGATTATTATTGTTATTTCCTTAAACAAAATAATGATAGGCTTGAACTAATACGTTGTATTCCATGGGATTACCATCGATACCGAGACGTCACATGGTGGTAAAAGAGCAACAAACTGCTATTGAGCATGCATTGAAGTAATTTCATTCTGATCTACAACAGTGTTAGTCACTAGGTCTTTTGCGGGCACTGAAGAAACATTAGTTTCACTTTGTCTAGGCAGTAGTCCCTCATTATAGTTGTCAGTGGTTGTGATGTGACACTGTATTGAATGTTATGAGAATGATCCTCCTAAGTAAACTGCTGTGAAATATCTCACTGTTTATGTTTCTTGAAATTGCCATGTTGTTTGGTGGAGGTTCTTGTTTGTCTAAATTTGGTTTATATTTTGATTGTAGTAAATTATCTTTCTGAAGGTCCCTCCTTTTTGTTTAGGTTGTTCTTTTCAGATAAGAATGCATGCCATCCTCACTTCCATGGAGCACTTCAAGCATCAAATATTTAAAACTGAAGCCAGAGTCTTTAAATCAAGCTTCAGTTTTTTGTTTTTTGTTTTGTTTTGGGGGGTTACCTAGAACATTAGCATGTGCTCCACCCAAAACAACTACCACTGTTTTTGTTCAGTCTTATACAACTTGCTTGATTGATGTGCTTGTACATATTAATCTTGCTACTGACTGTCTAGGAATTCTTTTTCTCTTTGTGTCTTAGGTTTTTGAGAGAACCCATAGATTGACTGGCAACTCTAAATTTGGTTATTGGTGTGACCATGAGCCTGAAGGTTTGCTTAGTGCTCTGCTAATCCAACTAGATAGGAAAATAGCATGGCCAAGTCCTGGTAGTAGTTGGCTTTATCCCATTATACTTGGTGATAGCACAGACACTGTACCTTTTTTATTACATTTCTTTGACTTATTTGACTGCATATGTGCAGTGCTGAAAGATCTTGGAACAGGAAGATTGTAGACCTTGTGGTCCTGTCCTTATTCAAAAATTAGCAGAGCACTGAGAATAACATCCTTTGTCCTTGCAGCCTGGTTTTTGTGTGTTGTTGTGTATCAGTAAACTAGTATGTTTATTATAAAGAGTACAGTGTCCACCATTTGCTCATTACACAAAAATCACATTTTTCTTTTATACTCCCTGCCCTTTGTGTTCCCTACCCACTCTTAACTTGTTACAAAATTATGGGCTCATTATTTCTCCAAGGCTTTAAATGCCAAAGGGAGGATCTTGTTGAACACATTTCTCCTCCTTCCTCCCTCCTGTTGTCACTCGCTTGTTCATTTATAGCTGCATCCCTTCCTGTACCTCACCATCCCCTCCTCCATACATCTCCCACCAAACCATTAATCTTTATCCTTCATCATTTCCTCATTCACACTTCTCTTATCCCTTATCTCTGTCACTGACACCTCCACACCATTCTGTCTTCATTTTGCAGCACCACTCTTTCTGGTGAAGTGCACAAGTCTGTTTTCACATGGCTGACTTTTCACTGAACATTCAGATATTTTTTATGCTTTGCTGACATACACCAGAACACTATCTATCTAACTATCTGTTTAAATGATCACATCACATACAGGATTTTTTTTAACAATTCTGTAGATGGTGAGAGAAGATTGGGGCACTCAGTGAGATTACATTCTTTTACTGGCTACGATCTACTGGCTACGATTTTACATTTAACCAAAATGTGTTGTGCTCTGAATTTCAAATACTGGTGCACACCATGACTAGGTGTTGATGACATATCAACTCAAGTCAAGGGGCAGATTAGGCAAATAATCCTTGCAGGACATTCTGGGTTTGCCATGGGCTCTCCTTTGAGTACCTGTGAACATAATACTTCCAAAAGGATGTGTCCAGTAGGCATCCTAATCAGCTAAACCATCTCAGTAAAGGAGGAGCAGTCTAAAGTGACAGACTTCCTTCCTGTTTTTTCCAACTTTTCCTTTACAAATTTATTCCCTTTGTTCTGTGTCAGTAATGTATAATACCCTCCTTCACTTCTCTTCCTATTCTTCTTCTACTTTTTCTTCCCATTCTCTGAATCCTCTCTCCTTCCCTCTTTAACTTAGCAGGAACATTTAGCATTGTCCTAAGGCAGGGAGGATGGTTCATGATTGACTGGCATGGGAGAAAGAGATGCATTAATCAAGTAGCAGCAATAGAGCTCTGAAATAATGCAAATGGGGTGTTAATTGAGTGCTGGATTACTTTGAATAATAACTCGAGCATTTCAAGCCAATCAATGCATACCACAACAATGAGCTGCCAGTGCTCTTTCACAATGTAGGATACATCCATATACATAATGCTAAAATACATTTTGCAATTCTTTATTTTACTATAACTGGGACGGTTGGCTGTGTATTAGGGTGTAGATGCTAATTGAAATAAATCAGTTTACTGAAAAGAGTTGGACTTATTCTTTGCATCTGTTTTGATTGGCTGTGTATTAGGGTGTAGATGATAATTGAAATAAATCACAGTTTACTGAAAAGAGTTGGACTTATTCTTTGCATCTGTTTTGATATGCAAGTGTGAAATGAGATTCAAAGATGAACGCAGTCAAATGAGACGTTTATTGTATACAAGGCTAAATCAAGAGAACTGAGCTGCCACAAATTTGCTGTTTGTTGATGGGAAATCTCTGGCTGACTTCTCAATTTGGTTTCTGTTGTCATGAACGTGAGTTTTTTTTTTTTACATTGCATAATTTGGGCTGTTACCAATTAAAAAAAATATATATATTTTGCCTCTTTTTTTCTTGTTTGCCCACATAAAGGCACTGAAAGGTTTTGTCACACACACAAACATGTATACGTGCAAACATCTGGCATTCCCTTACCCCCATTTACCACACTGTCCCATCCCTCATAAGAAACTAATAGACCAATTAGCGGGCTCTCCAATAGAAAAAAAAAGAATGCAGTGACTAACTGGGCACTGGTAATGCTATCCAGTGATACTCTTATTTACAAAGCCACAGGCCGCTAAATGAGCTCTGCTGAGGTACTCTGGGGAAAACAGCTTGGCAAGCACACAATGTAAACCCAGATAAGTTGATTTTACTTCAACCATTGCCTCAAAGTAATCAACAGTCAAAAAAATTAATTTAAGTCTAGTCAACTTAAATGGAAAACAGTCAGGACATAATATTTTTAAGTCATATACACTTAAATGGTTTAGGTAATCAACAGTATAATCAATTAATTTGTTTATGTAGAGTCAACTTAAATGCAAAATAGTGAAAATTTATTTTAAGTCAAATATACTTAAAACCATATTTGTATTAAAATAAATGGGATAGCAAACTTCCAATTCAATGACCACACAACACAGTACATTTTTTGAGACACAACAAAGCAACAAATATCATTGATAATGATGCTCTTTGTGAACAATGAGATCTGAAACCAGTTTTCAAAAACAGACTTTAAACCAAAAACCGTAAGAACTGGTTATCAAATTATCAAAATGTGGGGGTGCCGTCGACGGCACGCTGAGGGCTCGGAGGTGGAGACTTGGGAGACTTGGCTGAGCAGGGCTCCAGTGTTGTTGGTCGTGTCGGCACGCTGGAGGTCGGGCAGACAGGGCAGGGCTCCGGTGGGGACGTAGCGTCGGCACGCTGAGGGGGTAGGATCCTGGTCGGAACCCCCGCGGGGACGCTCTCGTTGGCACACGGGGCTTCGGGTTGCTGCGGCAGCGGCAAGGTGGTAGCTGGGAGCTCCAGCGACGGGCGGTGGCTGGGCTCGGACTGCCAAACTGGTGATTCCGCCGCCCTGCTCTGACGCCGTCGCTGTCGGCGATCCCGTCGAGTGGCGAGGAGGGACTCGGGCTGGGCAGCAGCGGGTGTGCCGCCGGTGAAGGCGGGGCCAGATCCCAAGGAGCCAGGGGCTTGGCCTTCAGCTCCTGCCAGATGGCGCGTGCCTGTGCTGGCGGCAGGAGAACCGGTGTCAGAGGCTGGGACTCTGGCGACTGGGACGCTGGGAGCTGGGACTCTGGCGACTGGGACGCTGGGAGCTGGGACTCTGGCGACTGGGACGCCAGGGCGAGGGAAGGAGCCGAGGTGGTGGGAGGCCGAAACTCCGGTGGAGGCGACTGAAGAACCGCGAGACACCTGCTCTTGACGCCTTGGAAGGGGAGTTGCTGCTCTCTGCCTTCCTCCAGAAGAGCGTGGAGGGAGGAGAAGAGCTGGAACGCCGTCTTGACACTTTTCTTGGAAGTGTCGGTAACACTGTCCTTTAGAAACGGCTCCGGGAACAAACTCTCAGCCGGTCCTGCCGGGTCCGTTTCTGGCCGGATCATTCTGTCACGAACTGCGGATGGTGTGGCGCGAAGGGGGAGAGGTGAGGACCCAGGTGCAGGACAACAAAGGCTTTATTTTCAGACTTAAGGCAGTAACCAATATTCTCCGCCACACGGCGGGCAGGCAGGCAAGGGCGGACACCAGACACTCACACACAGGTAAGTAACAATACTAACTAGACTCAACTCATTCAATGATCCGGCGGAGAACAAAGGAAACCAGAGAACTTAAATACTGAACACAAGACACAGGTGAAAGCAATCTACAACTGATAACAGAAACATAAAGCCACCTGGAACCAAACACAGAACACAAACAGGAAACTAACCAAAATAAAACGTCAGGCAGGGCTAAGAACCGGAAACCCGGTTCGGATCCTGACAGCAACAGCATATAAGTGCATATAAAAGGAGAAACAGTAATGATTAATTTTCCCTGTCAAAGCAGTCTAACTGTGCCACACAACATAGCAGGCACTGATAGTATTAACAACAACTGTGTAGTGGTCACAAATGTGTCTTGCACTCCAAGCTCATTTTTCTGCTTTTGAATCTTGGATCATATGTGACTTTACGTTGGCAATTTAGTAACAATATGTTACAACATTCAACATGAAACCATTTTATTTACAGCAGGGGTTCCCAACCCTGTTCATCAAGGCTCACTGTCCTTCTTGTTTTCAACTAACCTTGCACTACCCACTGTTGATCAGCTGGATCAGGTGTGTCCAGTCAGGCAGGGATGGCTGGAAAACAAGCAGGGCAGTGGGCCTTGAGGACCAAGTTTGGGAACCCCTGGTTTACAGGAATTTTTTTTTACTGGAATGTAAATCTGTTTCATCTCCAAAATATAGAAACTACAACTTTCTAAAATGTGTCCTCCCTTGAACAATTTCAGTCCTAGTTAGACAAAAAGTTTACACTGGACACATATATTACAAGAAGAATCATATACAAAATAAGCAACCGCAAGAATATTTGCTCAAATCAGTGCAATCTAATTATGCCACACAACTATCCCGGTGTGGGCATGAAAAATGGTGATCATAAGAGTGTCTTACACTGCAAGCTCATTCTTCAGCTTTTGAACCTTTGGTGGTAGCTCACTTCGACCTAAGTTCAGCATTACCTGCTGAATGAAGGTAAAAGTGTTTTTCATGCACTTTGGGTACTCCAGGTGGAGTGCGTAGCTAAAGCCAAACAAGAGGCACATAGCTTGAGGCAAGGTGGTGAGTGCATCCATTACAAGGCTGCCATCTATGATGATACCCACTCTTGAGGGGATTGGTGGTGATTCTGGACTTGTGGCTCTGTTGTCCTCATAGCAGAGGATTCCCACTGGAATGTCCAGGGATTCTCCATCATTGAGATTCTTCATAGTGTGAGAGACCAGACAAAAAGTGGATATTCAGGTCAGCTGCGATTTGTCTATAATTAGTTGTAAGGCCTTCTTTAATATTACAAAATGGTGTGGTCAAATCAGCCATGCACTTCACACTGCTGCTGACAAGACTACTTATTATATTTCTGTTCTTTTTTTTGTTCTGTGATTTATATTGCTTTGGAAGGGACAGTCAGTAGTTACCTATGATTCCATTGTTGTTTTGTCCACCTGTGATTATTTGGATTTTGTATACCCTATGTGTCTTCCTAATCCTGCTTGCTCTGTCATCTAAACATTTACAGCTCTTTCATTCAGCAACCTTCCCAGGATGTAATGTAATATGGAAGAACCAACCATCAATATGATTACAACAAAAAACAGAAATATCAAAGCACCTTTGTCTGTTGTAGTAGGTCCACTAACTGCTGGCCTACCCGACCTGTCTTCCTCTTGAAAATTTCCATCAAGCTTGGACACAAGCCATCAAGCACACCAAAGAATTCCTGTTTAAGATTTCTTCCAACAACCCTGTTCAACTCCAAGTAAACATGAAAAATACAAAGCAAGCCAGATTTTGTCATACAGGCAAAGTTACTTATAACACAAATGAACCTCTCTGAACATGTTGTCCAAGTTTATATTGTATGTAAGACAAGTAAGAAAAAACACATACTCAAAGGAAACTTCCACAAACCTGGCTTTCTGTGAAAAGGGCTGGCCAGCGTGGCTAATGTCAGGCTTATCCTTTACAACCTCATCTCTTCTAAGGGCAAATGTGATGTCCACGTTCTTTCTAATAAGGGAATCATTTGTGTTTTTCTTCTGCATTTTGTTGACTATGACCTCTCGAACAGCTTCAAGGCTGAAAAATGGTGCCATCCATTCCCTGTCATTTATTTCCCCTTTCCTTGGCTTCTTTATATTTTTGCATGAAGGCTCACCATCAGCATTGTTTTTTCCACGTTTACCATCATTAACAGTGACATCAGGCCCTCCCAGCTGGCGCATTTTGGTTCTGTAATTGCCCATTTTGAATTTAAGACTGTTCTTCCATTCCTGACAACCAGATGATGAGCCTTGTTCTTAGTGTCTTAGAAAATTTAAATCAGTGTATTGTTTACTGTGAATGTGTGAACAAGATGACATTCACAGCACTCTGAAGTAAACACTTTAGCCTACAACATGCTGGTCTCCAAAGTCTTGTGAACCAATGTTCTGTTTGTGTTTTATGGTCTTATTTCAGTAAGTAAAAAATTGTAGTTTTTCACTAACCATGCATAACCACTTTTTTCTCAAAAACAATAATGTATAAACTTGCTGCTCACATATTATTGTAGCCAATTTTGTGCCGATTACAGTGTTATTAGACTTTAGACATTAATATGTTTAAAAAACACTGAAAAAAGCACAAATGTCAGGACATGTCAAAATTTGTCCAGGCCCCAAAAACCCCCTCAGACCCTAGAGGGTTAAGACAAGGGTGTTCAGCTACCTAAGCTTTTGCAACAACTTCAAACTCCTCTTTTGTTTGGTAGGCTTTATAGCCATACATAGTCTCTGCCAATTTCTCAAGGATGTCATGCTTCATTTCCTTTGTGACTTTGAGGTAAGTTCCATCACGAAGATACATCAGGTTGCCTTGGCGTAGTTTGTATTCCACATCTACAGAAAATTTTGGAACATGAAATACCTCAGGCCACTCTCTGTGTCAGGCTGGCTGCTTGCCTCACTGCTTATTTCACATTGTGGCACTGGGATGAGGTCAAGGACAGGAATAATTTGGATGGTCGGTTTCTCTGGGAGGTCTGAAATGTCTGTTAGGTTACATTGTTGAATTCAGTATCCTCATACTGTAAAGTGAAGTTGTAATCAGCTCCAACTGATCTCTTGATCCGGACTATTAAATCATACCTGTATTTGGACAAGGAGTCATTGTCATCTTTCTTATGTCCTCCTCACAAACAATAACTCTCATGGTCAATTGCTGTTGTATAGCCATCTGAGGAAAAAGAAACATTGACAATTTTAGCAAATAACAAATCTCTTGAGAGTTACCATAAGCTTCCCTAGTACTTTGTATGCTGACAGTGGGAAGACATTTAAATCGGACAGCTTAACCACACATATAAAGGGTTTATCAGTGTAGCAAAGCTGGTAGGACCAAAAATGCTCTTGGTCCAGTTAAATTGCACCATTTTAATCCAAATACTCCTGATATCTGTTATAAATGCAAACAAGAAAAGGGAACTCTCTTTCACTGTATGTGGGAGTGTAGTAAGGTTTATGGTTTTTGGGTTAAAGTTGTGAATACTCTTAGCAAGATGATAAGTAAGAATTTTCCACTCGACCCTAAGTTATGTTTATTGCATATTTACCCTGTAAATTTCACAGTTACTAAACATGAAAAGTTAATGGTTACCCTCTGTTTATTAGATGCAAAACAAGTGATTGCATGTGCTTGGAAACAGGAAAAGAGTCTGGGAAAGCGTATTTCTCACTGGATAAGTGAGATGACTTCATGTCTTGCTTTTGAAAAAATCACTTATTTTCTAAAAAACAAAATCCAGGTTTTCTGGTCTATTTGGCAGGTATTTTCTGGTTATTTGGAGAGTCTGGATGCTGTATCCTATCTAGAATATATGGACAGTGAAAATGTATAGATAACTTCTGTTGTGGTCTGTGGAGATTGTATTGATGTATTTAGTTATTTATTTTATTATTTTATTTATTTATTTTCCCTTGTTCATCATTTAATTATTATTTTTGATCTCATATGATAATGTAAATTGTAAGCTTGTTTATCTGTATCTGAATAATAAGAATAAAAATTGTTGTTCAAAAAAAAAAAAAAAAAAAATGCTCTTGGTACCATGCTGTCATTTTTTTGCAGACAAACATAATTTGTCAGCAGAGCATCATATCTGTGTTATACTTGATTCCTTCAAAGCAGACAGATGATGCAACAAGTACTGACCCAGGAGTGGTTATGTTTTGAGGGAGTAGTCTCTGAACATCAATGGGAAAAGATGTTACCAAAACCTCATGGCCAATGTCGTGGCCACATTTTTAAAATTCTGGGACTCTCGGATTGCTTTTTTGAAGGATTTATGCTTACCCTCAAAGCGTATAGTCCAAACATCAGTCAAAGGACCACATTTTTTTTATCAGGTGAGGGTAATGTTCCACAAAGTGATGTTTTGGCTGCAACCTGAAACTTGGAAAGGTTGACTGCAGCAGTTCTCTGTGCTCTGCCAACTTAGAGTCCAGGAAATACAGTGTCTCATCTGTATGCTTAGGTTCCACAACAAGCTCATGGCCATTTCCACCAATGCTCCCTTTGGATGAAAATCCTTTTCCAATTGTCTGAGGCTGATCAGTCTTGTCAGAAAATGTGTAATTAAAGGATCTGATGGCATGATTTAGCATATCTAGAGTAAAATACTTCTTGGTAATCAGGTCTAACAGACACAAAGACACCTCAACTGGGAAAATGCCTTCCAAGACATCATGTAAACTGCCGGGAGGGTAACCTGTGACCACATGGAAGTGTTTCAGACTTTTAGTGAGAGGACATGCTTCTCTAACCCCTTAAGTTTTTACTTAAGTTTGGGTCTTTTATCACCTCTTGCACATGCCTGTCATGACAGGTTTTATCTCGGAGTTGAAAGAAACCAGAACATACCTCTTGTTGCTGGACGTCACTTCTGAATGCCATACAGACTCTGGAAAATTTGTTCACTGTGAAGGTCACATGGAATCCTGCAAGTGAATGGGCAGCAAGGTTATCAGCTGCTACAAACAAGACTGTTCCTTTCACACTTGCACCTAGGTGTTCTACATAAATGCCATGTTGTTCTAATGAGACAAGATCATAGATAAGAGGCTGCAGCACTTTCTCATAACCGCACTGTTTGATTGTGGAGGTGTTGCAGAGTAGTGCGAGCTGGAGTTTAGTGTTGACCTGTATTTTGCAGGTATATTAGCAATGACCCAATACACTGCACATATTTTGTGTTTCTGCTTTGACATTCCCAAAGGATTGGCTACTTCAAAGTCATCCAGATAAAATATGAGTGCAATTGTGAACTCATCCACAGAAAGAAAGCGATTTTCCTTGAAGTGCTCTCCATCGACATAGGATCTGTATTCATGTGGAACATGCACCCTTTCTGACATTGCTTTATCTACAATGTCAGTTTTGTTTAACAGTTTCTGTAGCATGTGCTGTATGGGGACCTATACAAATATTTTTTTTTGCCTTTTTCAACAACATATTCCATAGGCATTACCAGAAGAAACTCATTCCACACATAGGCTGCTCTCCTTTTTACAGTTCCTAGAGATCCACGTTTGCCACACAGTGATGTCATCACATTACTTTCTGAAACAGCATAGATAATCTCTTTTTAACTAATTCATCCACATTTGGATAATGTTTCTTAAGTACTGCCCTGACATTACTGTGCAGTAGTGGTTGTGACAGGCCATGTATTTGGTAAAGGTGTTGTATCACTTCTTGTACAGCACTCTGGGATATGCAGAATATTTGCATTTTCAATAGCAGAGATTCTAGATTGTGTTCAAGCTGTTTTCCTAAATCATGAAGATCATTGTCGCTGGCTTCATCACTGACCTCTAGATCTTCTGTGTCATAAGTTGCCAATTGCTCTTGTTCACCCTTACTTTCATGGGCTACTTCATCAGAAACATCACTGGTGACTCTGACGATGATTTCAGACTTGAAATTCTTCCAAGTATGGTCTCTGTGTGTTTTACTTTTGTGTGCATTGAAAGTGGAATATACACTGCTCTGAAAGTTACAGTCTTTATATGGACAATCAACTGTGTGGTTTACTTTTAAGTGTGTGTTCCGCAGATGAGCAAAATATTCAGTTTCAGAACAGGGCTCAAGAAACTCACATGACAAACAGCAAAACTTAATTTGTGAGTTGATACACAGTTCTGGTGTGAAAGTGGGATAAAAGACTATAGAGTGAACTGAGAGACTTGAATGTACAGAGACATTCCTGATGCAAGCAGGGAAATGGCTCAGTTCTTGCATAAGTTCAATGTTTTAGTCTATAATGTTTAAAAAACTGTGCTCTCTTCTCACACATAACAGGGCGGTACTTGCATTTCCAAAGCATTTTATATCTGTGTCTTTGAACAAAAAACAGGGCAATAAATGAGACTGTTAAAAGTGGGAAGTGTATTTTCTGATCCATCCTTCCACTCCAAACAACTCCTAAAGGACACTTTCTCCCATCAAATACAACATCACCAAATTCATGACATAGCGTTTCATAATTACTAAGGCTATTAGAGGTCACCTAGGTACAATGGATTCACATCTGTCAATGATATCCTCCTGGAGCTGTATCTCCCAGGATGCACCTCCTGAACCATATTTATGGCCATTATAATGGCCTTGGAATAGTGTGACAGTTAACATTGACTGCTGTGAGTGTGTGTGTGTGATTGTGTTAAATTAGCAGTAACTTAACCCTTAAATCAATCACATGTGATTTGATCACGCTGGTGTGACAGTAGACTCCTAAAGTTAAAGTACTGTATGAAATGTGGTTGACACAGTGAAGCCAGTTGACCTTGCTGTCTTTTTGCCCCAATGGCCAACTATAGTACTGTGAAAAAAATTCCTTGTGGCCAAAATATTTGACACAAAATCTCTAGAAATCAATTATAACCACAGTCTGTCAGCTGACCAAAACAAAAAGCCAGTTAGTCCAAGACAGAAGACAGTGCATTTGAATGGAGGAGGCAGGATACCGTGAATGCAGCATGGCACATTAATAAAGTAGAAAGAAACACATATACTACTATAGTAGATAATACCTTAATTTTGTCTACATTTACTACAAATAACATTGAATGTGATTTAAGGTGACATCTTAAAAAAGGTCATCTTGTTGTGCTTAACACTCAAGTTATATTATGTGTATAAAGGGTGTTCAGGGCAAAGTGAAGGCTACAAAGGAGGCTTTGTGCTCACTGCATCACATTTCCAATAAATCCTGAAAGTCTTGAGGTACTTCTGAAGATGGCTCTGATGCCGTAAGAAATGAACAAATAGATTATTGTATGGCATGAGATTTTGCTGAACATCATGCATGCAATGAATGTAAAAATAAGAGAAGCAAATGAATAACAGAGTAATCCCCTAAAAACTGCAGCAAAAAAGAAATCTATTGATATCAATATATTTAGGTCCAGGAACTAGATTATAAGACCCTTTTTATAAATAATTTTGTGCTTTTACTGACGGGATTCAGTGCATCAATTTGAGTGATATAATTTGTAATGTTGCCACCACTTCTCTTTATCCTTTGTTTCTTTATGGTATGATATGATGTGATGTAACAGAGTACAAGGTGTAAACACTGATTTCGACATAGACCCAGTGAGGATGAAACCGGTGCATTTTTCGTAGTATGCCCAACTAAACAAGGCTTTTAATATGTATTTTCTCCTTTCTCCGCCATGGAATACCTGCTGAATGTTTACTGTTCTTAACTCTTTTCTGTGGGCATGATTACATACTATATAAACTAAAGCCATGTTAGAGCTGTCTCCCTAGGACAGAGAGATTGAATCTTTCTTGCAGTGGAACGTCTGAAACTCTGATACTGAAACAGGTGTCAAGCGCATGGTGTTGACACATCTGACTATCGTAATTAGTTTATTATCAAGCTATCTGTTCGAGTGACAAGTACTCAATTCCACTGATTGAAACACTGCGGGGCTGAGACTGTATTTTCCACTTCAGTACCCTTCTCTCTTCCTCTCTCTCTCTCACTGTGTCTTTGTCTCGCTTACTATGGCACTCAAAAAAAATCCCCATATCACTGACAGGATTAAATTAGCACATTAATAACCCAATGTTGCTAAATTCATTAATGAACCCAAAGTTAGATGTTTAATTTCCTCCTCCTTTAACAATTGTAATACCTTATATGTTAATAAAGGCATGGGTTATAGAGATAAACTGCAGTCATATAGCAGCAAATGTCTATGCTGAGAAGGAAATATCCAGAGAAAGGCCTTTTTTAAGGGAGACTTGTTAAACACAATACTGGATTGAAAGTCTGTTTATTTGCACATCAAAATGGTTTTGTTCCAGGTATCACTGGGATAATGAAATTAAATCTTGGAGGTTCAGTTCGATTAATAGATATGTTATCTGAAAAATATCTCAAACTCCGTAATAATGCTATGAGGGGGACTTTTTCAGTTGTGGAACGAATTTCCAGCAACAATTCAATGCATATGGCATTGACTTAAAAATAGTCATTGTCTACAGTAATAAGGGTACGAAAATAGTGCATTTAATCCGGAATGGACAGACTCATTTCTGTTCATACTTCCCACTGGGAACACTAAACCAGTGTGTCTCATATGTTCAGAAACCGTGGCACTTATTAAAAGTGCCAATGTGAAACGCCATTATCAGACACAACATAAAGATTATGAATTCATTTGATTTGACAGTCAGGTATTTGCATGCAGATGTTGATAAAACTACTAGGCCACTTAAATATATATCACACTAACTAGTTAGACATTATGATCTTCTGGACCTTTGCTTCAAGAAATTTTCTCTAACTGGACCTCTTTAAATTTTAGTTGAATACCCCTGGTCTAAATGAATAAACCCCCCTCAGTCATAAAAATTGTCATGTTCCTCAAAGCACAGGTGGAGGTGGAGGAGTAGCTGCAATTTTCCACTCAAACTTATTATTAAATTAAATTATTAATTACATTTTTAATTACATTAAAATTAAAGTTCATCCTCAGAACAGTTATGACTCATCTGAGAGCCTCAATCTTAGTCTCTCACATCCAAACTGCAAAACACAAAAACCAGTTCTACTTGTCACTGTTTACCGTCCACCTGTTCCTTACTCAGAGTTTTTAACTGAATTTCCAGACTTCCTATCTGATTTAGTGCTTAGTTCAGATGAAGTCATTATAGTGAGAGATTTTAACATTCATGTAGATGTTGAAAATAATAGTCTCGGCACTGCATTTAATTCTATATTAGATTCAATTGGTTCACTCAAAATGTTAATAGACCCACCCACTGTTTCAATCACACCCTTGATCTTGTTCTGACCTATGGCATCGAAATTGAACATAGTTTTTCACCAAAATCCTATTTTGTCAGATCATTCTTTAATAACTTGAATTTAAGATGATGGATCATGCAGCATTTGGAAGAAAATTCCACTACAGCAGATGTTTATCCGACAACGCTGTTAATAAATTTAAGAAAATGATTCCATCTTTATTTACATCTATGCCATGTGTGAACACAGTGGAGGGCAGCTGCCTCAATCCCACTCCCTACCAAATTGATAATATTGTTGACAGTGCTGTACCTCACTGTGTGAAACGCTTGATACTGATGCCCCTCTGAAAAAGAAGTTAGTGAATCAGAGGAGATTAGCACCAATGTATAATCTACATATTTGTACCTTAAAGCAGGCATCATGAAGGCTGAAAAGGAAGTGGCATTCCACAAATTTAGAGGAATTTTATCTAGCCTGGAAAAACAGTCTATTTAACATATAAAACAGCTCTCCATAAAGTCAGAACTGCATACTATTCATCACTAACAGAGGAAAATAAGAACAATCCCAGGTTTCTTTTCAGCACTGTAGCCAGGCTGACAAAAAGTCACAGCTCTGTTGAGCCCGGTGTTCCCTTAGCTCTCAGACGTGATGACTTTGAGTTTCTTTACAAATAAAATCACAACCATTAGAGATAAAATTCAGCAGATGCTTCCTATACCTGCAATAAATGAATCTTTTACTACAATAGCTCTTGAATCATCTGTAAGACCTCAGTTATGTTTAGATTGCCGATGATCCTCTCTGAATTTACATCAGTAGTTGCTTCATCTAATTCATCCATGTATCTCTTAGACCCCATTCCGACTAGACTGCTTAAAGACGCCCTACCATTAATTAACTCATCTTTATTAGACTTACTAAATTTATCTCTAGTATCAGGCTACGTACCACAGGCCTTTAAGACTGAAGTAATCAAACCCTTACTGAAAAAGCCTAGTCTTAATTCAGGAGTCTTGGCTAATTATAGACCAATATCCATCCATCCATCCATCCATTTTCTATACCCGCTTTTCCTGGCTCAGGGTCACGGGGATCTGCTGGAGCCTATCCCAGCTCTCTCTCGGGTGGAAGGCTGGGGTACACCATGGACAGGTCACCAGTCCATCACAGGGCCACATATAGACACACAAAGACAGACAACTTCACAAGACCAATATCCAACCTACCATTTATTTCTAAAATCCTTGAAAAAGCTGTTACTCAGCAGCTATCAGACCCCTTACACAGGAATGAACCATTTGAAGATTTTCAATTAGAATTTAGAGCACATCATAGTACAGAAACGGCACTGTTAAAAGTCACCAACGATCTTCTCTTAGCCTCAGATAATGGACTTGTTTCTATACTTGTCCTCCTAGGCGTTAATGCTGCATTTTACACTATTGACTACAACATCTTATTACAGAGATTGGAGCATGTGACTGGTATTAGAGGAACAGCATTAAAATGGTTCCAATCCTATTTATCGGACAGATTCCAGTTTGTTCATGTCCATGTTGAACCTTCCACACGAACAAAAGTTAGTTATGGAGTTCCACAAGGCTCTGTGCTAGGACCGATTCTGTTCACCCCGTACATGCTTCCTTTAGGCAATGTCATTAGGAAGCACTCTATTAATTACCACTGCTATGCAGATGACACTCAGCTGTATCTATCTATGAAACCTGTTAACATAAACCAGTTAACCAGACTTTAAGCATGTCTAACTGACATAAAGACCTGGATGACCAGTAATTTTCTACTTTTAAATTCAGAGAAAACAGAAGTTATTGTATTTGGGCCTAAAAACCTCAGAAATGACTTTTCTAAAATTATAGCTACTTTAGATGGCCTCCAGTGCTACTGTGAAAAACCTTGGAGTTATTTTTGACTAGGACATGTCCTTTGACTCACACATAAAACAAATCTCTAGAACTGCATTCTTTCACCTGCGCAACATTGCCAAAATTAGGAACATCCCATCTCAAAATGACGCAGAAAAACTAGTCCATGCATTTGTTACCTCAAAGCTAGATTACTGTAACTCATTACTATCTGGATGTCCCAGTATCTCCATAAAAAGCCTCCAGTTAATTCAGAATGCTGAAGCCAGAGTCCTGACAGGAACTAGCAAGCGAGATCATATTTCTCCTATATTGGCTTCTCTTCATTGGCTCCCTGTAAAATACAGAATAGAATTTAAAATCCTTCTTCTCACATACAAATCCCTTCATAATCAAGCTCCTTCATACCTTAAAGATCTCATAGTACCATATTATCCCAATAGACCACTTCGCTCTCAGAGTGCAGGTCTACTTGTGGTTTCCAGAGTTTCCAAAAGCAGGAATGGGAGGCAGAGCCTTTAGTTATAAAGCTCCTCTCCTGTGGAACCAGCTCCCAGCCTGGGTTCAGGAGGTAGACGCTCTTTGTACTTTTAAGGCTAGACTTAAAACCTTCCTCTTTGACAAAGCATATAGTTAGGGCTGGCTTCAGGCAACCCTGAACCATCCCTTAGTTAGTTATGCTGCTATAGGCCTAGACTGCCTGAGGACCATCGGTGCACTGAGCTCCCCTACCCTGCTACTTAGCACATGAATGTTATATGAATTTGACCACTGAAGTAATACTCTGTAGGATCAAATTATTATTGGTTTTGAAGTGACAAAAATGGGTCTTTTAATGCAATCTGTTGACAAGCCCACACAAATAAAGCAACTAATAATCATAGATGAGAAGCAGAAGGAAAGAATTGTGTTATGAGTTGTTCTTGAATGGAATGGTAATGTGCGCAACTTGATGATATTATTACAGCATCAACCACAATCATAGCATCTCTTTGAAGGAGTATTAGGGCCAATGGGGATTTGTGCTTTTTTTTTTTTTTTTTTTGCATGTTGAGAATAAAGACAAAATCTCAAGACAAAAATTATGCCGAGAATAAAGTTGAAATGTAAAAAATAAAGTTGAAGTGTCAAAATTACAGATGAAGTATATCATCAAAAATAATGTTGAAATGTTGAGATTAAAGACAAAATACAATGTTAAGAATAAAGTCAACTACTAAATTAAGTTAGGAGAGCAACTGACAGCCATGCAGTTGTCTGCAAGTGGGTGTCAAGCAGGGGTGGACCACGACAAAAAAAATGGCCCTGGCATTTTTTTTGGCCCAGATGGCCCACGAAATTCTCTGATACCACCCAAGCTGAATGGTTCAATAAATGCCGGAAACAGTACCAGTTTAAGATTTTTTTTTAAATGATACATTTAATTATAAAACAATACAGCAATCAGCAGATAAACAATGGTATGGAAACTCTTTTACCACTAGTGCAATGGCAGTGTCGGGGAAGAATTTGACCCTGGGTTTTAAAACATTATAGGGCACTTCACTGTTGTGTGTGTGTGTGTGTGTCACATCTAACCTAAGGTAAGGATAATTGATTTTTTAGATGCAGCAAAGATTACATTGCATGAGAACAAATGGATTAGGGTATGGATGGGCAGCATGGACTTGTCAGTGTGTGCAGAAAAATAACAAGCCATTCTTTTTTTTTAATACCCATGACAATCAAGGTCACATCTTCAGCAGTGTGAAATAAAGCCAACTGACTAATCAGGGCTAAGATTTGTCACATTACTGGAGGGAGATAGGAAGTTTTGAAATAATCTGTTATCTAACCTCTACAGGGAAATGGTGCATGATGGGACTAAAGCTCCCCAGAGTTTCAAAGGTTAGCTGGCTCTCCAGGGATACAGCCATGCCCCCACTGCAAAAAAATGGGACACCAGGTTTCATCATTTGAAGGTATTTTGAAATCTTAGCACGGCACAGACTAAAATTTAGATTGAAACCACTTCCTATTTTAAAAGATGATCCAAGACAGTTATGAAATCAAATGTCCTTGACTCATGAAAAAAAAAAAAAGAAATATAAAAATAGGCTTCAAAGAGGCAAACTTCAGCTGTAATTTTTCACAATGCAAATAAAAAATGTTAAGGCCATGGGGAAGGGTCTTTTAAACATGAATCAAAAAGTATAGAAACTATAAAGATAAAAGTTCCAGATTTCTCCACCTACCATACATCTCAAATCCTAATAACTGTTTGATTAATTCATATACCGGTACACTTGAGTAACCATCAACAACGCAGTAATAAGAATGGCTTCTTCATAGTGTGACTTCGTTGTGTAACTGCAGGGATGTGTATCTAAACTTGTGAGAAGAATGGAATCACAGCAAGGGAATTCACACTGTCCAGCTCTGACTTTGAGCTCTGTCAACAGTAGACATGCAGTGGAGTACAGAGGTGGATCACCTTGTGGTATTTACCTGGTTTTACACAGCCAGGACCAGATGGTTGTGGACTTCAGAAGGAGCAGTACTAGGTCAAAAACTATTTCCATTCTTAACAAGGTGGTGGAGGGAAACATTTTTTTGAAGTCCACCTTGATAACAGAACAGGAAGGGACAGAGCAGCCTTTATTTCTTGAGGAAGATTAGTTCCTTTGATGTGTACATCAACCTGTTTACCAGGTTTTGGTTGTTCAATCCCTGCTTCACTAGTCCACATGTCAAAACATCCATGGACAAGACACTGAACCCCAAGTTGGCCCCGGTGGGCGTTCCATCAGTGTATGAGTGTGCAAGTAATTGTGTGTGTGAATGGGTGAATGCGCAAAATAGCGTAAAAGTGCTTTGAGTGCACTTGAGTGTAGAGAAGTGCTATACAAGTATAAGACCATTTATTTAACCAGCAACAAAGTAATGTAGTGCCAGTGTGATTTCTCTATGGGTGCCTAAGCTCCCAAGCACTCATAAAATTGGTACCTATGGGAAAAGGATAGGGTGTCAGAATGAAGGTAAATATATCCAGAAATCCCCTGGGTTTTAGCACGTTAAATTCAGCTGTCTCCTTGGCATAATCCTTCCATGGTAGAAAGTTGCAGTTTCTCATTATTTACACATGGAGCGCATTATTAGCATTTTTAGAAACCCTACTCATATCCTGGAATTTCTAGAGATCAGACTAGACAGAAAATATTGTAAGCCTGTTAAGTCTAAAGAGAGAGTATCTTCATAATTTTTGTTATGCTGCATCCTTGGAGCTCTCCAGGGGTTTGTGTACACATGATAACCATAGCTAATTCTTTGGAGGGCCCAAAGGGCCACAGGAAATAGGGGGCGGAGGCCTTGGTCTTGTTCCTCAGTTAGGCTGTGCAGGGTAAAAAGTAGAGGAAGAAGTAATTGAAGGCAGTTCATTAGATGCTGATCCAGATCCCCTGCAGGGCCAGGGGAAGGCTGGAGGGAATAGGATTCATGCTGGGCAGAGAATTAGACAGGATTTGCTGCAGGCTTCAGCAGCTCTGGACGAGTCCTTACTCATCATACACTTGAGACAGGCAGGCTCACTTGCTAACACCACTGTAATACTCACATTATTAGTTGAAGAATATAACTAGGCAGGGGGGTTCTACCTCAGTAAGGAAAAAAGGGAGCCATAGTAGAATTTGAATTTTGTTAGAAATGAATCCTTGACCAATTCCATGCCAATCCCTTTTTTGATAAATGATAAAGAAAGTTTCAATTTACTTTCATCTGTCTTTGAAGTCAATCAGTAGTCTGTTATTCCTTTCTAAAATCTTATGATTTCTGTTGGTTTCTTTTATTTTGCTGTTGTCACAAAACAATAATTTTGTTTCCTTATTTACCGCAAGTATTTTAGCAATGGATGAATTACTGTGGAAGATATTAGAGACAAGTTTGCCTAGAATGATCATGTGAGGAATTAGGGCACCTTCTTACACATTCTTAGAATTCTTTTTTCTAGCAACTGTAACCCTTGTCTGCTAGGTTGAGAATAGTCAAATTAATAACTTACAGTAAGACACTTTTGTTTTCTGTTCTTTAGAATGATGCACAAAACAAGAGTAGCTTGAGCTGAATGCAACATAGATATAATTCCCTTCCGATTAGGTTCTACATCCAAATGTGGTCTCAGGCCAATGCGTAACACCACATGTTTGCATAACAGATTTGATATGTAAAATTTAAAAAGTAAATGAAGACCGTGGGATGTCACATTGATTAAGTATCTTTCTAGAAGCATTAAGCCCTGTTCTCTATAAATATATGACACATCTATTCATCCATCATCTATTTATATTTAAGAAATGGAGTGAATTTCTTGTGAATCTGAAATATGTACACATCATATTCCTTGTAATAAGGCTGGATTTCCTTGTAGATTTCATGCAGGGCACTGTAATTGTTTGCTCCACTGTAGTTCTGAATTAAAACATATTTGAAGAGTAATTCAATAATATTATGACACGCTAGAGCCTTTATAACATGCAATTGGCATTTAAAGTTATGGTAGATTACACTGGTCTCTGAGATAAAATGTGCTAATTTTTACATATTTTGATTAGATGAATTAGAAAACAGGTGATAAAGATTTATTTATTTTGTTTTGGTCGAATCTGTGCCTTTCTGAATCCTAACAGCTGTTAGAAGAGATTGCAATAGTTTGCTCAAATGAAATATAATCAAAGAAAAAAGAGGAAATTATGCTAAATTGTACACTGGATGATTAATCACTAGCTTCAGATAATACTAGTATTAGTATAATAAAAATATTTATTTATTTATTTATTAAATACATTTTTAAAATATTTATTTATATACAATTAATCAATGTATAATGTGAAAGGTACCACTCAAAGCGATGTATCCACATAGTGGAGTTATTTGTTATTTGAATTTGGAAAACATTTTTAAAGATTTCATTAGTTTTTCACATTCAATATATAAGATCCAAGAATGTCATTAGTATTGGTGCCGGGGGGAATTTTTATATCCGGCAAATAAATAAAATTACCAGTTGATTTTAATGCCCATAAAACATATATGGATGTCTATGTGGTTACAGAGCTGCCTCTGGCTTGTTCTCCAAAATGTATACACCTGTTTGGTCACACACTAAGCAAATTCCCATTTCCTTGTATCACTATGGCAACAGAAAAGGACAAGAACAGTAGGTGATCGTAAGTGTCCTTATCAACTGAGTTATAGCAGCAGACGGCTCCACCATCTGCAGCACCCTGTTATTACATAACATTTGCCATATGCACCACAACGCAGAGTGAATCAGCACTTACCCGGGCTGCATAGGTAAACCACTGATCCCAAAACATTAAAAGTATGCATTCGTTCCACACCTAGCCTGTTGCTAGTTTACTTGCTAGAGTTTTGTGAGTCTTATAATAGGTTGATGAGAGGACAGGAACAGAAAAGTTAATATACAGTATGCTTTTATCTCTTCAGTTATTGTATGAATGTAATCTCACCTAAAAAGCTGTAGAGAGGCAGTGAATGAAAATTTGACCACACCTCACTTGCAATTGCTGCATTTTTGACATCATCCTTTGGATGTGTTATCTACAAAGCCTTACTTGGCCTTCCTCAAGATTCCTCACCTGGTTATCAGATGTGAACTTCTTAGACCCTTTCACATCATCTATGCAAACTATCTGGCTGGTTGAATCATACAAACATAAGTAGTTAACAGTAGTTAACAGTATGACAGAAAACATTTATTTGCTTTGCTGTGGTTGGGGTTTGAATTGGACTTTTTTGTTAGTGCACTGTCTATGCATGTATATACTGAACTTTTAATGTTCCTTGTTTTCAGTGAAGCATTTTTTTTCTCTCATCTTGCTATATACCTTATGCAGTTTTATTTTTATTTCTCTGGAATTGATCATTTACCTGTTGTAGCAGGCAGGTAATACCTATGGTATCAGGCATGGTTGACTACTGAATGTTTTCCTGCTGTCTATAAATGTAGACTTGAGCTTTTCTGCATTGTACATCAACAAATACAAACAGGTGTCATGTCATTAACAGTCATCTCACTTGATCCACATGTGTGCCTCAGCTAATCTGTGAGCTGTTTACTTTTAACACCCTGTTCTGCATAGATTCACTAAGATGCATATGTGTATCTCCATAAAAGCTTAATTCTATCTTCAGGCATGCATAGGAAAGAATGACATAATTGATCAGTAATCCATCCATTAATTCAATCCTCCAATATCTGTAGTGCTTAGTCCAAGTGAGGGTCATGGTTGTTTGGGCGAGAGTTGGGGTACACCATTGACAGATCACCAGTCTATCACAGGGCTGACACACAGATACTCACATTCACCTACACAGGCAAATTAGAGTCACCAGTTATCCTAACCCCAAACTGCATGTCTTTGGACTGTGAGAGGAAACCAGAGTACCAGAGAAAACATGCAAACTCCAAACAGAAAGGCCCCAAGTTAAAATAGGATTCAAACTTTCTTGCTGTGAGGTGACAGTGCCAACCACCACACCATGCTTCACAGTGTATAGTCTGTGCCTTCTACCAAGAGGCAGTCATACCCTACTCTTTCCCTATGAGCTGATGCCTTCTTGCTGTATCAGTAACATACTAAATATATGTATGCAAAATTGACAAAAAAAGGATGCTTAAAAGTAAGGCTGTGTGATCTCTTACCGTGACATTGTGTGTTGGCTTGTCATCTAAGGAAGGCAACAGTAACACATTAATGAACACAAGTAGGTATTCTGGAAAGTAGTTGAGGAAGCTACATGGGATGAATCAACAAATTACATGTCGATTCTCATTACTTCACACTTGATTTGAAAAGGACTCCACCTCCATAGTAAACCAATCAGGTGACTTTTGCTACTCAGAGTCTGGCCAGCTCATGTAATTCCAAGTATAGCTCAACCCTCTTGTAACCTGAGCAGAGCTCTAATCAGCTAATGTAGATCAAAACATGTGTGCGCCCAGAAAAAAGAAAAAAACATACACAGATATGAAGTGTTGTCTGCGTATCCTTTTTTCGTTATGAAAAAAACATTAAAGCTGTGAAAAATTCATGTCCTTAAGACATAAAGTTACAGGGAGAGAATGATTCCTGGCTCCATATTCTATAACAATCAATGCTGCTTTTTTTGTGTGGGAAATGTGACATTGTCTGCTTGAGGCACCGAAACCCGGCCTGCGTCTCCTCTCCCGCTATGCTTCATGGGCTCATGCCGTGCTGCTTCTCAGCTGGGCTTTTCAGCTTCAAAATCCCATCATTTCTACCCCTAATCCTCATTCAGCAAGCAACTGCTGCTCTTTGCAAAGGCAAATGGAATCAGCTGCAGCCATCTCTCCTAGCCTTTAACCACACCCCCCATTCATTATGAATTCATTACAAAGGGTTATGCACTAATGGCATTTATAAAAGTACTGAATTAGATGTTCACACGTCAATGAGGAATACAAAGTGGTGCAAACAGGTGCAAAGAGATTAATGGAAGGAACACTGTGATAGCAACAAAATATCTCAAACAGCGAAGTGCAGCCAGCATATATAACATCCAGTTTTGCTTTTACTGTTGAGTAACAGCAACTGCATGCATATAGGGGTGAAGACTCCACTCACAAACTGTTCTTATCACACTCTCCTGTTCCATTCCACAATCTTCAAATCAGAATTGGCTCTCCCGAAATTTCATATGCTTTTATGGTCCTTTATCGTCCTCTGTCCTCTGTTCTGATCTCTGCTTCTTTTCTTCTTTGGTAACAACTTATAATAACTGCACACTAGGAAGCATTAGTTAAGCATGAGTAAATACTTAATTCATCATGTAGAAAGCATTGATTCTACATGAATAGATATTAGCAACCAGTTTTAAATTCCATTACAAATGCTTTATTCTTGATCAAAAAGCATATTCATAATGTGTTTGATAGATGTACTTACATATTTTAACGATTGATTTATCATTTTTAAAAATCGATCACCCCCACCCCAATCCCACTAACTTTTTCTCCTCTCATTTTCTCTTCTGTTTCTCACACTGTTTTCAGTCCCAGTGGTGTTGTGCTACATGTATATGGAGGAATATTTGGCTTCAATGTACTGGCTGGAATGCGGCAGAGTATACAGCCATGGAATAGCAAAGCAATTTATTTATCTCTCTGCCTGGGTTGACCCCTTTTGTGGAAAGCAGATTGCTTCTAAAAGTGTATTTTGAGGGCAAATCTAAGGTCTTGCTTCATGCACAGGTAGATACGCCATTTCCTCCCCATCAATGCCATGTCAAGGTGTTAGGTTGAGAACCCTCGCAGGTTTTTCGCACAAACACAAAAGGCCTGAGAAATATGTTTTGGTCATGGGCTTAGTGCTAACAACAACAGCAGCTAGTTAGTGATACATATTGAACGTGTGGAAATCCAAAATGGGTCCTTCATTTTCCTGGTGCAACCAGAAGATTACAAAATGTCAGGTTTAAGGGTGTTGTTGGATTAAATGATTCACCAGCCATCAGCTTGTAACAGACGTAGCTGTTGTGTGGCTTTTTACTGGATATATTGTTTTCATTTTCTAGTTCAATGGCATGGGGATAGGATGAAGGGGTCACTGATATTGTTTTGGACAGTGAGAGAGTTAGGCTTTCTTGCAAAGGCGTCTAAAAACAAGAGTTGGGTTGCAGTGGCTCACTACTGACCACAGGTGATTTGAATCTGCAAATCATATATTATATCAGATTTAAAAACAAAGATTAGGTAATATACAATTTGTTGTCTAACTGCATCATTTTTGTAGCATTTGTGGGACATGTAGGAAAATCAGTTCAGTATCACCAGATATTCTTTAGATTGCATTCATTCTTTAAAACTGTGTCATTTTCTCAGCCCCGAAAATAACTCAGTTTCTGTTTCCACTACTTTTTAATAAAGCCTAAATCATTTTCATCATGATTGGGCAGAAATAAATTACATATCTTTACAGCAATTGCAGTATAATCTCACACTACACTGATTACCAAATAGTGGTAATAGTCATTTGTTCTGGTAATTAAAAGGCAAACAATATATCAACTGCAATACAGAGTATGTTAAATCACTGATTACCTTGAAATGAATAGGATGTTCATTAACTTATAAAATGACAGACAAATTGCACATAAAATCTAGTCATGCACATTCTAATAGTGTGCAAATGTGTTAATAATCCTGTTATTAAATTTTACAGGCTATAATCATATTGTGCCATAAATTAATTGAACAACTCATTTTACTGTATGATTTTGTTCTTAAGGTAATCTTCAACTTATTAAAAAAATAATAATTATTAAATGTTATATGTATAATACTAAGATTCCACAGCATCTCAAGTCACTTACAACATGATTTCAAATGGTTTTGTGGTCACCTGGCCATATATATTTATTGCTCACAGTGCTACATATTTTTGTATGCGCATGCTCTTACACTGTAGCTAAACATGGTGCATGGTACCTCCAGTGATCAATGCTTCAGTTATGTATAAATTTTTAGTACCAATTATTTTATTCATTCATCAAGCATGTAGCATAAACCTTTCTAGTATCAAGTGTGGGACACCAGATGGCGAACCTGAAGGTTGTAACCCTTCTGTTGTACCATGCATTATTCAAAGCCCATTTATCACAGCAAAAGTCCCAGTGTAGCCACATTAAACATCCACTGGCTCGTTTGTTTATGCCTTATTTATGCCTTTAAAATACAGCGCAAGGTTCGATACTTTTAAAATTAATGACCTATATTTAACCATGTGTGAATCTCCCTGCATTATTTAACAGCCATCATTTCATTATGTCACTTTGCTATGCTACATTCTGTCTTAGAGGGAAATACATAAATATGGAAAGCTTGTCATCAACCTCTGTACGTAGTGTTCACCAGTTTTTACTGTGCAACATTCTTGTTGGGATATTAGTGATTTATCTTGTGTGGGATAAAATAGTGGTCTATAGTCAACTGCAGATTAAACTTACTGTGGTTGAAGAGGTTGCATTTATCCGTCTCTTAGCTCATATGTTATAAATACAGATACATTATAGTATTGTTTTGCAAGTTCAGGATCAGCATCACCATAAGTGGTTTTATGGTGGTGCTGGGGTTCATAGAGTTCATCTAACTAAGGATGACATCTGAGCACCTTTGCATCACGTTGCCTTTTTTCTCCTTTGCCAGTCTCCTTGTTCTCTTCTCAACACTATCTTGAGCAATAGACTGTTGGAAGTATCTGAATTAAGCAAGGTTGAGACCTACTGTGGTTTGCTTAAACCGTTATGCATGAACATGCACAGTTGCTTTAAGGCCTTGATGATGAAATGAGGGTCACGCTTTGTGTGTAGTGGTAGTTTGGGACCCCATATGCACAAGATGATAACCACATTATCATAACATAAAATTGTTATTAATTGGTGGTGTGATGATGAAGGAGGAGAGGTATGACCCAAGGGCAGACACAAGCAGGTTTTACTTCACCTGGATCGTCCAGAGTTCAGGCACAAAACATACAGGAAATCTCCACCACTCGGCAGGCAGACAGGCAAAACTTTGATGCCACTCGGCGTTTCAGACACAAAACAAAACAGAAACTAGCACAGACAAAATATACTCCTCAAACATATGTGAACCAAGGTAATGCATACAATGCTCCGACAAAGAACAAAGAAACACAGGAGGTATAAATACATTCAAAACCAAGACTAATAACAGGTGAAACTAATGAACTAACGAAGACACAAAGCTACCTACAACTAATCTAAGGAACACAGGAAACCAGAACACCAAAATAAGAGACCAACAGGAAACAGAAATCTCATACCATAACAAAAATGAATGATGGTGATGATCAGTGACATGTGTGCATTCATTAATCTGAGTGGCATTTCCTCTGACCAGCTTTTAAATAGCCTGTTAATTGAATATACTGTATGGATAATGTATAAGGATCACTATTTATCATGTGCACATTAATTACAGTGGAACAGCTAATTAACCAAACAACTGTACCACCACCCTCTTTCCTCTAACATGTATTAATATGTTCATCAATTTAAATGGATTTTCCATGTTGTGTCATATTTCGTTTTCTTGTTACCGCTTAATGGTTTATGATGGCCAGTCAATAAAGCATGGAAGGAGGGAAGTGGATTTCTCTGCATTGTAATTTACTATATTTGGTTTTCTAAAGCCAGTCATTAATCATGGGGTGCAGTCCAAATTTATCACACTCAGAGTGAGGCTGATTATTTCATTATGGAATTTCAACCAAAATGGGCCCTTGGTCAAGTGTGCTTTTGCCATGTTGTTTAACACCAATCCTCCCCACAACCCCTCCTTCACCACCTACACTTCCCTGTCACCTCTCATTTCTCTGCTCCACCATCATTCTCCCTCCCCTCCATTACCTTTTCCTCCTCCTCTACAGGGATCCAGTGAATATATAGATTAGAGATTTGTCACAGTTAATTAAGGCCATGGAGAATAAATGACATAAATGTAAAAACAAAGATCTTCTTTCTTCTTAATATTATTTATTCCAGGCCTTCTAAAGGCCAGTGTGAACTCAAAGCAGTCAGAGACACATGACAAAGGTAGCCAGTTATAAAACATGTAAAGGCAATATGTTCAAAATACAGTAACAAAATGCAAAAAGCATAGCCCCATTTTGGTCTGTCTCATCCACTACAGAGGAGACAGTCCAATCCTACAGTTGAAAGGTTCAGAGAGTGCCTGTGCAATACTCTTTATCAGTAGTGAGAAAATTAATAATATTTCTGTGCAGTGCAGTTTGATTAAATCTGCAGCCCAAGTAGACTGCCTGGTAGTACACAGAAAATGTGCTTGTGACCCATTGCAAAACTGATGAATTGTGGATTTGAACAAATGTAGTACTAATGTGGGTATGTGGATTCAGGTGGTTCTTCATTTTTTTTTTTTTTTTTGTCTTACATTTGTCCTTTTTTAAATAAGTCATATTGTGTTCAATAGTGTATCAACAGATCTGAATTCAGTTCTTGGATATGGTCCTTTCACAATAGCACAGTAAAAAATGGGTTTAGTAAAATTGCTTTAGACAGAGAAGAGAGACAGAGACAGATGTTTACTCAGTCAAATAGACAAATGTGCAATCAGTCAGTCACACTGACAGATAGAAACACATAAAGTCAGTCAGCTTCCCACTCAGTCAGTCAGAGAGATCTAAAGCTGATCAGTCAGATGGATGCATACAAAGTCAGTCAGAGGGTCAAGTCAGACAGATGGAGATGAAGAGATCAAAGTAGGAAAACTAGATAGACCAGAAGTCCAGATGGCTGTTGAGACAGATCCCAGCCCAAGTTAATAGTGGCCTAGCCAACACATTACCAGACAGAGCCGTCTCACCAGCAGCCAACTGCCCCGGAGCTCAGCAGGCTGGCTGTGGATGCCAGCTCTCTCCAGTCTGGGAAATGGGTCAGACAAACACAGTCACATTTGGAGTTTGATGCTACTTGGATGCATTACACATAATCGGCTCCATTGTCCTGAAACAGAACACAGATGCAAATGCAATTGTAAACTCCAAGTGAATGAACGTATTAGTGTGCCCCACAAATTTTAGTGACCATCGATGTTGACACATACAGGGTGGAGCCAGGAACAGTTAGGCACAATGTGAAAGAGAAGTCGAATACATTAATAGTGGGGGTAAAACAGCTGGAATAAGAGCTGTCTTGAGTAATAGACTGGCATATCAGTTTCTCGCATTGCTTTTAAAAGAAGCAACGAAGGAGAAGAGGTCTTTGAGAGAAAAATAAAATCATCTCCATGAATTACCTAAAGTTCCAAACAAAAAAAGCAACTCCCAGATATGATGAAAATGGAAGGATCAACAGGTAGCTGATATTTGTTGGTACAGCAGGATTACAGTTTCTGACAATTAAGTTACAAGCAAATCGCTTTAACCTCAAGGGTTTTTCTTGCATTTTCAGAAATTCAAATGTATGTATTTTAAAATACAATAAGCATAAAATAAATGGCACAGCCTAAGCCATGCCTTTCATCAGTGCAAATAGGTGTGTTTAGCATTTAAAAAGGATGCAAACAATACACCTGCACCCTGGGAAAATTGTATAAAAACTGCATTTTCCCTAGCCTTGGCATTAGGCTAGCAAGAAAAAAAGAGTGCAGAGTGTCTTATACTCTTTTTTTATGCGTGTAATGTAATTTATCTCAGCCCTGTTTTGGTTCTTCTCCTGAAATTTACCCTCCAACCACTAGATGTCCCTAGACTTCCTCAGTTTCCCATCACCTGACTGGCCACATGCTCCTTTTCCATCCTTTTCCGCCAATAACGGATTTAATTTTTTGCCTACTTGCTTTTTAGATTGCAATAGTGTTCCAGCCTTTCCTCACATATGGGTTTTATGCATAAATAATGTAGATAAAGAGGAAATCATAAGAAAATATGATATAATAAATAGTGAAAACACAAATGAAGACATAGCCCCCCTCATGGTTGACAAACAGGATGAAGATCAACTTAATTTCATTTGCTCACTTTTGGTAAGAGCTTACTTTTTAAAATGGGAATGTGAGGTCTCAAATTACTTAAAATTAAATTAAACTTTAAAAAATCTTACTCTTACTCTTAAATACACATACCATTGTTCAATTCAGTACTTTGTTGCTACAGTCTTACATGGTTTTATATGGCAGTATATGTTGATGTGGAAAATATTATTGCGACTGAGTGAACACTTGTTTCTGACTGTATTTGACTTGTGCTGCAAAGAACTATAACATGCTATTATTTTGTAATTTCCTGTTGTTGCCATTATGGCCACTCTTCACATAATTTCCTGTTGTTGCCATTATGGCCACTCTTCACATAGTCCCACTGCACATAAAGCCAATTCCAATTCTTTGCCAAGTGATCAGTTTTTATGTCTTTATTGTCCTTTTGGCAATGCTGGCACGTCCATGCTTTATTTATGTTCGAGACTTTAATTTGAAACAATATTTGAGAGTGCACTGCACTGTCTCCAACTGAACAGAGAACCATTCTGCCCATGCTATCCAAAAAAAAAAAAAAAAAAAACTACAATATTGGCCAAAATGCTGTTTTAGAGAATTTCATTAGTATTGGATTCAGTGGGCAGCACTATTGCCACACAGACTAAATGTTATTTCACAGAATTTTAGTACTATAGTGTCAGTGGACAGTTGAGAGTTATGTGGTAGAGACGCTGCATCAGTGAATTTCATTAGTATTGGTTGCGGTGGAGAGTTTGTCTGCTCTCAAGTGCAGCTCCATGAAACAAGACTGGGAGAAAAGCTGATCAAACATAGTAGAAGTGGTTTCTGGAAGAGTTCAGGAGTCTGCTCTTTCCCATTGTCTAAATAATGACTGTAGATGGCTAATCTTTGATTCTCTAAAAGCAGCCTACCACTCCACATTTCTCCATATCACCAGCTTTGATGCTGCTACTCATTCTGTGATGCTGTTTTTTTGGTTTTTTTGACCCCTAGCTGACGACTGGTGGGGGAGGTCATCCTCTTGACCAATACATTGCTGTGGGTGCCACATGGAATCCAACTGATAATTCCATTCCACAGCCTTTTCATGGCCTGAATGTTTGCTTGTGTAAGGTCAAGCCTTCAGGTCCTTATTGATCTGCTTTGTCCACGTTTTTTTAGGCACTGTATGTTGGATTCTTTAGGATGCTGTTAGTTACTCAACAACAACCTCATTTGTTTTCTCCTGGGCCTCTGCTGGGTTTTGTGTGTGTTGCCTTTCAGCTAGTTGAAACCGATTATAAATACAAGCTCCAGAGGCAGAAAAAGAGCCGCAACAAGATAATAACCCTCAAAATGAATGTAAAGTCACAAAAATGAAAATAATTTTAGATATTAAAGATCCATCCATCCATCTTCTTCCACTTATCCGGGGCCGGGTCGCGGGGGCAGTAGCCGAATCAGGGATACCCAGACTTCCTTCTCCCTGGACACTTCCTCCAGCTCTTCCGGGGGGACACCGAGGCGTTCCCAGGCCAGCCGGGAGACATAGTCCCTCCAGCGTGTCCTGGGTCTTCCCCGGGGCCTCCTCCCAGTGGGACATGCCTGGAAGGTGCTTAGGAGGCATCCGAAACAGATGCCCGAGCCACCTCAACTAACTCCTCTCGATGTGGAGGAGCAACGGCTCTACTCCGAGCTCCTCCCGGGTGACCAAGCTCCTCACCCTATCTCTCAGGGAGCGCCCGGCCACCCTGCGGAGGAAGCTCATTTCAGCCGCTTGTGTCCGCGATGTTGTTCTTTCGGTCATGACCCAGAGCTCATGACCGTAGATGAGACTAGGAACGTAGATTGACCAGTAAATCGAGAGCTTCGCCTTCCGGCTTAGCTCCTTCTTCACCACAACGGACCGGTACACCGACCGCATTACTGCTGCCGATGCCCCGATCCGTCTGTCAATCTCGCGTTCCGTCCTTCCCTCACTCGTGAACAAGACCCCGAGATACTTAAACTCCTCCACTTGAGGCAGGATCTCTCCCCTGGCCTGGAGATGGCAAGCCACCTTTTTCCGGTTGAGTACCATGGCCTCGGACTTGGAGGTGCTGATTCTCATCCCAGCTGCTTCACACTCGGTTGCAAACCGCCCCAGCACACGCTGGAGATCCTGGCTTGACGGAGCCAACAGGACAACATCATCTGCAAAAAGCAGAGATGAAATCCTGTGGTCCCCGAACTGGACTCCCTCCGGCCCCTGGCTGTGCCTAGAAATTCTGTCCATAAAAGTAATGAACAGAACCGGTGACAAAGGGCAGCCCTGCCGGAGTCCAACATGCACTGGGAACAGTTCTGACTTACTACCGGCAATGCGAACCAAGCTCCTGCTCCGTTTGTACAGAGACCGGATAGCCCTCAGCAAAGGGCCCCGGACCCCATACTCCTGGGTGCACCTCCCACAGGATGTCACGAGGGACCCGGTCGAATGCCTTCTCCAAGTCCACAAAACACATGTGGTTCGACCACCGGCCGGATCCTCCTCTCCAGCACCCTGGCATAGACCTTCCCCGGGAGGCTGAGGAGTGTGATCCCTCTGTAGTTGGAACACACACTCCGGTCCCCCTTCTTAAAAAGACGAACCACCACCACGGTCTGCCAATCCAGGGGTACTGTCCCCGAACGCCACGCGATGTTGCACAGGCGTGTCAGCCATGACAGCCCAACAACATCCAGAGACTTGAGGTCCTCGGGACGGATCTCATCCACCCCCGGTGCTTTGCCATCGAGGAGCTGCCGAACTACCTCAGTGACTTCGGCTTGGGTGATGGAGACTAAGAGCGGTTCAGTGACCCCTTATGGAGCGACAATCGAGGACCGTGATGTCGCCCGGCATGGCGAAGCCGGGGCCCCACCCTGGAGCCAGGTCTGGGGTTCAGGCTCGTAGGCGAGCGCCTGGTGGCTGGGTCTCTCCCTGGGTCTCCCCATCTCAAATTTCCTCCTCTCTCTCTCCTCTCACAAAAGCTGATAACTCATATCCACTTGAGTATTCCACACACTAATATGGAAAACCCAGACCTGTAATCTGTAAATAGAGCTGTCCATTCAGTTCTTTTAGAGTTTGGACTTGACTCTGGTCTCAGGTCAGTTCTTGGCTACTTAGAACAGTGTGGCCCTGTAAAGACCTCCAGCCTGAACATCTACTGTAAAGAAAACATTCTGAAAGTGTGAAGTTGTCACTTGTCACCTTTCTAAGGTGTTAGCTTAGTGCTCAAGGCTATTCCCTTAAAACACAGGAATCTCATTTTGAGAAGTGCACTTGCTAGCTGTCTACAGTACAGTAAAAGGTACTGGTTGAAGTTAAGAAAATAATTTACATATGTGCACGGTTGTTTGAGAGTGGCCAGATCTAGTAAAAAACCATTGTCTGCATGTTTAATTTTAAAATTCTAATACAGATGCACACAGTGTCCTTTTGTTATCCTCTCATTACAATGAAACTTGAGCTAAATCACTTTTCTATTGTCCTGTCTAACGCAATCTATTTGATCTAATTACCATTACAGGAGGTGACCCTTGATAATTTATTACTTGTTTATTTAGTTGTTGATTTGTTTATCCCCACAGTGGCTTCACCACTCACTGGCAGCCCTGGTGCATTTAGTGCTGGACAGCAATGGCTCATTCCTGCACTGATAGATAGATAGATCGATTTTTTTCTGCACTGAGTCAAAGACTCTTTGCCTTTTTGAGTTAATTCCGAATTTACCCATCATTTTACAAGGTCAACATGTATAACAAATGTACATGCCTGTATGTACAGTATTTCTAGGATTAGTTTAGATGGGACCTGTGCATATATGTGTGTGTGATAAGAAAAAAAGAGGGATCTGGTTGAGTTTTATTTATTTATTTATTTATTTTCCACAGAGGTTAGCTATTGCCTCCTTTTGTGACACGTTTCTCATAATCTTGAATTAGTGGTCAGAAGATATCCTTTTTTATAAATGTTACTGACATGATTTAGTAATGTTACTGTGTGTGTGTGTGTGTGTGCGCGCGCGCGTGCGTGTGTGTCTGTGTGTATATATATGTATGTATGCCTGCTGTCTCACAGCTTTTGTCAGGTTCTGCTCATAGTAAAACATGTTCTGGGAATATATAACATGCATGTGTTGTATGCCGAATTACATGCAAAAAATATGTTTTTAATCTGACATTACTGTGTGAATATTTGTGACACTGAATCCATATGAGACAGACTGTGTGGTTATGAAGCTTTTGAAGCAATTTGGTGTAAGAGAAAACAAAATTATGTAAATGAGACAGGATAGTTAAGATTTCAATTTAGTCATAGAAAGCATGAAGAAATAAACTTTTCCTCGCATCCCTCTGGCCTCAGATTTGCTGTTGTGAAACAGCTCTCCCCCACAGATTTCTTCCTACCCAGCCCTGCAGCCATACACAAATGCACAAACATTCTGAGAATAGTCTGACATCTCTTAACTCAGCCTAAAAATGTCTTACAAGGACTTCCAGTATACAACATGATTAAGAAGAGGACTCTGATTAAGGAAAGGTCAACAAGTGAGGTGGTGTGGCTGAACCAGATGCTAGGCATTTTACACAATGCAGCTAAATGGTTAATCAGTGGTATCACAGTAAACCTCCATAGATTGCCTAGATGGCTGATGATGTATATGTGTGTGCCACAGGTGACCCTGAAAGCACTGGGAAATCCATTATATTGATTATTGCTGTTTTGTTGGCTTATAGTGTGGGCTACTGGTGGAAATTAAATTAATCAAGACTGTGAAATATCATTAATGGTGTAAGGTTACTTTATTTAAAGATAATTGCAAACTCCTCTATATGACTTTATGACCATCCACAATATCGTCATTGCACAGTTTGACCTATGGCACTTCATTAAGTCCTTGATTATAGATGAACCTACATGGTACACTTGTTTGAAAAGCTGTCTCCATCCCCACTCCTGTTCATAACCCAGTTGGACTCCCAGTTGAACTCCATTCTAACAGTATTGTTATCTTGTAATCTATAATCACTAGTAATAATGGTTAAAACTACAACAGGTGTTGTAGTTCTGCAATCTGCTCTACCATAGATACTGTATATACAGTTATGCTCATAAATTTACATCTCTGGCACAATTTGAGAAATACTGGACATTATGGTCAAACTTCTCAAACTTTTTCATAAATAAACTGGTCACATAGTATCTTTAGTAATTGCATTTGTCATTGTGATTTTATGAGGTAGACGTAGTTTATGTATATTCAATTATAATTTCCAAAAATGGCCACTATAAAATAAATGTTAATTTATGGGCACCTCTATGGGCAACTCTATCCCACAGCAGCCATTTGCAGTCAAACCAAAGAATATACTACAAACCTTTTTGACTACTTGGAGGGAGAAGAAAGAAACCTTTAACACCACATTTTAAATTCTGATTTGGTGAATTTGTTAGCACACAGTTTATTTACACATCCAGCAACTAGAGAGCAGCAGCATTATTCATTTGGAGTTCCTGGGTACTTGATGAGTGTAAGTTCAATATTCACTCTGCTTTACAGTAGGTGTGTTTCCACCACCTCTTGAGATAATCATGTAAACTGCTAAATGCACTACAGCAGTGCTCTACCACTACTAGTCACTGTGGGTACATCTCACTTCTCTTAATGGCATCTACTGTTCCCTCATTTGTGTCTTTTCTTTGCATCTTAGTCTCTCCCACATAAGGTTTCAGGAAAAACTGTGAAAAGAGAGGAATCCAGGAAGTGTGGTTTTAACACTAGAACTACCATTTTAAATTTTGGCTGTGTAATAATTTGGTTGAAATAAGTCCCATGTAACTATAACTTTAAAACAGGTATTTTATTGAAATTGCAAAGCATAAAAGAGCTCTGAGCAGTCCTACTTTGAATGGCCATAGGGGTCATATATTGACCGCATGCATTACAGACAGTGTATCATATCAGTGTTTGTGACTTTTTCCCACTGTTGAAGATGCATGTCACTGTTGCCTAGCAGCTAGTGTTTCTGAGAATGAGCATACGCTATTTTATAATTTTAGTTACAGCGTGATATATTGATATAAATTTTAGATGAAAAATAAAATGTTTAACTAAAACTTTTTGCTTTCTAAAGTAGTTGTCCCACAGTCTATTGAATTTACATATTTTTTTCCTATGACAGATTTTATCTGAGTTTCATACGTTTCCGTAAATGTTTTTGAAATGCATATTCATGTTTTGAGTTAATATATCCTAGGTTCCAAGAAAGAATATGTTTTTATTTTACAAAGAAAATAACAGAATGACTATTGATTGTTAATAAGTTAAAATAAGTTAAATTGTATTTGTAATAGTAGCAGCTGTGGTTGTCGATTAACTCATATATTTTCATGTTCATCAGATTTAAAATCTCATGTCCTGATGTTCATTATTACCTAACATTACCTAACATGACAGATCAAATTATATTTTGATTTCATACTGATTATTTGAATTATTTTCAAATAACATGTATGCAGTCAAAATGAATTCCAGTAGTTCTAGTGTTACAGACGTGATTTCCTTTCCTGCAAGCCTTTATCTGAAGTGTCCAAAAAAAAATGATTTCTTATAATTAAATCATTAAAGATTTCTCAATCCTCAGAGCAGAAATAAGAGCTTTGGGGTGATCTTAAAGATGGTGGACCAGAGTGATATATTGGTCTATCGAGGAGCAAGTAATGATCAGTTAAGGAAACTGGGATGTACCTCATGTCTTTCTGCCATTTGGTATTATGCGTTGAACAAAGGCTTCTCCCAGGAAAGCATACATTTATTAAATGATTCAACACTTTCAAACACATTGGGAAAAGAATAATTGCAATCTCAACTGAAGCCCTATGACATCATTTAAAGAGATTATCAAAGTTCCATGTTTAATTTTTGTGTGTGTGTGTGTGTGTGTGTACATGGGCAACCCAAATGTTTTTAATGCCATCCATGAATCTGTATACCACAATTTAAGTCAGTATTTAGACATTAAAAAGGCAATATCTCAACTCTGTTACATTGAGTGTTTAATTGTAATGTTGTGTCTTTGTCAGTTTGCATCATCCCAGACTCTTTATTGAGCCATTGGCCATGATATAACCACTCAGCCCAAGCATTGCACACACTGCCAATGGCGACTAATAGGCCCTGCAGGAAGGGCACTTTGCCTGCTGCGTGTGTGTGGCTCATTTTGCTCTGAAAACTCAAGGGAAAGTGTTCATATCTAAATTACCCATTGCCTCAGGGTTGACTGAGCGTTTGACGTTCAGCCATCTCTCTCTCTGTCCATCAGCCTTACTATTACTTAATTTTCTCCTCCTCTCCCAAAATCTCTGTCCTTTTTTCTCCCTCTTGCTGGGAGCAACAGTGTTTCCCATCCAGCTGTCAAGCAAATTTTGCAGAAGTGTTTAAAATTTCACAAAAGCATCCCAGTTTTCACCAACTGGATGAGTCAATGAATAAATCAGCTTTCTCTATCTCAAGTTAAAATTATACATCTAAAAAAAGAAAGCATGTTTATTAGCAGCCACAATTAACATACTGCATTTTCATTTTTTATCAAATGGGATTCTTAATTATAATTTGAGTAAAACATTCATTTTATATGTAGATCTGGTCATTGGTGCTGTCAGCATTGATAATGATATACTTGCCAAGTTAATGGTGAGATCTGGAAATGCAGCAACATTAATGCAAGAAAAACAAGCAGTTAGACAGTCAGGTTAGCCAAGAGAAAATGATCTGCATCTGTCTGCTTGTGTTTCTTGCCTCATCAGGCTTCATTTTTGTGATATTGCTCTGTTCTCAAATCTCATTACTGCAGTTAGTACAGTTTTATCATAATGATGGCTGAAAAAACAATATCTAACTATGGCAATAAGACCAAAGTTAATTCATTGGTTAGACTTCACAGGGACATGGAAACAAAGGAATGACCTCAGCGATAATGGCATTCAGTCAGTCATGCCAAACCTACCACTACAAATCCTTTCCAATGTGTTTGATTGAATTGCAACAGTGCTGCAATATGGGGATTTTTTTTACATTTTCCCTTATATATTTGGACTTAGCTTGGACACTTGTTGTCCTTTTCTTTCTGTCTCTCTCAGTGGCAATGATACTTTGTATCCCTGCCCTCACAAAGGCATAATCAATTTAAAGAGTTTGTCTTGGGTCATTATTACCTGCTGGAGGACCATCTGTTCACTGAGGCTGGCTGAGAACTCTGCCAGACACACACTGAAACACGCTCATGCACAGGGACACACACAGAGCTTGATGGGTTGCCAGGTGGATTTGGCCTGTAGATAGATGTGGGATGTAGAATAATTGCGCCTCAGGAACTGCTGAAAAAATGTTTGGCCATATGAGTGTGTGCAGATTACACATATATTTTGCACATTGTTACATAATACAGTATATATCTATGTGTGTGTGTATGGCTCTACCAATGTGATGCACGTGTGAAACAGTGTGATGAGGTGGCATGTAGGCATGCAGAGTTTATCAGGTACAGATGGTGAAGGTCATCAGGCGTCTCACCCAGGCAAGTGTTCCAGCTACTGGTTAAGAGTAGCACAGCTAAATATAATGATGTTCACAACCTTAATGCTACTCTGTAGAAAAATATTAAAAGTCAGTGGTGGCACAGGCACCAGCAAGAGGCAACGACATGAGATTTTTATAGGATGATGCCATTAAAGAAAAGAAAGTAGTTCAGGACTTCTTTTCCTGAAAAATAGACTGAAAATATAATCTTAGTTAACAAAATGCACAAAAATTTGTTGTTTTGTATATTTATTGCCATTGTGGGCTAACATGTTGCTTGCTTCAATTATGTGTTAGTGTCAACCCTCGGACTATCTGCCCATATGTTTATTAATGAGAGACTAAAGTTGGATATGGTCTTTCTGTTCAGTGACAGGAATATCTAACTCAGCTTAATGTTGAGTTCAAATTTTCTTCCATTTCTGTCTGTCTGCTCTGATCATTTTAAGAAAAAACGTTTTAAATGTTTGTTTTGTGGTAACAATTTCATGTTCATGGTGGATTTTGACGTGACTGTAAACATTGCCTATGCAGTGTTGTTGTTCAATATTTCTAACTGGAAAGACTAACAAAATTTGTGTATGTTGGTGGAAGCAGCCATTATGTTTGATTTGTGCTGTCCTATCTTGGTGGGTTCAGGTAGTTTTTTTTTTTTTTTTTTTTTTTTTTTTGTGATTGGGCCATATTAAACTTGTGGATTGTGGCTGCAGCTACTTTTACAATTTCTGTAATTTCCTGCTGCTTCTTAACAGTTAATAGTGTGCATATATACATAATGTGTATATATACCCAGTTTTTGAAGTCAATTCTTGCACATTATTTCCAGAAAAGTTGATGCTGAAGCTTAAAAAACATCTTCTATCTAAGATTATAAATTACATGTAAGCAGTGCTGGAATTTCTTTTTACATTCATATTCATCAGATTTTGTCAAATTCACTTTTGCATTATTTATGAGTGTCTGAGATTGTGTCACGCTCAATCTCAGAAAAACACATCCTGTACACTAAGCTATTCAAATACACAATATGATGTGTATTTGTGTACCCATTGTGTGTAGTTGTGCTAGCATTTTAAGTTCCCCTTTATGTTTATGTGCATGTTCTGCAAATGTTGCAATTATATATTGTATGTATTCATTTATGTTCTACATATTCTACTGTGCATATGCAGATGGATGGTCTCAAATAAAGTGCTTGTATATGTGATGTGTGAGATATGACAGTAGCAGACAATAATCACTGATGTGCATTAGCTGTTCAGCATCATGAGCTGGGCTGCATTTCGAGCTAATTACAAAACAGCTTCATTTTTCTCTCCAATTTCCTCACTTTTTGTTAAAATGTTGGTATTATACAAGGATATCAAGGCACATCTATAATTCATTTCAGATGTAATGTGAACAACTACAGTAAAAGTCACAGAGCACTACAGGATGGCCTGTCTTCTCAGATTTATGTCTAGCTAATTTGCTGTCAGAATCATAATGTCACACAGCATCTTTACTAAAGGAAATTTAAATGAGTATTTTCTCCAGACTTCTCTTGGCTTTGCACATTCCAAAATTTGTAACTGAAGAACACTCACTTCTTTCCCAGTCAAGGCTGCAGAATTCAAAGCAGGAGTGAGTAAAAATGGCTAACATGTATAATTATTTAACATTACATTAATGTCTTGTGAAGTTCTGCTGAACTTTTTAGTTAAGAAATGCAGATAGAACTCCTTCAGAGGAATAGTCTTTTCTGTGGGCTTTCATAGATAGACAGATGTTGATTATGCTGCCCATTGATTCATTACTCTCTCCCTGTACATATAATTTATCATCATTAGCCATTGTGTTTCTCTCTATAATTTCAGTTTTGTTTTCTACCACCAAATAGATCACAAGGTCAAGTATCACTTCCTTTCAGATTACATAAAAAAATCTGTTTTCCTTCACTAATTACACCCTAACCCACTATGTAGGAAACATATGAATTGGTGCCACTTGTTTCCCTATTTGCTTCCCTTTCACTGTGTCAAGATTATACATAAAGGCAAAAGACAGACTTGTCAAAGTGATCAGGGAGACATGAAGTCTGGGTTTCGCTCCGTTAATATTGGTGTTCACTCCTATGGAAGTTTTTTGGCTTCTTTATTCAATTTGCAATTAATTTTACAATTGGCAATTCAATATTTAATTTGGTTATGCAGTTTGAAAATGCATTTTGCAATTAACAATTCAGTATGCAAAATTGCAATTCAATGTCGTTATTTCAGTTAAAATTTTACATGGAAGCTAAATTAATTGCATGCCATATTGTCATAGGTTTTTAGGTCCCTTTATTCAAATTTGCCAGTGAAACAGTGACCCCAGTCAATTGCATTTTCATTACATTGTTAGCATGCTCTTTTGTTGTAAAAATTCAGATTGAAATGTAAGCTGTCAGTCCTCTCATCAAGGCAGATCCACAAATGCATCTGCTATGACCCGCCCCTAACCTTCCTCTATTACAGAAACTCTAACCATAAGCTTGACCAATCAAGGCAACAAGTACCAGCCAGAAATCTTAACACAACTTCCATACAAAAATCCCTCATCAGGCTCTTGCATTTCTGGCCCATAAAGAATGCCCTCTCCACCCAAATTATTTGAGAGTACGCACTTTTAAAACCTTCTGTTTGCTCCTGCACACATGAATGGGTTAAAATAATTCAATCATACAGGTCTTGTAGACTTTCCATATTTTCTTTATGTGTTTTGTGATGCTCAGAAAAAATTTTTAAAATCACTATTTTTCTAATAATTGTCTATCGATAATGTGTTTTTGGGCCACTGTGCAACATTTGATGCTGTCATAACTTGAACAATGTGGGAATGGTGCTGTATGTATCAACCCCTACGTGGCAGCTTTGTGTTAGGTCAGCTGTTAAATTGGACTTCCTGGTTCATGTTTCATTCCCTCAACACCTTTGTGTTGCTTTGCCAGTGTTGTCAGTCTGAAGGCACCCTCAGTGCTGCCTGAAAGGCTCACCTCAGGCAACGGATGTCTCTTAACTGCTGCAGTATGTTTTTCGTATCATACCAAGTGAAGTCATCACTCAATTAAGGGGATAGGTCTAGCCAACAGATAATGATTGAATATATCACTTCATCTGTCAACTGTTACCAATTGGCCATTCATAAAAATGGGGGCTAGACAGTCAACTAGCCCTTTTCACACTAGCTCTATTAATAATAACTTTAATGTTGTTTCTTTTCTAAATAAGTGCCCCAGCAAGCCATGAATATATGATAGTGATAGTCATGTACAACATCAGCAGATGGTAATTTTTGTTATTTAAGTCTGGCCAGTTTACAGTTACTTCATATTATACTGGTGCAAATTTTTTTTTTTTTGAACTTTAACTCTTCGTATCCAAAATGATGGCAACTACATTTAATCTAAATAAATAACAGATATTTTAACAGATGGTACTCTAAAGAACAGTGTAATAAATTGTGATTGTCACATTCTTAAAGTATTATGGTTTGGTGCTTGATATGAAAACATTTTGGATTGCAGTTCATAGAGGATTTTGTCCTTTTGAAATACTTTCTACGTACTAAAGGTGCAGATATTTTTCCAGCACTCTCAGGGATAATAGCTCATTTTACTCACTTTCCTGCTTGCTAAAATCCAGACTGGATGGGAAACCTCAGCCCAAGTGAACTGATAGGCTTGATGTGTAATTAATGGTCTGACACAGGCTAATGAAGCTAATGACGCTAACTGTGCTAGCATATGGGTGCCCCATGGGGATCCACACTCAGTGCTCTAATTTAGATAAATGACGCCCCAGGTTATGCTGGGCTATTTGCATTTCATTTGATGGGGGCCAAGGGAGAAGTGCGGATTAAACAGGGGGATAGACAGGAGAGATCAAACAGATGAGGTGTTTGGGGTTACAGGGAGATGGAGGTGTTTACTCCTGTTAATGTTTATGTGTGTGGGTGTTGATATCCCCTTGGGCGTGCATGATGCTGTTGTCAGATAAAAGGGTTGGCAGCAGAGGGGGCTGATGGCAGCTGTCAGAAGCACAGTAAAAAATGACAGGACTTGTGTTTGTGTGAGTTTATGTTTTTGTGGATGTATACAGTAGTTTGTGATTATTGTAGACAGGACACCACCTGCTAGAAAGTCTGAAGAGGAAAGAAAATGCATTACCTGTCAAAAAGGTCAGTCACATATATTTATTTAATATAATTAGTTACCCATTCGTTATAGATTATATTGCAGATGGCCAGTTTGTATGAAAAGAGGCCTTATTGATTAACTTTTTTGTGCCTGATACCAAAAAGGTCAGAATTTAAATTTGCAATTTTCAATCGCCTCACCATCACCAGTCATCTGATGGTTTTAATCAGATTATGGCATCACTAGAAAAAAATGCCACCTTCCCAAAATTACATATTCCCAGTATGTGACATGTTAGCAGCTAGTATCTCACCAATCACTTCTGTGAACTGTCAGCAATTTCAAGAATTAAGATTTTGTTAAGGTGTCTTTAAAACATCCCAAAACTGGTTAATAGATCTTCAAATGTCTTTCAGTGAGTTCCCAGCTATCAGTTTATGCAAATAAATGAAATGAGAAAATCTAATGTGGCTTTGACAAAAAATAATGTGCTGTATTAAAATAAAGTACCAGTGTCATTCACACAAAATCTTGTGTTTTAAGTTTCTGAAATACACTTATCCAGGTGTGAACTTCTGTTAGGACAGCATAAGGTCCTGTGGCATTTGAGTTTGCATTTGATAGTGGCAACTGTATAGAAAAAGTCTGACAACACAAGTCTTACTCAACAAGGGGTAGATTTAGCTCAGCTGTCATCATAAGAACCTGTTTTAGTTTTAGATCAGGTGTGTGTGAGTCACATTGTTATTATTACTGTATATTGTTGCTGATTCAATTTGCTTTGTTGAGCAAATATTGATACTAAGCTACTATTGTTGCTCATCACTTCCTTTGGGTGCTTCACAACTAAATTATTTTCATGTGAAGGCAGTTTCAGGCCCACCTACAAGAGTATTCCCTCACCAGAATGCTACAGGGCCAACCAAATACATGCAATCATACAATTGTTGAGGATGACATCATAAAACAAACAGCATGTACACAGGGATTTCAGCTTTTAGTTACCTTGGGTCATTTTCTTAAGTCAGTTGAACTAAAATTTTCTAAAATGTTGTGCTTAAAATAGCAAGCTCAGGCCAGTTTAGAACCATCAGCTCCAAACAGAACAAACTAAAACTATACTTGATATTAATGAAATGTACTTTTGAGTTTGCAAATGAACTGTTAAATAATGTAAACAATCAGAATAAATGTTAAACATGCTTGTTTCACTGCTGTCAGAAAGCACTGTAGCTACTCTAATTAGCAGCTTTATTTATTTATTTTTATTATTATTATTTCTTTTTTTTTTCCGGCTTACTGCCATTCAGGGTCGCCACAGCAGGGTCTGCATTGTTGATGTGTCAAACATTTTATGCCAGATGTCCTTCTTGACGCAACCTCAGTGTCTGAGGATAGCAGCCCCTGGTCTTTCAAGTTGGTCTCCTATCCAACTACTAACCAGGTAAAGCCCTGCTTAACTTGCAAGAGTGGATTTTCACTCCGGTGTGACCACTTCCATAGTTACAGGGGTTTACTTGATATAAATCTACATTACTGCATTATTTTATATTTTTCAAAGATATGGTCAGTTCACATCATAAAAATTGCCTTATATTTAATTTTGTTTTCCTTCAGATTATTGACTTTAAACAAAGGACAGTTTTACATACAGGGTTTGATCAAGTCCATGCATTTAACCTTTCTAAAACATAAATTATCCCCTATATTTTCCAGACCACAGGCAGCATTTTTTCTTTCTGTGGTACACTAGTTAAAAATGGATCTATTGTCTGTGTGGTGGCATAAAGATGGTTGGTTAGGGCAGTCAGGTCAGTTTATCACATAGTTAGGTCTATGTCTATGTACCAAGTCATTGACTGGTAATAAGAATATGCCATAAACCAGCCCAGACAGAGGAGACAGAATTAAGTTCTGATATAGTGACAGAATGATTGATAACTAGGCTTCAGATTTGGTGGAGAAGCCAGAATATTAATAGATGTTTCTTATTGTTGTTGGAAAAAGTGGAAGCAAGTAAGAGTTGTTGTGTTGCTGTCATACATTAATTTGGACACATTGCTACACTGGTCTAGTTTACTGGCTTAAAATAGACTAGGCCAAGGAACTAAATAACAAAGCTAAACTCATACAGATAGTTTTCATGGATATTAAAAGTTTCATCACAAAGTGTCATGGTAATTCAGCCAAATCGATGACTGTCATGAGGTCTCACTGTTTCAGCTGGTCTGACCCAATGAGGTAAATGTTGATACAATAACGTCACATCAGTCTCTTACCTCAAACATACAATCAATTCATCATCAATTTTTTTATTTGTAAAGCGCCAAATCACAATACAAATCATCTCAAGGCACTTTACAAAAACTAAAACTAAAAACCCAACAATTCTCTTATGAGCAAGCACTTGGCGACAGTGGAGAGGAAAAACTCCCTTTAACGGAAGAAAAAACCTCCAGCAGAACAGGGCTCAGTTTGGGTGGCCATCTGCCTCGACCGGTTGGGGTGAGTGGACAGAGCAGAGAGAAAAGAACAGCAACAATAAACAACAAATAGACACTGCAGGTTGGTGGGACCAGTGACTGCACATCAGCGATATACAGCTCCAGGACCGGGGACAACTGCAGAAGGTACAGAGAGAGAACAGAGAGAGAGGGAAAGAGCACAAACTAGGGGAGAGAGAGAGCACAAGGTTAGTGACATTCCATGGTGGAATATACATGTGAGGTGGGAGGAGAGGAAGAGAGGGGAGGGGAAGGGAGGGGGTTAGGGTAGGGGAGCTCAGTGCACCGATGATCCTCGGGCAGTCTAGGCCTAAAGCAGCATAATTAAGGGATGGTTCAGGGTTGCCTGAAGCCAGCCCTAACTATATGCTTTGTCAAAGAGGAAGGTTTTAAGTCTAGCCTTAAAAGTACAGAGAGTGTCTGCCTCCTGAACCCAGGCTGGGAGCTGGTTCCACAGGAGAGGAGCTTGATAACTAAAGGCTCTGCCTCCCATTCGGCTTTTGGAAACTCTGGGAACCACAAGTAGACCTGCACTCTGAGAGCGAAGTGGTCTATTGGGATAATATGGTACTATGAGGTCTTTAAGGTATGAAGGAGCTTGATTATGAAGGGATTTGTATGTGAGAAGAAGGATTTTAAATTCTATTCTGTATTTTACAGGGAGCCAATGAAGAGAAGCCAATATAGGAGAAATATGATCTCACTTGCTAGTTCCTGTCAGGACTCTGGTTTCAGCATTCTGGATTAACTGGAGGCTTTTTATGGAGATATTGGGACATCCAGATAGTAATGAGTTACAGTAATCTAGCCTTGAGGTAACGAATGCATGGACTAGTTTTTCTGCATCATTTTGAGACAGGATGTTCCTAATGTTGTGCAGGTGAAAGAATGCAGTTATAGAGATTTGTTTTATGTGTGAGTTAAAGGACATGTCCTGGTCAAAAATAACTCCAAGGTTTTTCACAGTAGAGCTGGAGGCCAGGGTTATGCCATCTAAAGTAGCTATAATTTTAGAAAAGTTATTTCTGAGGTTTTTAGGCACAAATACAATAACTTCTGTTTTCTCTGAATTTAAAAGTAGAAAGTTACTGGTCATCCAGGCCTTTATATAAGTTAGACATGCTTGAAGTCTGGTTAACTGGTTTGTGTTAACAGGTTTCATAGATAGATACAGCTGAGTGTCATCTGCATAGCAGTGATAATTAATAGAGTGCTTCCTAATGAAGCATGTACAGGGTGAACAGAATCGGTCTTAGCACAGAGCCTTGTGGAACTCCATAACTAACTTTTGTGCGTGTGGTTTTTTACAGTAGTGGTGGAGGCCAGGGCTATGCCATCTAGAGTAGCTATAATTTTAGAAAGGTTATTTCTGAGATACAGTTCTCATTTTCTGCTTGTATAAAGGTGTCATTGTATTGTACGAAACACTTTGATATGTTCATACAGATTCATGTCTCAATTTATAGTTGTACACCAGCAGGTAGTGTTATATACCACTCTATTTTCTTTTTGGGGGGGGGCTGAATAACCCTGGACATGGACATCTCTATTGTCCTCCTTACTGACAACATTTTCTGCTCTGCTTAGGTATGTGCTCACATCTGATATTTTATGTTGTTTTTGTATGTGGTGAGACCCCTAGGGGGTGGAAGGGATGCTTCAGAACTGATAGCATAACATGGGAAAGTTTGTGAGAGGGCTTCCAGCTAAATATAATGCCACAACAAAGGATGAGTCTTTATCAAGTCAAAGCGCAACTCCCAAAGCAAAGGTAAGAAAATATGGCACTCAGCATTACCAGTACAACCGTGGGTAACAACGAGTAATCAAAGAGTGTTTGTGTCTGAAAATACTCATGTTAGCTTCTGATAGTTTGAAGCAAAGGAAATTATTTAGTTTTGTTCAATAAGAAGTTGCAGTTTTGTATGAATCACAATATTTAAAATAAATTCCTGTGCAGTTTAAATGTCCATCCAGTGGCCTGTTAAACCATGGTTCTAGCCTCCTACTCCACCTATTAGGAGGTTCAGTAGGTAGTTGTCTCCCTTCCTGTCATGTTTCTTAGTGGCAGAATCAAATACTAATGCCTTGGGACAAATTGTACAAAAGGCAACCTCCAGTCCAAAGCTAGTCTTTGACATAGGTGCCCCACTTCACCAGTTACTAGGATTTTTCATGTAAAGGCTTCATACTATCTCCATCCATTACCCGGTTATTCCTAATTAGGGTCACAGGGATCTGCTGGAGCCTATCCCAGCTCTCTTTGGTTTAAAGGCAGGGGTACACCCTGGACAGGTCACCAGTCCATTACAGGACCACACAGAGACAGACAGCCACACACACTCACACTCACTCATATGGACAATTTAGAGTCATCAATCAACCTGACATGCATGTTTTTGGACTGTGGGAGGAAACCAGACTGCCCAGAGAAAACCCACGCAAGCACAGGGGAAACATGCACACTCCACACAGAAAGGTCCCTAACGGGTTGCGAACCCAGGTTCTTCTTGCTGCTAACCACTATCCACCATGCTGCCCTTCATACTATACTGTAGCTCCTTTTTCTATTTTCAGTAGAATAACTAAAATATAACTAAAATATAATATAACTTAACTATTGCTGAAACCTTAGTGATATACAAAAAGTAAGTATGATATTTTAATATTAGCTGATTCAGATAAAATGTCAATGCCCTTAGTGTGCTCACAGAAATAAAATAAAAAGAACACTGTGGTGGATCTTGTTGATATTGTTTACAGTGGGTTTTGATGTTTCATAAGGCAGACGGTGTCCATTATGCCGCCTATTCACATATGCCTGTTCTTCCCAAAATCCACCCACCACAGTGTGAGAAAACCTGACCTTCAGCCATAATGGACTACATAACCTGCTGACTTGTGGGTAATGCAGTTTTTAATGGACTGGCTTGAACTTTTAGAGTCAGAAATATAGTACAAATGAGAATGAGGGCAGGAGGCATGCGAGAAAACAAGAGAGAGAACTAGTATTGAGAGGTAGAAATACAAAACAACAGCCTGATAAGAATGGCTGTTATTGTTTTCCATGTCTAACATCCTGAGACATGGCCTATGGTATTCAGGAGATTTAATGCGGAGGAGCGAGAGAGAGATCCATAAAGGCTCTACTCTCCCTCAACACCCCAGGGGAAACTATCTTTAATTCATGAACACTATAAAAATAAAGGTTTTTCTCTGATGGCCCTGGAGCCTGTAACAAACTCTCACAACTACATTGCACCAGGCAGATGTTGATGCCATGGTTATGGATGGATACCAGCACATGGGACCTAGGTTATATTTTATGCAGAAATGAACAGAGTCTAAATTTGGCTGGGCTCTTAAATGGATTCCGATATTCTGCATGTTGATCGTGTCTTTCTGCAGACACCAGAAAGATGCATGGCTGCAGAGCCCCACAGGATGCTTGTGTATGTGGATAGTGGCTTCTTTTCGGATGGTCCCTTTTCCAACAATCTTACTTCAAGTCCTTATCCATAGATCAAGTAAATCAAACTCAAACTGTCTGTTTCTCTCCAAAGTCTGCACAAGCTGTCACTGAGATATTAGAAAACCTCTCTGAATGTGCTGATGTTTCAGGATAACTTGCATTTCCAGTGTGCTACACCAATCATATTATTTAACAGCCGAAAAAAAAGTAGGCAGAAACTTAATTGTGTGTGCTAACCACTTCACCAACCGGGGACTTTCACTAGACCTGGTCAATAGCTACAGTTCTTGATTTGATTGAAACTGCTTGTGAAACATTTGTATCAACAATGTGTGGGAAAACTGGTGACAAGGTATGTACAATAACTATAGATTAGTAGATATCAGTAGCATGTAATTTACACAAGCTGTTCATTTTGTATGAGTCTGAGTACTGGTTGTGTACTACATATGACAACAATCTTCTGTATTCTCCATATGTACTATCCCATATGACTATGGGATAGGGTTGCAAGACGGAAGCCTTTTCTGACAAAGAAAAACATCCACGCCCGGCTACAGTTTGCAAAAAAATACATCAAGTCTCCCAAAAGCACATGGGAAAATGTGTTATGGTCTGATGACACTGAGGTTGAACTTTTTGGCCAAAATTCCAAAAGGCACATTTGCCACCAAAAAACACTTTGAATCACCAAAAGAACACCATACCCATGGTGAAGTATGCTGATGGCAGTAACATGCTTTGGGGTTGCTTTTCTGGAACTGGTGCTTTAGTCAAGGTGGAGGGAATTATGAACATTTCCAAATGCCAGTCACTTTTGGCCCAAAACCTTCAGACTTCTGCTAGAAAGCTGAAGCTGAAGAAGAATCTGACCTTTTAACATGACAATGACCCCAAGCATACATCGAAATCAACAAAAGAATGGCTTCACCCGAAGAAAATGTACGTTTTGGAATGGCCCAGCCAGTGCCCAGACCGAAATCTCATTGAAAATCTGTGGGGTGACCTGAAGAGGACTGTGCACAAGATATGGCCCTGCAATCTGACCGATTTGGAATGCCTTTTCAAGGATGAGGCAAATATTGTCAAGTCAAGATGTGCCATGCTGATAGACTCCTAGCCAAAAAGAGTGAATATTGTGATTAAATCAAAAGGGGCTTCAGCAAAATATTAGTTTAAGGGTGTACACACTTATGCAACCAGAATTTTATACATTTTTTAGTTTTTATATTAAAAAAATAAAGACCTTTAATTATTCTAATGTTCAGCACTTCGGTCAGTAATTGCTGTTTTTTAAAGTGCTTTATAAATAAAGTTGGCTTGGCATGGCTTTCCCCTGACAGATTTGTTTGTTTTTCAATAGAATTGCACAGGTTACAGGTCACATTGAAGGTGGGAAAAGTTTTGAAATGATTTATTGTGGTCTCATTTTTTAATATCACAAAAACCTGGCATTTTCACAGGTGAAGCTAGCATTTTTCACCACATGCTGCAATGAGTGCTGTCCATGTTACATAATGGGATGCTCCAGTGTTGTCTTAACAGAAATAAGAAGTCCAGTTATTTATAATGAATATAAATATGATCATCTATTCCATCTTTTATTTTTAGAAATGATTGTCTTTCCAGTTTCTCTCTTTAAATATATATCATATTTATCAAGGCACAGAGACATGGTAGCATCTTCTCTTTCAGATTTTTCACAGTATCTATGAATTCATGATACCATCAGTGAAGTGCAGCACTTATTCATCCCCAGAAATGAACACTGCCACTGTTGGTACCCTTGACTTTTCATTGTACTCTTCCCACTTGCAATGCTGTACAAGATGCCATCAGTTTGAACAATTTGTACCTTTGTCTCATCAGACCAAAGTATGGAGTCCCAGTAAAGGCAAAGGCAAATTTATTTGGATAGCACCTTTCATACACTACGCAATTTAAAGTGCAGTAGTCTTCACCTTTGTCAACATGGGTCCTGGTCAGTGCTAAATGGTCTTTTTTGTGCATGGGATTTTGTGTAGCGTTCCAACGATGTCCACTTCTTTGCACCACATGATAAGTCATGTGCGAATTATCTGCAGGTCCCCTTGGCTTTAAAGAACTTCATAGTGAGTTTTAGCTCATTATTTAGCCAAAACAAAGTAGCCATTTTGACATAGTGCCAATTTTGACTGCAGCAAGGACTTATTTTTCAATAACTGAAGCAGCTCTTAAAAAACACACTATCTGCTTAGCAGCAGCTGCAGCAGCTCAAGAGCCAAATGTTTCTCCCACGAGTCGATAGAGAGCAAAAATAGAGCCTAAAGACTGTCAGTGTTGGACGTGCCTTCATCAGACACAAACCCAACTCCAACTGAATGATCATTTTGTCTTGTAACCTCTGAACGTGTGAATAAGCAAAGGTTTATAAGATGTTCACAATATGAACATATTTGTTCTACTAACTATGCATTTCTTGAACACCACAGCAACTCTGTTAAATGTAGAGCTTGCAAAATATCATAAATAAAGGTGGTTGTATCAAAGAAAAGCCTTATTCCAAATGAGTTGAAAAATCAACAGAATTTACAGTATTCATGAATAGGTCATGTAATAAAACACTACTTTGTATATTGCTTTATGTGATTTGCACTACAATGTATAATTATGCCTACATTGTATTATCTGGGGTTCAAAGAAATACTGTCACTTTTTAGAAGTAAGAGGCAACACTTTCAACATTTGAGCTGTATCAAGTACTAGCAGCTTACATAGTGTAACAGACACCAAGGGAAACAGGAACAAGGAACATGTTTTTGAGGTATTTATTATCGTACTCACAACATACATGCGAAACGAGAAACCAGGAACGGTGTGTCCAAGGGAGTGCCACGGAGATCAGACAGAGAGTAGGAGTTAGGGAAGTCCCTATATACAGAAGGGGGAGTGCAGACGAGGTGCAGGTGTGTGACTAGGGGACAGGTGAGACTGCTTGTGATGATTGCCAGGGGAAAAGCCTGGCAGAACCGTAACACATAGAAGATGTGTTTTGTGAATGAGAATATGGTATTGAAATGGGCTTTAAACCAAGTATAAATAGTTGATTTGCATGTCAAATAGACCTATTGTAGTCACATAAATGGCACTAGAATGGCACCTGTTAGGTGGCAGCCTGTTACAGCAGCTCCTCTGTTTGTTTTTTGCAAGTTTTTTACTGAATTATCATCTGTTAATCCAAGTCAAATCAAGATATATGCTTTCTCTCTGATAACGGATGAAAGTGGATGAGTTGGGTTTTTCGAATTCCTGTGGAAAGACATATGGAGATCATGGAAACTGCATCAGAAAATATACGTTTCTGTGGCAACGGCATCTATACAAAGGAGCAACTGTTAGCTCTCAAGGGAACAAGTCTGCTTCTTGGTATAAAACCTGAAATCCCCCAAGACCTGAGGAGGCGCAGGAGGGGCTGTAAGCAGGAGTGAAGCATCGAGAAAAATGTAGGAGATTTAAACCATTTCTCCCAAAAATTATTATGGGGAGTGTGAGATCAAGCTGCAACAAAGTGGATGAACTTACAGCTTTAGCTAGCAGCCAGTGAGAGTACATAGAGTGTAGCTTGCTTTGCCTCACCGAGACCTGGCTGAATAAAAATATACCGGACAGCTTGCTTGAACTGCCTGGGTTCTCGCTAGTGCGAGCAGACAGAGGCAAACAGAGGAGGTGGTCTCGCAGTTTTTGTTAACTCCAAATGGTGCAACCCTGGACTTGTAACAGTGAAAGACTGTATCTATACTCCAGACATTGAGCTGTTGGTGGTTGGACTGAGGACATACTACCTGCCCCGCGAGTTTTCACACGCCATTGTTGTGACTGCTTACATTCCCCCATCAGCTGCAGCACAGAGTGCATGTGACATCATCCACACCGTTGTCGCTGGTCTCCAAACAAAACACCCCAGTCATGTTTTTTTTCAAGTGCTTTCAACACTATTCAGCCCCACCTGCTAAGTGCAAAGATGCAGGATATGGAAGTTCCCACAGATATGGTGGAGTGGATCAAAGACTACCTCACTGGGCGGCTTGTTCGCTTAGATGGCTGCATATCTGATGTGGTGATGAGCAGCACCGGTTCACCTCAAGGAACTGTACTAGCACCATTCCTGTTTACACTCTACACCTCAGACTTCCGCTACAACTCAGGAACCTGTCACCTCCAAAAGTTCTCTGATGACTCTTCAATCATTGGATGCATCAACAATAATAACGAGGAGGAATACAGACACTTGATAAACAGCTTTGTTGATTGGTGTAACAACAACTGTCTAAAGCTCAATATCAAGAAAACCAGAGAACTGGTGGCGGACTTTAGGAGAAACAGGAAGACCCCAGTCCCTGTCTCCATCCTTGGAGACAAAGTAGAGATTGTGGACTCCTACAAATACCTTGGAGTCCACATTAATAACAAACTAGACTGGTCAAACAATACAGATGCACTCTTCATGAAGGGACAGAGCAGACTGTTCTTCCTCAGGAGACTGTTCTTTTGGTGTGTGCAACAAGCTACTGAAGATGTTCTATCAGTCTGTAGTAGCGAGTGCACTGTTGTTTGCAGTTGTGTGCTGGGGAGGTGGCATCAAGGCTGGTGAGGCCAACAGACTAAATAAGTTGATCAGGAAGGCAAAATCTGTTGTTGGACTGGAACTGGACAGTCTGGAGGCTGTGGCAGAGAGGAGGATGGTGGACAAAATAAACTCCATATTGGACAATCCTGCCCACCCACTTCATGAGGAACTGTGGCGAATGGGAAGTTCATTCAGCCACAGACTAATTCCTCCTAAAGCCAAGACTGAAAGATTCAGGAAGTCTTTTGTGTCCACGGCCATAAGACTCTATAATTCCTCAATATAAACAATAACACACACACACACACACGCACACACACACACACACACACACACACACACACACACACAAGCATGTACGCACACACACATACACACACACACTCACGCACACACACACACAAACCCCCCCAAATAAATAGTTAATTACTTTATTAAATACTTTATGAATTACTATTAATCAATATAATTTAAATAATCTCAAATTTAATAACTGCTGTAACAACTGAATTTCCCATTGGGGATTAATAAAGTACTTCTTCTTAAATAGAAAGCAAACAGCACATGGTAAAATTCATAAAACATTGGACAATGATAATATTCTGCTTAAAAAAATAAGGTGGTTCACAAATGATTGATGAAGTCACCTTGCCTACCCAAATAAGTCTTTTTAAGTTTTTAAGGATGACAACTGCATCTTTCACTCCTGTTTCAACAATAAAAAGTCATATATTCACCTGTTTTTCTAAATACTAATTTGTGTCACATGTCACAGGTACTTGTCCTTTTGCAAACTAGTTTACACTTTAACACTCCCACACATTGCATAAAGCTTTGGCTCTGCTGTAAGCATACGATTCCTTCTCATTTGCTGCCGGCTGCCACAAAAAAAATGAATGGAGTTTCCATGGAGACGCATTATTTCATTACACTACCATTTGCTTTACTTATTTGTTCCTGGTGGTTCTTACCATTTTTCCCGTTATCTTAGAATTCCACTGGGAGAGACCCATTAAGGTGTGGGGGTTGTTGCATAATCTGCATGTGTTTTATTCATGGATGTGAAAATATACAAAGGATGGTAACTTTGAGGTTGTTTTAATGTATAATTTAAATGGGATTATGAATAATTTGTGGTCTTTGCAAGCATTTCCCTCTGTCCTCCTGGCCCTTCTCTGTGGCCTGATGATTGACAGCGTACTTTATGCTTTATAACTACAGCTGCTGATAAGGTTGTCTCAAGAGAAATGATTGGTCAGGTGGATTGTTTTGAGGAAATATTCACCCTCTCTTGCCCTTTGCCTCACTGCCCTGATCACGCTAAATGTGCTTGACTGCTTCAACAGCACCCTGGCGTCACAGTAATCTGAATGAGGGGCGGATCTACTGAAGATGAGTGAAAGATAGCAGATACAGCAGATGACCTTTCAATCTGTTTAGAGCTGAAGAAGTCTAAAGTCAGATTTGTTTGTCAAGACTGTCTACTCTCTTCTTATACTTTTAGTAAGCTTACAAGATGTGTGTGTGTGTGTGTGTGAGGGTGCGTGTGTGTGTGTGTGTGTGTGTGAGAGTGTGTGAGAGAGAGTGAGAGTTTGTGATCCAGTATTTGATACCAGAAAAAAAGATTTGAAGGGCAGTGTTACCACAGCATATCAATGCTGATGTTCCTCATGTCGTCAGAGGCACAGAGGTGTTTATGATTATGAGATAGCTGGGAAGGTCAAACAGAGCAGCTGTTGCATCATGTTTTTTAATTGTCATGCAGAATTTATGTTAGGATCCTAGGGTTGTGTTTCCGGTTTTGGTTTCTTATTTTGGTTACTTCCTGTTTTCTGTTCTGTGTTAATCCCAGGTAGCTTTGTTTCGTTAGTATGATTACTTTCACCTGTGTCCTTGGTTCTGTGTATATATGTCCCCTGCATTCCTTTGTTCTTTGTCGGAGGATTAATAATGTCCCATGTTCGCTGCATGTTTGGTTATCCAGATTAACCTGCTGAGAAGAGAGAACCACACCCACATTCGCTCACTCAAGGATAGGAGGAGAGACCATAAACTAAACTAAAACATGTGACAAACCAGACATGAAGGGCCCTGACAGTACCCCCCACCATCTACAGAGTAGACCGGTACACCCCACATGGGGGGTTGGCTCCCCGGTTGGAGCAAGTGGGCTGATGACCATGGGCTTGCGCAGGGAAACATGGAACATTATCAATGCTCCAACAAAGAACAAAGGAATGCAGGGGACTTATATACACAGAACCAAGGACACAGGTGAAAGTAATCATACTAACGAAACAAAGCTACCTGGGATTAACACAGAACAGAAAACAGGAAGTAACCAAAATAAGAAACCAAAACCGGAAACACAACCCTAGGATTCTAACAATTTGTTTTAGAAACAACTACTATTGATCTGCAGTTGCATATACAGTAATGGAGGCAGTTATGTCTCATTGCATAAACTAAATAAATTATTGAATTGATTAGAGTTTTTTTCCACTGTTGCTGTCTGCATCATTATTATTGGCATGTTTGATGAAATAGTACGATATTAATGCCAACTCAAGATATCAACCATGTCTACAGTACTGTATTCTATTATGAAAACTATGTACACTAGCGGCAGAGCTTTACTGTGTATTCTGCAGTTCTTGCATTTGCACACATAAATGCTTTTGAGTTGTAGAAATGCAGCTCTCCTACCTCAGTCCTCCGAGATAGTGGGACTGGCACCTTGGTTAAATCAGGTCAGAAAAGGTGTACATATAATAGCACATCTGACATTATTAAATGTTATAACACTTTGAAATGGAACTGTGAGTTCAAAGAGCAATATTTTGTTTTTCTCCCAAAACCACCCCTAATGGGTGCAATCACCAAAATTTAGTGACCTATTCAGCTCAGAAGACAGGAACCAGTCGTTCCCACAACACATGATTTATTGAAAATGAGCTATAAAGTTATGTGCTGTTTCAGTCACACACGTCAACCCTCAGTGGCATCTAACTAGAAATGACAAAGAGGCAGCAGAGCATCAGCCTGAAGACTAACAAATATTTTAATTCAGAACTAGCTCAGAAAATACTGTTGATTAAAATGCTGGTGTCAGACAATGATTAGAAAAGTTCCTTTCAAATGTAATCCAGTAAACATTGCTGCTTAATAACATTTAAGTACCTTTTGGTTGACTCTTAAACTCAATACATAATGTTGCTCATGTCAGTTTCATATATTTTTTGATTATGTAACACATAGGATTGTCTGATCTTTTACAATAAAAATGTGTGCATCAGAATTATTACAAAAATGCTACAGTGACTATTATTTTTCTGGAAGGAAAGCTTTTACTGTGGTGACATGCAGGAGTGCTCTAACATACCTGCAATAAATCCTTAAAAAAGATTCTGCTCTCCTACTTCTTAAGATTACATTACTGCCCTTGTCGTAGAAATTATTATTCTCAAAAACAGACACAAGTGTGATGAATCATCTCAGGTTTAATTTCGTGCACACAGAGAGAAGTTCTTTACAAAGTTCTCTGTCCCCCTCCCAAACATTCAGGTTTATATAGCTTGACAAAAAGGGGTGGACTCATAGTGGGAAAGACCCCACATTTGTTCAGGTGTCCTCTATCTTCAGGCCTTTACCAGCACTAAAACAAATTGTTGGCAGTTATTTACAGGCCTCTAAAACACTAAAACCCTAAAACCATGCATTCTTTAGCCCAACACATTTAAGTGACCCTTTGACCACCTGTTCCATGTTGTGTACAACCACACCCTTAACCCATTCAATATTAAGGTGTTTATAGAATCTACAGTTTATGACCATTTTTTATTGTAAGCTGCAGTAAATCATGGATATAGATGCAGTGTGACTTAAGGAATACTATAATTATTTGATTTGTGATTCAAATGTCCTTTGTCTCTACCAGTGTAACTAGTAATTCTAAATACCAAGACTGCAAACTGTCCAACAGCACAAGCTAGAATCGACAATGAAGAGGTCTTGCAGATGCACCTTTCCTATTATTAATGCAGCAATGAAGATTGGACACGTATCACTGGCCACTTAAGTATTGAAAGGTGACAGGAAATGCTGTTAGCCATACCTAATGAAAGATGTGATAGTTTACAAAAATATAGAATACGTACTGTTATTTTGAAACTGCTTCTTTGGTTTCTCAGAACAGCCTGGTAATTTTTTTTCAACATTATACAAACAAGATAATGTATTTCTCAGATGCAGATTCATTTATTACTGTAATCATCTGTTTACTGTCCTCGCAAAGAGTGAAACTTCTTCTATGCTAGACAGTTAGATAACAGGTGAGTAGGAGGTCCTCCAATAAACACAAGGCTTAACTTTTCTTGGAAGTTTAATGAAGGCTCACTTTCATAACAGTACGAATCAAAATACAGTAATATACAATTTAAAGTTTCGAATAAGAATATGCTGAGTCACAACAGCAATCATCACAATTATCCATAATAGTGCCGAATTAACTATATGTTATCTCTAATTTGTTATCTCTAATCTCTAAACCTTCTGGTGGTATTGTGTATGTATCCCAGGACTATTTTACTGTCGGTGAAAAAGTTGACGGCATCCACATTAATGTCGATCTCATTTCTAACTAGCTAATATACTTCCACAGCCAAAACTGCTGCACATAACTCTAGCCGTGGGACAGTGTGAGCAGGCCGTGGGGCTAGTTTTGATTTTCCAATAATGAATCTGACGTAGCTCTGACCTTCACTGTCAATGACTTTCAGGTAAACAACAGCTCCAATTGCTATTGTGGATGCATCTGAGAAGATGCAAAGCTCCCTTCTCCGAGCTGAAGACTGTGACAATGGAACATAGCACCTTGCTATTTGGAGATGTTGGAGATCCTTCAAAGATTTTTTCCACCTATTCCATTGCTCCTCCTCTTTAGAAGGAAGTGGTTCATCCCAGTCTTTGTTCTCAGTTGAGAGTTCTCGAAGTAGGGCCTTTCCTTGCATAGTTATAGGAGCCACAAATCCTAAAGGGTCATACACACTGTTCACAATGGACAAAACACCTCTCTTGGTGTATGGCCTTTCCTCCTGGGACACTTGGAATGTGAAACTGTCTGTTTCCAGGTTCCACAGGACTCCTAGACTGCGCTGCAGGGGAAGATCATCTAATCTAAGGTCCAAGTCTTTCAAATCTTTGACTCGTTCATCAGCTGGAAAAGCTTCCATTACCTTGTGACTGTTGGATGCTATTTTATGCAGTTTCAAGTTGGACTCTGCTAACATCTTTTGAGTTTTCTTTAAAATGTCAACAGCCTCTTCATGGGTGGGGGCAGATGCAAGTCCATAAACATAAGACATAAAAATGTCTTATAACGAACTGCTTGGCATCAGAGCCGTGTTCTCTCTCACCTTCTGCAGCAGCACGCCACATGCAATAAATAGCCACCGCTGGTGATGGGCTATTTCCAAACACATGAACTTTCATCCTGTAGTCCCTCACATTCTTGCTGAGGTCATTGTCTTCATACCAAAGAAATCTAAGGTAGTCTCTGTGATCTTCTCTTACTACAAAACAATAAAACATTTGTTGAACATCAGCTGTGAATGCTACAGGCTCTTTTCTGAAACGCAAGAGAACCCCTAAAAGTGTGTTGTTTAAATCAGGGCCACTTAGCAGTACTTTGTTCAAAGAGACTCCTTCATATTCTGCACTTGAATCAAACACCACTCTCAACTGGTCAGGTTTCTGGGGGTGGTATACACCAAATGATGGCAAGTACCAGTGTTCCTTATGTTCCGTTAGGAGAGGTACAGGCTCTGTGTGATCATTATCAAACATTTTCTACATGAATTCTATGTACTGTCTCTTCATTTCAGGTTTCTTGTCCAGTGTTTTTCTAAGAGAACTAAGACGCTTGATTGCTTGTTATCTGTTACTTGGAAGGCGCTGTCTGGGGGAGCGAAATGGTAAGGGTGCTACCCAGTTCTTTGCTTGATTTTGAAAAACTTCTCTATTCATTATATCAAGAAAGGTTTGATCATCCACTGACAGCGCTAGCTTGTCGTCATCCCTTGTCTTGTGAAATACTGTATATCCCAGTGTGTCCACACTCCTGCTAAAGCATCCATCCTGAGTACGCGAGGCTGAAGAACAACTGAGATCTGATGATGTGGTGTTGAATATCTCCTTCACCTGCATTCTGTTTGAGCATGGACTGACCTGTTACTCTGTTCATCCAGCACTGCATACATTCTCCTAGCTTTTTCCCTTTGTCCAGCAGGATATACTGTCACCGAGCTGATTTTGGAGCAAGAGTACTGGCTATTTGCATTTCCACAAATCTCTGTGCATTTAGATGTAACTGGTGTAGATGTTTCACGCATCTCCCCGCCATCATCTTTTTCCTCTTCTTGGTTGTCTTTTGTAGGAGGAGGACCAGGATGTAGTGCTGAAATGTGTTTTTCACTTCCACATTCCATACACTTGACTGCTACTCTGCAGTCTTTTGCTACATGCTCAGTTGACCCACAACACCTGTAACAAATGTGTTTCTCCTTTAGGAATATCTTCCGCTCTTCAATCAGTTTAGCTCTAAAGCTCCTACATTTCTTGAGAGGATGGGGCTTTCTATGTATAGGGCATTGCTTGTCAGGGCTTTCTATTGTCTGTTTGGAAGTACTTTGAAGACTTGGAGACTCTTTTGGAACATCTGTTTTATGCACATTTACAGAGGTTCTGTTCCCACCTTTTGTGTATCTCTCAGTTTTTAAGCTCTGGTTGCTGAGAGTTGTAAAAGCAAAACTGGGATCATTCCTTACTTTTGCCTGTTGTCTTACAAAGCTAGAGAAGCAACTGAAAGGGGAAAATGCAACTCCATATTCTCCTTATACTTGGATCCTACAACAATCCACTTCTCCTGCAAGCTGTAGGGCAACTTCTCCACAATTGGATTTACTCCACGAGCTGTGTCCAAATACGACAAACCTGGTAGATATCCACCCAATTTGGCACACTCTATTTCCTGAAGAACATCACCTAGCTCTCTTAGCCTGACATTATCTTTGTTGGTAAGTTTAGGAAAATCTTCAACCTTTTTCAGCAGTGCATGTTCAACTACTTCTGGTGACCCATAACACTCTGGTAATCTTTGCCAAACTAGGCTGAGTGCTGCTGTGGCGTTGAACACATGCACAGAGCGAATTCTCTTTGCCTGTTCTGAGGATTCCACACCAAGCCATTTTATTATTAAATCTAATTCTTCCCTGGCTGAAAGGTTGAGGTCTTTAGTAACACTTTGAAATGACGCCTTTCAAGACCAGTAATTCTCTGGCTTGTCATCAAATTTCAGAAGCCCAGCACTCAACATTTCCCGACGAATTAGATATTTTGTTTTGTCTTGCACACCTTGAGGTTCAAATGAAGACTCCCTTAGTGAATAAAATGGCTGTCCTACTGATCCTGAGGAGAACATTTTCTTTTCAGACTCCTCATTTGTTTGGTGATGTTTCACATTAGCTTCTCCTTTTTCTGCAACTTGGATTTTTCCATCATTAAGAATGTCTGCTTCACATGCCTCACGTGCCATTTTGTGGCATTGTTGTGGATCAGCCTTAAATGGAATTTCCTCAGAGCATGCTTTAGAGTGCTGTTGGACATATTCAAAGGTGTGCTCAGCAGGACTGATGGGTAAGTCTATTAAGTCTTGACTAAGTTCACTCTTTCTCATCTTCTTCATAGGCAGCAGCTTCAGCTGTTGTGGCAGCAACAGCTCTTTGGCTTTGTAGAATATGAAGGCTGGCTTCAAGATCAGCTTTTTGCTTAATAATACTGGCTTCTTTTTCTGCATATGCAAGTTGGGCGCGTGCAGCTTCTGCTTTAGCACAGGCTTTTATTGCTGAGGAACTAGCTGAGGAGAATCGACTTAATTGCCTTGACACCTTTACTAAGCTCTTGCTGCGGAGCTGGCTTATACTGCTTGCCTGACTGTAGACTCATTTTTACCGCATTATTTTGTTAGGTTGTGCCCGCTGTGCAGTTGTCCTTTTACTTTACTGTCCTCGCAAAGAGTGAAACTTCTTCTATGCTAGACAGTTAGATAACAGGTGAGTAGGAGGTCCTCCAATAAACACAAGGCTTAACTTTTCTTGGAAGTTTAATGAAGGCTCACTTTCTGTAAAACTGAACACAAATAACAATACGAATCAAAATACAGTAATATACAATTTAAAGTTTCGAATAAGAATATGCTGAGTCACAACAGCAATCATCACAATTACAATGCCAAATTAACTATATGTTATCTCTAATTTGCAGTGTTTAAAAAGGTGATAAAATAAATACTTACGGACAAATAATGTCCAAGGCAACAACGTAATAAAGAAAATTAGCAGCAGGCGATCTGTTCTTTATCGTGTGTCAGTAACTCTGAGGGGATTTCCAGCTCTAAAACTGCTGCTGCTAACTGACCAGAAGGGGGCACTGCAATACACAAAACTCTATGCATACAACAATTGAAAGTTTTTAGCAGTTATAAATGCACTCAAACAGAGGGCAGAACAATCTGTTTGGTGTTTATAACAACAGGACATTTGAGTCCAACAATGTGTGCTTATTGTAATCATTGTGCAACATTGTGCTTCATTAAATGTCTAATAGTTTTTCAACAACAGCAGAGCACACAAGAGTATGTCAAACTTTCAGTACATACACAATACCTTTTGGTTAGTTTGGGTTTTTTTTATGAGATTTGTTTGACACTAACAAAAATAATATCACTAGACCTTTATGATTTTTTTTCACATATAAGGACAATGTGTCTGCACTAAAAATAGGGTTACATACAGAATGTTATTTTGTGACTATAACCAGTGTAGGTACCTGCTGCTATATTGGTCCCTATATCACTTATAATGATATTAAAATGTACCTCAAGTACTGAGTCTTTAGTGAGGGACTAGTTATATTAAATACTACTTTTCCTGCATGTCATACAACAGAAACTGAGTGGAAAAGTCAAATTAGTAAAGGTAAGCAAGCAAACTGTGTTATCTCTAATGAAATGTTTGTCATTGGCGTTGATGTCTAAAGACAAATGAGAAAAATGTAAAGAAAACTGAAAAGGAAATGGAATGCATTAACAAAATTGTTGCCCTGCACCATGTATCATATTAAAAGCCCACTGCAGTGTATGTCGCTTTAACAAGGGGTCAGCAGTTAAATGAACTTTTGTTCATTTTACTGAGAGAATCCTTCATCTGCATTGAGCTAGAAGTAATCAAAGTGTGGTGGGGCATTGAAGATTGATGCCAAAGAATTCCCAGACCTCTTTCCTCTGCTTTTTAGCCTCCTTCATTCATCTATAAACACTCTGTCTTCCTTCCTGCCTTGGTGTTTTCAACTGTTGTGCTATGTGTCTCTGCCACACAAAGCCTTTGAGCCTTTTCTGCCACCTTATCTGTCTTTCCTCCTCTCTAGGACTCTTCATATCTTAATATCCATCTATCACATTCTTCATTTGTCTTTCTTTCTCAGTCTTTTCTTGAATCTGCTTTATAGCTCTATAGATATATATATATATGTATATATAGATATATATACACTGTCTAAAAAAGACAATTCCACAATTGCTTGGATATGTGTGAGGTATTCAGACTTAATTATATTTATAAAACATTCAATTAACAATCACCAGTAACACTAGGAATGATTACATTTTTGTGCTGGCTGTACAAGAAAATGAGATAAAATATCCTATATACTTTTCTGTCAGTGCATTATTGCATCATCACCTAATTAATTCTGTATTTTTTAAGTCACATCTCTGATCATATTACACATGCTTCTTGTCATGCAGTGTTGGTTAACTTGCCGTGTATTAATTATTAAAAAGAGCTTATTTTTTCTGTCCAATTATTTTGTTATTTTGTTTATTAGCATATTCACTGGATTTAACATTCATGGACAAAGTTATCGCTCTTTGTGTTTGTTACCACCACATGGCTATCTATTAAAGCATTTTACATTTTAGCAAACCTAAAAATGTTCTTTACTGTATATGCTACTCAAAAGCAACAGCAAAAGCATTTGGTACGTGACATGATGCAGGACATGTTTTAGCTGTTTAAGAACACTTTAAACTGCATCTGACCACAAAGTCACAACATATTTGTACTGAGTCTTTTTGCAGAATATTTATGAGCAATATCTTTTGTTTGTTTTGCCTACAGTGTCTAAGGCCCACCAGAAACAGCACTGGGCTGTGAGTTGATTTAGGTGTAGTGGCCACAACTAGAATTACAGGGCTGTAAAACAATAAATGCATTTTTGTTAAGGGTACAGACTCCAGCATCACAGCATCCCACTTGAAATGTCAGTCTAAGCCATTACATACAGTAAAAATTTTAAAAAAAAAAGAAGGACCAGTTATTTTTTGTGTGATTTATATGTGGGGAGTTAGAAAAACGCGAGCCGAGAAGAACGCTGATGTGCATTCTCTATGTGCCCAGAAAGTGTTTTGCAAATCACCATAAGTGCCTATATGTCTGTCTTGTTTGGTGAAACCTGAGTTGATAAAAGGAAACTTATACTTTTCAAAAAACAAGAAGTGGGGTACTCCCTGGGAAGAACACCAGTCTATTATGTTTGGAAGGTAGTACAGTACACAAAAAGTAATAATTATTACATTTTAGACATTAAATTATATTACACCATTATGATACTATTTTAATACTATTCACTAATTATATTATAAGCTTTTAACTTGACATCATTTTCTGTTTATCCTTCATTTTCTGGTTGGACTGCAGGTTGTTTGAACCTGTAATCATCTGAACAATCCTCTCATAAAATGACAAGTGAAAATGTATACTGTACACTGCATTTTTAGGCTGTTTTAACTGTTGGTTGTTTGTTTTTAACCCTTAGCTGTTATTGATTGGGCAGGTTATTTAGTTTTTGATGGTGGACTTCGGTGAAAGAGAGCGTAAAAAGGATTGTTAAACTTGATTGTATACCGTGACACTAGCTGGGAGGTTTTAAATAGCTGACAGACATGCACATAACACATACCCAGTCTTCTTCATGCCGTTATCCTCCTCACCCTGGTGATGTTTAATTATGCTAATTAAAACCTTTAGTGAACCCAGAGCTGGGTTTACTGAGCAAAACAAGACCACACACTCACACACTCTCCCTCTTCCTCTCCGTCGCACACAATCTCTGGGTTTACACCCCAACTCACACACAAGCAAACACAGATCCAGTAGTTAATACTATGCCTCAATCCAACTTGCATTCTCTAAGGCACATTACTGTGTCTAAATGCAGCATAGCACCCTGAGGTGCTTTTACTCTTCATAATTGTGTGCTGAAAGGCTCTGGTCAGTCACTTAGCCCAAGTAGCTTTTAACCACATTTATCACATTTCCTTTTAATTCCAGCAGTAATGTAGCATCAATTACCCTGAGACAAAAGAGCAGTCTTGATCGGACCCAGAGGGCTGATATTAGGCTTTTCAACACACTATGCCAGAGTTATCTATAGAGAGGTCTCTGTACAGATTGCACGTCAACATGCATTATTCTAAATGTACAGAAATTTTGGTATGCCCATCCTATTAGTACTGTATAGCATAGCAAGCTAACTGATGTCCATTTGTCTTTGACTTTGTTGTCCTTGTGCTTGCTTTAAACAACCAAATTTCTGACAAAGAGGGAAGAATTCACTCCCCTGTGGATATGCTGATATAATACATCCCCCTCTGTAATTTGAACGAGGCTTTTACAATAAACCAAACATTGTTCAGAAAAAAGACTGCCCTTGCTAAACATCTCTTCCAACAACTGATACGAACTGGCAAAACACTGCATTGACTAATCAAATACATGCAGGCAGTCTGAATGCTGATTGCCAATCACTGTGATCACTTTGCAGTATTTCAGGATTCTGTGTTTTAGTTTCTGACATGCCTTCAAACTCTTTAATTTGTTACTCAAACTGAATCTCTGTGTCCAATTTCACGGTCGTATTGGTGACAGACAGACTTTGCATTTAAATTGTGCCATTTTTGGTTTAAATCCTCAGTCACTGTTTGGGGTTAGCTGTAGGACCAGAACCAAGAAGAGATTTACTTTTCGACAAGTTAGGTTAGTTAGTTTATTTTTAAAAACCATCAATTTCCCATTGATTGTGATATGAGGAATCGGTGTCCTTTAAAAAAAAAGCATGGGAAACAGCCAGCACTAGCAAATGGAGTTTGACTTCTATGTCGTTTTGTCCACTCTGCTTCTCTTTACATGGTCAGAGAAGTGGCTTTGGAGTCAACATGTATGGTATTTAATGTTTGTTTTTCATGATCAGGAATATTTTTGGGAAAGTGTGGAACTTTATCTGGGAGTATAATGCAGTATTTGATTTGGAAATCCAAAAATATGTGAAAGAAAATACGATGTGTGTTTTAGGTGACATCATGGCATACAGGAAGGTTTGTGACACCCAGGCTGGCCCAATGGTTGGTGAGGTTCTCCACTGTTCTGGTGATCTGGATCTTGACTGGGACCTGGACAAGGAGCAGCTACAGGAGCCAGAACCCAGCATGGACCGCATGCAGATCCAACATGTAGACTGTCAGATATCAGGTATGATATGCCTACTTGGGTATAATGCTTGTGCCCTACATCTACAGTGGGTACGGAAAGTATTCAGACCCCTTTAAATTTTTCACTCTTTGTGTCATTGCAGCCATTTGCCAAAATCAAAAAAGTTCATTTTATTTCTCATTAATGTACACTCAGCACCCCATCTTGACAGAAAAAAACAGAAATGTAGAAATTTTTGCAAATTTATTAAAAATGAAAAACTGAAATATCACATGGTCATAAGTATTCAGACCCTGTGCTCAGTATTGAGTAGAAGCACCCTTTTGAGCTAGTACAGCCATGAGTCGTCTTGGGAATGATGCAACAAGTTTTTCACACCTGGATTTGGGGATCCTCTGCCATTCTTCATTGCAGATCCTCTCCAGTTCTTTCAGGTTGGATGGTGAACGTTGGTGGACAGCCATTTTCAGGTCTCTCCAGAGATGCTCAATTGGGTTTAGGTCAGGGCTCTGGCTGGGCCAGTCAAGAACGGTCACAGAGTTGTTCCGAAGCCACTCCTTTGTTATTTTAGCTGTGTGCTTAGGGTCATTGTCCTGTTGAAAGGTGAACCTTCGGCCCAGTCTGAGGTCCTGAGCACTCTGGAAGAGGTTTTCTTCCAAGATATCTCTGTACTTGGCCACATTCATCTTTCCTTGAAGTGCAACCAGTCGTCCTCTCCCTGCAGCTGAAAAACACCCCCACAACATGATGCTCCCACCACCAGGGATTGTATTGGGCAGGTGATGAGCAGTGCCTGGTTTTCTCCACACATACCACTTAGAATTAACGCCAAAAAGTTCAATCTTGGTCTTATCAGACCAGAGAATCTTATTTCTCATAGTCTCGGAGTCCTTCATGTGTTTTTTGGCCACCTCTATCCTGGCTTTCATGTGTCTTGCACTGAAGAGAGGCTTCCGTCGGGCCACTCTGCCATAAAGCCCCGACTGGTGGAGGGCTGCAGTGATAGTTGACTTTGTGGAACTTTCTCCCATCTCCCTACTGCATCTCTGGAGCTCAGCCACAGTGATCTTTGGGTTCTTCTTTACCTCTCTCACCAAGGCTCTTCTCCCACGATTGCTCAGTTTGGCTGGACGGCCAGGTCTAGGAAGAGTTCTGGTCGTCCCAAACTTTTTCCATTTGAGGATTATGGAGGCCACTGTGCTCTTAGGAACCTTGAGTGCTGCAGACATTCTTTTGTAACCTTGGCCAGATCTGTGCCTTGCCACAATTCTGTCTCTGAGCTCCTTGGGCAGTTCCTTCGACCTCATGATTCTCATTTGCTCTGACATGCACTGTGAGCTGTAAGGTCTTATATAGACAGGTGTGTGCCTTTCCTAATCAAGTCCAATCAGTTTAATTAAACACAGCTGGACTCCAATGAAGGAGCAGAACCATCTCAAGGTGGATCAGAAGAAATAGACAGCATGTGAGTTAAATATGAGTGTCACTGCAAAGGGTCTGAATACTTATGACCATGTGATATTTCAGTTTTTCTTTTTTAATAAATTTGCAAAAATTTCTACATTTCTGTTTTTTTCTGTCAAGATGGGGTGCTGAGTGTACATTAATGAGAAATAAAATGAACTTTTTTGATTTTGGCAAATAGCTGCAGTGACTCAAAAATTGAAAAATTTAAAGGGGTCTGAATACTTTCCGTACCCACTGTATGTGTCTAGCCATTATAAATATCTTTTTTTTTCAAAATCCATTGTTAAAAATAAATTTTACAACTCATAATAAATATTTGTGTGGTAATGTATTTTACTTAAAGCAATACACTGTATTAATGAAGAGGAGGCAATTACATCTCATATTAATGACATTAAATGACTACCGTCTGATTGATGTCAAGATAGTTAACACAATGAGATTGTGAATTATTTATCAGTTTCCCACGTTAATGAGAATCTCACAGCTCATAAATGTAAAAATTATAGTAAGGATTATAAATATATTGCTCAAATCAGGTACTGTAGTTAATGTTAATTCTGATTTATGTTGTGTAATTGTTTATTACAGCATTTGCAGCTATGATCTATTTTAATGTAATAAAGATGGATTTGTTTACACATCTCGCATTCAGCATGAATGATTGTGGATCTTTTCTGATGCGTCAACTAACATCTTTATTGTGCACATGATCTTTGTGTAACTTAAGGCTGAAATGGGTGGTTTTTTGTCCTGCCAAAGAAATGTGTGTCCCATATTCTGAACAACTTGTTATTGTGGGGAAAAAAACATTATATATTTAATGTGTGAAGTTAGCAGCTGAAAAAGAAAGAACCTTAAAAGTGCCCTTAAGTTAGACTTGATTTCCTCAGCTTTGAGGGACTGTTGAATTGTGTCTCGATTCCTTTGCCAGTGGTAGTTTATCCATCCTCACAAATGCCTTCTGAAAAAAAGGTTTATTCTATCAAACTTTTAAGTAGCCTATTAGAAAATGACAATTTTAAAACATCTGATCCCACAAGTATCCATGATAATGTTGATTATGATTTTCCAGAAATAGTACGCCATGGTGCAATGGTGGTGAAACAGATGGGTTTTGGCTTAAATGTTATCACTTCATCACTTTCAGGGTGTTCAGACCCTTGCCCTGACCCTGACCCTGAGCTGATGGAACCCATCCAGTCATCTGTCTCAGTTTCACCACATGGACGATTTGAACGACTCCAAGAGGATCCCAACTACATTTCCCACTTCACCAGGGCTTCGGGCCATAAAGGTCAACGACGACTCCACTGTTTCCTGCTCAGGTAATTCAGTTGCTACTGAGGTAGCCTTAGAACTCAAGCCAGGAATTCCTTGCCACAATTACCAAAGAGGTCATATTTACAGGGCATTTAGTAAACACAACTGTATAAAAAAACCCACCAAAATAGACTTTTTAAAAAATTCACCAGTAAGAATGAGCTGCGTTATTGTGCTATAAACAAAGCAATTTGGAGTACTATGAAGGTCTGAAACTCAAAGTACGCAAGTAGAATATCAATACTTCACAGCACCTCACATACTGTTAACTCTTGTTGCCTTGGATTAAAATATGTCGATCAGCCTTGTGATTGTCAGAAATTTTTTTAACAATAAATATGCGAGAAAATACTGTTAGTAAGGATTTATGTCTTATTATGTCTAAAACTGTGCATTTTGATGTACACTGTGCCTGCAAGTATAATCAAAATATGCCTTGTTTATTTCTGGATGGCCCCTTGCCATTAATCGTCTTTGCATATCTGACTGCCTTTTTATGCAAATATTTCTGTTTTGTCCTGATAGACATTGAAAAATATTCACAGACACCCATCCACTTGACAGTCTCTGCCAGACTGGAAAGGTTGCATGCTTCCTAGGCAAGCACCTCTGCAGGGTGCTTGAAGTCAAGCTCTGAATGACACTTTAGGCATTGAGTGACTAATACCAACTGACTCAGCTGTTTTGAAAAAGTAATAGCAGTCTATCAAATGTCAAGGGCATCAAACAGGGACAAGTACTGTCTCACTGTTGAGATGTTAAAAGTAACTGGAGGACTTTGTTGGTCCCCCCCCCCCCAAAAAGAAAGGTTAGTGAGTATTCATTCAAAAATCACTTGAATAATTTATCTTCCATATTCTTCATAGGTACTTCCTGGCAGGGTTAGGAATTTTTGTCCTGGGTCTCCTGATTGGCTGGTTCACTCACACACCTACCATCAAGCCACCAGTTCCTCCGTCTGACAGCTCTGACCTGCTGGAGGATCTGCTGAGAGGAATCACAGCTGACAAGATAAATGCCCTCCAGAGGTAAGCATCCATTTAAAATAAATAAATAAATAAATAAGCCAGTCAGAGGTGTGTGACATTGAGGAGACCCACTTAGTCTAAAGTCCTTTTCAGCTTATGCTGGCCTGAGTAGGTGATGGGTGCTGAGTGGTTGCAGCAACTTGTTGAATAGAAAAGTATGGAGACATAGGTGAATTGTTTAAATGTACCTGTTTTATTGTTTTTGCCTCAAAGAGAACTGACAGGCCTGTTTGTGGATGAGCAAATGTACAGGCACTGCAGTAGTTAAATACTTATAATCTGTTACACCAGGTTTCATGTATGAAGTCAAGGATTTATTAAACATGGAGCACACCACCATCCACCCGCTACTACTAATACTATTTAGGGTCATGGGGACCTGGTGGAGCCTATCCCAGCTCTTTTTGGGTGAAAGGCAGGGGTTCACCCTGGACAGGTCACTAGTCCATCACAGGGCCACATAGAGATGAACAACCAAACACATTCACATCCGCTTATATGGATAATTTAGAATCACCAATCAACCTGACATACATGTTTTTAGACTCTGGGAGGAAACTGGAGTACTTGGAGAAAACCCATGCAAGCATGGGGAAAACATGGAGACTCCACACAGAAAGGCCCCTGTCAGGTTTCATACCAGGGACCTTCTTGCTGTGAGGCTCCCACACTTTAAAACTCAGCTTAATGCATTATTAGTAAATAAATTAATAAATTATATATTGTTCATAATAACTTAGCATTAAAATGCAGGAATAAAAAAAAAAAATTAAAAAAATTTCACTTCTAACCCCTATGGTTGGTGTGTGTGTCTTCCTCAATCTCCTCTACCAGAGGCCTGGGAGTTTGAGGGTTCTTCGCAGTATCTTAGCTGTTCCTAGAACTGCGCTCTTCTGAACTGAGAGCTCTGATGTTGTTCCTGGGATCTGTTGGAGCCACTCTCACAGTTTGGGGGTCACAGCCCCAAGGGTGCTGATTACCACGAGGACTACTGTTGCCTTCACCTTTCCCATCTTTTCTAGCTCTTCTTTAAGCCCTTGGTATTTCTCCAGCTTCTCATGTTCCTTCTTTCTGATGTTGCTATCACTTGGGATTGCTACATCTACCACTATGGTTTTCTTCTGCTGTTTGTCCACCACTATTATATCTGGTTGGTTAGCCATCACCAGTTTGTCGGTCTGTATCTGGAAGTCCCACAGGATCTTAGTTCGATCATTCTCCATCACCTTTGGAGGTGTGTCCCTATATATTATCACTGCTACAAAAAAGCCCCAAAAATTGTGAAGGATATTTGTGGTTTCCAGAAACAGTTATTAGTTAGGTTCTAAGGAAAAATCTGCGAACAACTGAGGCCAAGAAGTCTGAACCGTGACTTCACGGGGGTTGACTGTAGTCACTTTTTTTGCTGCACTGTGCTATACAATATGTTCTTATATTGTGCTGCATATTTGATTTTATTTCCTGTCTTACATCCTAACCCTTGTGTTCGTCTTTTGGCTGTGAAGTTTGAATCTTTTTTCCTCGTAGTAAATTATAGCGAATTTTGCAAAACAACTATTCCACCTGAGAAGGTGTTAATACCTTTTCACAACTACATTTAAATCTGAAAGATAACCTCCAGCTTTGTTTAGTTTCAGCAAGGGACCTCACTATACTACTGACAAATTACACAGCAAAATCGCTAACGTTTTAACACTGGCAATTTGGCCATGTATACACATATAAAGTGCAGCTCCCAATTCATTGTTACAGTACATGTCAGTAAAATGTTTCCAGCACAAAAGTCATTTTTCTGACTATAGCTTTAATTTTATTTACTTAAAGATTTATTATGTGCAGTAATTGCCATCTCAAGCTCTGAGTACAGCCTGAAGTCATGTCTCCTACATGAAAGCACAGCATTGATCACTTATGCCAACCTTCCCTGTAGTATCTGAATTTTACAGTAGGAAAAGGTAGAATGTCATTCCTTCAAAAAGTATGTTATATCAGAATATAAACAATCAAATATGTTACTTAATACTGTAACATAACAACAAATAGACACAGCAGGTTGGTGGGGCCAGTAACTGCACATTAGCAATATACAGCTCTAGGACCAGGGACACCTGCAGAAGATACAGAGAGAGAGAGAGAGAGCACAAAGTAGGGGAGAGAGAGAGCACAAAGTTAGTGACATTCAATGTTGGAATATACATGTGAGGGGGGAGGAGAGGAGGGGACGGGAGGAGAAGGAACCAAACCATTGCCACACAATCACACAATAATCAAAGTCTACAGCAAACACTGACCACAGGGCTTTTTCTTTACTTTAGTTTCTAAGTACACATTCATTATAGTATAGGATACGGTATGGTCTGTGCATGCACAGGCTGCAGACATTAAAGTGTAGCACATGCCATGCTACAGTACAAATGACAAGTACAAGTGGCAACTTAATAGAGCCTGTATAGCTGTGACCACAATCTTTTGTTTTCAATAAGTATTTTGATTTAGTTATTTGAACTTAAACAAGCCTTATGCAAATTATTAAGTGGCAAAGAGGTAAGAAAACAGAGGTTTGCACTTTTAATCTACAATTACTATTGTCAATAGTCTGTGTTGTTTCCTTCTAGCCAGGCACTAATCGAATTGTATTGGAAAAAGCAAGAGAAAGACCAGGAAGAAAAAGAGAATGGAAATATGATAAAGACTCTCCAACAGGTAGTAAATCTGTTTTTAAACACTGATCCAAACCATCATCAACCCAAAAGCTTCTGTACTCTCTCCAAGCCAAAGGATTATGGGATACCTGGGTGTATATGGCTCTATGAGATAACTGGCTTTGTCATTGAACTGAGACAGTCATTTTACCATGCTTTCCCTCTCTGATTTTCCTATGCTTTTCATTATTTATTTTCACACATTTATATTTCAGCTTGCCAGAATAACCCTCACCCATATATCCATAACCTCCAAAGACATCTCTACCATCAATGAGGATGATGAAGCTTTTGTTTCTGTTGATGGATGACAGGGAGACAGTTACTAATGAAATTAAAAGTCTATTTTTACCACCTACTAGACCTAAATTAACTAATATATTATTTGCTATAATATATTCATGTGACCTCTGTCTACTGTGTCAAAGACTAGCATTAACTGCAACAAAGACACAGACCAACATTATCTTCTACCCTTGAACCCTGTAGTTGATCTATACTATATAATAAGTCATATTTTCACAATGTACAAGATTAAATTAACTCTCTAACAGACATGTATATCTTTGTGCTGTGAATCTGTAGGAACAATGCATTTAAATTCACATGATATCAGCAGATTTTTAATCTCAGAATTTAGTTTGAAATATTAATGATCAAATTCAAAGTAATTAAATATGGATAAACAACTATTCGTAAATGACTGATTCAATAATAAATCAATTATTATTTTGTTATCTGAAGGGTGACTCCAAACAACAGTGAGTTTGTTTTCAGAAAAAAGACAGCAGAACTACATTTGTGTACTTTATTACTGCAGATACGAGTTCAACATTCTACTGTAATGTGACAATAGTTGAGGCAGCTGGCTCGCCTCAGCAGTCAGTGATTTAGCTTTGATATGTCAGAATAATAAGGTTGTATTGAGGTCAGGTTTGTATACTGATGAAGTAACCTTTATGGGATCTATGAGTCGGACTATGGATCCAATAATTATTTCACAGCAGGGGCCCATGCTGCCAAGTGACCGGGACAAATGAACACCAGCGGTTAAGAGAGGAGTGAGAATAAATTGTACCTACTACTTTTGCTCATAATCTGAAGTTTCGAGTACCCCCATTCATGAGTGGACTTGCAAGTGTGCCAGGGCAACATCCAAATGGCTTTCTGGTTGCTTGCCATTGTAACCACAGAATTGTGTGGGGCCTGTTTCTCTCTCTAAGTGGCTGAAGTTTGCAGGCTGTTTCCGCAGACATGGAAGTAGAACAATTACGAGGTGGCTGTGTTAAGTCTTGGCTTGAGCTAAGAAAAGCCTGTTCAAGACAAACTTTTGAAGAAAATAACAAAACAGCAAAACCTAAGGATAGAATAGGTTTGGATTATTCGTCTAGAAGCACATGGATATTTATGCTATGATATTTATGTCAGTGGTGTCTCATAGCAGGGTGTTACGTACTGAGAAGACAGGACTCAAGTGCTGATTAGGCGAAGGCAAAAAATATTTATTTAAGAAAAAAATTACTGGTGTCACCAGGTTAAATCCTTTCAGGAGGGAGTCTTGAAAGACTGGAAGCAGACAATCCGCCAAGGCAGCAGCTGGGTAGAGGACACAGGTGCTGGAGCCCTGAGAAAACAAAGACAGGTAAGTAGCTCATCAGAGTGTGTGTTCGGGCGAAAGAAGTACCACACTTCATTACCGCATGAGGTAAATGGATGAACTGGCATCACATCCTAGGAGAGCTAGGGTGAGTGATTATGCGCAGTTGAAAATCATCCACACTGCCCGGTCTCCTCACTGCACCTGCTAATTGAATACCCCCCCCCCCCCCCCCCCTTATGGTCGCCACCCATTGACCGCCTGACTTCTTGGGGTGCTGACGGCGAAAAATACTAGTTTAGGGTCCAGGATGGCAGAGCGCGGGACCCACTGGCAGTGAATGAGATATTGGAAGCCCTTCCCTCTCCCTAGGAGCCGTCGGACTGTGTAGGCTGGGACGTCATCGATGATGAGGGGAGGTGGAGGGGGATCAGCTGGGGGGTTTAACGGGCTGGTGGCCACAGGCTCCACCTGCAAGACATGGAATACTGGATGTATTTTCATTGCGGTAGGGAGACTGAGCCAGACCGCCACTGGATTGATTATTCTCTCAATTTTGAAGTGCCCAGTGAATCTGGGCAGCAGTTTTTGGGACTCAATCTTTAAAGGAATGCTCTTAGTTGACAACCAGACGTCCTGGTCTGGTCAATAGGGTGGGGCTGGAACTCGGTGGTGGTCTGCAATTTGCCGGTTCCACTCTGCCGTCCTCCGCAGGTCAGCTCGTATGGCTCGTCACACTCGGCGACAGCGGCGCAGGTGGTGTTGCGGTGAGGGGACTGCCACCTCCTGCTCCTGGGTCTGGAACGGGGGGATTGGTACCCCAGGGAGGCTTCAAAGGGGGTGTGCTCAGTCGCTGAGCTGGGAATTATTAGTATTACTCTATCCAGGCCAGATGTGTGCTCCAGGAAGAGGGACAGGTCACAGTGACACACCGAAGGGCCGCCTCCAGGTCCTGGTTGAGTTGCTCAGTCTGGCCATTGCTTTGGGGGTGGAACCCTGATGACAGGCTGACTGTGGCCCCCAGAGATATGCAGAATGACTTCCACACCTGGGAGGTGAACTGAACCTCGGTCTGTGACGATGTCCTGTGGGATGCCATTGAGCCGGAATACGTGCTGGGTCAGCAAGCCTGCAGTCTCTAGAGCGGTGTGTAGCTTAGAGAGAGGGACGAAATGGGCAGGCTTGGGAAAATGGTCCACAATGGTGATTATAATTGTGTTGCCTTGAGATGGGTGAACAAAGTCCATGGCGAAGCGGGACCAAGGCCGAGAAGGGGTTGGTAGGGACAGGAGTTGACCCACTGCCAGCCATGCGATGACTTCCCCTGGGCACAAACCGAACAGGTTGAGACGTAGTCCCTGACGTCCCGGTCCACAGATGGCCACCAGAATCTCCACTTGACCAGGTCTGTAGTGTGGGCGACCCCCAGGTGGCAGTTGAATCTGGCCCCACCCATTGCAGGACCTGAGAAAAGAGAGAACTTGGCAGAAAGAGACGTTTACTGGGATCCGTACCTGGATCAGGCTCGAAATCCTGTTGCCTGCGCCTGTTTCATCTACTTCTCAATTTCCCAGTGTGCTGCAGTCGCTATACAGCTGGGGGGAAGGATGGATTCTGGCTCAGACTTGGGCTCCGATGAGGTGAACTGTCTCCTGGGAACTCAGTCTGCACTAGCTCAGCTGAAATGGTTCATCAGGCTCCACCAGAAGGGAGGCGGGGCGGAGATGGGGCTGGACCTGGTGGCAGTATCTGCAGCCACCGTCTTGAACTCGCTTCAGGGAAAGGAGATGAAAGTGAAAGTGAAAGTATGGTGACCCATACTCAGAATTTGTGCTCTGCATTTAACCCAATCCCAAGTGCACACACACAGCAAGTGAGCACACACCGTGCACAAACACCCGGGGCAGTGGGCAGCCAGTGCTGCGGCGCAGGTGGGGGGTCCAGTGCCTTGCTCAAGGGTCTCACCTCAGTTGTGGTATTGAAGGTGGACAAGGTGCTGGCTGTTCACTTCATGCCACCAACAATTTCCTGCCGGACCTGAGACTCAAACCTGCAATTTTCAGGTTACAAGTCCAACTCCCTATCCATTAGGCCACAACAACAACAACACACACAAGGAAAAGAGACAGGAGAACTGGGAGGGCAATACTGCCACCTCATGACAAAGGGTGTTTTGTGAGGTGGAACTAGGGATGTATTTCAGGGAAAATTCCAAAAGGGTTGCAATTTTGCCTCAACATGTAATGTTCTAAATTAAATAAAAACAAAACTAGCGACCTTCCCTCACCACAATAACAAATATCTGGAACAATGAACACTCTTGATACTTTTCCACAAGAAGTCCTGAGGTGCATGCGACATTTGGTTAGAGATTATAGAGAACAGTAGCCAAAATGTGGGCATAAAAATAATCTTTGGGTTTTTTTACAGAGTGGAATGTAGGATTAGTGAAAACGCATAATGTGATGCAATGTGAATTACAAACCTAATTGCTGATCTACTATCTCCTCTACTTCAATACTACAAAAAGAAAAATATACAAACACTAAAGCTAAAGCACCAAATTGAACATTGATAAACATGATTATTTCTGAGCAGTACAGATGCAACCCTACAATGGCTTGTAGTCAGGCAAGGTGGGACTGTTGTTCCACCTTGTCATCATGGCCTCTGGGTTCTCAGAATTGTATGACCATGTGACAAGTTAGCTTGTTAGTTGGCATTCATTATAAAGAGTTCTTTCATTTGTCCAACAGATGTTCAGTGTTTCTGATATGTGGATGTCCAGTGTCATGGTCTTGAGTGATCAAGGCATTATTTTCTTAGTATCCTACTGGACCAGTGTCTGGCAGGAGGGATTAACATTTTAATCCCAGGGGCTAATGTGAGTTAATTTATCTGATGGTCCTTTTTGCTACAGATGGGATTGTAATTGAATAGTTCAGTCTTTTACTAATGCATATTACATGCAGCTAAGTTGACATAATTGGTTATGTGATCATAACCATCATCATACATGCATTATTTATAGCATGTCTGAATTAATTATTTGGAGAACTAGTATATTCTCATTCTCATACCAATAACCTGTAAAGGGTATGTGGCATCTTATACAGATTCTGAAATAATCTATATTGAATTAATTCATTGTAAACCTGCACTGATGCTCTTTCTACAGTGAGAATGTTGGGAGCAGGTTTCCTACAGAAATTAGGTGTTTTATTCTAGTGTAAAATATGTTTTGTTTTTTTTTTATTGACAAGTGATTTAACCAAAACCTCTTTTTGTAATCCTAAGCATGTATAGTGTATAGTATATAGACATGTACTGTTTATTTAACAACAGGGTGAAATGTATGCATACAAACTGCTTGAATTTGTACATTGTCATACTTGTAGATTGGTCTTGACCTGAGGGAAAAAAAAACAAAAAAAAACATATGAATTGTTTTCTTATAGTTCCAGTATGTTTTGTATTTACAGTGTTATATTACAAACTTAGACTTGCATATCTTAAATGCTAAAGGCTGGGATGGCTGCAACACTTTTACTGTAAAAGGTATGGCTCAAGTGTTGAGTTTCATTCATTGTAGCTTGACATTGTTTGTGGGAAAAGGCATGTGAAGCCACCAACATCAATCTTGCTATCCTGAATCTACTAAGACAAAGAAAACATGGTTTTGAGTTTGCATTATTCATTTGTATTTATTTATTTAGAAAGGGAGTCTCAGTGACCTTTTTATCAAGACAGATCAGTGTAAAACAATAACCATAGAGTATAAAGTTCAAATATGGACAGGAAAATGACATACACAAAAGAAGAAGAAACAAAATTTTTATGTAAATTAAAGTAATTGCAAGTGAAATTGTGAATATTGGAGAATATTCTCTTTAAATCCTCAAATGAAATGAGCAGCAGACCTGAAACAAGATCTTCCAGTTTGAACATGAGGTATAGCTAATGTTAAAATATCCTGACCTGACATTTTTTATAAGAGAGCAGAGGTAATGAGGCAGTTTCTGCAGTAGAGCCTGATAGATAAATAGTGTACAATGGAGCTGCCTTCTGTTGGTTAAGGAGGACCATCCCACCTTTTCATATACAGCACAGTTTTGAGTGAGTGAATTTATCTCCTGCGATAAAGTGCAGTACACTGTGATACACACAGTATCACCATAAGGCAGGGGTGTCAAACTGAAATTCACAGTGGGCCAAAATTAAAAACTGGGGCAAAGTCACGGGCCAAACTTAATATTTATTGAAAAATTGACTGCAATTGTGCATGTTCTTCCTTCAGATATGTAATGTCGATCCTTTTCATATGGAAACAAACTTCAGTTTTGCGTAAACATTGAATCTGGAACAAGAAACACATGAGAAATATTATTATAATATCTTATGTCTCTCTCTATCTGTAGCCTTTCGAGTTCCTTTTTAATCATGTAAATCTTTTTTCACAGGCCAACAACAAAACAACCAAAAATAATAATTTCCTTCAATGAAAATGCAATCTTTCATCTATTAACAGTCGTTGCCTTGGAGTAGAAAAAGTGCATAAAGACAACATTCATTCAAGCTCAATTTGCTACACTGTGATTTACTCTGATGCACATTGGCTCAAGCCAGATACCTGACATCTCTTCTTAGATGAGAGTGCATCAATGTCTGGGGTTAGGCTCTGAGCTGAGGAAATCCTCAGGATTGAGTGAAGGTGTTCATCAGTGAGACGACTCCTGAGTGATGTTTTGTTCATCTTCATGAAAGAAAACAGTTGCTCACATAGATACAGTGGGTACGGAAATTATTCAGACCCCTTTAAATTTTTCACTCTTTGTGTCATTGCAGCCATTTGCCAAAATCAAAAAAGTTCATTTTATTTCTCATTAATGTACACTCAGCACCCCATCTTGACAGAAAAAAAACAGAAATGTAGAAATTTTTGCAAATTTATTAAAAAAGAAAAACTGAAATATCACATGGTTATAAGTATTCAGACCCTGTGCTCAGTATTGAGTAGAAGCACCCTTTTGAGCTAGTACAGCCACGAGTCTTCTTGGGAATCATGCAACAAGTTTTTCACACCTGGATTTGGGGATCCTCTGCCATTCTTCCTTGCAGATCCTCTCCAGTTCTGTCAGGTTGGATGGTGAACGTTGGTGGACAGCCATTTTCAGGTCTCTCCAGAGATGCTCAATTGGGTTTAGGTCAGGGATCTGGCTGGGCCAGTCAAGAACGGTCACAGAGTTGTTCCGAAGCCACTCCTTTGTTATTTTAGCTGTGTGCTTAGGGTCATTGTCCTGTTGAAAGGTGAACGTTCAGCCCAGTCTGAGGTCCTGAGCACTCTGGAAGAGGTTTTCTTCCAGGATATCTCTGTACTTGGCCGCATTCATCTTCCCTTCAATTGCAACCAGTCATCCTGTCCCTGCACCAGAAAAACACCCCCACAACATGATGCTCCCACCACCATTTTTCACTGTAGGGATTGTATTGGGCAGGTGATGAGCAGTACCTGGTTTTCTCCACACATACCGCTTAGAATTAACGCCAAAAGGTTCAATCTTGGTCTCATCAGACCAGAGAATCTTATTTCTCATAGTCTGGGAGTCCTTCATGTGTTTTTTGGCAAACTCTATGTGGGCTTTCATGTGTCTTGCACTGAGGAGAGGCTTCCATCGGGCCACTCTTCCATAAAGCCCTGACTGGTGGAGGGCTGCAGTGATAGTTGACTTTGTGGAACTTTCTCCCATCTCCCTACTGCATCTCTGGAGCTCAGCCACAGTGATCTTTGGATTCTTCTTTACCTCTCTCACCAAGGCTCTTCTCCCACGATTATTCAGTTTGGCTGGATGGCCAGGTCTAGGAAGAGTTCTGGTCGTCCCAAACTTATTCCATTTGAGGATTATGGAGGCCACTATGCTCTTATGAACCTTGAGTGCTGCAGAAATTCTTTTGTAACCTTGGCCAGATCTGTGCCTTGCCACAATTCTGTCTCTGAGCTCCTTGGGCAGTTCCTTCGACCTCGTGATTCTCATTTGCTCTGACATGCACTGTGAGCTGTAAGGTCTTATATAGACAGGTGTGTGCTTTTCCTAATCAAGTCCAATCAGTTTAATTAAACACAGCTGGACTCCAATGAAGGAGCAGCACCATCTCAAGGAGCATCAGAAGAAATGGACAGCATGTGAGTTAAATATGAGTGTCACTGCAAAGGGTCTGAATACTTATGACCATGTGATATTTCAGTTTTTCTTTTTTAATAAATTTGCAAAAATTTCTACATTTCTGTTTTTTTCTGTCAAGATGGGGTGCTGAGTGTACATTAATGAGAAATAAAAATGAACTTTGTTGATTTTGGCAAATGGCTGCAATGACACAAAGAGTGAAAAATTTAAAGGGGTCTGAATACTTTCTGTACCCACTGTATGTGCTGCCGAACATCGAGAGCATTTGAGCAGCTTGGGCACGGAGTTGGGGCAGTGTGTCGGGGAGGAAACATGGAAACTGTGCAGCACCCACAGAGTCATACTTTGACTTGAGCGTGTCACTACACTGGAGTTCAATCAGCTCCATTTGGAGGTTGGTTGGTGCGCTTTCCACGTCAACCGCAAACGGATTACTGAGCACTTCAAATCTGCATTTCTGGGCTTCATAGTTGGCAAATTGCCGGGTAAACTCGGCGCTGAGTATGCTGAGTTCTTCAGCAAACTGTGCACTAGGCAACACGGCGGGTTTGAAAAAAAAGGGTGGACTCATATTGGAAAAGACATCACACGTTTGTTCAGGTGTCTTCTACCTTCAGGCATCTACCAGCACTAAACAAATTGTTGGCAGTTATTTACAGGCCTCTAAAACACTAAAAACATGCATTCTTTAGGCCAACGCATCTTTGACCACCTGTTCCATGCTGTGTAAAACCCCCACATTCCCCCCTTTTGACACACAGTGTCAACACACTTAGCAATCATGAAACATCACCCATTATTAGAGAAAGCAAAATGCTACATTATTAGTCATGGTATTTCCATATCTAGATCACTGTCATATGGGTGTCCTGGGGCCCAATCATTCACAGTCTTCCACTGTATTTCAGTAGTATTTGTTGATTCAGTTACAGGATATATGTCCATGGATGTCCTTCACAGGTGTAACACTTTACATCCATGTTAAACTGTCCTCCTTGAAGCTGATTCTGTGGAAATCCTTGATTGAATCCTTGACGTCCTCTTGTATTGTTCTGTCAAGATTTCAGGGCCCTTCTGTGAAGTTGTGTAGTTCCCTGCTGGTAGTACAGCCATACAGGGTTTCCATCGTGGCAGTGAGTTGTTGTGATCCCACTGTTGCTGTTATTGACCATGTTGCAGGTCTGATGTTTGCCCATCGGAGTTTGAAGAAAATGTGACACACACAGTATCTGGTGTATGTCCCCTTCGTTGGTTTGGCTCCTCAGCCAGTAAACACATGTAGCAGCTGGTGAGACATTGTTCTCCTTGTTCTTCTTCTGAACTCTCTGGGTACTTGCTGATGCAGCCATCTGGGCCTGAGAGGCTGTGCTGCTGGTGGACCAGCCATGGGCATAGAGACAGCATATGGAGCAGGCAGGTTCCTATTTCTTGCCCTGTATTCCCTAGCAACGGGGTCAACCACACGTCCTCACTAAAGATAAAGGTTTTTGTACTTTCCTTACTCCAAGTTGCTTTGAGAAGTTTCCTAAATCACTTTTAGTATAGGACTCCCAGCTAGGACGTTTTAGGCTAAGATAGGAGCTCTCTGAGAGGATTCTAAGAAGCTTTGTGAATATGGGCCCAGGACATCAGGACACTCCATGGTTGTACTTGGTGGTGCCAGATGCACCAAGACATAATGTTCTATAGGTGCTCAGTTGGATTTAGTTCAGAACGTGACATCCAGTCAGTGTCATCAATGTCTTGGTCATCCAGGAATTGTCTATACATTCTGGCCACATGAGACCGGGTATGTTCTCAACCTACTGAGGTCACCACATTTCTGCAAAGATGTTTTCAGTTGTCAGTCATACATGGGCAGAGGCTAACAGTATGGACAATGTAACATGCTCAAATTCAGGTGGCTTGCAAAAACATAGAATGAAGCCAGCACAAACGAGGACTGTATGAATGAATCCATTTGAGGAAACTGTGAGGTGATCCTGGTGATCCGGCTCCGCATGGGGATTGGCCCTCATATGAGAAGCTTTTGCCATGGTAGCCTTATGTTGTTTACTGTTGATTGACTCTTGGTGGTTGATGACATTTATGTTACTGTGAGATGCTTTTCCAATACTCTATGGATGTTTTTAGATAGATTGCTGACTGAAATTCTAGGAAAACTCTAGGTTTTCGCAGGCTTTGCAGGAATAACTGTGACTATGGAATCCTGAAGGAGATGAAGAGATGGGAGAGTCTGTATACTGGAAGGGTGAGGTGGATCAAGAAATGATCTGCTTTTTAGTCTAGGGCTGCAGATTAATGTTGGTTTTTCCTAGAATGGTCTTACCCAGTTGCACGTGTGTGTTTGTGAAGTAGCCATTACGGGGAATCAGTGTCTGGATGGGATCAGGGTCAGTTGGTAGAAAAATGCAACTGGAGGCCACAGTACCTCTGCTGGCTGGTATATTAACTTGTAAAAGCAGAATGAAGGGAAATGAAATCTAATATAAATCTTACCCTGTTCATAATTACATACATGTTGTATAGAAGCATTGCACACATTTAATTTTTGGGTTTATTTAATTTTTCTGTAATGGCAGACCCCCTGCACTTGTGATAATGTGTGTAGGAATACCAAGCTCACTAAATGCAGATCTGAAAAGAGATTGATTGCTTAACATATAGTATAGAGTCAAAAAACAAATTGGTTTAACTTTTGAATTTCAGTTCTCATACTCCTACTCAAGTCACTCGCAATATTTACTATTCTAGAATCATGTTGTGTTTTGGGTTCACATAACAAATGAACCAGAGGGTAGTCCACTTGAAAAAAGCCCTTTCTCTTCCATGTAGCCTTTGGCAGTGGGCCGTACTTATACTTACTTATGTTGTTACTAATAATAACATATTGTCAGTCATGTTATGTATGCAGAGGCTTATGGTTTAGTTAACGGATGGAAGATACTAATGCTACCAGTGTTACCCTTTCATCCAGCCAACAATGCATGTTCCTTTGTATTCAAAACTATAAGAGTTCTTTTTACCTGATGGTTCAATTATCTGGATTATCAGGTTCAGAAAACTAGGAAATGAAGCTTCCTGAAGTACACAGAGAAGAGAAGCAAAAGCAAGAGTGAAACAAAGAGAGACAAAGTGAAAGAGACACATGAAAGGAGCTATGAAGACAGAGAAAGAACTAAGAGGGATAGAGAGAGACTAAGGAGACAATAGTAGAGGGGAGCATATTTTAACTAGACAGGAGAAATATCTCCTTGTGAATTAATTGCTGTTTGGTTTGTGTGATTCTCTCACATTAAGTGACTGCCTAAGTAGCTCCACTTTTAGCACTTAACAATCTACATGCATATTATTTGGAATAGTGAGGCTGTCTTTAATGCAGATTGATGACTTGTGCCTTTGTTTATTTTATATTTGCACTCTTCCTTGTTTCTCAGCCAAAGGGCCTCCAAAGTTTTCTTTCCCTCAATAGGATGTCAAGGCAAAACATAGCAGACTTTTCTCAAACTTGTCACTGTAGAAACTTTATAAAACCAATCATTTTAAAAAATTTACACTTCAAAGAGGTGTGTATGCATGGAGAACTGCTTTGAGAGAAGCTGGATGAAGTTCAAATCCCTAGAAGATGGGTTTCCAGTGCTTGTATCTTGGCCTGTCTAATGCTCCTCTCTCCTGGTAATTAGGCTACTGTAACACAATCACTCTCACAGGTATAGGCAAGTACATCGTCAGTATTTTATGCGCTTTATTTCTCTGTACAGTATTGTCCCATGCATATCTCAAATGCATTTGAGAGTTTTGACAGTCCTTTTAGTGGATAATCCTTGAGATGCTTTTTAAGCCTGGGCTGTAATTGCTGCTCATTCTGCCTGGATATGATATCTTCGGTTGACAGATCTTTATCTGACTGATATGGATCTTGCTGGCACCAGCACAACTAGCATCCTGGAACATTGTCTTGTTAGGCTTGCAATTTGCTGTGCATTCTTTGTTTGTTCCTTGAGCACTTGTTTAAATGAAGATGTACCCTACTGACTACAAGTAAAGCACATTATGGATCTCAATGGAAATGGATTATGGGGGTAAATATTTGCTGCAACTATTGCTTCCTTGCTTAGTTTTTTGAGTGGCATTGTTTCCCCTCAATAATATATACAGTGCTGTGCAGAGGCTTTAGGGACTTTAGGTGTTTTAGATTCGTATTGCACAATACCATCAGGTGTCTGATTAGTCCCAGGTTCATTGTGCAGTCCATTGTGCAGGACAAGCCCATAAAGAGCCCACTAGATTTAATGAAGAACTGTTTTTAGAGGCAAGAAGAACCAGGAGTCCTGCAGCAGATGGCTTGACCCCTACAGAGACCTGATCTCAGCAATGTGGATTCAGACTAGGATCATATGAAGACAGAAGACACTGGGACAGCCTGAATCTACATCGGAACTACAACAGCTTCTCCACAGTGCTGCAAAGTACCAGGAGAAACTGTCTGCAGGTCAAACCAGAGAGAACTTCTGCTGGTTTAAGGGCAAAGGGGAGTGCTGCAAACAGTGTTCAGATTTAGGTTTACTGCATTTTGTATAAATTTAATTGTGAAAACTATTTATGTCATTTATAACACTTTTGCACAGTACTGTACATAGATTATTTATTTGCCTATTTTGTAAGATTTATTGGCATGTTAAAAGGTGATGAGCAGCAAAAAAGATGCAAATTGTACTGGACATGAGGTAGTTAATTCAGATGTTGTCCAGCTATTTTGGCATCAGTAGGGTACAAGCTGCCACTTTTGTTCCTCCTCTGCATATTTTGAATTTATGTGTTTAAACTCCATTCAAACATAAAACATGAAAAGTTTTAAACAGGCATTTCATACAAATAAACAAAAATAGGATTTGGCCATCATTTGGAATGGATTGCCTGTGTAGAAAAGCTCAGAAAGGTTACTTACTGTCCTGGTGTTGGTACATTTCTGAGTATATCAGTGAAGGTTTTCACTATTGGGTAACATTTATTCCCACAGTCCAAAAAACATGCATGTTATGTTGATCGGTGACTATAAATTGCCCATAGGAGTGAGTGTGAGTGTGTGTGGTTGTTTCTCTTTGTGCGTCTATGTGTGGCCCTGTGATGGACTGGTAACCTGTTCAGAGTGTACCCCTGCCTTCCACCCAAAAGAGAGCTAGGATAGGCTCCAGCAGATCCCCGTGAACCTGGTTAAGGAATAAGCGGGTATAGATGATGGATGGATGGTAACATTTATCTTTAATAGTGTAACAAGAGGCATTTAATGTATGTATAAAAATGGTTTTTGTTGTCTGGTCATCTTTCTGTAGATTTGAAGTGTTAAATATAAGTAAAGTGACAAAAAAAAACCGCACCAGTAACTACAATTTCTAGCTGATAATACCACAAAACTGACTTTGTTCAGTTTGAAATGAAAAATCTATTTTGACTTTTCAAGTACTTATAGATGAGCTAAGCACTTTTTGTTTAAAGAAACTCATTGAAAGGGAAGGTTGTCATGAGTTTTTTGCAAGAAACCTAAACCGCTTGGAAACAGATTGTGCAGAGAGAACAGCTGAAAGTGGGCCAAATGTAGGAGTGGTTGGGAAGATCACCAGAGCCAAGTCTCAGTAAAGTCACTGGAAGGCTTTATGGAGTTTGAGCTGCTTCAGACATTAATCAGTGAGGTGAAGTTGTGATAAACTCTCACTCTCTTCTTACAGCCTCACAGAAAGTCCTGACCACTCAAAACACTTTTTTCCCCAGATGATTGAGGATTACAACTGAGATTACAGTCACATATATGTGTTTAAACAATACCACAGTACAAAATTGTCAGGGTTATGTAATGGATTTTTCTTTCAGTCTTATTACACATAAATGTGTGCATATTAGGGCTAAGTTTTATTGTTACAGATTGTTTCACAATAACAATATCTTTTTTAGCTACACAGAGCATTTTTCCTCATTTCGGAAAGAGGGGGCACACCTGGCTGGGATTTCTGCAGTAGAATGTGATTGATTGTACTACAGTCCAAACGCCATTAACCTGTATTATATTTGTGACATTTTATACTTATTTATTTACAGTATAATGTGAATGAAGTGATCCTTTAAATGAAGCACTCCCATAGCCAGATTGCTAAGCAAAACTAAAAACACTGTAATAAACCATCCAAAAATCCCCACCAATTAAAAAAAAAAAAAACAACAACAAAAAAAAAAACAAAAACAAATTTCCTGCTCAAATGATCTTTGGACTTTTACTGAACATAAACATATAGACACAGCTTTAAGGGTTCAGGACCTCTGAACATGGCTCCTTTGTTTCACTATAGAAACTGTGAATCTGTCTGCAGCAACCCATGTGCTTGCTGTGCAGAAGATCATATGGATTAATAAGGGTAAAGTCATGATGTTATGGCAAGGTATTGAAATCATTAAATGAAGTTACCACTGTTAGCCCACATGCATGCTATAGGCACATTTTGCACTGTGGACACACATATATCATTTTGCTGTTTGGTGTAGACAGTTTTTTATAAAGTCCTTTTTTATTTAATAAAGAAAAGCAGTTTGATTTGTCTGGTCAGTGTGAGATGGTGTCTAAAAGTCGAAGTCAGTATTGTAAGTGTTGCCAATACTGTGATGCCAAAAAGAACACTGAGCTCTGGCAGAGTGCTACTTGGATGTCAGGAGGTGGAGCTCAGTTCTAATGAGCTTTGGCTCAATTTAACCTCTGTGGCCAACTGAGCAGAGTGAAAACTGGGCTTACAGTCATCAGGTCTTGGACACAAACATGACCCCAAACAAAAATAATGCATTACAGAGAGAAGACTGCCATGAATAAACAGAAATTCCCCTCATTAAAGAGGAACCCCTCATTTTACTCATCGGTCTGTTCACAAAACTATTTTTGTCTCATAGCAAGAAGGTTCAGGGTTTGATCTCCATTTGACTGGGTCGGTCCTTTCTGTGCGAAGTTTGTATGTTCTCCCAGTGTCTCTGTGACTCTAAATTCCCATAATAATGAATCCTTGTGTTAGCTCTGGGATAGACAAGCAATCTATCCAGCATGTGCCTCGCCTCTTGCAGTGTCAGCTGAGATAAGTTTCATCCACTCCATGACTCTTGATAGGATTAATAGTATGGATAATGAATGGATTGAAGTCAAGTCTTAGGGCCACTACTGCATATGTCAAACTGATTGTGTATGGCTTTTTTGACTCCAAAGGCAACCATGTGGCATCTGACATATTGCTTTAAGTGATGTCCCTTGAGTCAGCATTGGCTGGGGCTGAAAATGACAAGCTTGATAATGAAAACAAAAACAGGAAAAATGTGTATTCAAAGCTCATGGCCCAGTGCTACATTAGCCACAGTGTAATCTCTAGTGAAACTGCAGTAGTTGAGTTGCATTGTGGGTAATGAAGACACCACCTCTATGCTGAAGGGTGGGAAAATTAGAGTGTGTGCCCTCTGTGTATCAGCCTGTCCATCACGTACCACCGCTGTCTCTCAAGGTAAAAATCTGAGACCAAGCAGGCCACAATACGGTGCCCTCCCAAATCTCTGATTGCTAACCAGCATTCGACAATCACTATCTGGCAATTAATCAGAAGTTTGCATAACAACATAACATAACAAGGCTAGTTTGCATGGAAACCAATTTCCTATTTACAAGTGCCTTCTTGCAGCCAAGCCAGAGCCGAGGACCCAGGCAACCCAGGTGTACTGTTCCTGGGGAGAAAAGGCTCATGCGCAGAACAAATTGTAGAAGAAAAGAAAGGACCTAGTCCAAACTGACATATGGGAGAGATGTGGATGTGAGGACTGTGCACCAATGGGACAGAAAAACCTACACTTTTTTATGTGGTTGTGTGTTTCTGATGTCTACACAGAATATTTTCCATATTTATTTTTTCTGGCTAATTTTATGTAGGTTCTGAAAGTTTGGATTAGAAAGTGCAGTTCAGCTGAATTCTCTCGCCCATCATCAAAGTGATGACATATGCAAGATGCTGCATGTTCAAATTATATTCAGAATTTGTTTAAAAATGTAAGCAAAAAAGACATTTTCAAATGACACCTGCACACATTTGTCTGTGTGCAGACCAGACACGCTGTATCAACCTTCCAATTTGATAATGTAACAAACTGCATTTGAATTTTACAGGGTCTTTAGTAACAAATGACAAGCCAAAAGTAAAACTGGTATAGGCACCATTTTGACTATTTATTTCAACATTTGAGTACGCAATCATATTTTCAAGGCCAGACCTATATTGGAAAGCAGTGGAACTTTTTGGAGGAAATGTGTCAGTTCTCCATTACTGGTAGGTAGTAATGCAATTTCAGTAACAAATAAATCACCTGAGGGCAACAAGTCTTGGTCAAAATTCATTTTATTGTCCACTTGCATAGAGTAATATGTGGCTACTGTAGTTTAGTGTGAAAATAGAAGAAAGAGCAGGCAACAGCAGGAGCAATTGAGAGACTAAGGAAGTGTTGATGAGGTTTTTGATGAGTATGCATCTGTACTGTTCAGAACAGACTGGGATTCAATATGACATATGACATATGTGGTTATATTGGGAACCAGTGATGTGTGTGGGGTGTTTTGTCTGTGCCCATTTGTGTCAAGAATGGAGATGATGGCCAGTGTGTGTCAATATGAAGGAAGGAACCTGCCAGCGATATTTTGGCGCAGAGGAATCCTCTTGTTCTGTTTCTACTTCTCTCTATTGTTGTGGTCTGAATCATTTAATCAGCGAGTCTTCATGACTTTGTCATATATAAAAATCCAAGGCACAGTGATTTGACAGATTAAGCATCTATGAGCCTGTCCACAGACTGTAAAAAAATTCATGCTCTGTGTTACCTCACACAACCTGAATTTTGATGGGAGTGTGATGGGATGGAAACCTTTTGATTCAGGTCATTGGTATGCTTGGAAATAGCAATCATTCCTGGTGGAAACTACATTGCTACAGTCAAAATTGTCATCACTGCTTCCTGGTGAAAGCGTCATTACAGCCCTCAGGAAAACTGCTGTTGATATGTTTGATGTCTCTTATTGTAGTTCCTCAGCCTTAAACTCAAAACCAAGATTGACTGTCAGTGTTTCCAATGTTTTTGATTTTTCACCTGTTTATTTAGTTCTTTGTAGAAGTTGGCATAAGTCCAGACAGTAACATTGTGTTACGGCCTCGAACTCTGGGTTTCTAAATTTGTGTTGAATTAGTCTGTTTTAATTATTTTGTTACAGTTTGTGGAAAGTAATGACATTAGTTTGCCTCATGAGTATAATATTATCAATGTTAGCAGCAATGTCACCAGTGTCATCACAGCCCAGAAAGTCCATGCAGTAATCAGTGCTGCTAAACATGGCAGAAATCATAGATCATGGCATGGCTGTTAGAAACACCATGATCACATGATCAGTCAAAATATCTTCACTGTCATCACTAAAGCATAAAAATCTCATCACACTTGATTATATAGAAATCCATTACCATACTTTTATTTCCCTAACACTTTAAAAAGTACCAAGTATTTTACAACGGAATTTTAAATGAGTACAATAAAGATAGCAGAAGATGATTGTCATGATGTGGTGGAGGTGTGATGAGGAAGGAGGAGAGGTAGGACCCAAATGCAGGACACAAACAGTTTTATTCTCCCTGGATCGTCCAGAGCTCAGGCAAAACAACACAAGATATCACCGCCGCTCAGCAGGCAGGTACAAACAGGAAAGACAGAAGCATCACTCGGCGTGCAGGCAGGAAAATCAGACAACGCCATTCATCACATACCTTAAACACGCTTCACATACGTTATACAAACGTTAACCGGGCAATGCTCCGACAGAGAACAAGGGAAACCCAGGGATATACTGTATATGGACAGAACTCAGGACTAATAAACACAGGTAAACATAATCTTACTAATGAACCAAGCTACCTGGGAACAATATAGAACAGAAACAGGAACTAACCAAAATAAGAGACCAAAACCGGAACTCAGAATGCACATCATGACAATGATACGGTCATTAAACAGCACATATCAAAAACTCAACTGAATATCTTAAAGCTTAGGACTGAGAGGCAGGTAGTTATACAGCAAAATGGCATCACTCTTGGTATGATATGTTTTAAGAGTGCCTGTTCTGATAGATTCTGCCTCTTAAGAATCAAGATAATTTGAATCAATTTGATTGTGCTATGACCTCAGTTATTCATACATCTACTTGCTATCAGAATGTAAAACCTCTAGTTTCTGACTCATCCTGTGGACAAAGGGAGATGCACAGTGGTCTTGAACACGGCCGGCTATCATAAAGAAGTAACCTCCCTTTTGGAGGACCAACATACCTATGAGAAACTAAGAAGGGACCCCACCAGCATCTAAAAAAGGCGATTGGTTGTTTAAAACACCTGGAAAAGGACACCACCATTGACAGGACTACCTGCCACTGACTGTATACAGGGGAGACTATCCCCTGCCTGTATGGGCTCCCCAAGATACACAAAGGAGTCTCCATCAGGCCCATTGTCAGCAGTATGAATTCAGTTACATTTAACATCGCTAAACACCTTGCCACCATTTTAGTACCACTGGTAGGTTCCACAGATCACCACATCCAGAACCTACATGAATTAGCTTCCAAAGTCAGAGATCTAAAACGGGAATCAGATGGAACAATGGTATCCTTTGATGTTACATCTCTCTTCACCGGCATCCCTGACATCTGTTAGGAGAAGACAAAAAGAGGACAGCACCCTCACTGCCAGGAGCAGTCTCAACCCAGGCCAAAGTTGCCTCCTTCTGGACTTATGTCTGAACACCACATACATCACATACAGTGGGTACGGAAAGTATTCAGACCCCTTTAAATTTTTCACTCTTTGTGTCATTGCAGCCATTTGCCAAAATCAAAAAAGTTCATTTTATTTCTCATTAATGTACACTCAGCACCCCATCTTGACAGAAAAAAACAGAAATGTAGAAATTTTTGCAAATTTATTAAAAAAGAAAAACTGAAATATCACATGGTCATAAGTATTGAGACCCTTTGCAGTGACACTCATATTTAACTCACATGCTGTCCATTTCTTCTGATCCTCCTTGAGATGGTTCTGCTCCTTCATTGGAGTCCAGCTGTGTTTAATTAAACTGATTGGACTTGATTAGGAAAGGCACACACCTGTCTATATAAGACCTTACAGCTCATGTCAGAGCAAATGAGAATCATGAGGTCGAAGGAACGGCCCAAGGAGCTCAGAGACAGAATTGTGGCAAGGCACAGATCTGGCCAAGGTTACAAAAGAATTTCTGCAGCACTCAAGGTTCCTAAGAGCACAATGGCCTCCATAATCCTCAAATGGAAAAAGTTTGGGACGACCAGAACTCTTCCTAGACCTGGCCGTCCAGCCAAACTGAGCAATCGTGGGAGAAGAGCCTTGGTGAGAGAGGTAAAGAAGAACCCAAAGATCACTGTGGCTGAGCTCCAGAGATGCAATAGGGAGATGGGAGAAAGTTCCACAAAGTCAACTATCACTGCAGCCCTCCACCAGTCGGGGCTTTATGGTAGAGTGGCCCGACGGAAGCATCTCCTCAGTGCAAGACACATGAAAGCCTGCATAGAGTTTGCCAAAAAACACATGAAGGACTCCCAGACTATGAGAAATATGATTCTCTGGTCTGATGAGACCAAGATTGCACTTTTTGGCGTTAATTCTAAGCGGTATGTGTGGAGAAAACCAGGCACTGCTCATCACCTGCCCAATACAATCCCTACAGTGAAACATGGTGGTGGGAGCATCATGTTGTGGGGGTGTTTTTCAGCTGCAGGGGCAGGACGACTGGTTGCAATTGAAGTAAAGATGAATGCGGCCAAGTACAGAGATATCCCGGAAGAAAAACTCTTCCAGAGTGCTCAGGACCTCAGACTGGGCCGAAGGTTCACCTTTCAACAGGACAATGACCCTAAGCACACAGCTAAAATAACAAAGGAGTGGCTTCGGAATAACTCTGTGACCGTTCTTGACTGGCCCAGCCAGAGCCCTGACCTAAACCCAATTGAGCATCTCTGGAGAGACCTGAAAATGGCTGTCCACCAACGTTCACCATCCAACCTGACAGAACTGGAGAGGATCTGCAAGGAAGAATGGCAGAGGATCCCCAAATCCAGGTGTGAAAAACTTGTTGCATCATTCCCAAGAAGACTCATGGCTGTGCTAGCTCAAAAGGGTGCTTCTACTCAATACTGAGCACAGGGTCTGAATACTTATGACCATGTGATATTTCAGTTTTTCTTTTTTAATAAATTTGCAAAAATTTCTAAATTTCTGGTTTTTTCTGTCAAGATGGGGTGCTGAGTGTACATTAATGAGAAATAAAATGAACTTTTTTGATTTTGGCAAATGGCTGCAATGACACAAAGAGTGAAAAATTTAAAGGGGTCTGAATACTTTCCGTACCCACTGTACAGAGGTGAATTTTATGGAAAAACTCATGGGTGACCCATGGATTCCCCTGTGTCACCCATCAGTGCCAATCTGTATATGGAAGAAGTGGAGAGGAAAGCTCTCAATTTTTCACAGCCATGACACCAACCCATTGTTTCAGGTATGTGGATGATACCTGGGTGAAAATTAAGACCCAGGAAGTTCAAGTCTTTACAGATCACATTAATGCAGTAGATGCAAACATCACGTTCAGCAGAGAAGACACCAACGAAAACAGGCTGGCCTTTTCTCTTTTGGTCTGATGGTAAACTGGAAATAGAAATCTACAGGAAACCCACACACACACACACAGACCAATACCTTTTTTTTTTTGACTCCCATTACCCACTGCAACATAAACTAGGAGTCATCAAGACTCTGTACCATAGAGTTAGAAACGTTCCCACCTCTATGGAGGCCAAGAGGAAGGAGGACACAGATTTGAAGACAGCCCTGTAGCAACCTAAAGTGGGCTTTCAATAAGGCAGCATGCACATCAGGCTGAAAGACAAGTTAAGTTATTACCCTTATTAGTCCCACAATGGGGAAATTTGTGCTCTGCATTTAACCCACCCAAAGTGCACACACACAGCAGTGAAGATACACACACCGTGAACGCACACCCGGAGCAGTGGGAAGCCAATGCTGCGGTTTCCGGGGAGCGGCAGCTAATAACATCGCCGTTCTGGCTCACTCCCTGTCCGAGCTCGCAGCGGACCCCGAGGCGCCCCCGCCTGATCGCTCAGAGGAGGTTAGCAAGATGGCGGGCGCTATTCTGGCTCTCTGCGCCCCCATCGCTGTGGGAGTGGCCCGCATTGCAGGAGAATGCAACGTGGACGCGGACATCATGTCACGCGGCGGTCCTCACGCAGGGGATTGACATCTCCATCCCAGCCTGGTGGCTCAGATATGGAGCAGGTTCGGACACGCAGTTCTTTTCGCAGCTCGCAACAACGCGCACTGCGACCTGTGATTTTCTCTGCGTGCGAAGGACAACCCTCCACTGGTGGTAGACGCCTTCGCTCATCGGCCATGACCGATCACCCTGATCCCTCAGCTACTGGCCCGGGTTCAGGAGGAGGATCTGCAAGTGATTCTGATAGCTCCAAACTGCCCCGGAGCATCGTGGTTTCCCATTCTGCAGTGCATGAGGATATCTTCCCCCTGGAAGATTCCATGGAGGGAGGATGCTCTGTCACAGGCAGGGGACGTGGTAGTCAGCCCTCCAGTAATAAGGCAGCACCTGTGGGTTTGGCTGCTGAGAGGAACCGCTTTGAGAGTTAGGGGTTTTCTGCCGGTGTCATCACCACCATACAAGGGGCGCGCGCCCGGTCCACTACAGTGTCGTATGGGGCTAAATGGGCCGCGTTTGAGATATGGTGCATGGAAAACGGCGTTTCTTCTGTTGCATGCCCTCTCTCCGCGATTCTGTCCTTTCTCCAGATATTACTGGAGAGAAACCTGGCATTTAGCACCATTAAAACATTCGCTGTGGCTATTTCCTCATGCCATGAGGGATTTGGCGACAGATCGGTGTTCAGTCACCCGCTCACAAAGCATTTTCTTAGGGGAGTGCACAGGCAGCGCCCCATCGCATGTCCCTTGGCTCCGCAATGGGACCTATCTGTGGTTTTACGCGCTCTCACAGACGCTCCGTTCGAGTCGTTACAGCAGGTCCCTCTCCGTTTTTTATAGGGTAAAACCTCTCTTCTGCTGGCGTTAGCCTCCGCAATCTGCGATCTGTCGGCTCTATCAGTATCCCCGGAGTGTCTTCAGATCTGGGTGGACCGCAGTGCGGCCGTTCTGCATCCCAACCCAGCATACATGCCTAAATGCATCACTAGTTCTTTCAGATCTAGAGTGATCACGCTGGAGGGCTTCTTTCCCCCTCCCCACGCATCCGCAGAGGAAACTGCTGCGCATCTTCTTTGCCCGGTGGGCGCTCTGGCATGTTATGTGGAATGCACGGCAGAGTTGTGCCATTCCGAGCGCCTGTTTGTTCACTACAGAGTGTTCGTTGTGCTTCCCCCTCTCTGCAGAACGTTTGTCTCACTGGCTATGTGAGACCATTGCACAAGCTTACTCCGCTTTGGGCTTGGAGCCCCCGGTCGGCATCCGTGCACACTCCACTAGAGGAGTGTCATCCTCCACGGCTCTCCTGCGCGGTTTGTCAGTGGAAGACATTTGCGCGGCGGCCTCATGGGCCTCCCCATGTGCCTTCGTGCGTTTCTATTTGCGGGATGTTGCAAGCTCATCCCTCTCTCACGCTGTCCTGGGAAACTCCCAGTGGTAATTAGGCTGGCAAGCCCGGGAAGCATGCTTTATTATACGGATGTGGGACAGGCATCCGTCTGTTTTCAGCTTTATATGAAACCAGTGCTTACGTATCCCACCTGGTGCTTGCTTCGCTTCAGGTCAGGCAGTTACTCGCATTATCTTTGTTTTCAGACTCTTCTCCTGGGTGACCGGGCCCAGTGAGGTGTAGAATATTTCTGGCTATCGCTTTGACCCATAGCGATAGCCCAGAGGGCTGCGCCCCAATGAGACAGAAAGTTGGTTACGTATTGTAACCCAAGATTCTGTAAATTGGGTGCAGCCCTCTGGGCTGTGGGCCCCACTGGCCCTTTGAGCTGGCTGAAGAAAAAGACCGGTTTGTTTTCTAAGGGAGGGGCCCACCCCGGGTGGGCGGAAATGAATTTCTCTTCAGTGCGCAGGTCCGAAGAGGGGATATGACCCATAGCGATAGCCCAGAGGGCTGCGCCCAATTCACAGAATCTTAAGTTACAATACGTAACCAATGTTTCATATGCGGTATATTAATCTAGTAAACAGCAAACTGTGGCCTTATGATGAAGTTGATTATTATGCTTTGAATAATAATGGGATTGTTGTTGTGCCATGTACTAACCCACTTTAAACACTTTAAACTTTAATTTGACAATATCATAGCTCATATTTCATTTTTATTTAAAATAAGTGACACTACTGTCTTTTTGGGAAAACAAAAAGTTTTTAAGCCTACAGAGCTTAAATTCACTGGGAGTCCCCAGCCTAATTTTTTTTTTTTTTTTAAGAGAAGCACAAATGGAAGTATATTTGTCTGAGGTGCACCAGTATAGATCCTAAACCTATACCTACCAGCTTGTCCAAGAGGATGAAAACAGCAGCAGAGACATGTGTTAGTAACCTGCTCAACCCATACTGGCTTTTTCTTTTCACGTTGTCAAGCCATATCGGCTTAAAAGGAAATAACGGTCTGAAAATGCTTAAGTCAAATAGGAACTCCACAAAACGGTTGAGTTGTGGTGCACTTGGACTTTATTATTTATTTTTTTATTTTTGATCTGTGGATCTCAGGGTCTGATCCAGGGCTGCCACTTTACCTCTCACTCTTGCACTCATACTCACTCACATACACATAGACACACACACAGACTTAGGCCACATAAACATGTTCATACAGAATGCTCAATGCTTTTTGGAATTTAATTGCTTTTTACAAATCAGTACCTGGTATTTTCACACTCTAACAAGTTTCAGTGCAGTTAATTGTATTTTTGTCTCTGGGTATGTTAGTGTTCGTACTACAGTGTGTGTTTGAGTCAAGAGGATAAAAACAGAGCTCTACTATCCCTTGTGAGTGTGTGATACCTGCCTTATTTACATGGCTCAGTCTTTGCCTGATTTCTCACCTTGTATGTAAATTAACGGAGAAGAAACGAGAGCACTTAATGCAAGATACAGTACCAGCCAACTGCCCGTGTACTTGGAGCTACTCAGGGAATATTGTCATGCAGTACCCATGTGAACATCACTCGAAGAATATATTGAAAATTCAACGCTGAAGTAAAGATGTCCTTAAATATAAACACAAATAATATTTAATTTAATCTCATAGTGTTTTTCATTCATAAATGCATTAGGCTACAGAGTTTTAAAACCAGCTTTCTTCCTAGAGTTGTTTATTTCAGCAGGGTTGGACTGGGATATAAAATTGGCCCTAACAGCCCACCACAATTAGTTATAGACCAACAAAGCTAAGTAACAAGTGCTGTGCACAAATGGACCAGCAAACTAACTTGCTCTAGACTAACTCCTTGGTAATTATTGCATGGAGCTTTTCCATCTTATTTCTTTGTGTATGAACTATTTAGTCCCGATTTGGGCTACACAGTTAATAGATCAACTCTTTGTTTTAGATGAATTTTTAGAAAGTAATAATCATATAGTGTTACAGGGCTGTTAAATCAATGTTGTGCTTTTTGGGGAATGTGACCTACAGTATGAGGTGCATGCTCAATGGACAGCAGCAGCAAAGAGTTTAAACTTACTGTAGATAGAAGGCTACCCCACAGATAATAATCCAACAGTAATACCATATCCTAATAACCACCATCCTGGCCTAAAAATAAACAGACAGCTTTGTTGCCTGTAGTTGGAAATAAAAAGGTATTTTTCTAGGCAGACATACATTTTATCACAGCAGAGCTGATGACAAGATATAGACCTAGTTCACTCACAAGAACAGGAACTAAGCTGGCGTGATACTGACAAAATGTTACAGTTAATCAGCTGAAGTTGCAACTATATTTGGAAAGTCTGCTACAGAAACAGCTTATACTGCACTATCTGACATGAAGTGACTGAGTGACCAGCAACAGTAAATAGATAGCACATTATTGATCCCTGTCATTAAAATTCAGGTGTTACAGCAGTAGAGCAAAAATTACAATAAGAATAGGAATTAATGGAAAACACAACATAACATTAGTAATAATAATTATTATAATAAAATTAAGTGTGTATATGTACGACCAGTGCAAAATAAAAAAGTGAAGCAAGTCAGTCAGATGTCAAAGTCAGGTGGTTAATTATGAATACTGAGGTTGGTGATGGCATCACTTTACAGTATAATAGCAATATGTTTATGCTGTCTTATTACGGTCAACATTAACTGATTTATCTTTATCATCACCACGGCAACTTCTCCACACTCATTTGTGCTCTCTTTTATCTATTTTGATGCCCTGTTTCCATCCACAAATTTTGGGCCCTGAAGCATGGCCTCTGACACCAGAAGCAGAAGGGACAGAAGGGTGCGCCTTAGTAAGAGATGTGATTGGGCAAGCCAGAGTATCAGTATAGAAAATGAACCAAATGGCCGTCATCTCTGCTTTATGGGTTGTTGTTGGCCACATTTTTTTAAACTATAAATGAAATGTACCTCAAATATAAAATTTAATATAGACTATAAATATCAGTTATGATGAACGGAGCCAAGTAAGAGTGACAATTTTTGGTTAAATATGAACCCAATGGGTACCCCGCCCCTTTTTTCGGCACACGGCTGAACAACACATACCCAAATTAAAGTAGCTGTTGTTCTTACATTTTAAGAGTTATATTGACAACCTTGGTGCCGTTTGAAGCAAAAGCGTCACAGTTTTCTATCGGCGTGCTGTAAAATGTGAAACGTAACTCCCCTGCCCCTCTAGCGTCTAGCGCTGCTTGCCCAGCGTTGTCAAGGCTACATTTACAGTAAGGAGGGGGCCATTTAAAGCCCACTGTTGCGTCATCCAACATAACGAGTCATATACTGTTGGAAAGGCCTCATCATTGGCTACAAGATGCGTCAGTCATCATTTACGAACAATGCAACTGGATGATTCTACTGTCAATCGAATTTAGTCTATGCCCCCCTGACTGTGATTTTCTCTGAGGATATGAATTCTATTGGTTTTAGGGTTAGTTACGCTGTGAAACACGTTCGATTGAGGCCTCATGTGGTTCACAGAAGCTTGCTATGTCAAACTTTATTGAATAAACGGCGAAATCAACCGTAAAATGAAGCGGATTACAGGTTTTTATGAGGACGATGGATTTATGGATTTACTGTACAATATTATAACATAATTAAAACATGGATGCACTTTGTTCTATGGATTCTAATGAACAAAACGATATGTGACACTCCATATTTGAGTACACATATGAAGTGACGCGACAGAAAGGTAAGGAGCAGCGTATTGTACTGTATATTTACTGTTGTTAAATATTAAGAAACTGTAGTCGCTGTGATTATTCAATCCTAAATTGCTTTATGGCATTTGAATCGTGAGATTTTAAGGTTTTATTAGACATAAAATTTTGTTATAACATTTTCCGACAGTCTTTGGTGAAATATCTGGAAATACTTTGAACTAATTTCGGTCCTGGGGTGCCCATCATGGTTAAGACGTTAGTATCAAGTAACTACTGCATAAATTATTTGGCTTGACATTCCAAAATGTAAGCTCTTTCTTCTTTGGATTAGACTTCTCAGTTTTCTGCTAGTATGTGGAATTTTCTTGGTTTCACTGCTTTTTAGGATGTCTTTAAACTATAACTTTATTCAGTTTTCTTTAGTGTGACATTCCACAGAGATTGCATCAGAAATGTTCATGTCTTCAGTATATCGCTTTTATGCATTAATTATGAAAGCTAGAGTCAGGATTTACACACACACACAGTCTGTGTTTCTTTATTACTGTTTGGTCATGAAAAGCAAAAAATTGAACTTATTTTTTGTACATGTTTTTTTTAACATCATGTATGTGTTTCAGTTTATAATTGAAGCAACAATTTCACAAAACAGAAAAAAACTATACATGTGAAAACTGAAATAATATTTAAAATTTTGTTACTTATGTGTTTATAAATGTTAAATGTTATAAAGTGCAATGCTATATCACTCATACTCCTCATCTACTCAGTCTTTTGGGCTTTCCATTGACTATCTTGGTTTTAAGACATTTTTGTTGCACTGACAACCAGTGGGTCACAGAGTATGGGATGACATACAAGCATACACTGTAGTAGGTGATATGCAACTACACAATCAGAACCCATGAACATAGAAGAAAACAGCTATTAAATAGCTGTCCACTGTAGTGACCATGCATGAATGGGGTAAATCTGTTTACTGACTGCTCTCCCATTCCCAGAAAATAGCTAATTTTGTCTGATCAATCTGTTTAACAGAGACAGTTTTATTGCATTACCCTTTCCCATCATTATTTCTAAATTTGTTTATAAATTTGTGTTTAGCTTGTATCTTTCTAAACCTGAAATACTGTTTAAAATTTAAGAATAGACTAGCAATTCACAAAACAACTGGACATTATAATTACACTATAACACACACTATATTATTATAGCAAATTTACATGTTGTCATTACTTGCCTACATGTTTCTCACCTGGAAAAATATCAAAACATAATAAAATTACCACTTCTTCATTGAAAATTATAACTTTGAGCTTCGCTCAAAATCTCTGCCATCACCACTAATTGGTGTGCGGTGCATTCTGAGCTACTTGGTTACCCCATGTCCAAAATTGTTTGAGCAAGAACATTTCCTATTCCTGGATCTGTAATTGGCTGGAGACAATTTACACATTGTCTGAGAGATCATGTGGAAATGCGACAGGAAGTGGTGTCACTATACTACCGTCCTCTAATCCAGTTTCTCTAATCTGTGTTGTCAAAGTACAGCCCGTAAAATAGATATGCCTGCCCCACAACAAAGGTCATAAGAATTGTTTTTCAAACTAAAAATTATTTTGAACATCTAGCCATAGATGAGCTCTTGTAAGCTACAAGTCAGGCTACACCAGAAACGGTGGCTGCCAGAATGAATAAGTGATGTTCTTTTGCACAAAGAGAACAGGACAAAGTAAGAGCAAAAACATTATTATCATATTTATGCTTTAAAACAATTTGCAAACCATTAATCGTAGGAGATACTTTCAAAATACTGTAGCTAATCCTTCTGCGAGACGCCGTGTTGTGTGCACTTCTACTATGAGGAATCTGGTGGGTCCAGAAATACCTCAAGCACAACTTTCATCACTCATAAAAATCGGTCAGACTTAGTGTTACTGTTCTCTCACTTAGGGCAAATGTCAAAAGCAGTGCCACCATCTTTGTTTATGTGAGGAAGAAATTTATCTACACAGGAAACAAGCAAATTTGAATATTTCTTGGATGATTCAGGATAATTTTTTAATGCGGACAATTGGAAAAGTGTACAAGGATTCAAGAAATACGTCCAGAATTGAAGTGGGTGTTGTCAAGTAACTCTGGATTCTGGAGGGACTGTAGGATCTAGAAATGGTAGGCATGTATAGATTTTCATGGTTATCAGAAGAGTTCAGCTTTGGCTAGTGCCACTTTGACACAAATTGTACAATTTCCTGCCTCTCCAAACTTTAAATTAAAACTGGATTGTGGACTACTGACCTTTTTGACTGGCTTGATGCTCCTTCAACCTGACATTATGATAATAAATAGGATGTGACACACGTCATAGCTGCACCACAGCCCTACTGAAGATTGTTTAGATCAGCCATGGCATTTGACCTTAAACAAAATCTTTCTCTTTCAAACACACATACACAAACATACACATAGAAGTAGTAAAACATTTACCTGTACAGATGTGAAGACATGACATGGTAACACACATAATTACCACATGAAAAACACCTTCCACCTATGCCAGGTAATGCTTTATTAATAAAAATAAATGCTTATGTTTATATATATTTATGTGTACCTGACTGGTAGGACACTTGATTTTTTTATCACACCTTGTCATCAGGATTCCTTTTAACTAGCCAATAAAACATTTGTGGAAGTATTAATGTCTGGATTAAATGCGCGTTTGTGGATATATATGTATGTTTGTGTGCTTGTGCGTGGTGGGGCTACAAGGTCACGTCAGCAATGGGGAGGAACACTGCCAGCTCCTGGTCCCTTGGGTCTTCAATCTTAAGTACAGATAAAACATTTACCTCCATTATAGCAAAGGTAATAATAATAATTATTATTATTATCATTACACCTGCCCTTTGCAACTGATGATTTTCATGGGGTAATAAATAGTGCAACTGTGAAGCAAGCACACAAAGAGAGAATATGAAGAGTGATTAAATCAGTTAGTTACCCACATATCCTTCCATTCATATTTTATACCCATGCAGGTGTATAAGGCATATAAAACTGAACCTATCCCTGAACTGAGCCAACACACAGACATACAATCATCCACAGTCAGAAAATTTCAGACTGGATAACTTCTCTAACCTGCAGGGCTTTGCACGATGGCAGAACATTAAAACAAGAACAAGAAAAACATGCAAACTCTTAACTAACAGACCTTCTTACTGTGAAAAATCATGGTTCAAATCTATGTAATGCTTTTCTTATCAAAGCACAACTTTATTATTTACCTCTCTTGAAGTTTGTGGCCATTTTGACCTTGTTAAAAATAAAAATGGGTTTATCTGTATAGTCCCAAGTCGCAATCAACCATTTGGACAACAGAGGTACAATCCAAGTCCATCATCTACAACCCTTTTTGGAGAAAAAAAGTACACTATGCCATGTGCACATATTGTTGAAAGTGTACAGCTTTCCGTCTTTCTACACATGACCTTTACTACAGATTCACTGGAACTGACCTTTGACAACCTAGTAGCAAAGTAATCTGGGCCTGGAAAATGATTTATTTTGTGTAAGATCCTCCTGGATTTGGAGCCCTATTATGACACAGTTTGCTTGGCAATTAATAATTAATTAATTATTAGCACACACACATATGCAAAGCAAATTTAATGACTCCTGTTTAGGTGAAATCTATGAAGCCCTATACAGTATACTGTAAAATGGATACATACGGGCATAAGTATATGAATTCTAGAATCCCCTTTGGTATGAATTCCCTCTACCACTGAAGATTTCAGTATAAATCTGAAATCTGATCTGATTTTCCGTCACTTTATCCAGTTAAAGTGAACTTAAAACCCCTAGTTACAGTTAAAAAGATTTTCCTTGTACTGTTTTAGCATGTGCAGAAAAGCATCCTTCATAAAATCAACCCTTGAGGTTCAGACCACGTTAGTGAGTGACGTATGTATCCCGAGAGCAACAGAATGTCCACTGAAGTGATAAATACTGCCCAGTATCTTGTAGAATTAACATGTCAGACTCAAGGACATCAAAACATACACAAAACAGTTTTTTTTATAAGCCATGGCCTTGGCTGGTTGCAGAAATCCTTCAAAGCCTTATGAAATGAGCAAGAAAATTTCCAGTGAAAGCCGATGTGAAGTTGATTAAACTAATGTCACAGCAGAAAGTCACCCTTGTGTTCTTATCCAGCTCACAGGCTAATTGGGAAGCCTGGCTGATGGTTGAAAATCTATTATTGCAGTAATGGTTTAAGTGACAACACAAGCTGGACGCCGACTAAATGAAATTGGCAATAATATAGAGCTTCTGGGTATTTTTAAAGGGTCAAATCATCCAAATTTCACTCAAACATTTCCCAATCTGGGATTTGAACAAAAATCTCAAGCACTCTAATTTTAGTTGTCTGTCTCTGTGATTCTGCCTTTCACTTATTGTGTTTTTTGTTTGTTTTTCCACTGTAAAGAACAAAGACACAAAGGGCACTCTAGCCTACAGCCTAGCCATAACTTTTAATATTTTTAAAATACTCCCTGGCTATAAAAGTGTTAACCTTATAACCTTATAACAGTGACAAGGACAAAGTCTTGATAACCAGGACAGTCCCATTTTAATCAATTCAATTCAATTCAATTTTATTTGTATAGCGCCAAATCACAATACAAATCATCTCAAGGCACTTTACAAAAACTAAAACTAAAAACCCAGCAATTCCCTTATGAGCAAGCACTTGGCGACAGTGGAGAGGAAAAAACTCCCTTTAACGGAAGAAAAAACCTCCAGCAGAACCGGGCTCAGTTTGGGCGGCCATCTGCCTCGACCGGTTGGGGTGAGTGGATAGAGCAGAGAGAAAAGAACAGCAACAATAAACAACAAATAGACACTGCAAGTTGGTGGGGCCAGTCACTGCACATCAGCGATAAACAGCTCCAGGACCAGGGACACCTGCAGAAGGTACAGAGAGAGAGAGAGAGAGAGAGGGAGGGAGAGAGCACAAACTAGGGGAGAGAGAGAGCACAAGGTTAGTAACATTCAATGGTGGAATATACATGAGGTGGGAGAGAAGGGGGGGGTTAGGGTAGGGGAGCTCAGTGCACCGATGGTCCTCGGGCAGTCTAGGCCTATAGCAGCATAACTAACTAAGGGATGGTTCAGGGTTGCCTGAAGCCAGCCCTAACTATATGCTTTGTCAAAGAGGAAGGTTTTAAGTCTAGCCTTAAAAGTACAGAGAGTGTCTGCCTCCTGAACCCAGGCTGAGAGCTGGTTCCACAGGAGAGGAGCTTGATAGCTAAAGGCTCTGCCTCCCATTCTGCTTTTGAGAACTCTGGGAACCACAAGTAGGCCTGCACTCTGAGAGCGAAGTGGTCTATTGGGATAATATGGTACTATGAGGTCCTTAAGGTATGAAGGAGCTTGATTATGAAGGGATTTGTATGTGAGAAGAAGGATTTTAAATTCTATTCTATATTTTACAGGGAGCCAATGAAGAGAAGCCAATATAGGAGAAATATGATCTCTCTTGCTAGTTCCTGTCAGGACTCTGGCTGCGGCATTCTGGATTAATTGGAGGCTTTTTATTAAGATATTAGGACATCCAGATAGTAATGAGTTACAGTAATCTAGCCTTGAGGAAACAAATGCATGGACTAGTTTTTCTGCATCATTTTGAGACAGGATGTTCCTAATTTTGGAAATGTTGCGCAGGTGAAAGAATGCAGTTCTAGAAATTTGTTTTATGTGTGAGTTAAAGGACATGTCCTGGTCAAAAATAACTCCAAGGTTTTTTACAGTAGTGCTGGAGGCCAGGGCTATGCCATCTAGAGTAGCTATAATTTTAGAAAAGTTATTTCTGAGATTTTTAGGCCCAAATATAATGACTTCTGTTTTCTCCGAGTTTAAAAGCAAAAAGTTACTGGTCATCCAAGCCTTTATGTCAGTTAGACAGGCTTGAAGTCTGGTTAACTGGTTTGTGTTAACAGGTTTAATAGATAGATATAACTGAGTGTCATCCGCATAGCAGTGGTAATTAATAGAGTGCTTCCTAATGATATATCCTAAAGGAAGCATGTACAGGGTGAACAGAACCGGTCCTAGCAGAGAACCTTGTGGAACTCCATAACTAACTTTTGTCCGTGTGGAAGGTTCATCATGGACATGAACAAACTGGAATCTGTCCGATAAATAGGATTGGAACCACTTTAACGCTGTTCCTCTGATACCAATCACATGCTCCAGTCTCTGTAATAAGATGTTGTGGTCAATGGTGTCGAATGCTGCACTAAGGTCTAGGAGGACAAGTATCGAAACAAGTCCATTATCTGAGGCTAAGAGAAGATCGTTGGTAACTTTCAACAGTGCTGTTTCTGTACTATGATGTGCTCTATATCCTGATTGGAAATCTTCAAATAGTTCATTCCTGTGTAAGTGGTCTGATAGCTGCTTAGCAACAGCTTTTTCTAGGATTTTAGAAATAAATGGCAGGTTGGATATTGGTCTATAATTAGCCAAGACTCCTGGATCAAGACTAGGCTTTTTGAGTAAAGGTTTGATTACTGCAGTCTTAAAGGCCTGTGGTACGTAGCCTGATACTAGAGATAAATTTACCAAGTCCAATAAAGATGAGTTCATTAATGGCAGGGTGCCTTTAAGCAGTCTAGTCGGGATGGGGTCCAAGAGACACGTTGATGATTTCGATGAAGCAACTACTGATGTAAATTCAGAGAGATCTATAGGAGAGAAGCAGTCTAAACATAACTGAGGTCCTACAGATGATTCAAGAGCTACTGTAGTAAAAGATTCATTTATTGCAGGTATAGGAAGCATCTGCTGAATTTTATCTCTAATAGTTGTGATTTTATTTGTAAAGAAACTCATAAATTCATCACTGCTGAGAGCTAAGGGAACACTGGGCTCAACGGAGCTATGACTTTTTGTCAGCCTGGCTACAGTGCTGAAAAGAAACCTGGGATTGTTCTTATTTTCCTCTATTAGTGATGAATAGTATGAAGTTCTGGCTTTACGGAGAGCTTTTTTATATGTTAGTAGACTGTTTTTCCAGGCTAGAAAAATTTCCTCTAAGTTTGTGGAACGCCACTTCCTTTCCAGCCTTCGTGATGCCTGCTTTAAGGTACGAACATGTAAATTATATCATGGGGCTAGTCTTCTCTGAATCACTAACTTCTTTTTCAGAGGGGCTACAGAATCAAGCGTTTCACGCAGTGAGGTTACAGCACTGTCAACAACATGATCAATTTGGTAGGGAGTAGGATTAAGGCAGCTGCCCTCCACTATGTTTATACTTGGCATAGATGCAAATAGAGATGGAATCATTTTCTTAAATTTATTAACAGCGTTGTCGGATAAACATCTGCTGTAGTGGAATTTTCTTCCAGACGCTGCATGATCCATCATTTTAAATTTGAAAGTTATTAAAGAATGATCTGACAAAACAGGATTTGGGGGAAAAATTATTAGATGTTCAATTTCGATGCCATAGGTCAGAACAAGATCAAGGGTGTGATTAAAACAGTGGGTGGGTTTATTAACGTTTTGAATGAAACCAATTGAATCTAATATAGAATTAAATGCAATGCTGAGGCTGTTATTTTCAACATCTACATGAATGTTAAAATCTCCCACTATAATGACTTTATCTGATCTAAGCACTAAATCAGACAGGAAGTCAGGGAATTCAGTTAAAAACTCTGAGTAAGGAACAGGTGGACGGTACAAAATGACAAGTAGAACTGGTTTTTGTGTTTTCCAGTTTGTATGTGAGAGACTAAGAGTGAGGCTCTCAAATGAGTTATAACTGTTCTGAGGATGAAAGTTTAATAATAAGTTTGACTGGAAGATTGCAGCTACTCCTCCACCTCGACCTGTACTTCGAGGAACATGATAATTTTTATGACTGAGGGGGGTTGATTCATTCAGACTGACATATTCATCCTGCTGTAACCAGGTTTCAGTAAGATAAAGTAGGTCAATTTGGTGATCAGTTATGAAATCATTTACTAACAGAGATTTAGAAGAAAGGGACCTAATATTTAATAATCCACATTTGACAGTTCTGTTTTTCTGTTCAATAAGAGGAGTGGTCTTAATTTTTATTAAGTTTTTATGAATAACTCCTCTTCTGTTAACTTCTGATTTGTTTGATTTATATGTTCGAGGGGCAGACACAGTCTCTATGTGGTTTGAAGGGGGCGGCGGCTCTAAGGAAACTGCAGAGAAGCGTTTTAGACTGAGTCTCTGCATCCCGGTCCCCACCCTGGATTGTCAGGCTTTAGGTCGGCTAAGAAACTCGGCCAAATTCCTAGAGATGAGAGCTGCACCATTCAAAGTGGGATGGATGCCATCTCTCGCTATCAGACCGGGTTTTCCCCAGAAAGTGGCCCAATTGTCTATGAAGCCCACATCGTTTGCTGGACACCACCTAGACAGCCAGCGACGGAACGACGACATGCGGCTAAACATGTCATCGCTGGTCAGATTGGGGAGGGGTCCAGAGAAAACTACGGAGTCCGACATTAATTTAGCAAAGTTACACACCGACTCAACATTAATTTTAGTGACCTCCGATTGGCGTAATCGGGTGTCAAGCTTACCTTATGCTGTCTAATCAGCCAATAGAAATTAAAACATTTGTGTGTGGAGCAGAGGTGTGTGTACTGTATACATTTATACGTAACAGTGCTGAGGTTATGCCATTAGAACAGACCTATGAACACAGAATTTAATGCTATAGACAATATCTCTGGAACATAAAAATTTTGGAAAAAAGTCACTATTGACTTGATGGGTGAAGGTTTATTAAAGCCTATAGCAAGAGTGTATTTGAAAGAAAAGAAAAGAACTTTAAAAAGAGAGCATTTCTAATGTCATGCTCAGCAACCAAAGCCTAGTCTGTGTTAGGGTTGTTACATTAAGTTCTGCAGTAATGCAGGCATGCCCTGCAGATCCTTCTCCACTGCCTCAGACCAGCTTTGTATGTGCATCTGGGGATAGATTTAGGAGTTGTAGTAAGTGCCTGGTATGTTCTCAGTTCTACTCTGCTCTCAAACTGTGCAATGTTTCATTTAAGAATGTCAGAAGTCTGTCTCTGCTCTCTCTGCTCACAGTGCTTCACTCAAGATATCCCATCCCATTTTTCTCCTTATGTAAGACCCAACATCCATCATTTCTTACACTGCCGCACTAAGACACAAGACAGACAAATGTCAATGTTTGGTGAGTTGAAGGGACAGGGTTGTGTTTGTTGCTCAAATGTGACAGGACAGTCAGACATCAGCTAAAAGGTTACATGGCCAATCAGCCTCGAACATGACTGAGAGCTGCCACGACAACAAATCAGCAGTGTTGATGAGGGCTGGTGCTGTAGGCGCTCGACGGGGGAGCACTCGTGTGTGTGTGTGTCTGTGTGTGTGTGTGTGTGTGTGTGCGTGTGCGTGTGTGTGTGTGTGTGATTTGCCATCAGAACAGATGTCTCTGGCACCTGTCACTTTGATGTAGACCTACATCAACCTGTTTCTTTGATGGCTAGTGATGATAGTTTGACACATTCCAACTAAATGCTTAGCTGCTGGCTCCGGCTGGGAGGCTGTTCAATGCATTCTTATTTTTATTTTTATCTTACCATGAAAGGAAATGAGTCCCAAAGTTTCACAGTCATTAGTCTTTTTTTGTTGTTGTTTTTTTCCTTTTAGAAAGCATTCGGAATTTCCCTGGCGTAATTTCTGCCCTCAGCTGCTCAAAGAACATAAATAAACAAAAACTTGGTAGTCGTTTTGCTCAGCTCATTGCAAATTACAGTGGAAACTCATTTATCTGAAACCAGTGGGAATAGATGCTGTTAAGATGACTGTTTCAGTCATTCAAATGTTCACATGTGAGACTTAGTAGGTTGTCTACCAGTTTGTACTGTAAACACTTCAGACAGTAAGAGTGTAACAGCTTGACTGTGAGTGGCCCTCCTGACTTTGCAATGATATGGCCATATAAACTACATGTAACAATATTATATTTTCTTTAATTAAAATTTCTCTAATTTATCAGCTGAGCATGTCCCTACACATAAAACTTATGGCATGACGTGACATGAACAGCTCCCACAGCGTCTCATATATAACTTGTTTTATATTGTCTTGTCACAACGGTAAATACAAATCATATATTTGCACATATAAGAAGTCTATAAGAAGCCCAATTTATCCAGAAATATTTAGAATATATTTCTATAGTAGGATGTTAAGATTGGCTCTCTGACATTAAGATCAATGACTTTCTGTTTTATTTTTATTTTTTTTATTCACCATTAGTATTCTGCCTATAGTGCATTAGTTGTCCTTACCTGTATGCATCTACTTACTGTTACACTCTCCCTTATGTGAGTTCCTTATGCAATTAGACTCCCTGGCTGGGTAATTACCAGAGCTTGTAATAAGACTGGAACTGAGACACTAATGTAGTTTAGTTCTCTATGGTGGAGCATGCTGAGGCGAGTTGTCCCCTTTCAATTACGGTTGCACATGTGTGCATGTATCACCTGACACACTTACCGCACACTCATATAAACATAAACACACTGTCCTGGAGTATGAAGCTCATAAGTAATTACTTTGCCACAGTCTGGTCTTCCACAGCAGTGCCTCCTCTGATCAATACTGGTGTTAGCAGCTGATGCTAGCAGCTCTATGTAGTGAAGCTAACCTCTTAAGGGAATTTTGTTGACGGTATAGATCTGGCTCCTAAGGATTTTCATGGAAGGAAGCAAATCGTTACAAATTATCCATCTTATCAAGTTCCTTAATCTGGTATTCACTTATTTTTTTTATAAAGGAGCACATTGATTCTTAAAGTAATCTCATGGTTACCACATATACAAAGGGACTAATTTCATGAAATTCATATAACCGTGCATTTAGTTAATTAGCTCTACCTACCAAAAACCGACTAACTATTGTTAGTGCACGTGACTGGGCCAATAAAAATAAACTTTGTTACAGAGGGAGCAGTGATGCAGCCCCTGCGCTGTACAGTGTACAAGCCATCTAGTCAAAGCTAAGTTGCAGCCATGGTGTGTTGTTTTGCTGTTAAAATACTGTACACTGCTACAACACACTCGATAAAAACAAAAGAGTAGATAAAACAGATGTAGATGTGTGAATGTGTGTGTTTGTGGTGTTTAAAAAGACAGTGTACTACACAGTTTAAACACAGTATATACGGTAGTTTGCATGATAAGGTTCCAAGGGGGCAAATAGTTACTGTTCTAATGGTTGCACTACTATATTTTTGACAAATCTGTGTGAAATTAAATATGGTTTATCAGATGAAATATATATAAACAAGAACTTTTTACATCACACAATAATGGCATTTCATAGTTGTTCTATCCGTAGTGTTTGAAATGGCACAGTGCATACTGTAGTCCTATAGTAAATCCTTTGTGAATCTGATAATATCTAGCTGTTTTACTGACTGTAGGGTATTCTTGGAGGCTATAGATTTTGTTGTATTGGGAGATGTTTCTTTTTTTGGTAATATTTTGTCATTGATGTAAATGAGATTGACATTACACTGTATGTAGGTGGAAATACTATATGTACACACTAACTAGCTGAGATCTGGAAGATATTGACTGGGACACATGGTTATACAGTAGTTTTTAATAAAAAGGTGCAGCATGGTGTTCTCCTCAGCCCATCCTTCCATATCCTGTCTCATTATTCTGCCTGCTGAGGCATGGGTGTCTGCTCCAAGTTGGCTGATGTACATAGATTCCTTCATTTGTTTTCTAAGCAACTATGACTCTGGTAATTCCAGAGAATGCTGAGTTTTGAAAATTAATGTGATTTTAATGTGAATTAGAGTCCAAACTCGCAAAGAAACAAAACAACATGCTTATCTGAATACAAATAATGCAGTTAAGAAACAAGTATTGCAAAATGTTAAATGCAAAAAGTCCACTTGGACTCAAAGATGAACTAATTAGATTTTGGTGATCAAAGGTCACTGTGACCTAATGTCTATCCCATTTTGTGAACATAATATCTTAAGAACATCTTAGAGAAATTTGTTTAAGTTTGGAACAAACATGCTCTTGGACTCAAAGATGAACTGAGTAGAGTTTGGTGGTCAAAGCTCAGAGGTCAGGGTTACTGCCTCTCATCTCATCTCATGTTTGTCCCATTATTGTGAATGTCAGGAAAGCCTTGAGCTAATTTGGCACAGGTGTGGATTTGCATTCCATGATGAAGTGATTAGATTTTGGTGGTCAGTGATCAAGGCAGTGCAGCACGGTGGCTTAGTGATTCACACTGTTGCCTCACAGCAAGAAGGGTACAGGATCACAGCCCGTCAGAGACCTTTCTGTGTGGATTTTTCGTGTTCTCCCTGTGCTTCCGTGGGTTTACTCCAGCTACTCCAGTTTCCTCCCACAGTCCAAAAACATGCATGTTAGGTTGATTGGTGACTCTAAATTGCCCATAGGAGTAAATGTGAGTGTGTGGTTTGTCTGTGTGTGGCTCTGCAATGGACTGGTGACCTGTCCAGGGTATGCCCCTGCCTTTCACCCAAAGAGAGCTGAGATAGGCTCCAGAAGATCCCCGTGACCCTGGTTAGGAATAAGTGTTTATCGATAATGGATGGATGGATGTTCAAGGCCACAGGGTCTCATAGTCAGTGGTGTTGTACAGTATAACATGCATTTAAAGTGTACCTTGGATGTTTGGTGGATCCATACCACCATATTGTAGTAATTTTAGTTTGAAAGAGTTATAAGAAGCGTGTCGATTTGAGGACTGGTTTTAGACGGTTTTGGCAATTGTAAAATACTTCTGATCCCATATTAAACAGCCAGCATGACATGAATGTGGAATAACATTTTATTCTGGACTAGAGAAAATGGGATGCTCTCAGGAGATAAATGATGGCAATATATGTTGGATATTTCAGCCTTTTCATGAACTCTAAAGCATTGAAAGAGAGCTGGATGTGGAGAGGAGACACACGGCATAGCAGGAGCTTACTCTCGCTCTTTAGCTGTCGCCTCTTAAAACTTGAAAGAGAAATACGAGGGAGGAAGAGACGAGAGGAAATTGTGGGATGAATGAGTGAGAAAAAAGACAGTGAGGATAGAGAGAAACGGAGGAGAGGAATACAAACCAGGAGAGAGAAAAGCAGAAAAGATGACACAGACACAGATGTAAATGTTCCTCAGGAGGGTGTGTGAGAGTGACAAGCTGCTGTCATGACTCTACTGTGCTGTGGGTAAACTGTTGACTGGTCCACCTGGAAGCTTTCCCTTCCCTCTCTCTTTTTAAAGTTTTATTCTTGTTATTCATTGCTGATCCCCCTAAAAAGAAGCTAAAAATTGAAATTTGTGTTTTTATTTATTATAATTAGATTTAATTGTTGCCATATGTTAGTCGGCTATTTGCAGCCATTAAGGACTTAACTGTAGTACTAATGACTACTAAGCTCAACTGTGTGTTATACTAGAATAAGTGAATATACATGCATGCTTTTATTTTGGTTTACTGGCTATCTGAATTCCTGCCCTCCTGGTTTTAAACATTAATATACTCTCTGGAGTAAATGATAGAAACCTTGATAGTGTTCATCTACACACCTTGCACAGTCTGGAAAAAGAAGTCGTTGCTGCAAATGCTTAGACAGACTTGCAGTAGAAGATCATTACATTACATTTTTTTTAAAATGACATATTTTGGTGTGAAACTGATAATGTATATATTTTGTGTTTACTCCATAATAAACTAAAAGGCTTTCTGTGATTAAGTCTGACCTGTGTGTAAAGCTTTAAGCTCTTTAAGCTTAATTTGTATGCATTGCATGTAATCTGAAATAGATTTTTAACTGATATTTGTTTTACCAACTGAAGTGAAGAGAAGGGGGATGCCTTTGGGGTTTGAGTTGACTGTTGCAACCCAGGAGATGTGAAAACACCTTTAGATTATGTGACAAAATGACTATATGTCATTATGTGATGGAGCAGAAATTGTTTGCTAGACTAAATCAAACCAATGGCTTGTTCTGCTTGTTTGGACTAGGCTGGTACAATATGATGTGATGAGCCCAAGGCTATCATTGCTGAATGATACCTGTCATGCTGTTTAAATCAGGTATCAGACTGCAGACAGGACAGGTTGGCAGAATGAAAAAAAAAAAGATAAAGTTGAAGACACTGAACAAATAAGTCATGCTATTCTTGACCAGTGATGGCCTTTGGTTAGAAAAGGGAATACAGCTTACAATTCTTGAAATGTGGACAATATGTTCCTACAGGTGTGGCTATGTACTGTAGATGTTTAATAATGTGTACTGTATATCTGAGCCTGTATTTATTTACAGCATTACACTAGTGTGTTCATTTCACGCTGACTTATAGCCATGCCCCTCCAGCCCAGTGTGCATTGCCTTGGGAGCCCTGGCATTAAACGCATACTCATCCTTCGGCCATGAATCTTTGCCAGCTGCCTCATCTAACGCTCTCCACCCAGAACCACACAAACACACTGTCAAGAGCCTGCAAATTTCAACAGTAGCCACACTGCACCTTCTAGTTGGCTCACTAGCCTGTTGTGGTGCTTAATCTTCATCATGATGGTTGCAATAATAACCACTGAGAGTACCACAATTAGGCACAAAAACAGCTTTTTTAAGTTGGAGACATCTTAGCTGAATTACAATTGGGATTTCAGTATGATGACCAGGTTGGATTGGGTTTGTCCCATTCTGGGTCAGTTGGTGCTGAGGGACTTGGTCATGAAACATAGAATTAAACACAAACAAATCATCCAATGTACAACAGCAAGATGAAGAGCATATCACAGTAAAGGCCACCTCATTAAACAAAATAATGAAAGCTTTTGAATATATAGAGATGCATGTTTTTCTGCTTAGTATTAAAAGACAATAAACGTGAGACACGTGATGGTAAAATGTCTGAGGGGAGAGCAGTCAGATGATGTCTGCTTGTCTATCTGTCTCTTTTCATTGCCAGCTGTTATTATCACTGTGTAATGTGTTGCATCATGGCATTCTATCCTGTGGGACCCTGCAGTTAGATCTGGACTTGTAGTTGCAGTGTTGGAGGATGTGCCTCTTTTCCTCAGAGGGTCATTTATAGTATTTTTTTTTCTTAACTGATTTCCTGTCTTTTCCTTTCCTTTTCTTTCCAAGTGCTTTCCAGCAACAAGGAGAGATATTTCAGAGATATACTGTATCTGTACTGGATTTCTGTCAATGTGTGTGAATTTAACATGATAGTAGCCACTAAGTAGAAGTTGATAGCTGGTTTTGCTGTAGTGTGAAAATGTCTTACAAAGGAAGACCAAGAAAATCCTGGGTTTTAAATATTAAAAGTCTGCATTACTATCAGTCTCCCCAATGCCTGCAGCTAGAATGACTTCAAAAAGCATTTGCATATCTGTGTGTACATGAACATGTGCACAGGTTTCATCATAGCACCTGTTTTTCATGACCCAGGGTGATAAATTGACTTCAAACAGAGCCAGGTGAGCAGTGATTACAGTGCATCAGTGGGAAGCAGAGTAGAGGGTTAAATGTTGCATTGCATCTGCAGTAGCAAAAGCATGCTGCTATGGGCTAAAATCATACAGTAGACTGGAAGCAACTGCTCCCCCCATTCCACCAACTCATTCAAGTCAGGCAAGAGCCTGAGCAATAGCTTCTACTAGTACTTATGCCAAAAGCACCAATCTTTGAAGTTGTAAAAAATGTGTGTGTATAGAATGCATGGATGATATTTATCAGGATGTGTGAAATTTATTTTTTACAGAGAGCTGCTATGCCTATAACATGAATAATACTAGTGTCAAATATAATATATAAACTGATGATATATGATACTGTTTCTCCTGGGAAAGTACCTTCGAAAAGTGGTAAATCAACCTCATGCAAAACATTACGTTTCTGTTTAGGTTTAATAAAGTAGTACTCTCACCAAAATGTCTCACTATACTCTTTATGAATATTCATACAAACAAATTCTGGTTAATCCATTGTAAGCATTTTTGAGGATTCCTGTAAACGTTTAATTTTCTGAATTGCAGTTAAACAGTGTTATCCATTTTCCCTCAGGATCTTTAATGTGTGAGTCTTCAGACTGAATTTCAGTAATCAATTCCAACAAAAATGTGTCCAATACAACATTTTAATCACCTTCTTGCAAAAACACTTTTCCCTTGCCATTAGATTTCTTTAGAGCACTTAGAATCTCTTTTGTATTACCATTAGTTTGACTGCTTGTACCTCTGTGTGTGTGTGTGTGTGTGTGCATGTGTGTGTGTTGAACTTAGATAAACTTTTATACAATGATCAGTGACAGTAGAGGGAGCATTAGAACTTTTGTGAAGCTATTATGATACTAGGCTATTGACATACACACATCAGGGAATACAGAGTGGACAGTATAATTCCACTGGATTTTAATAAAAATCAGTAAATCTTGATGCTGAAAATCTACACGTTTTTCTGGAAAAAAAAATATCCTTGGTTAGCTATTTGCAACCTGACAATGTTACTATTTTAACATGATAATCTCCATAACGAATCGGCTGCTTCATTCATGCCTTACCATCTGTGGCTCATTCATCAATTACTTAGCCATCGGTTTCCTGGTAATGTTCAATCAGATCCATACATTATACAAACATACATTATGACTTCACTCTAATCGCTACTACCCTACTCCCAACCTCTGCTTTAGCTTTTGTCGCTTCAGTTACTTCAGTTTACTATAGTTTGCCTGGAAGAGATCATCATTCATCATTGCTGTTAGTATTCTTTGAGAGATTCCTTTAAGGGCAGCGCCTTTACACTGCTTACTATAACTGGTCAGTATAGAGTAACTATTAAGATATTATGTATTGGTTTAAATGTACAGAAGTTAGAGAATGTTATTATCAGAGAGCACTGGACAGCACTAGCATGGCTACAAACTTACCTTATTTTAAGGTGAAGAGTTATTATGTGTACTGAACAACCATGTCACTAAGTTATGCAGAAAATCATACTGTATGAAAACATGATCCTACTATGTGTCTAACCTTATTTTGAGTGTGTATACAGTCAGAAGTGAGTAGATGTCCGCCTCCTTCAACTAATGTATTCTCGCCCACTCACACACTCGAAGCTTAAAGTAAAAAATCCCAACACACCAGGTTGGATAAACTATTAAGGTGGCTCCCTACAGAGAAGGTTTGTGCAGTTTAAATGTCACAGAATTTCACAGCAGCTGATGCCCTGCTGTTGCATTGCAGTTGAATGGCAGGCTGAATAGACACATTGGTGTGTGTTCTGCATGCTTCAAGTAATAATCAAGGACATTTTCCTACAAATGCCATTAGTGCTACTAATGACACGTCACGTATCCTTTTTATTAATCTGATTTGATATTATTTCCATCCATCCATCCATCCATCCATTTTCTATACCTGCTTATGCCTAACCACGGTCATGGGGATCTGCTGGAGCAAAACTCCACTCAGCCACCATGCTTCCCTGATATTATTTCCTTTATTGCAATGTTCCTCATCCTGTTTAGATTCGAATAATGACCAACCTATTTTTAAATTGATTCTAAAAGACAGCACCACAAGAATAAATGTTGGTAACGCTTCCTTTTACAGTCCCCTAATTACTAAGAATTTACTTGCTAAATAAAGGGAAACTTACAGTATGTAGGTATTGTGTGTAACAAGTAGGTAAATACAGTGTAACTACAGATGAAATACTAAGAAAAACCTCAACTGTTACCCATCAAGTGCCTTTCAGTTGTAACTGGATTATGTTGGTAATAACTCAGATATATTTATATTAAGTAAAACACAACTATTTCCTAGGTAAGTGAGCTGAAACTTGACTGTAAAAGAAAGTCTCATCTGTTTCCCAGAAACAGATTATAGTAGTTACCCATCACATACTGTAAGTTTCGCATTATCTACCAAGTAAATTCTTAGTAATTAGGGGACTGTAAAAGGAAGCATTACCTAAATGTTTAGTGTAAAAGCACTGTTGACAGATGGTCTAATAGAAATACAAGATAAACAAGATGTCAATAAGGTTTGCAAAGCTGGCTAATAAAGTCCGCAGCAGCAAATTTGTGTAAATCTACAGTATGACTCACAAGATGATAATAGTGGCTTTGGTTTGAGAAATTGTAAATGCTGCAGGAGTGATTAAACTATCTTCTTAAAAAGAAGAAGAAGTGGCGTGACAAATTAAAGATTTAAAAGAGATTCTTTCCAAGACCAAGAAATATAAAAGCATCACAGCTGGTGCTGGAGCACTCTAAGTGAAGGAGTTAATTTTAATCCAAAAGACTTTCAGACTGCCGGTTAAGGGTTTCTGTGGCAGAGATATGCTTATGTCTGCCTAGAATCCCGTAGCATCCAGATATACACCAAATCATATCAAAACACCTGTCATCTTCATCTGTCTGTTAGTAGGATTGTGTTTTCTATCTCCTTACCTGCAGAAAATCAGTGGAAGGTTGATGTTATTTTTGTCGCTATCTGAGTATGCATTTTGTTTTGTATGCACTATACTGGAAAATAAACTTAGAGTTAAACCCACAGGTGGGCCATAGGTAGGTATAGGGCAAGAGACAGTGAGGGCCCAAAAGCAAACTTTTGCTCAAGCCCCTAACCTGCTATAAAGCCTGTTTTTCGGGAGTCCTTTATCTAAGTATTTGCTATTTTGTGTGTTCCTGCATACAGAGACCGAGAGCTGGTATGACTGAAAGACAACAATAAGAAATAAGCCAAACAGAGTGGAGTGACAAGAAAAAAGTCAGAGGGTAACATAGAGGGTAAGGCTGAACAAAAACATCAAGGAAGAAAAAGGGAGAAAAAATGGCAACATAAGGAATAGAGGACGAGGACATAATAGAGACATGTGTGAGAGGTAATAATGGTGTGATCGTAATCAACATTCAAGACCATCCCACTGGGATTCTCTGAAGGGTTAATAATCAATGCCAACACATGCGGCTAGAACAATTAACACATAGCTAAAGATCCACCACCTGGTAAATGGAGTGAGAACGGGAAGGAGATTGATTTTGTTTATTCACACCACTATCTGACTGAAGAAGAAAATGCCTGTGTTGAATTACTAATCTTATTCTTCAGTAGTCCTTAAAATCAGGCATTTATTCAGGCAATGGCAAAAATGGTTAAACCACCAAGCCTTCGCAACTAATCCTTCATCACACTACTCAATATGTTATAAGCTTTTTGTCTATTTTCTCAGACAGGCTTGCTATGTACTCTATGTCATGCTTATGTGCATAAGTTTTTTCATGTATAGGTTTTGTGGAGATTCTGTGGTCAGATGGTTCATACAAGTTAAGATTACTTAAAATGTATTATAACTGTCCTGTGTACACTATTTGTTAAAACCAAGACCTGATAAGATCAGAGAGCGGCAGAACAGCTACACTGACAAAATGCTTTAGTTTTCATTATTTCATGTATTTATATGATAAATAAACTGCACCAGTTTATTCTTGTTTCATTAAAAAGAAGGTGTGAGTTTTTTTATGTGGAGTAAAACTGCAAAAGAGCCAATCAATGAAACCTTGAAAAAAAATTAAAATACAAAAATCCAGTAGGTAAATTAATGGGTAACACGTCAAACATTAGATTCAGGTGATAGGGGCTTTGTGTTCCAAATATACAATTACAACATGTGTTATTGTGACACTCAGCTCCTTCACATCCAATGCCAATTAGCAACATCATGATTAAAAGTAACCTGCGGAGATTCGCTGTAAACACTGTTTACAAGAAATTTAATATTTCTCAACAACCAAATCTGTTGAACATTTTCTTAGTATTTTGAAACCTACATTTTTATATTCATGTTGCATATTGTAGCCATGTATTACTGTATTACATGTATCCTTTTATTCATTCTCATATGTCTGCTCACAGAGCAGGACATCCAAACAAAAAAGTTTTATGCATCAAGTCACTACACTGTCAGCCTTGTCATTGGCATTGTACCACTGTAATGTTGCCACAGAGCTGTGACTCCTTAGTTGGCTAATGCTAGCTTTGGACTGGAGGTTGCCCTTTGTGCTGTTTGTTCCAAGCTGGGCATGCATTGTTCATGTCACTAGGACAGGAGACATGCTGTTAGGAGAAGTGAAAAAGGAGTGGTTTTTAAGGTGCTTTTCAGACTGGACGTTTTCATATTTCTTAAAAGCTTTGTAGGAAGTCCCCCTCTTTTGTGTGCCCACACCACAGGAACTGAGAACTATAATAATTCCTAGAATGCTGATATAGGGGACTTTTTTAGCTCCTCCTCTTGAATAGGTACTTTTCCAGTACAATAGGAACTACAAATGATGTACGTTTACGTTGATTTGTCAAAAACTAATTTAACCCAATGTTACAATGACATTTTTAATAGTGTATTTCACTATTAGTGTAAACAACAGTGATAAACGAAAATTTACACAACTGGACTGACACTGAAGGCTTCTTTTGCTGCTACATGTACTAATGTCATATTAGTGTTACCTGCCAATAGTCTATGGCTTCATCAAACAAATTTCCTTTATTGGAAATATTGTTTGAAAAGATTCCCTTTCTGCAAAGCACAATATGAATTTTATTTTAGATTCTGCTTCCATGTCTTCTGTTATTTGGTAGGATAGAATGAAAGCAGTAAAAACCTCAGGTCAGTTTCTTAACGTGATGTGGTACGTGCATCATGAAGACTGGAAATGAATGTCATGTTTTAGGGAACACTCAGTCATTGAATGTGAGCTATTACTGGAAAAAGCTTCTGCAGTCATAGGATCTAAAGTCAACAGGCAACAAACACAACCTTGGACTCACCATGGTGAATCTTCTGCTTTTATTCCTACAAAATGCCTGATAGAAACCTTGACTAAAGCTACTGTATATCATCCATGAAGCAGAGGCAGTCTAAAGCACTAATTGCACAGACATGGCCTATTTTTTATTTTAATTTTGTTTGTTTGTTTTATTTTGTTGGCACATTTCATGGGGAATTTGATGTGGAAAGGGAAACTAAATAAACTCTTATTTTAAGGAAATCCTTTTTTTCTTGAAGTTCACAAAACTTGAAGACAGTATATTCACATATAAAACTGAAAGGTTATATATAAAAAAGAAAAACAAGAAACAGTATCAGAAAAAAAAACATGGTAGTTTTGTGCTGGCTACTGTGATTACAGATAAAAAAGACAACTTTTGGCTGCTCTCCTGTGTTTTTGAAATTCTGATGCTAAAATATAACCCAACTATGCTTGTTCATTGGTTATGCCTTTAATGTTATATGGGCCTGTAAAGTAAAAACTAGAAAGTAGCCACAGTGAAAAAAATGAGGAGGTAAAGTTTTTTGACAGTGTCTGTCCTAAGCATAGGGTTCACTCAATAAATCTGCTTCACACATACAGTAGAGTATGTACAGTATATTAACTAGGACCCTAATCCTGTCCCACTAAGGCTTAAACTGAACTTTGCGATCAAGAAACAGTGACAATGACAGACTTTACCCTGAAGCATCTATATTTTATTTATGCTGTAATCTTATCAATTGTCACTTTATCCAAAAAGGGACCATGAAGACCTCTGTCATGTTGTGACTCTGAGTATGAGCCACTATGCTGGAGCTTAGGTCACACACCTTTGTATAACCTAGAGTCAAAAACCTAGCCCAACATCTGTGATTTGATCTGACAAAACATCCCCAATGGCCTCCACACTCCACACACATCATATCAAAACTCTCTTCAACATTCATAAATGGAAATCAGAGTGGAAATGCACTGCAGACATCATATTCTCCCACATCAGTGTCTTATCCTTCTGCTTTTTCTTCTTTTTCCCCTCATGTCTATGTAAAGTTGGTAAAGTGCGACAGTTTCATATTCATCAGTGTTATTTGGGATTTTATTTAATTTGTATTTATTTATTTTTGTTAAAACGCTTGGTTGGCAATACTGATTCATGTTGGAACTATTCTTGGGTTTCTAATATAGCTCACAGATGATCATACAGTCAAAACTGTTTGAAACAGTACTTTACTTTCTCTATCATATTCCATCTCATACATGTGTTTTCTATTCATCCACTATGGGAACGAGGAGACCAGTTTGATGGTGAAAACATCAATGAAGAAAATACTCAGATTTGTGCCCTGTGCGGGGTAAATTGAGGTACTTACGCAAACTGATTTTAAACCTCATAATATCTCACAGCAAGACATGTCTAACCAGTGGTCATAGGACCCTCTAGTGCCCTGTGATAGACTGGCAATCTGTCCAGGGTGTACCCCACCTCTTGTCCAGTGTCCACCAGGATCAACTCATGGTGGACGGATAGATGAACAAGAACTCCTTGGCCAGGTTTAAAAAAAGTCTGACTGTTCCACACCTCCCCTTATTTCATCACTACCTTTTACATGTAGATATGTGTTAAAGCTAAAATTCTTTTAACTACATCCTAGTCTCTGCCCAGCAGTGAATTATACTGTCAGCAGCCACAGAGAAATGGACGTTATATCATTTGCTTTTCACTTTTCTTCAATCTACATGTGCCAAAGCAGTCAGTGAAGTAATTTAAAAGAAAATAAAAGTTTCTTCCCCATCATTATAATTATTATTATTAATGTATATCATCTTCTGGGGAGTCAGTTTGACTATGGACAGTGTACAAGGTTCTCAGTTTACTATGCCAACAAAAATATGTCATTTAGTATCTTCTATTCAACAAAACAGAGTTCTGTTTTGGCATTTATTTTTCTTTTTTATATTTTCCCCATGTGATTTTTACCACTGCACTTGTTTTCTGTTGTAGGCTATGTTCTATCAGTCTGTTTTACAGGTTGCGTCCCATATTGCTTGTATCCATTTCCTTTTAAGGGCAGACATTTCCTCCATGGTGACAGAAGCACCTGCCACTGTTTCAGTAAATGTGTTATATTTTAACAACATTTTCCAGACTGATATTTGCTACTTGCGGCAGACAATCTCTGACTTTCACCAGATATAGTTAACAGCAGGGTAATTATTCATGTATTGGATTTACTGTCCAGTCTGGAAGCTGTGATGTACAGCAGGAATTGCTGCTTAAATGTGCTCCAGTTGCTATTAAGATTACCAGTGAAATTTAGGCTTATGGAGTCCTTCCATTATCCATTTTGCTTCTCATAACACACAATGTTTAGTTTTCACTCCTGGTACCATTTTTAATCCTTATCTTGTAATAACAAAACCACTCTGCTAAGATGCCATGCTGTCAGCTAAAGGTGTCTTCAAACTTTACGTTAACTTAATAACCAGGACAATCTTCAAATGGACCTATAGACTTATGCTGTTGTTTAAAAATCCCCAGGATTCTGTTTACTTTTTCACATTTCTGTGACCTCATTGTCCTGTCAAGCTGTCAAGCATATTGATTCACCTGATTTAATCTATAATGGAAAATGCATTGGCTATTATTAAAATCAAACACCTGCAGATCTTTATTTGGCCTTATTTTATCAACCTCAGTTAACACAAGCCATCCCACAAGAGTGAAGTTTGAATTTCACCTTGCACATTTTTTTTAGTTTGTTATATCAACAAAAGAAAATTAAGGCACTAAAAAGGGCAATATCCCAACAATGTGTTTAGATTCAAAAGATAAAGTACTTGATAGCAAGTACTTTGTTTACCTACTTTGGCAAACAACAGATTCTCAAGAATGCTGCCATTACCTTGTCTTTCAAGGTAGAATTTTTGACCTGGTTGTTGTTAATGTCCTTATTACTTAAAATACAGTATATTGTCCCATTTCTGACAAGAGCATGGGCTTTTAGGAACACAGATTTTCTTCTCAAACTTTTTGAGTTAGAAATTAATGAAATACACGTAAAAATGCATCACATAAAATGCCTATATATCCCTTTGTCCTTTTCTTTGGTTCTTTAAAGTCTTAACTTCTCTGCCATGTGTTTCTGTAGAGAACAGTACTTTGTTTTAGTTACCAAAAAATAAAGCACTGGCATTTTCACTTTCAGCCTGAATTAGCTGAGCAGACAAATGCTTCCTGTACCACATAAAGACAAAGACCATCTTTGCAGGCATACACTTGACAGAAAGGTTCATTGTGAAGATAAGTGCTCTTCCATTTAAATCAACGTATAATTACCTGCACATTAATTTGGTGAAGTGCATGACTGTTGCTTGCAGTGGCTTCAGTGTTGAATTGAGAATCAGATTGAATCTGATGTCATAATGTATATAGGCAATATTGTAGTCTTCTTTAATAAGGGAAAGTATCCTCATTGTTGTAGTGTTGAGCTGTCTTCTCTTAAACACTAACTGTATTACCAAATGAAGGCAAAAGTATTTTTGATTTTGATATTGAATTTATATTTTTGCATTTTCAGTAGATCAATTCTTTGTGCAGTCTCTGAGCTCTATGGAACAGCTTCGTTCAGCTTACTGATTTAGTCCATAGAAAATTTACAGTTTCAATTCAGTCTCTTCGCTGGGATCAAGCTGGTTTCCAGCTGCAATTGCAAGCTGTTTTCACAACAGCATTCTAATAAATCCATAATTTCATTTCTGCTAAACCTTGCACAAGCACTGTAGGTATTTCCAGGACAAATTTATCATGAAAACTAGATGTGATGTTGAGTGATAAAGTTATACTTTGACCTTGGAAACAATATCAAAATTCTATTTGACTGTATGGTTGCTGCCATATTGTGTTATAGAGGTGAGATATGGGGCTTCAAGCCATTGGAATGCATAAAATGCATTCAGACCACTTTTTATGAAAAATGTTTGGCTATAAGAATACAAATTTCCTACACTTTTTAGTCAAAGAGGCAGTATAGTTTAGGTGAAATAATAGGTGAAAATCTGTTCCTCATCGGTGATTGAGAAAAATAGCACAGGACAATGTACTTCAGTCTTAACTGAATATACTGTATATTCCCAGTACAAATCTAGATCTTAGAGTCATAACTTCATATCTTCCCTACAACTTCTCTAATAAAATATTTTTTTCTGTTCAGTTGTTCAGGTCATCATTTAGCTGACAGTTACCAAAATAAACAATGGAATATACCAAGAAATGGGTGAGCCTTCATATGGAAGCTACCTGTCTAGACTGCCCGGTTGCAAACCTGGTTGCATATTATATCCTATATTGCTTTCCGTCCTCTCTTCATTAACCTATTAATGCTATCAGATACATCATTTCAAATGTACCAGCCCCATCGAGCTTCAGTGTGGATGTGAGCGATCAGACAAGTCTACAGGTGGGCACCCTCTCAGTAATGATGCTTTGTTGAATTGGACCCATAACACCGAAAAGGCTCAATAGTGTGTTCAGGTGTCCCAGAACCACCCCCCACTTTGCCTGCACCCACACACCCATACCAGCCTAGTAGGCCCCGAGTCTACCTTAAAACAACTAAAAAGAAAAAGAAACTAAGCTCATAGGCTTAACCTGGTACTATTAAATACAGTAAGCATTGCTTATTCAATTTCTGTTGGAGCTTTCAGCTGTATTGCTTCCTAATTAAAGGTAGCTAACAAGATCGCTTCTTCGGCATCAGGATACATAGTTCACTATAAAGGACCTTAAATGTTCCTGTTGATGCTTACTAAGGTTGTAGTAAGAAGGTCACTAGCTATTTTATTTAATTTAGAATTTTCATCCAAAATTGAAATTCAAATCTATGAAAAACCTACTGGGCAGCATGGTGGCTGGGTGGTTAGCACTGTTGCTTCACAGTGGGTTTGCAACCTGGCCTTTCTGTGTGGGGTTTGCATGTTCTCCCTTGTGGGTTTCCTCCCACAGTCCAAAAACATGCATGTTATGATGATTGGTGCCCATAGGAGTGAGTGTGAGTGTGTGTGGTTGTTTGTATCCGTGTGTCTCTATGTGGCCCTGTGTTGGACTGGCGACCTGTCCTGCCTTCCACTCGAAAAAATGCTGAGATAAGCTCCAGCAGATCCCTGTGACCCTGGTTAAGGAATAAGCGGGTATAGAAAATGGATGAATGGATGGAAAAACCTACCAGCTCCTCGTCACGGTATAATGTTTCTGCTACTTAAAATACAGAATATTGTCCCATTTTTGACAAGAGTATGGGCTTTTAGGAATACAAAATTTCTTCTTCTCAAACTTTTTAATTTAAAAATTAATGGAATGCACATAAAGATGCAGCACATAAACTACCTATATCTCCCTCTGTCCCTTTGGTTCTTTGAAGCCTTAACTTCTCTGCCTTAAAGTATTTTACAGTTTTACTGGACATCTAGTCTTCAATAAATTGCATGGGTTTAACATGCGTGTCATATTAACCTTTCATCCTGTGATCAGATCATAAACCATTGTCATAAGTCTTCACAGTCATACTAGGATTATCTAGGCAGCGCAGAACCTCACATTCATACATGAGGACCAGTCCTCTCAATATCCATATGCTGACAAGATTCAAGAAATCTTATGAGACTTAGTATGTTAATAAGACAAGGTATAGACAAGTGAATGATGCACATTACATAAATGCAGACTTATCCATTATGATACAGAATGATCAATTTGTAATTTAAAAATGTTTGACATACAAGTAAACATGGTAACTCTATTTGTACAGAAATTCTCCCATAGAGTAGAGCCATAGGGCTTTATTTCCAGCAAAAAGCCAACATGTGTTCTGTGCAAATGTCCTTGAATGTGACACTAAGCCCCGTGAGGTGGTGTCAGCATTTATGGGGCAAACTGCCATATGCTATGTTATACACAGGACAGATACAATCAAGTCAAGTCATGCCATTTTTTTCAAATTTATATAACCCAGTATCAAGATTTGCAAATTTGTCTCAGGGGGTTTTACAATCTCAACAGCATACCTAACATCATTGTCCCTCAGCAACTCTATTCAGGTAAGGTAAAACACCCCCAAAAAATATTTTAAATGAGAAAGAATGAGAAAACCTTGGGAAGAGCATCAGAGATGGGCTCCCTAATCCAGTGCAGACATGCAATAGATGTACTGTGGTGTGTTAATGTGTGTGTGAATATATAGTAGATTTACTGTATTGACATTTAGAACCAGAGCCATATGACGTCCTCTCCAAATGAAGACCTGGGAGTAGGACAGACTACACCAAACACAAGAGGCATAGCCTGAGCATACTATTCACGCATATACAGTGGGTACGGAAAGTATTCAGACCCCTTTAAATTTTTCACTCTTTGTGTCATTGCAGCCATTTGCCAAAATCCAAAAAGTTCATTTTATTTCTCATTAATGTACACTCAGCACCCCATCTTGACAGAAAAAAACAGAAATGTAGAAATTTTTGCAAATTTATTAAAAAAGAAAAACTGAAATATCACATGGTCATAAGTATTGAGACCCTTTGCAGTGACACTCATATTTAACTCACATGCTGTCCATTTCTTCTGATCCTCCTTGAGATGGTTCTGCTCCTTCATTGGAGTCCAGCTGTGTTTAATTAAACTGATTGGACTTGATTAGGAAAGGCACACACCTGTCTATATAAGACCTTACAGCTCACAGTGCATGTCAGAGCAAATGAGAATCATGAGGTCGAAGGAACTGCCCAAGGAGCTCAGAGACAGAATTGTGGCAAGGCACAGATCTGGCCAAGGTTACAAAAGAATTTCTGCAGCACTCAAGGTTCCTAAGAGCACAGTGGCCTCCATAATCCTCAAATGGAAAAAGTTCGGGACGACCAGAACTCTTCCTAGACCTGGCCGTCCAGCCAAACTGAGCAATCGTGGGAGAAGAGCCTTGGTGAGAGAGGTAAAGAAGAACCCAAAGATCACTGTGGCTGAGCTCCAGAGATGCAGTAGGGAGATGGGAGAAAGTTCCACAAAGTCAACTATCACTGCAGCCCTCCACCAGTCAGGGCTTTATGTCAGAGGGGCCCGACGGAAGCCTCTCCTCATTGCAAGACACATGAAAGCCTGCAAAAGACACATGAAGGACTCCCAGACTACGAGAAATAAGATTCTCTGGTCTGATGAGACCAGGATTGAACTTTTTGGCGTTAATTCTAAGCGGTATGTGTGGAGAAAACCAGGCACTGCTCATCACCTGCCCAATACAATCCCTACAGTGAAACGTGGTGGTGGGAGTATCATGTTGTGGGGGTGTTTTTCAGCTGCAGGGACAGGACAACTGGTTGCAATTGAAGGAAAGAGCCAGAGCCCTGACCTAAACCCAATTGAGCATCTCTGGAGAGACCTGAAAATGGCTGTCCACCAACGTTCACCATCCAACCTGACAGAACTGGAGAGGATCTGCAAGGAAGAATGGCAGAGGATCCCCAAATCCAGGTGTGAAAAACTTGTTGCATCATTCCCAAGAAGACTCATGGCTGTACTAGCTCAAAAGGGTGTTTCTACTCAATACTGAGCACAGGGTCTGAAGACTTATGACCATGTGATATTTCAGTTTTTCTTTTTTAATAAACTTGCAAAAATTTCTACATTTCTGTTTTTTTCTGTCAAGATGGGGTGCTGAGTGTACATTAATGAGAAATAAAATGAACTTTTTTGATTTCGGCAAATGGCTGCAATGACACAAAGAGTGAAAAATGTAAAGGGGTCTGAATACTTTCCGTACCCACTGTAAGTGAAAAGAACAAACAAGAACAGACAGGAGTACAGGGAGATGCAGCGTAAGGTGAAGGTAGAGGTGGCAAAGGCCAAACAAAGGGCATATGAGGATTTGAATGATAGGCTGGACTCTAAGGAGGGAGAGGTGGATTTGTAAAGGTTGGTGAGGCAGAGAGACAGAGATGGGAAGGATGTGCAGCAGGTTAGGATGATCAAGGACAGGGATTTAAAACGTGTTAATAGGTACCACAGTGTGATGGAAAGATAGAAGGAATACTTTGAAGAGTTGATGAATGAGGAAAATGTTAGCGAGCACCGAGTAGAAGAGGGAAAGAGTAGTGGAGGCTAGGCTGAGGTCAGATGTGAGCATGTGTGAGCAGCAGTATGGTTTCATGCCAAGAAAGAGTACCACAGATGCAATATTTGCTTTGAGAATGCTGATGGAGAAGTACAGTGAAGGCCAGAAGGAGCTGCATTGTGTCTTTGTAGATTTGGAAAAAGCGTATGACAAGGTGCTGAGAGAGGAGCTGTGGTTTTGTATGAGGAAGTCTGGAGTGGCAGAGAAGTATGTTCGAGTGGCGCAGGACATGTATGGAAGCTGTAAGACAGTGGTGAGGTGTGCTGTAGGGGTGACAGAGGAGTTCAAGGTGGAGGTGGGGCTGCACCAAGGATCGGCTTTGAGCCCCTTCTTGTTTGCTGTGGTGATGGACAGGCTGTGAGATGAGGTTAGACAGGAATCTCCGTGGACCATGATGTTTGCAGATGACATTGTCATCTGTAGTGAGAGCAGGGAGCAGGTGAAGGAAAATCTAGAGAGGTGGAGGTTTGCTCTGGAAAGGAGAGGAATGAAGCTGAGCCGCAGTGAAACAGAGTACATGTGTGTAAATGAGAGGGACTCAAGTAGAACGGTGAGGTTACAGGGAGTAGAGGTGAAGAAGGTGGAGGATTTTAAGTACCTAGGGTCAACAGTCCAGAGCAATGGAGAGTGTGGAAAAGAACTGAAGAGAGTGCAAGCAGGTTGGAACGGGTGGAGGAAAGTGTCAGGTGTGACGTGTGACAAAAGAGTGTCAGCAAGAATGAAAGGAAAAGTGTACAAGACAGTGGTGAGACCAGCAATGTTGTCTGGTTTAGAGACAGTGACACTGAGAAAAAGAGAGGAGGCAGAGCTGGAGGTAGCATAGCTGAAGATGTTGAAGTTCACTCTGGGAGTGACGAGGATGGATAGGATCAGGAATGAGTACATCAGAGGGACAGCTCATGTTAGATGTTTTGGAGAAAAAGCCCGGGAGGCCAGATTGAGATGGTTTGGACATGTTCAGAGGAGGGACAGTGAATATATTGGTAAAAGGATGCTGAGGTTAGAGCTGCCAGGAAGGAGACCTAGAGGAAGACCAAAGAAGAGGTTCTTGGATGTAGTGAAAGAGGACATGAGGACTATGGTTTTGGGCAGATGGGGGAAGAAAGAGGCTCACAGCTAGGATGCTTATGTACTTGAAGGAAAGTGATCAGTGCATTGTGGACTGCAAGGGCTATACTTCATATAAATAGTTTTAATAAATTCATTGGCAGTTAGATCAACCCACAAGAGCGAGAACAGTAGCAAGTTTGATGTGCGTAGTAATTATGACTATGCCACTAGCTGATTGTTAGTGTATACTATGTGAATTTTAAGCTTTAAGCTTAAAGGCCCTAACTGAGTTGGCCTGTCTGATGTCAGTAGGGTGATTACTCCAGAAGAAGGTGGTACTGTATTCTATGAAAGGGCCGTACAACCTAGAGACTTCCTTTTTAACTCTGGGGGCAGACAGGAGCTCTTTATTGTGAAAGCATGAAGCACAGGATGATCAAAATGGTTTCCACAATGGACTGGGCCAACGATCATCTCAGTTTAAACTGAAATAAGGAGCAGGAAATTTTATAACATCCAGCTTTTTTGCAGTGGACAATCAAGGGTCTAATCTGATAATTATAATACGCTCACCAGAGGCAGACACAGCTGAGTATCGATAGCATAGCAGTGGGAATTAATTTCATAACTGACTATAATTTTTAGCTAAAAGGTGAAACATAAAGTAGAAAGAAGAGAGGGCCAAGTACAGACCCACTCAATACTCAGTACTCAATTTTTCACATTAGATAATATTGTTGTAGAAAACTTTTTTTTAAAAATTTTTTTAAATTTTAAATTTTTATTGATGGCCAATTAATTACCTCGGGAGCACCAAATCCATTTTTTCCTCTTTGGAGGAACAAACAAATGTTGTTATGATTAGAAATAAAGATTCAATTATCAGCCAATATTGATTTTATATCTGAAAGATGAATTTTACCGACAGTGACCTTATCCTTTTCACGACAAAAGAAGCAAGACAACAGAGTTTGTTTGAGATTTTGTTTCTTGGTGTGTTTAAGAAACAAAATAGTCCTAGTTCTTGTTTTGAAGTGATGGGTGTTTTGTTTGTAGATGTCGTTTAAGCTTGATTGGGACCATGGCAGTGTTGGATACCTTTTGCTGTGTTGCCTCGAGCTGACTGTTTTTGCTTTCTTTTGAGCAACACTGATATTAGGGCCTTCATCTGGATCATAATTTTGTCCAGGGCCCAGTTCAGAGTTTGCATTTTTCCTTTTCAAATATTTATCCACCAGTCAATCCCAACTCTCACAAGCATCGCAAATTCTATGATCTTCAATTAATAAGGTTATGCGCTACCTGCTGCCACCCACTGACAAGGAAGAGTATTTAATTACTCTACCAGTCAGAACAGTGCAGGCACATGCACTGAATGATGGCAATTTATTTGCAATAATTAAGTACATTTCTTTGGACCAATAAATTTAAATTAAATAATATTCCATGGTACATGTGATGATCTCTCAGAGCACACTAGTCTGCTGAGGCACTGTGGTAGGAAATCACTAAATTAATGGATGCCGTTTAGCTGGCAAGACAAGGCTGTGAAGACCAGGGAGAGCCGAGCTTCAGCCACACATTCCTTTCCCAGTGTGAACTAAACTTCGCCTTACAACCCTCCTGTTTTCCCACCGAAGAATCCAAGGTGGCATACACCCTCACGCGCCTAGGAGGAAGTGCGGCAGTTTGGGGAACAGCTGCTTGGAGAAAACGTGCCAGTTTCTGCCAGACCTTCCAGAGTTTTGGAGAGCAGTGAAGATCTTCGACCCCGTACGACCTGAGGTCTAAGCCACAGTCCACCTAACTAAGTTAAAACAAGGACTTTCTAACTTTGTTAAGTTAGAAAAGTGTGAATTCCACGCGAGAAACACCACCTTCCTGGGGTTTGTCTTAAGCCCTGGGAGAATTACCATGGACCCCATAAAAGTGCAAGCCATCAGAGATTGGTCTGCTCCCACCACCCAGAAACAACTCCAGAGCTTCCTGGGGTTTGCAAATTTTTACAGACAGTTTATTCAGAACTATAGCAGCATAGCGGCCCCTTTACACAAATTAACATCTCCAAAGACACGTTTCACCTAGGGACCAGAGGCGCAGCGCACCTTTGAGAGACTAAAGACCTTGTTTACCTTAGCCCCCATCTTGCGCTTCCCAGACTTACCCTTCGTTGTGGAGGTGGACGCTTCGGACACCGGGGTGGGGGCCATCATCTCCCAGCGACATCCTGAGGACTCCAAATTACATCCATGCGCCTGTTTCTCACGAAAACTCTCCCCGGCCGAAAGGAATTACGACATGGGGAATAAAGAGCTGCTTGCTGTGAAATTGGCCCTGGAGGAATGGCGACACTGGCTGGAATGGGCAAAATGTCCTTTCACAGTCATCACTGACCACAAGAACTTGGAATACCTAGGGTCTGCAAAGAGGTTAAACTCCCGGCAGGCACGTTGGGCTATTTTTTTTGAACGGTTTAATTTCACCTTGTCCTTTCGTCCTGGTTCCCAAAACAATAAGGCCGACGCCCTCTCCCGGATTCATGCCACTCCTGATTGCACAGAGGAACCAAAATTCATCCTGCCCTGCTCTGCCCGCCTAGGCGCCGCTCACCTCGACCTGAAACAGGAAATCCTCCGGTGCACCTCTGGCCGCCCTTCTCCCTCATCTTGCCCCCCACAGTGCCTGTTCGTCCCAGTCCGCTTTCGTTCCAGAGTCCTGCAGCTCTGTCATGACTCACGCCTCCATGTACACCCGGGAGTGGCACGGACTCTAAAGGTTCTCCTCCAACGCTTTTGGTGCCCCGACGTTCGATGGGACGTTCATCAATATGTCACAGCATGCCCCACATGTGCACGAGCCAAGCTCTCTCACCAGGTACCGGCTGGTCTCCTGCATCCCCTACCAGTACCGCAGCGTCCGTGGTCCCACATCACCCTGGACTTTGTCACGGGGCTGCCCACGTCCCAAGGTATGTCCACTATATTGACAGTTGTGGATAGGTTTTCTAAAATGGTTCATTTTATTCCCCTTCCCCAGCTACCCTCTGCTTCTTCAATGGCACGTATACTGACACAGCATGTCTTCCGACTTCATAGATTACCCCAGGACATTGTCTCGGACCGCGGCTCCCAATTTGTTGCCCGGTTCTGGAGGGAGTTCTGCCGCCTGCTCAATATCTCCGTGAGTCTTTCCTCTGGTTTCCACCCGCAGTCCAACGGACAGGCCGAGCGACTCAATCAGGAGCTCGAAACCGGACTCAGGATCCTCTGCTCCTCTGACCCTAGCTCATGGGTGAGTAACCTTCCCTGGATCGAATATGCCCATAACACCATTCCCTCGACCTCCACGGGCCTGTCACCGTTCCAAGTGGTGTTTGGTTTCCAGCCCCCGCTATTTCAACCCCAAGAGGGGGACGCTCAGGTTCCCTCTGCAGCCGCCGCCGTCCGTCGATGCCACGGAGTTTGGTGGCAATTGTTGCACTCCGTCTCCTCATATTCAGACCAGGCTAATAAGAGACGGCGTCCGACCCCACCTTACAAACCAGGACAACAGGTGTGGTTGTCCTCTAAGGACATCCCGTTGGATGGAAGCTGGATCCTCGTTTCATCGGCCCCTTTACCATTGAAAGAATCATCAGCCCTGTGGCGGTCAGATTACAGTTGCCCAAGAATATGAAGATCCACCCCACCTTTCATGTGTCACCTCTTGTCACCTCTCCCCCCCGCCCGGTTCCTCGGCAGGGGTCCGGTCTACACAGTGTAGCGCATCCTGCGGTCCCGCAGACGAGGCAGGGGACTGCAATACCTGGTGGACTGGGAGGGCTACGGCCCAGAGGAGCGATCCTGGGTGCCCAGACGCCACATTATCAACCCTCGCCCCCTCCGGGATTTCCACAGAGACCACCCTGACCAGCCTCGGGGGCCGTCAGGAGCCGGCTGTCGGGGAGGGGGTACTGTGAAGACCTGAGCCCTCTGCATCCGGTGCAACTCTTATTTTGAAGGTCCAACAGGATCTTACCCTTCCCTCACATCAGGCGCTTTGACTTTGATTTCATTGATTGCCTTCACCTGTCATGTATTTGTTCCTAGATAAATAGTGCATGGCTCTGGAGGATTGCCAGATTGTCTGTTACTATCGACCTCAGTGGGTAACGATTGGTGTCCAGCTTCCCCTCTTCGTCCCGTGTTCTCAGTTGGGACCAAGGATTTTCAGGGAAGTGTTTTCATTTTTTTAGTCCCTTTTTTTAAAGCTTGGTTTTCTCAGATACCAAGTGAGCCAGTACGCTGCTGGTCTTTCTGTTTGTGACGTTCCCGACAGAAGTCGGTGACAGAGACTTTGTTTTTTTCCCCGGAGCTTGGGAGTGTTTTTCGTGGACCGCGTATAGCAGTTTTGAACTTTTCTTAAAGACTTTGGGGAGTTCCCCGGCAACAAGGGGGCTCTGTACCTAAGCCCAAGTGACGGTCTCTGAATCCCTGCTGTTCGGAAATTGCCTGTCTTTCTCCCATTCCTCCAAGATTCTATCAAGTGGACCTAGCCAGGTCCTGCATCCTAGGATATTCTGATTCTGCCAGATTTTGCTCTGCGGACCAATCCCAGTCCTACTAGCACCATCACCTGTGACCGGCAAGGCTTTACCGTGACTCGGCCCAGGTGCAACCCTCTCCATCTCAGTTCTGCTTTCTCCGGCCTATCATTGCCATCTACTGGTCAACCATTGCATTACCCTTGTTAAATAAAGAAAAGAACTCTGATTCTCAAACATTGTGTGTCTTTGTGGATGACACTGTTCTCCTGATCATCTCCAAGAACATGACAACGGCAGGAATTCAAAGGCAGGCTAGAAAATGTGACAAATGAAATTTCTCTCCTTTTCTTCCTTTCAATATAGACACAGACTAATTAGATGATGAGCGCAGCTTAGAAGGTTAATGAAGGAACAAGCAACAGGATGTACAGAGCAGGGGAATTCAGGGACGACAATACAGGAGAAAGTGCATTTAAGGAATGACTTTCTTAGACAAACACACCACAATTATGCTGTTTATGTCTTTATTCAGTGGCAGGACCTGCTGAAATTTCACTTGAGAGTGCACATGTCACAACAGGCCAACATGTCTTTGTCCTTTAAACACTGTACAAATGTGGTGGACACATGTAGCATTCATCACTTGAATTTAAATTGTTGCTGCATATAATCAACAGCCATTAATCCATTTATAATGGAGGTATCAGGGAAATTGGTCAACCTGTAAAGTAAAAATGATTTACAGTACTATTTAACCTTAGTTTATTTTTGCAGAGGAGGAGTAAGGGCATTAGAAAACCCTCTCCCAAGGCCTTGTTTAAGAAATAGGAGCAGAGTTATGTGACCTTTCATTTCTGGCCAAACTGCACAGACTGTATTTACCCCAACTGAGATCTGATCAGTGTAGGCCAAAGCCACCTCCAGGCACAGTCTGGCCAATCCGATTGCAATAAGTTCATGCATTCATTTACATTTTCCACTAAAATGTGTTTTTCCTTGCACCTACATATCACATGCTTATGCAAAGTGTAAATGGGGTTACAGCATCTAGAGACAAAAGTGGAGAATGAGGGAGCGAGAAATAGCATGGATTTCCCTGAGGCAATATGAAGCTTGCAGATATTCAGTGTGTTGTCCAATTTCGATTCTTATGAGGCTTATACACCTCCTGCCATATCTGAACATGATTCAGGGAAATATTCTGGCTGCTTTGCTGTCAATTCCTCCTGCTGAATTCTGTGTAGACCTTTTAATGTCAGACATAGTGAACTAATGGCTTTATACAAGTTTATACATTTATAAGCTGTTGTGCATTTTGGTCACTGGAGTGACTTAAAGGCAATCCTATACAGAACAGACATTTCTAATGGTGTTTCTTTCCTCTAATGCTGATTCAGAATGTGTTCCTCTAAAAATGTCTTTTGCCAAATAAAAGGGTCCACTAAATTAGGCATAATGATGTAACTAAATGAGATATTGCTGACTGAGATACTGTACAGCTGTTTTGCGGTCATCATGATTTCAGTGAACTACAGCATGCAAATAGGAGTCGTGATAGGCAATGAGTGGGGTTAAATTCATTAATTGTACAAAACAGGATCATGATGGCTGACTGGCTTACACACCACTGCTCTTCGTTGTTTTTGAAATTGTCCTGTTTTTCACCTTCTGACCGTCTGTCTTGCCAGGACTGAGAGAGCAAAATGTAATATTTTGTTTAACAGTGTCGAAGGTTAATTGCACAGTGTATATGCTGTGTGTGTGTCTAAGTGTATTGCTATTCAGGAGTATAGGTGGGCGCAGCAACACTCATCCTGTTTTACATTCGGTGAGCATCAGTTTTTTGACTGCTATTTTATTCAAAGCCTGTCTGTCTGTGAACTCTGTCTTCATTTGTCACTGCTGTGTTAGACTTATAACTGCCACACTATCTTTGACAGCACATCCACACACAAATACTTAAAACACACATTCAGACTGAAGAAAAAACAGTGTCTTGTTGTATTGTTAATGGTAAGAAAGGCAGGCAACAGATGTTGAGCCATCATTTGCCACTAGGCATTTAGAGGAAGGCTGTCCTATTTATGGACAGGAACATACAGAGATGTGAAAAGTTGTTGGGCCCCTTCCTGATTTCTTATTTTTTTGCATGTTTGTCACACTTTAACGTTTCAGATCATCAAACCAATTTAAAGTTTTTAAATGAAGGTTTTTATTAAGGGAAAACAAAATCCAAAACTACACGGCCCTGTGTGAAAAAGTGTTTGCCCCCCCCTCGTTAAAACATAACTTAACTGTGGTTTATCAATTCCTCTAGCCACACCCAGGCCTGATTACTGCCACACCTGTTCGCAATCAAGAAATCACTTAAATAGGACCTGCCTGACAAAGTGAAGTAGACCAAAAGATCCTCAAAAGCTAGACATCATGCCAAGATCATGCCCAAAGAAATTCAAAAACAAATGAGAAAGAAAGTAATTGAGATCAGTCTGGAAAAGGTTATAAAGCCATTTCTAAAGCTTTGGGACTGCAGTGAACCACAGTGAGAGCCATTATCTACAAATGGCGAAAACATGGAACAGTGGAGAACCTTCCCAGGAGTGGCCAGCCAACCAAAATTACCCCTATAGCGCAGTGACAACTCATCCAAGAGGTCACAAATGACCCCACAACAACATCCAAAGAACTGCAGGCCTCACTTGCCTAAGTTAAGGTCACTGTTTATGATTCCACCATAAGAAAGCGACTGGGCAAAAATGGTCTGCATGCCAGAGTTCCAAGATGAAAACCGCTGCTTAGCAAAAAGAACATAAAGGCTCGTCTCAGTTTTGCCAGAAAACATCTTGATGATCCCAAAGACTTTTGGGAAAATACTCTGTGGACTGACGAGACAAAAATTTAACTTTTTGGAAGATGTGTGTCCCATTACGTCTGACATAAAAGTAACACTGCATTTCAGAAAAAGAACATCATACCAACAGTAAAATATGGTGGTGGCAGTGTGATGGTCTGGGGCTGTTTTGCTGTTTCAAGACCTGGAGGACTTGTTGTGATAAATGGAACCATGAATTCTGCTGTCTACCAAAAATCCTGAAGGATGTCCGGCCATCTGTTCGCGACCTCAAGCTGAAGCAAACTTGGGTTCTGAAGCAGGACATTGTTCCAAAACACACCAGCAAGTCCACCTCTGAATGGCTGAAGAAAAACAAAATGAAGACTGTGGATAGGCCTAGTCAAAGTCCTGACCTGAATCCGATTGAGATGCTGTGGCATGACCTTTGTTATGGGCCCTGAGGTGCCGTTTGTGACACTTCTTTGGACACTTCTCTTGTCATGTTCATACTCTTTCACTGTTAGTTGGTTCTATTGATGTCAGGTGATGTGCGCCAGCTGAGACGCATCAGCCAATCACTTGCGTTGCTTTTTAAGGACCGGAAGAATCTCACTCATCGTGGACTGGGATTTAGTGTGAACAGTCTGCCATTCGCTAAGCTGCTAAGATTGTTTTTGCCTTATCATTACTTGAAAGTGTTGTTTAGAAACTTGTTGATCAGAATTAACAATAGTATTACACTGAACCAGTTGGTTCACTGAACCAGTGTACTCGCATCTGTGTGTTCTTGTTTCTAACTACTTGTTGGCTGGCTTTAGTTCATGAGTGTCAGCTTGTTTTCTTTTCCGTTGTTGTAAATAGTCACTAGTTATATATAGCACCTTCATTTTTGTATTCTTCACCAAAATTGTAAAATAAACACCAAGCCTTGAGCATTATGTGAGCCGCTCCCTCACCGCCTCCTTCCATTTCCCCTTTTCCCTCTACAACATTTTATGTCCCATCCAGGCGGGGACGTAGCAACCTTAAAAAGGCGGTTCATGCTCGAAAACCCTCCAATGTAGCTGACTTACAATTCTGCAAAGATGAGTGGGCCAAAATTCCTCCACAGTGCTGTAACAGACCCATTACATGTTATTGCAAATGCTTGATTGCAGTTGTTGCTGCTAAAGGTGGCCCAACCAGTTATTAGGATTAGGGGGCAAACACTTTTTCACACAGGGCCATGTAGTTTTGGATTTTGTTTTCCCTTAATAAAAAAAACCTTCATTTAAAAACTGCATGACGTGTTTACTTGTTATCTTTGACTAATATTTAAATTTGTTTGATGATCTGAAACATTAAAGTGTGACAAACATGCAAAAAAATAAGAAATCAGGAAGGGGCCCAACACTTTTTCACACCACTGTACTATTAGGTTTAAAGGTGCAATGCTTTTAATACTATTGTTAATTCAGGAAAAATAATTCATATTTCAACTGTTTTTTTCTGCACATATAGTTGTGGTTGTTATGGTATCATGGTGGCGGTGTCGATGGTGAAGGAAGAAAGGAGTGAGGACCCAAGTGCGGAACACAACAGGCTTTAATTCTCCCTGGATTGTCCAGGGCTCAAGCACACACAAAATAATCTCTGCCACGTGGCGGGCAGACAGACAGGACAGAAACGGAAACAGGAAAACACAGACTGTCGTACCTATGACACACAGACGCTATACTTATCATTATCATCATCAATGCTCCGGCGTGGAACAAAGGAACACAGGGGATCTATATAGAAAGAACTCAGGACACAGGTGAACGTAATATGGCTAATGAGCAAACGAGACACAAAGCTACCTGGGATTAACACTGGACAGAAACGGAACACAGGAACTGACCAAAATAAGACAAACAGGAAACAGAAACCTCGGGGCCTAACAGTGGTGGTATTATCAGTTTGATAGCTTAACAGTCATCTTTATTTTGTTAAAGTTATGTGATTGTCATGCTGTCACTGACATGGACATTTATAACACTCCTTGGTGATGCAATGAAGGAATGCTGTTGAAACATATCCATCCATTATCTATACCAACTTATTCCTATTTAGGGTCATGGAGATCTGCTGGAGACTATCCCAGCTCTCTTTGGATGTATGCATGTAGACGAACAACCACACAAACTCACACTCACTCCTGTGGGAAATTTAGAATCATCAATACGTGATTTTGGACTGTGGGAGGAAGCTGGAGTACCCGGAGAAAACCAATGTAAGCATGGGGAGAACATGCAAAAAATCAACTTATTGTTATGGATTCTGTTGTTTCCTGAAAAGAAGTAAATGAATCTATAGATATACAGAACTTTTGTAACTGTAATCGTTATCTAATCATTTGTCATTAAAAACTCAAACACAGAGGCAACATCCTACCCTGAAGGCCCCATTAAAATAAACATACACAGAGGGTTCCAGTGACGTCATCTCACTGAATGGCATCTTAAACAACCGCTCCTCCGGGAAAAGCACTTTAATGCCCCACCAACTTATCAAATATTAAATTTTCTCGACTGGTCCTGTTAAATAAGAGGGGCAAGAATGGGGAGAAAGGATGGAAACAAAAAAAAAAACAGCGGGGGAAAATACAAATGAAGAAACTTCAGACAAAAGCTCTCTCTCGCAAGCACAAGATGGCGAAGCTAATGCTAATACTCATCGGAGTAACACGGCAAGTTTGAAACTTTCGTAAGGACACGAAACAACTGAATGAGATTATCAGCGAACTTACTAATGTTAAGGAAAAGATCACGGAGATAGAAATGCGAATCGGGGAGGTAGAAGACCGGATTCAAAATGTCAAACAGGTGATGAGCAACATGATAAGTGCTAAATCAACAGGAAATCAATCTTCTCGACCAAGAAGGATGAAGAAGAATATAAGGCTATAAGGCTCTACAATGTCTCCAAGGGAATAGAAGGGGTGTCAATGAAAAGTTCCTTCGAGACACCCTGGAGATTCCCCCGACTATTGATCTTGGCATCGAGAGAGCTCATCGGGCGTTCGCCCCGAAACCCTCCGGCGACAGAGGAGAGTCAAATTCCATCGCTACAAAATCAAAGAAGAGGTCCTACGCAAAGCATGGGGGAAGAGGGTCATTCTGAATGACAGACCAGTGTACTTTGACCAAGATTATCCTCCTACAATTCTTCAGAAAGGCAAGGAATACACAGAAGCTAAATGAGTACTAAAACAGAGACAGATACGCTTCCAGACACCATTCCCTGCTAAACTTCGGGTGTTTTATGAGGACGGGACAAAACTGTATCAGACAGCATAGGAGGCGAATGCAGACATGAAGGAGAGAGGTTTGCCTGTCAGTGTCATCAAGCCTAAAGAGAGTCTTGCAGAGCAACTGTCCCGTACCGCCTGGAGATAATGAAAGGATTGCAAAAGCACAGGACAGAGGAACAGCGAGAGAGGAACATCAGGGATAAGTTGAATGTCTTTAGAAGACGGCCCTCATCCCCTTCAGAAGAACTTTAAATGAAAGTCCAAACCTCCGGTGAGCTAAGCAAACAATAACAAAAAGGGGTAATGCTTCTAGTTTAAAACATAAAATGTGGTGCTAAATTTTAATTATCCAAAAGTGTTTAAATAACTGGTTAGCACTGTTGCTTCACAGCAAGAAGGTCGTGGGTTCGCAACCCGGCCTTTCTGTGTGAAGTTTGCATGTTCTCCCCGTGCTTGCGTGGGTTTATTCCGGGTACTCCTCCCACAGTCCAAAAACATGCATGTTAGGTCGATTGGTGACTCTAAATTGCCCATAGGAGTGAGTGTGAGTGTGTTCTATATGAGTGTGTCTATATGTGGCCCTGCGATGAACTGGTGACCTGTCCAGGGTGTACCCCTGCCTTCCACCTAAAAGAGAGCTGGGATAGGCTCCAGCAGATCCCTGTGACCCTGGTTAAGGAATAAGCGGGTAAAAAAAAGAAAATGGATGGATAGATATCTTTCTCCTTTATCAAAATGAGAATAGATGTACGTTAGGGGGGAATACTCAAGGAAGTATTTCGTGGAATGCACACAGACTTACTTTTCTGAAAGCTGCAGTGGGGGACCCCAAACCACATGGGAGACAGACTTTCCTCCACAGCTAGATGTTTTCTCTAGCTTACCACAGGGTCATCGGTTAGAGACCCCAACCTTGGAATCAGACCACTGATACCTGTTTTTACGTTGTATAAGTTCTATCATTCATATTTGTTCTGGGAGTGATTCAGTCAAGTTCTATATCATCATGTCATGTCAGGGCAGGTCCTTAGGTAAATATGGTTAGAGAGAAAGTCCAAGTTATATCTTTTAATGTCAATGGGATGCTGAATCCAATCAAACATAGCAAAATTTTATCAAAAAAAAAAACCTCAACTTCAAAAAGGTATCAGAAAGGAGAGATAAGGAGGGCAGATATATATTAGTAAAGGGCAAAATATATGAGATTTCAGTTACGCTGCTAAATATATATGCACTCCCGGGAAGTAATATAAGTTTTTTCCAGAAAATACTTAATATCATGACAACAGAAACGGAAGGTTTTTTGATATGCGGAGGAGATTTAAATATATATTTAAAACCTAAATTGGATTCCTCTAGTGGGAAAAGCTATGACAAGAGGCTACTATACAAGAAGGTCAATGCACTCTTAGAAGAAGTCAGTTTAGTAGATATATGGAGGGATCTATTTCCTAATAGAAGAGATTACACTAATTATTCAGCCCCTCACTCTCTTTACACTAGGAAAGACTACTTTTTAACATTTGGAAAAGATAAAGATAAAATACACAACTGTGGAATTGGAACACTAGATACCTACTCTAAGTGAGAAAATAGAAGGATGACCACTGATATAACTGAAGATGAATTAAAAACTGCAAATAGTAGACTCAAACTAGGCAAATCACCTGGATCAGACGGCTATACGACAGAATGGTACAAGGAGTTTAAAAAAGAACTGATTCCTATCATACTCCCTACATTAAACTGGGTTATTAAAAAGGCACAAGCTCCACCTAGCTGGAAGGAGGCGATAATATCAGCCATACCAAAAGAAGGTAAAGACAAATTGGGACGTGTATCCTATAGACCAATATCGGTTCTTAACCTGAAGATAATACACTAGGGAGTTTTGAAACAGAGAAATACTCACTAGAAAAACATGATTTTTATAGATACTTACAGATGAGACATTTTGTTAACGTGAAACTGAAGGATGAGGCTTATATGAGGACTGGCCTAATAGAACTATTTAAAAAAGCATATAAATCAGATTCTCAAAGGAAAATTATTTCAGGTATATACAAATGTTTACTTAATCTTAAACATCATTCAACATAAGTTAAGTCTAAATGGGAGAAAGTAGGAGGAATAATAATAACAGAAGAGGAATGGACAGTGATGTGGAGTATCAATGAAAATGTTCCAAGTCACAGAGTTTGGTTGGAAAAGTTTAATAAGATATTTTATCACACCCTCTCAGAAATCACAGCATAATTCCAATAATCTCTCTGTATTTTGGAGACAGTTTGGAAACATAAGTGCAAACCACTACCATGTTTTCTGGGACTGCTCAATCATTAAAAAATATTGAAAAGAAATACACGCCACCCTACAAAACATATTTAAGTGTGAGATACCCTTAGATATAAAAATGTTATTGTTCTGATACTTCCCACAGGAATGGTTAAAAGGGGATAAATATTTATTAAATATATTGTTGATGGCGGTTAAAAAGAGTCTAACCAAAAAATGCTTGACGCGGAAGAGTCCAACCCTAAATTCATGGGTAGAAATCATAATGGAAATTTTCAAAATGGAGCAAATAACAGCATTTATAAACCAAAAATGGAACAGTTTGAATCACACAAATGGACTAAATGTATAGCATCTCATAGAACTGATCTCAATTTTTAGAAAACTCTTGACTTTAGCTGCTCACTACCCGTTTGTACATAGTTTTACTTTTGACTGTTTTCTTTATTATTAATAATTTTCTTGTATTCTGCTTTTCTTTTAATTCTTTTGCTTTTGAATGTACACAATATGCATTACAATATGTAATGAGGTAGGTAGTCTAACAGATGTCTAACAGATGTATGTGTGCTTACTTATAAGTGTATTTGTAGATAGCTGATGTGTAAAGTGTACCAATGTTTGAGAGAAAAGTCAATAAAATTACAAAAAATAAAAACTCAAACACCAATATGGTCCTAAAAAATGCAATAAAGCTCTGACTGACAGCTTGCCCAGCTGTGCCACTATGATTAGAAATGGACATTGCTTCAGAAAATGGATCAGAGCAAAGGATATGCTCATTTGAGATGAGCCAGGCCTGTGCCGGATCAATTATGGGCAACTACCAAACAATGAATGCTGGTTAAAATCTCGTTCAGCTTGAACCCAACTTGCTCTGACATCATAGGAACCTCACAATATCAAGTGGGCTACACCTTTTGAAGCCAGGCGCTGCAGTTGCTCTGCACTGACTGCAAGACCTCAAGGCCTGATTTTATTAGTCAGATTTTATTGTTATCAGTTGACCTTAATCTTTTATCAGTGGGAGACAATCAGTGTGTACTGTATTATAAATAATTCTCACACACTGCAGATAAGCTATGATAGTTCAAGATTATTACTTTATGTATAATACAGATTTTATTCTTGGAGGATGCAGTGCCCCAAAAAAGTGAGTATGAAGATTCTTAGTGTCAGGTATTGTCTAATTTTCTCTCCTTGTGTGTTTTGACTGTTTATCAATGATTTGATTTTGTTTATGTACTTTGAGTGGCAGTAATCAATCTTGGTATATACAGCAACAAACTGACAGGATGGCTGCCTTACATTACACGTTATAAACCGAGATCAGAAATCTTCATTTAGCATTTTAACTTTCAAACAAAATTAACAAATTAAAACAACTGGAGACTATTGGACTACAAGTTGAGTACACAAGCCTGACAACGTTTTACTAAATCCATATCAAATGTAACAAGATCACTGTTTCTTTGACTTCCTCTGTAGGCTGTGAAGTCTTGACTGCAGTTTTCTCAGTGCTGTCACCACCTGATTTCATCTGTGAGGTGCAGTTAATCTTCAACAAGCCTGATGTCTCATTTCTCTAAAAACATGCTTCCTCATTTCCTCTCTCCTCACTTACTTTCCTTGAACCTCTCTCCTTGAATCTTCAGTGTGAGGGAAAAATGCAATATAACAATTATTAATAGACATTATCAGTAAACCTCCTTAATGTTACAGACCCAAGGACTGAATATAAGATCTGCTTCCCTATTTTATTTAGCTAGAAGTTTAGTGCTTTAAATACATTTTATTTATATGATAATTATTTCAATTTTCATATAGACATATACTGTAAACATCCAGGCTCTCTGAGCAACATGAAACTCTAATTACAAAATTACAAATATATGCATACTAATTCTGTGAACCAATAAAGTGGTAATTTAAAGCCCAGATGACTACTATTGCTTTAAAACTATACAGTTATCTTTCCTCAGAGATCAAAGAAAGCAGAAGCAGAATATAGGCTGAATATATTATATCCCTCAGCCTAGTAATACTTATATTTATTTTCACTAAAATGTGAGTTTCTTCCTGATTCTTTCCCTCTGCATTGTACTATATACTGTAGCACCGCATAGAAGTGCCAATGATGTGTAAAATCATCTTCACTGGCATCATCAGTTAGATTCCACCTTAACACCAGCCTGGCACCTGAATAAAGATATCCTATCATGGAGCCTGAATACAGGCGTCATGCTTTTAAAATGCGACAAATGCAAATGGGACGAGAGAAATCAAATGTGACTAACGTGTATGGAAACAGAGAAAATCAATTGTCTCCTGAACAAATGGATGAGCTATTAAAATGATTGTGTGCTACAGGAATACATTACCCTGAGCAGCTGCCAGCAGAGGTAACAGCGACTCATATTCTGAGTCTGCTTGGCCCAAGAAAGTAAACAGAGCTCCTAGTGAGACAATTATATCCAATTATATTATATGCTAAGAGCTTTTACACATTATGCTTATTACAACAAGCATAAAATATGCAATAAAAACAAGGCTGCACAAAGCAAAATTAGTTTTTTTTTTTTTTTTTAAAGTGAACCAGACAAACGTACTTTGCTAAGTTAATTTGTCTGACTGTCTTTCAAAGGAGATGGTGCAATGATGCTAAAGGCTTGGCTTTGAAGCAATATTAACATATTCTAGCTTTAATATTACAAAAGCTTTTGACTTGCGCAGAAATTTCAGCTTGGCAGTTATGGACCAGACTTTTAACTGGTGTTTCAAATTACGATGAAGAGACATTTATGTTACTCACTCCATTTTCAGTGATCTTGAGAATAAAGAATTAATTAAAGCTCAGATGCCAAACAGGCAAGATATGAAACATAGAAAGTCTTTTATGAAACAATAGCAGCTGGCTGAAGTTTGCATAAACAGTTTTTCATTGTTTTCTATGGGGTAAAGAGGCTTCAGAGGGAAAGATTCAATCCACACATCAGATAAAGGCAGTAACAGGGCTTCAAATGCAGCCTGTTTATTAACACTTCAAAACAGTCAGAGCCTATCTGCAGGCATGAGAAAGGGTACACAGCATGAAAATAAGTTTCAGAACAGCTTTTTTTGAACTAGTACCCACAAAATAAATAGAGATGGTGTACATGACATACATGTTCAGTCCTATTAGCCTGATGAAAATGTCAAAAGGAGAGCTATCTGTCTTAAACAGGGTACAACTCCACATGATACGGATGGGATAGTAACCTTCTAAAATGACAGGTTTAATGAAGTCTGAAACGTGAATCCATTAAAGTTTCAATAAACTAAATGACGAAATGCCACTGTTGTCCACTGTACTAAGTGACCAGTGTCCTTCAGGAGAGAGACATCATATATTCTCCCTGTTTGTCCTGATAAATTCAGCTGTCAGGTTTCAACACTGGTGGGAAATCTTTTCTGCAGAAGAAGTAATGAAACAACAAACAAGAAGAGTCTCCAAAACAGCACACAGTCTCTCCTAAACAGTTGCTCTGTTGTCAGGGAGAATTCATTGCCATGTTCCCATGATAAAAGACTGAATGGTACACTAAAGAATGACACATTGTTTACTATACTGCTCTCCCAAACAGTCGTTGCCCAATCATAGCTGCCCTAGCCAGTCATATTTGAGTTTCTTCCCATGGCAAAATGCTGTTCATGGAGACCTTTAGAGAGTTAAGAGGGTTGCGTGTGTTCTTTACCCAAAACAAAGGATCGGCAGGAAGAGTTTTAACAGAGTGTATGGTTACAGTTATGATTACGTTATGATTATTGTGTGGTACGTGTGCAAATCTGTAAATCTGTAAACATGCTGTATACTATATGCAGGGCTGGACTGAAAGACTTGTTGAGCAGCACCAGTTAGGAAGGGATTTAGCAAAGGATTGACTGAGTAACATATAAACAATATGTAATTAGTAGTGACAGGACAGAGGACTCTGTGTCATGCTGAAGGACAGTGTTAGAACATGCTTACCTTGTATGTCTGGGTAAACCTAAATTATCAAATGTAAACTACATTTGTACAAAAGGAATGCAAACTTATTATTATTATTATCACAGTACCACACAGTCACAAAGGGAGGTGTCCAGTCTGCTGTGGTGTTGTTGATTAATGGGCAGTGTCAGTGGAACAGCTTGAGGTTAACTGTCTTCAGCAGCACCTGCACACACCTAGGCTACCACCTGATTAGTTTCTAAGGCATGGGACAGTGTCTCTCATCCATGGCTCAGACAATGTTGTTTATATTTTTAGACCACAAAGGTCTAATTTTCCAAATTTTAGCTTGCCTGTATATTATACCTTTTCTCAGGACTGTGAAGTGTGTACAGAATAAGCTTGATTGATGTCTTCCTCACTCTCTTGCAGTTTTCTTGCAATAGGATTCAGCATCTTAGACCTGTGCCATAGGCCTTTTATGTACCAGATATTTTGACTTGTATTCAAATGTCACTGTAAGTCATGACAGTCATTACAGCAATCTTAATACCAGGACCCTAAGACTGATGCAGCTAAATTCAGCCATCATTTATCCATTATTCATTTGATTATTTACACCTGCACATTTCATACTGTCATATGTAAAAATATCTGTACTGTGATGTATTAGTACATCACTTTTGGTGCATTTATATAATTTCCTGAATAAAAGTCTAATAAGCTAGAAAACACCCATTCAAGCAGCCAGGACCCACTTCAGAAAACAGTTGCCTATTTTTGCATCCTGAACATAGAGAGAGATATATGCTCATGCTTCCAACTGATGAATATAACTGATCAAAATAGTGTGTGCTGTTCTTTTTCTGGTCTCTGCCAACCTTTGTGACTATTGGCTGTTTAGCTGAACATATACTCCACTGTGTTCTTCTTTAACTTCAACTGTATGCTGTTTGGTGTTGGGCAGGTAGTGCACAGTGGATTTGTCATAGCTATTTTACTAAAATGTCTGCCTGCTGCTGCTGGAAATGAAGTTGATGAGTTGTTGAACTGAATGAGTGAAAGAAGTAAATTTACTCATGCGAAATGAGCTGAAAGATGCTAAAATGCCAGGAATGTGGTTGATGAGTATCTGTAGATTTTCTCTCTACATGTCCTTCCTTTCATATATATTGGTCACATTAGGTTTATTGTGTTTTACTTCTTCTACTTCTTCTTATGGCATTATTCTAATAAATAACAATACACACTTCTACAGTTTTGCCAAAGTAAAAATCTGAATGTGGGACTTTTACTTGTATGTTTTGTTATACTTCTTTAAGTAAAATATTTAAATACCAAGATGTGGAGAGAGGAAAATGTACTTTTGGGAAAGGGGTATGGGATCTATAGGGGTATAGACGTATTCTCTTACCAACTTAAGACATCAGTGTTACTTCCTCATCAAAAAACCCAGAAAAACATAAAGACATGAACATAAATACGTAAACACAAAGACACAGCTGTTAAGATCAATGCACATATGCACACGCACTCAAAGACACTTGAGACAGGAAGCATCATCAGAACTGGGCATGAGTCCCAAATCGCAGGAGTCCTTCCAACAGCTTGGCTTATAGATGAATGTCTCTGTGAGTGCACACACATGCATGAAAACACAGCAGCGGACATACTGCCTCCTGCTGCTGCTCCTGGCGAGCTATGAGACGTGGCCTGCTGACTAGAGAATGGCAGAATTGTTTGTTTTTTTTAATTGTGAATTGGGCCATCTGCAGCTAAGACTGACATACAGTATATAGTTCACGCACTCACATGCTAGACACACCGAATCAAATTGTTTGCATATGGAAATTATGTCCACACACTTGCAAAAGACATGGAAAAAATATATTACCAGCACTTAGGACACTTAAAATGAATAGTTTTGTGCCTGAGAGTGAGTGTTTAGATTGTAATTATAATGAATAGAAAAAGTGGAGTAGACTATCTGTGGCTGGGTTTAATTACACTAAACACGTGGTAGGTAGCTGACATTAGGCATTCATGTTAATGGGATTTAGAGAAAAAGCTGAATACAGCAAAGCCTCTAAATCTAAACCCAATATTAATATGGATTTAGTAGGTATAAATGCTTTGGCTAATTTCATACAAACTATGCACAATTGTGGTTTCACTAAATGCTCCAAGTACATAACTAGCTTTTGTTCCTGTCCATTCTGCTGACACTGTGCGAATGATGTGTAGAGTAGTTTGGAGCAGAATATGTCAGGCTATGTTTAGCCTATCTTAGCAGTAAATGCAGGTGCAAACACTTAGTCTGTACCTCTTTTCATTCCTACTGAAGCTCTGTACATAACACAAGAAGTCAAATCAATAATTGACATTTGCCACATAGAAAGAAAAATGTGTATAAATGGAAAAAAGATGTAAGAAAACAAATAGCAAATATTGAGACATTTGATTATCATGCTTCTTTAGAACTGGTTTAAAATCTACTGATATATAGAAGTAAATCATCTGTGTGTTTTTGCATATATGGGCCCCAATAAAATTGTGCACTTGTGGCATTGTTTAAACTGTATATTTAAAAACATATCTTTAATTGAGATACGTTATCTTCTCAGGTCCAGGTATTGTTCATTGCAGGATGGCTTATTTGTTCTTCACCAAAGACTGAAATACCAGCCGGTCCATTCAGCCAATGTCTTTATTGGTGAACTTTTGAGTCGAGTCCTCTCAGACTCAGAACAATAAAGAAAGTAAACACTGAGCACCAAACAATCCAGCAGAGCAGACTCAAATAAGGCCTGGATCAAATTTTATTGACATCTCTTTCTTCCAATTAGGAAACAGAAATGACAGATTCATACAGCTTCTGTCAGGAGTTGAGTGTGTGTGAGAAAGAAAAAGAGTAAGCTGAAAGGGAAAAATGAAAAGCAAAGTGATTTTCACTGTTATGAAGACCAATTAGTAGGGGTATTGTCATTATCATTCTGATTGTCTGAAGTGTTGAGCATGTTCCTATTTATTTCACTCTTTTAAGAAATGTGTTATTAACACTTTCCATTTTAAAAGACATCATTTTTTTGAGAATGTCATTATGCAATCTTTCATTTGCAAGCCTGGAGACACGAATAAAGATGGCATTCTTTATAGAATTTAATCAGATCTGTAAAATATGAAGGACAGAGAATCACAACTTTGTCCTCTGCTGTGTTTTACTCAGATCTAAAACTTAGTACACAGGAGAGCTTCTGCAGTTTCTCCCTACATGGTCTCCTGCTCAAACAGTGGCCTGTAAGAAGTACTGTATATGCTTTATCCTCACATCCTCATAAACCAAAGTTTCTTAAAAGTTTCAAACTTCCATTGTATACATTCATGTTTATTTGCAAACCATCTTTTTTCCTGTCCTTGCTGGCACATCATTGCCTTTCTAGTGTGTACAAGACAAACAAAATGGCTAATTCAATTCAATTCAATTTATTTGTATAGCACCAAACCACAATACAAATAATCTCAAGGCACTTTACAAAAACAAAAAAACCAAATCCCTTATGAGCAAGCACACAGTGGAGAGGAAAAACGGGAGGGGAGGGGAGGGGAGGGGAGGGTTAGGGTAGGGGAGCTCAGTGCACCGATGGTCCTCAGGCAGTCTGGGCCTATAGCAGTATAACTAAGGGATGGTTCAGGGTTACCTGAAGCCAGCCCTAACTATGCTTTGTCAAAAAGGAAGGTTTTAAGTCTAGCCTTAAAAGTACAGAGAGTGTCTGCCTCCTGAACCCAGACTGGGAGCTGGTTCCACAGGAGAGGAGCTTGATAGCTAAAGGCTCTGCCTCTCATTCTGCTTTTGGAAACTCTGGGAACCACAAGTAGACCTGCACTCTGAGAGCGAAGTGGTCTATTGGGATAATATGGTACTATGAGGTCTTTAAGGTATGACGGAGCTTGATCATGAAGAGATTTGTATGTGAGAAGAAAGATTTTAAATTCTATTCTGGATTTTACAGGGAGCCAATGAAGAGAAGCTAATATAGGAGAAATATGATCTCTCTTGCTAGTTCCTGTCAGGACTCTGGCTGTAGCATGCCATCTAAAGTAGCTATAATAGAAAATCTATTTCTGAGGTTTTTAGGCCCAAATACAATAACTTCTGTTTCCTCTGAATTTAAAAGTAGAAAGTTACTGGTCATCCAGTCCTTTATGTCAGTTAGACACGCTTGTCTGGTTAACTGGTTTGTGTTAACAGGTTTCATAGATACATACAGCTGAGTATCATCTGCATAGCAGTGGTAATTAATAGAGTGCTTCCTAATGACATTTCCTAAAGGAAGCATACACAGGGTGAACAGAATCGATCCTAGCACAGAACCTTGTGGAACTCCATAACTAACTTTTGTGCACCATAACCTCTCACAGGAAAAGAAAAAAAAAATCTGCACCATATCATTACTAGAGGTCAATATCTCAGTAAGTTGTTATGTTTGTAATCCATGTGTTTCTATACACCTGCTAAGACAAAAGTATTTTTGTGATTTATCATATTTATCATATAAAAGTCATATTTGCCTGATACACTCAGGTTTATGCTACTTAACAAAAAGTATGAATATGAAAAAGTTAAATATCAAGCAAATCATAGTAAATAAATTAGTAAATAAAATATAAGAAATACCTGTGCTACAAGAGGCCCTCCAAGAAATGTTCCATTTGTTACGCCTCTATGTTACGCCCCAGCCTAGGGGTTACCGGTGCATAACACGATATGGAGTTTTCCTCCAAACCTCTCCCACTCTCAATAATCACGAAATTACTAATTATGTTTAACGAACTATTTATTTTAGTTATTTTGAAAATACAGAACACAAAAAAAAAACAAAGGAATTTCAAAACAAAAACAAAAACGCTATATTAGCCCTACTTGAACCAAAACGCCAGATTCAGCCCTACAGTCTCTAACAAACGAAAATTAGTAACACAAACGCTCTAATAGCCCTACGATATCTAATCAAAAGAGAACAACACAAAATCACAGGTCTCTAGCCTGGAACTCATAAAACAGAACAGGAGAAAATCAAAAACACAAAAATGTTCTCAACTCAAAACAAAAACGATTTCTAACTAACTAACTCGAAGTTTTATCAAAATAGCTGGTTTGGGAGTAGCAGAGATGGAAGAATCGCTCTCCTGAGCAGCAGTCCGTGGGCTTCTTATAGTCCTTCCGGGAATACTGGACCAATCCCGGAACTCCAATCGGACCAATCCATGGGCTTCCCACGTCCACGCCCACTCCATCCTCCGTCAGACACACACACACACACACACACACACACTGACCTGGGGTCATAACACATTTTAAAAATCATGGAAGATAAAGTGGTGACTATGCTTGGACACTAATGAACAAAACAACTACATTGGCTTCAGATCTTAATGCAGCATTCTTTGAACTGTGAGTAATCATCTAATCACAGTTCAAGCAATGCTCCTTAAAACCTTTGTAGGTTTGGCTAATTTAGCAACACTGAGTAGAGCAACTGGAAGAACAACAGAAAGTTTCCATATAAGTCACTATTGGAATCTCAGCTGCCTATCTAAAACAGTATTAGAAAGTTACAGTATGTGTTGCATCACATACCATATGCATAATTTATCGCTATTTATCTGACATTTACCATGTCAGGGTTAATGAGGTTTGGAGGAAGACCCTTTGTTTCAGTATACATTATATGAGACCCTTTAAAACGCTAAAAAATATGCCCAGGGGTCTCAGTTAAATCTGAAGAAGAGGGAATAAATATCTCTTGTATTGTGCCCTTAACATAAATAATCCATTGTGTTGTATTACATGGTATAATAAGCACTACTCTTTGTCTACTTCCAGGTCTTTCTCCAGCTTGTCAGATGACAGCGAGGAAGCCAGAGCCAGGTACCTCTACAGGCAGTGGGTTGGACTTGGTTTGACTGATGTCCATCTGTCCAATCACACAGTCTTACTCAGCCTACCTGGTTCCACACCTAACACCATCACTGACAAGTCCACTCACCAGTGTTTCCTGCCGAACGGGATACCGTGCGACCAGCGTGGACCAAATGACCTGCCAAAGCAGCAGTTCTCCTACGCAGCCTACTCTGCTGTTGGAAGTCTGCAGGTAGAGTTCCATCACCCTGTATTGACATTTCCTAAACCAAAGGTTGCTTCACCCTTGTAACTGCTGCACACTTGTCCTGCCTTTTCTCCACCTCATCACCTTCAAATTGTCAGATTGTCTATGTCGCCAGCCCCCAGCCAGTGAAGGGTCACTAGTATAGGTCATAGCCAGAGCTTGTGGCTTTAAATGTTACAGCATGGTCAACCACAGTTCAGGGTACAAAGGTATGTCACTGCTGCTATTTGCAGTAAGCCAGACAAGGATAAAGAATTTATTTATATTTACAGGTACAATGTTGAACCAGTCAGAAAGAAAAGGGTCTTTAAAAGACTGAAATTCAACGGCAGATTTTGTAACTTATGAGCTGGTTGTCTTTGTTTATTTTAATTGCAATTTAAGGCAGATATTTCAAATATCAGTACTGTTTGCACTCCTTTTGTGCATCATCTGAGCCACAAAAATGAAATCTGCTGCAAACCTTGAACCTCTGCTTTCTCCACAAGATTTTATGTAATATGTACTGCAGCAAAGGTGAAACTGAATGATATGATTTTTTTTAGCAAGTAAAAATGCTTGTAGCAGACATTGTTATAATGTAAAAATACACCCACACAACATTCAGCAAATATATCGAAGAAAAATACTTTTAAATCTACTAACTTTGCAGAGAAGAGGTCAACTTACAGTGAGCCATTGCTTTGCACTGAACTCTGATTAAGGGGATTATAAGTAAATATCCTCTCCGTGCTTACATTATATGTCTGTTATATGTAGCCCTGATTTCAGGTGTATACATATACAACAGCTTTAAATGAAAATTGCAGTTTAATATAGTGGTTCCCAAGTTTATTTATAGTAAAAAAGGCATAATTTGATGAAGTGATTTATTTTGTTCAAATGCACCTCATAGAGCTTCAAATTATAAATAGAGGGTTCTTTGGTGGTGTGCCTCAGGCCATCACTTCCAGACAAGAGCTACTTCATCGACATTATACATTACACTTAGATAAGAATAGATTCCATGATTAGAACAGTACCAGCTTTGCAGAAACCGTAAAAAAACTCAATATGGTATTTGCGTCATACTAGATGCACCATAAATCTTTTCCTTCATCTTTGAGCAGTGTGAAGGTTAATGGAAGTCATTATGCATGTAGTCCACTCACAGTAGGCAGCAGACACACATACACTGACTCACACACACCAAAAGAAATACAGTCACACTATTTTTAGAGGGTTTTACTTTTCTCTATCTCGGGAACAGAGAAAAGGGGTTGAAGGAGACACTTGTTATTCCCTTGAGCCCTTGACCAGCCTGAGGGTAGTTGAAAAGTTGGAGTGAGTCTCTGAATATCAAGTTTTGCTCCTTTTTCCTCTCTCTCCCTCTCTTCTTGTTCTCCTTTCTCTGCTTTGCTCAAACTATCCAGCTGTCCGCTCATCGGAGTCTACCCAAAGAGGGGTCATAGTCATCCATCACCACATTATTTTCTTGCTCCATTCCTGCACGCTGCCTTGAATTAAGCGTGAGTTTGCCAGCACTAAACAAGGCTTTCAGACAATTTACTATGGCATTTATGATGGATGGCTGGTGGCCCAGAGCAAAAATACTGGGCTAATAAGTCCTACTGTTTTGCCAGCCACACATACACACACAGGCATATATATATATACATATACATATGACGTTATGATGGAGGCCCATCACTGGCAGAGGCATAGCAGAGGCCAAAGCCTAGGCCACTCGGCTAGCATACTGGCATCAGGTAACTATATTCTCACTCTTTAGCAGTGCCCAGGTCAACCTTGGGATGAGTGTCGTGCCCATGTGTTTTGCCCCTATTTAACTCACATAGCAGGGGTGCAGGTCGTCCCTGAACATGTCACCAGTACTGCGCTCGTTTCAAATCCTGGTGACGCCATTAATTTACAATTATATTTTAATGTATTTTCTGGACTATAAGTCGCACTTTTTTTTACTCCGCTGGCTTGTCCTGCAACTTATACAGCGAAGAGACTTATAGTTTTATTGTATTTACAGTAATTTTGTTGAGTAGTCACTAGTCTTAGATGGCGTTCTTGACTCAATTAAAGCTAATGTTATACCGCTGAAAAAGTTAAAAGGCTTATGTTCATATTAAACTCTTAACTCCTAATGTAACACAAGTGAAAATGCCGCCTAAACGAAAGAAAAAAAGTTTGCAGTAAGTGTTGGCATTCAGACAACCTGAGAGATTAGGAGACAGTCTTTCATCTCCCCCCACCCCAATGTTGGCACAGCTGTTTAATGTTACTTGACACAGATGAATGAATTTTGTAATACACCTTTGCATGTTGTTATGCGTAGCCTACATTCTTCATAGGCTAATTCAGACTATAATTAATATAATTAGGAATGTGACTTATACACTGAAGTGACATATATATTTTTTTTACTGTTATATAGGTTTTTTATTGTTTTTCTGCTAAAAGCGACTTATACTCCGATGTGATTTATAGCTTGGAAAATACAGTAAGTTCTTTCTAGGAAACTGTGTGAGAGTATAAATCCTATAAAATTGTTTGCATTTTCACAATGATCAGTAGATTGTGAGCTGAGCAAAAGGTGAAATTGCATTTTTTTAACTTGCTTGTTTGGTTCACTAGCAGCTCATGGAGAATCACAGATCAGGACACTGACTGGATTTCAAATATGTTGGATTATTGTCTGTAAGGAAGAATCAGTAGTTTGTTACTGAGCAGCACTTCAAGTACAATCAGGATTCTTGAGTCATTACTGTTGGACAGAGCAGATATGGTGGGGTTTGACCCTTTGACCTCTTTAGGGTCACTTTTTTAAGCCACACTGCTACTTGCTTGAAAAACCAGCTGGTTTACACTCTCACGATGTCAAATATAGACATTGTGTCAAATAGGTTTTGTGTCTCATACACACACTAAAGATGCCTACTGCATCCCAATGAGATGCACAGGGATTGCAACAGCCACATGAAGGCAAGGCAAGGCAAGGCAAGGCAAGGCAAATTTATTTGTATAGCACCATTCATACACTACTCAAAGTGCTTTACAAGGCATATAATTACATTAAAAGCATGGCAAAGAGCATTTAAAAACAAAGACATTTAAAATAAATTTAAATAAAATAAAGTAAATTAAAATAAGATGTAAAAGCACATTAAGAAAACAAGGATGAACAATTATTTGAAGGCAGCAGTAAACAACAGTGTTTTCAGTCCTAATTTGAATGAGCTGACAGTTTGACCAGACCTCAGGTGTTCAGGAAGTTTGTTCAGGAAGTGAGGAGCATAGTAACTGAATGCTTTGGTTCACTTTGTTTGGTTCTGGTTCTGGGAACACACAGTAGACCTGTCCCAGATGACCTGAGGGGTCTGGAAACCTCATAGGGAACTAATACATCTTGAATATATTTTGGTCCACGACCATTTAGTGCTTTATAAACTAGCAATAAGATTTTAAAATCTATCCTTTGACTAACGGGAAGCCAGTGTAGTGATCTGAGAACTGGTGTGATATGGTCCAGTTTCCTGGTATTTGTAAGGACTCTGGCAGCAGCATTCTGGATTAGCTGCAGCTAATCACTATTTGGTGCTCAGTGCCGCAGCTCCAGCCATGCATTTATGGTGATATAGATCAGAGAAATCTGCATTAGTAGGAGGTTACTTAATGATGACTATTTTAACTCAAACCACAACCTTTTCCTACAACCTAACATCATAGTTTTAATGTCTAATCCTAACCATGTAGTTTAGGTATGAGGCACAAAAGGCCCTTGGCAAATCATCAGTACTTGATATTCTGAGATGATAATACGTAGGAAAAACATACACACTTATATTTACTTTCGTTGTCTAATGTATGTTGTTATTATAGTGTGTGTATTATTTTTGCCAGGAAAGAAAATGTACAGAAAATCACATTCTTTGATTTTGTTTGCTTTTGTGGCTCAGTATTAGTATAAATTGGAGGGATTTATTTGTAGCATTCCTTCTGAAGAAAATAAGATAAACAGGAAAGTGTATACATGGTTATTTTTTTATAATATAGAAGAGGAAATAACCAGTGATGAAGAATAGGAGAGGATGTTGAAAATGACAGATCCAGCTGTCATTGGAGCCATAGGACCTGTAAAGAACACACTTAGAATATATATAAGCAGCATCCCAGGTGACATCAACATCCATGAAGTACATCCTCCTGGCCCAGTACACATTCACCAGAGGGTGTTATCTATCAAGTGAACCGAGAGCTCAGTCTCCCTGTGGATCCTCAGGATCAATTGGTCACAGCTGCTATGGAAGACATGTAAGAACAAGTAAGAGCCACATGAACAAGTTGGTTGAGTATGTAAATAGGCTACTCTACGAATTTATATAGTAACAGATGGCAACTTATTATTATTGCAATATATTTCCCTGTTAAATAGTCAAATGTATTCTGAAAATATGGCCTCGTTATATAAGAATACCTCTTGCAATTTAGCCTGGTTGTTAGTAAACTCTCTTCCTGCACCAGTTGCCTGTGTAGTGCATGTTTTTATTAACAACTTCCGTCTTAATATCCTTCTTTCATTTCCGGTACCCCGAACACACAGAATTTTCTTTGGGACTATTTTAAAGAAAATGCTTCTTAATAAAATCATCTTTATGGGAAATTATTCGAAAAAAAAACAGACCCAGACACTAAAACAACCACCATTGTAATTTTGGAAACAGCTGTTTGGTTTAATGTAATATAATTAACTCTATTACATCATATTTTATGTTTGTCGTATTTCTGGCTGTTTTATCAACCAAGTAACTGCTTGACCCAAGGCTGTAAATAATGCTCACAGTTTTGCTTGAGATGAATTACTTATGCAAAAGACAGAAATCACTTCAAATCCAACTGGATGCAAATGACAGTCATAGGTAAGCCAGGCTAAAGACCCAAGCTTCATTACATGACTCAACATCACAGTGTCAAAAAGCTTGCTGATTCTTTAAAATAGCCTTATTTTTAAGCTTTCCAGAGATAGGCAGTGGGGGAAAAACCTCCTGCTCATTCAACACAGCTATAGTGAAGTTCCTGTCCTCACCTCTTCATCTGTCGTCCCTGTCTTCTCTCTTTTCATCCTCTTTTTATCTCCTCTCTCCATCTTCTGGTAAACAAACATCTTTCTTGGTACAGTGCAATTGTAAGTACACATTTATTTTTTACATATATAGTAATAAGCCAGAATATTTAAACAGCTTTAAATACATATGCCCCAAATATTCTTTTTATTAGTTATTTGAGTGATTTTGAGAGTGCACAATTCTACTGTATATTTTCCATTATTACCTTTTCAACAAATGGAATTTCATACTTTGTCTACATGATTTTAGAATGGTCAAAAACCAGAACAGTCAAAAAAACAAACAAAAAAAAAAAAAAACAGATGAGATGCAGCAGATGGAAATTTAAGACTGGGGGAAAAAAACAACCAAGAAAAACTTTCTAACTGGAAGCAACACATGAAAAGTGGCTCATCCTGTGTTGTTGGCAACTCCTAACCAATGAAGGACGAGGAGAAGAAAGCGTTAAAGAGCCACATGAACAAGTTGGACAGATTTGGTTATTAGCCTTATTCACCTTACCAATGGTAGGAGAATGACAGTCCTCAACCTAAATTAGGAGTCTCTGGGTAATAACTGGCATCTCTGAGACATCTCAGAGACAGCCCAAGATTTAGAGTGTATATGAGAGGTTGGGAACTTTATTAAAGAAAGAAGTAATGTATGAACTACTGCCCTTTATTAGAAAGTTCTTCTGCTGTCATAGGCAGACGGACAAATGGGGTCACCCACACTGCATCTCCAGCTGTTCTGAAGCACTGTTTCCTGAGGGCTGAATGTCTGGACCAAAGAGGAGTGAGGAAAACTCTCTGGAGACCAGCACAAAGGTTTCTTGTCCTGTCGACACCGAAGGCTTGGAATGTCAGCACATGGCTCATCTCATGGACTAGACTTTGGGGATTTGATTGGAAAGTGGAGGCAAAAAATGGTTTAAGAAAATACTGAGAAAGGCCATGCTGACAGCATAGTACCAATGTGACAACAGTTGAAGAGTATACAGTGCCAGTGTATTTCTTTGGAAGGCACATGTTAGCCTATTCCTAACCCCAGTCCCAGGCGTGGACCGAAACCTGTATTTGGCTGTATTTCCAGATGTATTACCAAAGATCGTCGGACAAATTTGAATAAAGTCCGACATATATATGAAATAAAAGCAGGAATTATCACAATTGAAATGGTATAAAGCAATTTAGGATTGAATTATCACAGCAACTACCGTTTCTTAATGTTTAACAAGAATACAAACGCTGAAAAACGCCACTTCTTACCTTTATTTTATGGTGGATTTCGCCATTTTTTCACTACAAAGAAACATTCATCAGGCTTCTGTGAATCACATGAGCCCTCAATCAAACATGTTCGTTACGTTTTACAGTGTAAGCCAGTGAAAAAAACCAATGTGAGTTAAGATTCAGAGAAAAATCCAGCCAGGGGGAGGACAATTTCTAATGACAGTAAAATCAGCCAATTGAATTGATTGTCAATGATGTTGTAGCCAATGAAAACCGCTTTCGAATGATGTGTCACCCTGTATGGTGGGCAAAAGGGAGAGGGGATTTAAATGGCCCACACTCCTAGAGTACTGTTTCCCTGACAAAGCTAGACATGCAGCGGGCGCAGCTACTGGGGAAAGGGGAGTCATATTTCATATTTTACAGCGTGACGTCACTCAGAACGTTGCGTTACAATATGGGACACTTGATTGACGTTTGTGACGATGATTCAGTGCAATATGAAGCTACTATACAGCTAACAGTTTACTGTACAGGCTAACAGCGCTAGCGTCGGCTTGTGGCAGAATAAAGCTGTTCTGAGGAAGAATTAGAGGCTGAATTAGATCGGTGCACACCTGAATCTCTGTGCTTTTATTTATGGCAGCATGATTGGCTGTTTTTTTTATAATATTTATATAAAGCAGTGATTGCTACCCAAATAGCACAGGAACAACACAGAAGAGCAAGGTCCAGACAGGAGGAACCAACTGCTTCTATTGGCTGTTTTGCATCTTTTATGAGTAGTTTATCTAGTTATGTTTATTTGTATTAAAAAATATGGTGTTTTACAGTTCTAAACATCAATAACGTTATCTCGTTACATTGTGCCAATTTTGGACTGTCCAATTGGTACAATAAGGTCTGCCTGGACATAGTCTTACAAAAAACTGCAGAAAGTTGAATTTTAGCTCATTTGTGGCAAAACTTGGACCTGTATTGGTCCACAGGTGTAACATTAAATCCATTCTGTCACTACTACAACAGCTAGTTTAATTTGGGTAAGCATTTTTCGACCTTGTGCACAAAAAGGATGGCGTAACTAAGCAGGGCAGGCTAACCATGACTTTATCTATGGCGTATACACCACCATGTCAGGATTTACTTTATCCAAGTTACACGATCAATATCATTTACTGTATCCCCTCCCTTAGTTACCCCACATTCTCTCCCTCCCTATACATCCAGTTAAACACCTGCCTCCACATGCTCAGAGAATGCATACAATTTTAAACACAGAGAGCCCACATTGCCAATTATAAAAAAATTCTCTTTGACCTGGAGAGCAGCCTGAATACGTCTGGCAGTTTACAGGTATATACAAACATGTTAAAAAGTGCACATGGACATTTAATGCATTTGTGCCCTCCTTCATTCATAATCAAAGAATAAACATTTGCAGGATTTGCCCCTTGTGTAAACAGTAATTTCTGTGTTGGAGCAGTCTACAGTCAAAAATAATGTGTTAATGAATGATTAGTTAAAAATCAACTATATAATAATGTGATTAGTTTGGAATCCGCATTGTTCCTCCTGGATGCGAGGTTTGACCACTGGCTGGATCCTCCTCTCCAGCACCCTGGCATAGACCTTCCTAAGCTAAGCAGTGTGATCCCTCTGTAGTTGGAACACACCCTCCAGTCCCCCCTCTTAAAAAGAGGGACCACCACCCTGATCTGCCAATCTAGGGGTACTGTCCCCGATTGCCACGCAATGTTGTACAGGCATGTCAGCCATGACAGACCATCAACATCTAGAGACTTGAGGTACTCAGGGTGGATCTCATCCACCCCCGGTGCTTTGCCACCAAGGAGCTGCCAAACTGCCTCAGTGACCTCGGCTTGGGTGATGGATGGATCAGCCTCCGAATCCCCAGCCCCAGCTTCCTTAATAGAAGACGTGTTGGTGGGTTTAAGGAGATCCTCGAAGTATTCCTTCCACCGTCTGACAATATTCCCAGTCGAGGTCAGGAGCCCCCCACCTCCACTGTAAACAGTGTTAGCAGAGCACTGCTTCCCCCTCAGTAGGCGCTGGATGGTTTGCCAGAATCTCTTTGGGGCTGACCGGTAGTCCTTCTCCATGGCCTCACCGAACTCCTCCCATACGTTAGTTTTTGCCTTTGTCACCGCCGGGCCAAGTGTGCTGCAGCCCAGGCGGTGACAAAGGCCAGCTGCCTCAGGAGTCCCACAAGCCACCTAGGCTTGGTAGGATTCCTTCTTCAGCTTGACAGCATCCCTTACCTCCGGTGTGCACCACCGGGTTCGGGGACTGCCACCACGACAGGCACCCGAGACCTTACGGCCACAGCTCCTAGCTGCTGTGTCGACAATAGAGTGGAAAACATAGTCCATTCAGAGTCAATGTCCCCAGCCTCCCTTAGGATATGTTTGAAGCTCTCTGAGGTGGGATTGTCACGGTCCTTGCCGTTCTCTTTATATGTCTAGTCTGTCACCTAGGACCTGTTTGCCTTGGGAGACCCTGTCAGGGGCCTATAGCCCCAGACAACATAGCTCCTAGGCTCATTCGGGCACTCAGACTTCTCCACGTAAAGGTGGTGGTTCAGGGAGGTTCGAGCCAAGACTTTCAGTGTGTGTTGGGGTTGTAATCGAGTGTGAAGCAGCTGGGATGAGAATCAGCACCTCCAAGTCCGAGGCCATGGTTCTCAATCAGAAAAAGGTGGCTTGCCAGGTTGCTCAGGGGAGAGGTCCTACCTCAGGTGGAGGAGTTTAAGTATCTTGAGACCTTGTTCACGAGTGAGGGAAGGACGGAATGTGAGACTGACAGACGGATCGGGGCATCGGCAGCAGTAATGCGGTCAGTATACTGGTCCGTCGTGGTGAAGAAGTAGCTGAGCCGAAAGGCGAAGCTCTCGATTTACTGGTACTGTAGGTAGTATGTATGTGTTTATATGAGCAATTTAGTTGAACCTCTTGCCATGTGCAGTAACTGGCAGCTCATGAAGACTTTGACACTGGGCCACGTTGTCTGACATAATGCCAGTGTGCCAGTGTGCACTTCACTTCACGTTCCTACTCTCACCTATGGTCATGAGCTTTGGGTCATGACCGAAAGGACAAGATCTCGGATATAACCAGCTGAAATGAGCTTCCTTCGCAGGGTGGCCGGGCGCTCCCTTAGATAGGGTGAGAAGCTCGGACTCCGGGAGGAGCTCGGAGTAGAGCCGCTGCTCCGCCACATCGACAGGAGCCAGCTGAGGTAGCTCAGGCATCTGTTCAGGCATCTGTTCCTCCCTGGGGAGGTGTTCCGGGCATGTCCCACCGGGAGGAGGCCCCCGGGGAAGACCCAGGACACACTATGTCTCTCGGCTGGCCTGGGAACGCCTCGGTGTCTTCACGGAAGAGCTGGAGGAAGGAAGCCTGGATATCCCTGCTTAGGCTACCCCCGCGACCCAGCCCCGGATAAGCTGAAGAAGATGGATGGATGGATTAATGGATAGTTTGGAATCCCATCTAAATTATTTAGCTTTTTCATGGCTCTTCACTTATCTTCACTTATCCTACTTATATTTGAAAGAGGAATGATAACAATCCAAAATACATCTTTCTGTAAATACTGCATCTTTTGCTACAAAACAATTCTCATTTACAGGTAATATATGAGTAGAAGTTTTCCAAAACAACCCAATATGAATCTTACTGCATTCACTCAACTTATGTTCATTCTTAAAAATGAGTTAAAATAGTTAAAATTAACAAGACACTTGAGCTGCCCAACTCCTCATCAACCACAGTGCAATTGAGATTATTTAGAAACTAATACTAATGCTAATACTAATACTAATACTATGTCATAATACTTGTCTTCAGATAAACCAGTGTTGCTATTTATATGATCTCCGGCTCTTGGAGCATGACCAAGTACCTGCACTTTCAAGAAAAACTGCATTTTTTCTCATTAATATGCAAATGTCTGCACATGCCCCAGAATGTATGCAATCATCTGTTCCACAAGGACTGTGAAGTGTGATTTTGCAGTTACTATCTGCACAAGAATGAATTCAGTGATTGTGTCATCAGACGGACACATCATGTTAGCATAGGTGTCACAAACGTGCAATTTGAATAAGAATTGCTCAGTGTAGTTTAAAACAATATCACAGTATTACCACATCTGATGTCAGTTTGTGATGCTACAAAATTATTTTCCTAAAGTACGAAAAATATTTTTCAAAATTTTCTTTATATTAATAAGAATAGATCTGAATATTAAAAATATAAATTGCTTAAAATAAAGCAGTAATGTACATATTGCTTGTATTTTTCAAACTATATGCATTACTAATTTATTTATGAATGTATTTATTTAAGTATTATATATTAAGTTTTCTTTATATTAATAAGAATAGATCTGAATATTAAAAATATAAATTGCTTAAAATAAAGCAGTAATGTACATATTGCTTGTATTTTTCAAACTATATGCATTACTAATTTATTTATGAATGTATTTATTTAAGTATTATATATTAAGTTTAAATTAAATGTGTTGCTCTGTAATTTTGATGGGCTAATATTGAAGTTCCCCACCTGTCTGCAAATAGTTTGCAGTGTTTTATCAAGGTACTGTAGGTAGTATGTATGTGTTTATGTGAGCAATTTAGCTGAACCTCTTGCCATGTGCAGTAACTGGCAGCTCATGAAGACTTTGACACTGGGCCACGTTGTCTGACATAATGCCAGTGTGACTGTGAAAGCACTTCATTTACTTGATGTGATAAGAGCTAATTACCGGGTGGATTTGAGCAGCTTTCAATCAATAGCCTGCAGAAACAATCCATGACCTCCTCTGTCTCCCTGTATGCCGGCTTTTCTTTTCTTTGCCATTTTTCCCTCTTTTCACATACTTAGTATTTAGAAATAGAGTCTGGGAAAGAGGAACTCATACTCCTCTTTTCTTTTTCCCAGATCAGATTTTGTTCTTTTTTTCTATCCTTTACTTACTAGTAGATTCACATTTTCTTGTAATTCACTGCCTGTATTTAACAAATCACTCAGAATCACTCATTTGCATCATGCTGAAAGTCAGCCTAGGCCTGAAAATGTCTTAGAGTAAGGCTTGAGAAATATTTATGAAGCTTCCTACTTTTAGCAAGGTGAAAGATTGCTCTTAGAAGAATCTAGGATGTCTGTTCTTTACCACACTGGTAGTATTAGATGTAGTAGTAGTAGTTTTCTTGACAGTTGCAATTTGAAATTGAATTTGAAATGCAGAAATATTTAGTCCTAGGTTTTCTGTCTATAGGCTATTAATTCAGATAACTCGTCACAAAGGCTAGCCTATATATCAGCCCTATACAACCACACTGTTTTATTTATACAATATTCTACATTATATCCACTTTAAATTATAATGACCCCTAGTGAAATACATCATATTATGAACAATACTGTGTCATACATTATAGACCTGCTATAATTAGTAATAAGTATACTACAACTATATAAATAAGAATAGTAAAAACATATAAAAACCATACTGTATATTGGATTTTAAAATTAAGTTGAGATATCTTTCATTAACATTAAGCAGATCACATCAAGCCAGGGAAATACTTTAAGTGCAGTCTCACTGATGACCTTTGAGTAATGTGCATTATATTCATGAAGCAATGTGATAGTAATCAAAGACATTAGTATATGCAGATAGAACGCAGTCTGCAACAAGGGTCCTGTCAAAGCTATATCTTTAGTGAGCTCATTGTCATCAAGCATTCCCAAAACCTTTCTGCTTTCAAGGATTGTCTCTGGCTTAATGCCAGGCCAGCTTCTGGCAGCTTCTAACAGCTGAGAATACCTCTAGAGCTCTCCTAAATATTGGCTAAGACAAGGGTAATTTTGTGGCGATAAGTGGTTTAAAAACACTTTTACTACTATCCCTATATGGAGGACCCAAAAGCATCACAGGAGTAAGCCTATGAAATAGAATGAGTTGGAGCAGATACACTGAATATTTACAGTGCACTGCAATTTGATGGAGTAACACCTTCAAAAGAATGAGACTGATAGGCTTAATCAAACTTTTTACTCTCCTTATCATCTTTCAAAAATAAAATCTAAATTTCTGTTTGGGTTACAAGGAAAAATACATCATCTCAACGGCAGACATTCAGAGCTTTAGCCATACAAGGGCCACTTACATTGTTAATTTCATTACCTCTCTGAGTTGAAATAAAAGGGAAAAAGACAGCACAAGGACAGAGAGAGAAAAATGGATCTCAGTGCATATAGCGATTCTTCTGTATTTCAAATTGCTCTGTGTTGTACTGTTCTATGGCCTGCAGTTTAAATGGAGGACTTTTATGATGCAAATGCAAACAGAAGCGATAAATCTCTCTCACGCTCCTCTCCTGGGCTCTCCTGATGCAAAAAGAGCCGCTCTCTGTCTCTCTCTTTCTTTCTCACATTCAGGCACTCTCACACACTTTCCCTTACTTTCTCACCAATACAGCATCGTGTTACATTCGCCCCCGGGCCACATGAAAAATGAATCAGGCCCAGGTAATGCAGTGAGGGAGCCAGGAGTGGGAGACAGACAGAGTGAGAGGGGGGACAGAGAGAGGGAGAGAGACCCCCAAAAAACAGTGCTTTGACTTTCCTTTCCCAGCAACTTCAAGGTGACTTTAATTTGGGAGTCGCTCAGTCACAGATGCCCATACATACACACAAATTCACACTCATACAATCATGCACAAGCACACACTCAGTACTGTCATTTCTCCATTTCAGTGTACTACCATTTCATGTGATTTCATTTCAGATTCTATGGTAGTGCTGTGACATTGATTATAAGGCCTTCATCCAGTACTATTACATTCACACTGGCAAGTCTTTAAACCTTTATAATTGCATAGAAAAATAACCTTAGTCAAACTTCAGAATATTAATTATTTATAGTTTCAGGGAAAAGAAGGGCAAAGTATAATTTGAAAATGTTCAAAGCCCGTGTCAGTATGACGTTTCATTTTTACATACATTAAAAAAAATCTTTTTTGCCCAGTCTGCTTAATTTCCAAAAAGAGGTACTACATTCCCTATAATGCACCCCTGTTGTGTAGTCTTTCAAACTTCACACCTTCAACTACTGAATGAGACTTGTTATAAACTGCAACTTTGAGCTCAGGCAGAGATAACCCCTGCGGCATCACCGGGCTTATTTACTTTACTTTAAAAAGCTCCTCTGGGGCCACAGTGAGCATTGCATAGCAAATGCTGATTTTTACAAGATCAGCATTCAACCCTGTTTTGGTGCATTTTGGTCAGTAGTTTAGAAAGTATGAAGGTTTCATACAAATAGTGCAGAGTAAGGTGATACTGTACATACAGTATTGATATGCTAGTGAGTACAGAGCTGACTGAAACATAAAAACATCCAGGTTGTGTATTACACAAAGTCTCATGGGAAAACATTTGATTAAAGTCATTTAGTCGAATATTAGTAGCTGCTGATCCCTGATCCTCTGTACACTTTCTCATCATCAGGGAGAGGTGGTAGATGTCCAGTATGGCAGCATGGATGACTTGAAGAGAGCTAAAGACAGCCTAGACCTCACCAACCAGATTGCTGTTCTCAAGCTTGGTCAAGCACCCTTACTATACAAGGTAAGATAAAATCAAAGCTCTGCAAAGTGGTGCTACTCTGCTCTGCTGATAAGGGAATCGCACATATGATTTAATGATGTGCTTGAGACTTACCTGATACCTGAAAAATATTCACCCAGACTGAGCAATGAGATCTTTTGATCTTCAAGTTACCAAAATGATCAAATCTCAAGTATTTTAATATACTTGCAACCAGATATAGCTCAGTGCCTTTAATAAAAAAAAAAAATATATATATATATATATATATATATATTTTTTTTTTTTATTTATTTATTTATTTTTTAAGGCACAGAGATATAATTTTGTCATACAGTGCCTCCTTTGTCTGCACCATTTTGGTGCAATGATGTCTGAATCAATTTTCCTCCATAAGAAATAATGTTAGCAATGCATCAATTGATTAGGCCCATTTCTCCTTGGATGCATGCCACTTTCAGCTCGAAGCTGTTTCCCTATCAATTAGAAGATGACAGGGAACCTATAAATTCCAATCCTGTTAATCAAAATGTAAACATCTACTTACATAGCAATTACAAGGAAATTTATCCTCACCTTACTTTTATCTTTACTTCAATTAAATGTAATTATACACACCTGAATACAAGCCCCATGAAGAGTTGTGTAATAACAATTATTAATTAATGTATTGTAAATGTATTTAACTTCATCAAACTACCATATGGTTAAAAGCTTGGAAATGTTTTATTTTATTTTATTTTTATAATGAAAATAAAAAATTTATTAAATTTTCCATGCAAAGCATTCCAGTGTCGGAAAAATGAACCAAGAGGCTATTCTTAAATCAATGAAGCTATGCTAAATTTAAGAACTTTTTTTAAAACTTTTTTTTGCGTGTACTGTTCTGACACTGAACAGTACAGTAAAATATTTTTGCTTTAAATGCTTAAAGGTAATTTTTTACCTCATAAGAGAGAACGTTAACTAAGGTCCACTTGCTAACTTTTTTACTGAGTATAGTGCATGGCATTTAGTAAAAGGGACCTTTGTTTAGGACAGTTGCACAATATCCCAAATTAATAGTTTGATAAATTTGGACCTTGAATTTACTACAGGACCATCAAATGAATTTTTTTCAGTTGTTTATTCAAGAGATATTATTCCACATCTGAATATAAGGACAGGTTAGTTAAAAATGAAAGGCTAATGAGCCATAAGAGGAAAGTGGAGGTCACCAAAACAAGGGGAGTAAATCTTAAAAGAGGGGGTCACCATATTCCATTTAAATTTACACAGTTCGACTTTAAAAACCCATTATACTGCAGCTGCTGTCACATGGCACCCTTCCAGCAACAGGCTGCTGACCCATTTTTCCTCCTCGCCCACAGTTTGTGACAAATTTCATCATGTGTGCTTCACAGTGCGTCTGTGTGTCAGAAGCTGAGAGAAATGGTTGCCCTTTACATATAAGTGGGGAAGAATGATTGATGAGTCTTGTATGCTCACTAATGAGTGTGTGACGGTGACTGCAGGTCCAATGTTACATATACAGCTATATTCGTATTTGATACATGTACACAGAAGACTTGCTTTGACTAACTCATTTGGTTCTGTTAATGCCAACAATTTTGAGAGTCACCATATTAATTTTTTTGGGTATTTAATGCAGTACAGTTGTTCATAAGTCCAAAAAAGAGTGTTCTCATACCCAAATCAATAAGATGTTTCTTTTTGTTTAGTTTAAATGCATGTTTTAGCTATGCATTACTACACCAGAGGCAATGAGAGTCACCATGTTGTTGTAATGCCTAAGCATAACCAAGTCATTTTAATGTGTAACAATAGCAGTGCCTTTTGTGCTTAAAAGTTAAATACACCAAGAACAATCCATCTTCATGACCGAAATAACAAAGATGTATGGAATGATAATGACCTACCGAACCTTCCAGTAGATAAGTAGGGACCTACTAAGTCATAACTATGCTCTGATAAGAAGCCCAAATGGGACATTGAATAGCATGGCAACATTACAATGGGGTGTTTTATCAGTGTCTTTTGACCTGTTTTTTGCGCTGTATATTTTGACTTTACACACACCACTAGCACCAACTTGCTTGTCTTAAGTTCAGTGCAGTGTTTTATAGTTTCTGCTGAGTTATTCTTAAAAAATAAAAATCTTTTTTTTGTTTCTGATTATGATTTGTGTCTTCTAATCAATAATATCATCAAGATTTCAGGTGATCACATTTTCATAAATATTGTTGCCATTATTAATGGGAGGCATGTCAGTGTGTAAACCATACTTGCCTACAAGCAGTATCTCTGTGTGTGCTGTATGTGGATGAAAATATCTGCATTAGTGTGTTTTATTGTAAGTGGGTGATTTTGAGTATTTTCAAAATCGCATGTTTCTGTGTGTGTGTGGTGTCCCTATTTTCCAGTGAAGGACAGAGTTGTAATGAGAGGAGAATGACCGTGGCTGGTGTCACATATTCAATAAAATAGTCATCTACACTCATAAAAAACAAGGACGCTACATCTCCCATGGACAACAATAAAAAACTACTCTGCACAGCGGCAGCTACAGCACACCTCTTCCCCACCAAATCTATCTTCTATTATTAGCAGTGATGCTGGCTAAAGAGTAACACATAACCTTTGATCACTGTGAGGAAAATAACAAGTCAAATGATCAACTCCATAAAAGATCATTAATAAGAAGTGACTCCAGTATTAGTAAATTGACTGTGGTGTGGAATTGTGGAATTGTGGTTGTGGTGTTGGGAAAAATAATTAATTGAGAAGTGATTTCTGGGAAGTGCAGTACAGAAATGATATTGCTGTCACAACCATATTACTACAAAGATACTCACAGAGTGATAAACTAACTGCATTTGACTATAAATGTGTAAAAATACACAGCAATCCAGTTCTTGCATGCACATCTTTTGGATGTAAGTCAAGTATGAGAGTTTTTCTCATCAGTCAAATGAGAAGATCCCAACAATTCTTCCAACCTAAACAACATATACAGCCTGTTCCTACCTTTGAATATGACAGAAGAAATGGGGCAGCTTGGTGGAATCGTGGTTAGCACTGTTGCCTCACAGCAAGAATGTCCTGGGTTTGTTTCTGTGTGGAGTTTGCATGGTCTCCCCATGTTTGCATGGCTTTTCTCTGGGTACTCTGGTTTTCTCCCACAGTCCAAAAACATGTATGTCAGGTTGATTGGTGATTCTAAATTGCCCATAGGAGTGTGTGTGAGTGTGTGTGTGTGTGTGTGTGTGTGTGTGTGGTTGTTTGTCTATATGTGGCTCTTTGATGGACCGTTTTCCAACTCGCCCTTCAGCTCTCCGATGGGTACCCGGGGGCACTGTAGTTTCACAACGTAATGCTGCACGGGCCTCAGCACTCTCCACACTTTGCGCACAGATTCGAACCCAGCATTAGCCTCTTCTCCTCCTTACACGCCTGGCTGGTGATGTGCAGGAACCTGCATTTTCCCTTCCCCGAGGCTAGGCAGACGCTGGCTTGCCAGCCTTCACTGCCAGAGCTTCACCCTGCAACACAGGCTTCTCAGGCTCCGCCGCCGGCTCCCCAGGGGTCGACGCCGGCTTGCCAGCCTTCACCGCTGGAGCTTCATGCCCCAAAGCTGGCTCGCCACCCTAACCCTAACCCTAATCCAGCCAGCCAGAGTACAGCGCCACCATCCAGCCAAGGTCCAGCGCTGCTGCCACCCCTACCGCTTCTCCAGTGACTCGTCTTCGCCCCAGTTGGTCGGCTGGACCTGCCAACACCGCCGCCTCTCCTGGACCAGAACGGTCCCGGATTCTGGATTGCCTGAAGGGCTATCCTCCGGAACCAACACAGTCTGATCGCCTGAAAGGCCATCCTCCGGAACTGCCCCAGATTCCAGATCGCCTGAAGGGCCGTCCCCCAGAACTGCCTCGAATTCTGGATTGCCTGATGGGCCATCCTCCGGAGAGACCCTGGCCTCCTGATCCTCTGCGGAGACAACCTCTGGAGCAACCCCAGACTTTCGGCAGCCTGACGGGTTATCCACCCTGCCTATGATGGCATTAACGGGGCAGACCCCTGGACTGTCGACTACTTCCCTCCTGCCTGCCCATCCACCCGTCCTGTGGATCCCTCATCATTCGTTCAAGAAAAAAAATAAAGAGAAGTGTCTTGCACTTGGGTCCTGCGCTGCCAACGCACACCAAATTGTAACAGTGTTATTCATAATATTAAATTATTATTGGATAAATGACACTGATGTTTTTATCCTGTTTAATCCTAAAGACAAAACTTATCTTGGTGCAGATTTACCAGAATGTAAACAAACAGGCCATATGCTCAAATATAGAGTTGTATTAGTAAAACAATATATATATATAATATAAAAAGTAGTTATGGAATTTTTATTATTTATCGACTTTAACCTGTTTTGTATACAATCTCACTATAAATGTGGTATTTGTGCCACCTCTAATTGTTTACTCGCTGCATCTTTGTGTTTTTGTGTGTCCAGCTATCCCTACTCACTGAGCTGGGTTTTGGAGGTGTACTGATTTACATTGACCCATGTAATGCTCTTCCTGGCCGCCACACCTCACATCAAGCCTTCAGGGTTACTCTTAACCCTGGTGGAAACCCTGCCACTGGTGAGTGATTACATTTCAATTACTAAATTGGGGTTAATAACTCGACAGTAGCAAAACCAACTGGGCAGGGGGATGTGGTTTTAATCCACAATCTACCGTATTTGCACAAACCCATGACCCTAGAACATTCTGTTAACATCTCTGAGAATATAGATTTCCAGAATATTTACCTCAGTTTTTATTTTGGTTATTTAAGTATAATGTTTGTAGTGCACCTGAATGTGAATGCATTATTTGGATATCCATCCATCCATCCATCCATCCATCCATCTTCTTCTGCTTATCCGACGCTGGGTTGCGGGGGCACTAGCCGAATCAGGGACACCCAGACTTCCTTCTCCCTGGACACTTCTCCAGCTCTTCCGGGGGGACACCGAGGCGTTCCCAGGCCAGCCTGGAGACATAGTCCCTCCAGCGTGTCCTGGGTCTTCCCCGGGGCCTCATCCCGGTGGGACATGCCCGGAATACCTCCCCAGGGAGGCACCCAGGCATCCGAAACAGATGCCCGAGCCACCTCAACTGACTCCTCTCGATGTGGAGGAGCAGCGGCTCTACACCCGGGAGGAGAGAAAAAAAAAAAATTATTTGGATATGCACAGATCAATCCCTCTGAAAGAGTTTTTTAAAAATCCCATTTTCTTCAGAAATATTACAGTGATATGTAGGTAATCCTAAAGACAAAACTTATCTTGGTGCAAATTTACCAGGATGTAAACAAACAGGCCATATGCTCAAATATAGAGGTGTATTTACAAATCATGTTCAGTACTCAGACACACTCATCTTCAGTAATTTTTTGTGCCTTTCATGGTGTAGCTAATCTACCTGACTGATGTGGCACTCTGTGCAGCTTGACAAAAACTAGGAAACTGAGGAGCAGTACTGAGAAAGATTTTCGTGGCATGCTCATGGGCCTAGGGAGCTTTTCAAATTTGGGTTAGTAAGCTTTTTCATTTATTAAAAAGAAATTTCAACTAAATTGATTTTAGTTTTCAGTTTTTTGAAAGAAAGAATTATACAGTTGGTCCTCATAAGCTAAAAAGGCCCATTTTGTTTCCTTCATGTATCTTTTCTAACTTGGCAAATTCTGCTTCTACTCATTATATACTTAGGCCCCCATTTTGTAAAGACAAATTAAATGGCCCAGTGCTATTTTTACACTAAAGTCATGTTTTTTAACTTTTAATTTCTCTCCGGAGTATTAACGGGTACACAGCTGTTATGCAGTCTCACTTTATACTTCTTTTTTAAAATATGCACAAAGACTGTAAATGACAACAAAAAAAATAAATGCAACAAGAAATTGAAAAGTAGAAGTAGGCAAAACAAGACTTCTTCTTACATACCACACCTGCTTCCAGTATAGATGAAGGTACCGTAGCTTTGCCATACACCCCTAAAGTATAACAATAACAATAATGGTGAGCCTTTACAATCACACATACTGTATATATCAACACATTAGGATAATGACCTTTAAATTCACAGTTTAGACATGTTTCAGAGAATAGCAACATCACTGAAGGTTATAAGATGTGACACAAAAATAGAAAGTAGTTAAATATTTATCCCGTAGAAAGCCATGTAGATGTAAAACAGGCATCCATGCTGTATATTACAGGGAATTTAAATATGAATATATGCTATAGTATGAGGAATACAATATTCCTGATTATATATACCATTACAAAACATACATAAAATGTAATCATGTGCTGTACATATGCAATGTTAACAGAAAATAATGCTGTAATAATGACTGAATATACACTTTTAGAATAATTACTGCTACGCTAATAGAAGTTCATTTTAATATTACTACTAATTTAAGCACAGATCAGTTAAAGTACTAACATAGTTCTTACCTTGGCCTCTGGCAGTGGACATTATATTTCACAGTATCTCTGTGACTTTTTTGTGCTGTATTTAATTCACCATCCCAAGATGGATGACCTCTACAACCCACAGTCTTGTCCCCACTTCCTGTTTTTCTGCCCGGTCTGGCCAATGGGGATGTGTCATTACCACTGAAGTATCTTTAGTCCTTGTAAGAGTCCCAGTACCACAGTGGCAAGACCCAGTAGAGCCCACCAGATGTCTGGACTGCTGTGTGAGCATGTGTAAGAGTGTGTGTCTGTGTGAGTAGTTTTTTTTTGCGGGGGGGGGGGATAAGTGGAAGAAAGAGAGAAACAGATGCTGGCTGTCTGTTCTCTCACCAAATGCAATGCTCTCAGGTCCCTCATGCTAATACAGCTCAGAAGAACAGAAGATGTGAAAGGACACCTCATTACTAACATCAACCATGCTTTATTCAACTGTCAAGAGACTACCTAGGTTAGCTCTCTGTTGTTTTTATTACTAAAAGATACCCAGTAAAGTGAATAAGCAATAATGTGTTTTATTCATTCAACTTTCAATTTTGCATTAATCTACAATTGCCTTTCAGATTTATTCAAACATTAAAATCTGCTGGTAGTGTGGTATGGTTTTCCCACTATACTCTTTTTTTTTAAAGCAATGCTTGGGATCCCCCTTCCCAGTCTTGCTTATGATTACTGACCTAACTACAATGGATTCACAGGAAACAATTGGATTTAATCCAGTGCAAATTTATCCCATTGGCCTCATTTTTATTGTTTGTTCTTTTTGCATGTTATAGTGTGAAAGGTAATTTATTATTCAGAAAGTAGTAGAGAAAGTATGTCGCATTCATCACTGACCGTTTATAATAGCAGCACTCCAAAAAATTATTAGATAACACTATTAGGAAATCAGTGTTATAGTAGTCTGTATCTGTAACCACTCTTTGTGATGATTTCGCTGAGGGCGTTCAGGCATATGCAGAACAGCAGTGGGGACAGTGCATCTCCTTGGTAGTTACTGCACTTGATAATGACTTGTGCGACTGGCTTGAAGTTGGATTGTTTGAATGAGTTCTTCATGAAGACTCTTAGCATCCTGTCGATGTACAGTTTCAAGCATTCCAAGGTCTGTGTGTGTGTGGCATTGAAGTCAATCAACATGCAATCAGTCCACAGCTTGGTCTGCCTGGTCTTGCAGGTTGGTCTGTCTACGTCCACCGGTAGTTGGTGCTTAGACCCTCTGGTGTTCCTACCAATTTCTTTCTGGGCCCTGCTGATGCATTGATCCATGTGCCTACTCATCTTATCCAATATGATGCCAGAGGCAGGTTACTAGGGATAGTTGAATGGGACTGCTCCCTACTGGGGGTCCTTCAGGATTAGGACTGTGCTGCTTTCAGTTAAGCATTCAGGGTGGGTCCCCTCCAGTAGCAGCTGGTCCGTTTGTGCAGCTAGGCATTCATGGAGTAAGGTAAGCTTCTTTAGCTAGTAGGCGTGGATCATGTCTGGGCCTGGTGTTCTCCAGTTCTTCATTTTTGAGACTCTATCTGATGTCTGCCCCTGTAATAGTTACTGGATCTTGTTGAGGGAGGTTGCTGTGGTCTGCTCTTTGCAGACTCTGCAACCACTGAGCATTGTTGTTAAGTATTGCTTCCTTCTGTTATACATTCTTCCAGCATTGTTCAGTTTTCAGCCTTAGTGGGTCTGCTTTCCGGTTATTACTCTGCCAGTGGAAGTACACTTTGGATGGCTCAGTGGAGAACATCTGCTTACATCACAATGCTTCAATTTCTCTGGTGTACCTCTTGAGACAGGTGGACTTGCTTGGCAGTTTCTAAGGACTTAGGTATGGACAGCTTGTTGTAGTTCTTAGGTAAGCTTTTCTTAATCACACCTTTCTGCTGTTCTGATAGCTAGCTAACTGCTCTTTGTGATGCCTCGATCTTGTTTTCCAACCTCTGCTTCCATGGAGGATACTGCTTCTTGTGGCAGTTGATTTTATTCATATCATAGCCAAGCATCTCAAGGATCACTGTTGCTGTAGTGTGTATCATCTTGTTGGTCTCAGTGATAATAGCTGCAGGGACTGTATGGACTGCTGCATTCACGTGTTCCAGCAGACTTTCAGAAGGTTCTTCACTTGTTAACTGGCACTGAAAATTCCAGATTCATTCTTGACATGATCTTCAATCTCACGTAAGCTGCTCTTGCGTTCAGCTTGCAGGTTATTATTGGGGCTTGGTACTCACTCTTGGAGTGTAGGGGTGATGATGACATCCCCCATCTGAACTGTCGCACTGGCTCCCACTTTCCATAGCATTAGTTTTGTACTTTCTCAATCATGAGTTGTGGTAGCTTCTTGTGGATGTTGGAACACTGAGGATACTTCTGTGGTAGCATTCCAACAGTTATCTCTTCTCAGTGTCTTTCTTATATTGAGGTAAGAAGGGTCAAGCTTCTGTAGGTCTTGCCTATGGACTCCCTACTGGAGGTAGGCTATGTCGGGATTCTGTCTCCCTGGTCAAGGGCAGTGATCTTAAAACTACACTGTGTACCATATAGATTGCACTTTTGTATGGGCATAATGAGAACTATGTATGATACCCTTAATGTAATTGTGGACAGCCTAAAATCTGAATAACACCCCTGCTGATTATCACTTAACTACTTCTTCAATGAGTTTTCACAGGGTTAAGATGAAAATTAGACCCATTTAGAATAACCGCACCATTATTACATTCAAAATAAGGAGATGTTCCTAAAAATGTTTTACTACAAGTACTAAATTAGTTTTTGAATGTGATAATACTGCAGTGTTGTCTAAAGCCTGGCTTTTCCGCATATATGCTGTGCTGTTTTGTGGAAAGATATAGAACAGGCAGAGAAAACAACACACTGAGACTATCAGTTATTTAGGGTGGGCTTGTACTTTACACAGTCATGTTGGTACAACATACTGAAAAATAGGCCATTTTGTGATTCATGTGCTCTTACTTTGTGAGAACTGAGGCATTCCTGTTCTATGGAACTATTAAAAAATGTTGTGTTGTACCTGTTTTGCTTAGGTTGAAATTCTTTTACCTTTCAGGCCCTTAGTGTTTTAAAAGAACTTTAAAACAAGCTCAATTCTCAGTGGTGTCAGCAGCACCTCCCTTTTCAAATGGAAAAATAAGACACCAAAAGCAGTGAAGAGTGCTCCCTGGTGAAAATGCTGCCAGTAGAAGAACAGTTTAGGGTAAATGTAATTCTGTTGTTTGTCAGGGCTCTATATAATGTTTCTCATGCGTTCCCTATCTCTGTTTATTATTTGGACTTCCTGATGACTTCCTCTCTTCACCCTCTCCTCCTCCTTCCTCAGCTTGTTAATTTGAATGTTCCTTGTAGTGTTGTATCACTGCTGTGTTGTTGTACGCCACCTACTGTGACAGCCACATCAAATCAAAGCCTCTGCCATCTCATCTCATACATACATATTTCCCAGTTCTGCTATGCAGCGCTGTACATGTGTATGCATATCAGTGTGCATTGTCTTTGTGTAGGCTTTCCAAAAGCTTTCAAAGCTTAAAGCTTTCCTCCTACAGGACTGCAGTTGATGTAATGTTACATCGTACTGCAATGAGATTGTGTGGTATACCGTCTACACTATCAACTAGCCTTTACTCTTTGAAAAAAACTGATGTGGAAGGAAAACACTAGTTTATCATAGATTTATGCTTTTGAATCACCAAATCTGTGACAACTATATTGTACTGCTTGCAATATGAGGGAAGGTAGAGAACAGGCTGCCACCTGATTCCATCAAAGCTAATTTAATGGCCACTGTGAAACAACTCTAGTCAAGAAATAAGTACTATACTTTATAACCATCTGAAAAATATGTTATTCTATATTTTTTGACCAATTGTGTTGTAATGAGAGTTGCCTAGAGGTGAGAGTGTGAGTGTTTGTACTTCTCTATGTGTCACTTCCGGTGTACCTCGTCTCTTGCCCCACGGCATCTGGGACTGGATCCAGCCCCTTTGCAACCCTTGACTGGATAAGCGGCATAGATAATGGATGGATGGGTAGATGTGGTGATGAGAAATGCAATCAATGGTTGGATCATTTTTGGAATGAATGAGCAAATGTACTTTTCTTTTATTTTTAGCAGATTCTCTTGCAAAGGACTGACAATTCACCAAATTAGATGCCATCATGCAATTCAATGACCCATTATCAGTTGTTAAGGGACCAGTCTTATGCCTCTACTCCACCTACCAGTAGGCGCAGTAGGGACTTTTTATCAATACATGTTTTAATTAGGGGACCTTGATTGGTGTTATATAGTACTAATGGCACTAGCAAAGGGGGACATAAGTGATATGTTGACAACTGGTCAGATGTTTAGACACTCTCCAATTCAAGTTGAATTAAGTGGAATAAGTTGAAGTGAATGGATGGGTCAGAAAACACAGGACTTTCCTGTAGTCCAATGTGAAACAACGATGAAGAGCCTGTAATGTTAAGGAAGCAAGTATTTGGTCACAATCTTCTTGTGGTACTCTCCATGTAAGGTAATCTTGAACCATAAATATGGTCTCAAAAGTGATAATGACCCACTGAATGACATTACATCTGTACTGAGAGAGATGGTGGGGTTCACATGCCAAGTCCCCTCTGTGGTTATGTTTAGAAGAAGTTTGGTTATGATCAAGGAACAATGTTGATTTTGGTTCAGTGTATATAAACACACTCTACTTAAAGTCACTGTACCTTTTTCTATTAAACTAGATCACAATATCTTTATAATCTTCACCAAAGTGCTATCAGTGGCTAACTGTAACCATGTTGTTCATTTCTGAGAATGTCATGCACAGTGTTACATGGATAAAATGTGAAAAGAATAAATCTGTGTGCAGATTGCTTCAGAGCCCACAGTCTTTGCATAGAAATCATCGGCAGGTGTTCGCTGTCAGATTTACGCCATGTTTCCCAGCATTCATCTAGTCTGATATGCACCATGCTGCTGTAGTATTCATTTATTCTTAGAAATGAGATTCCACAGCTTGGATATTGTGCCCTATAGCTGCCTCAACACTCACTATAAAACTGAACCAGTGCCAATAGGAAAGTCTTCTTTTTAGACAGAAATGTAACATGTCTGACTATGAAAACATTAATGACTGCATCATTGTTTTGTTTGATTTTTTTCATAAAATCTTGTTCAACAGTTTGATGGAGAACACACATGAACATTTAATTTTGGACAAACATTTGCAATGCAGCAATGGAAGCATGCATTTGAGAGGAAGTATAAATGTGGAAACGCACACACACACTTAAAACAAAGAAGACATTTTAAAATGGGATTAGGATGAATGGTGGGAGTACAAAACTCAGGAAATATGGAGACCTTATTTCCCTATAACATGTATATTAAGTATAGGCTTGGAAAAAATATGATTGTGTTGTTTTGTGTACCAGTTAGACAATAAAATACAGTTCAAGAAGTCCCAACCCATTCTACTTCTAGGGTGTCAAATTCCGATGCTTTGTCAAGTACATTTTTCATCTAATAAAGATGCAAAAGAGTACCACTGGCCTTCATTAGACCCACACAGCCATTTTGTCAAGTGCCTTTGACACTGCATAACATATTCATGAGTGGGAGTGACACTTCTCTATTAAAACCCTTGTGTCTTATATAGACACTGAAGATTTTTTTCACCCGTATGAAACTCAAAAGTACTCAACAAAACCCTAACCCCAAATTATTCCCTGCGTTGATGGCAAGTTTGAATTGTTCCAAAGGAACAGAAATATTTGTTCAGTTCATTAGATGCCACAGCACAGTACAGTGAAGCACAGACTGGATTGAAGTTATGACAGGCAACTGTTTTATCTTTGATCTCAAGGAAAACAGCAGAAATACAGCATTCATGTTGCAAGACATGCACCATGAATGTGCATTTACATGCATGTGTTTGACAAATGCAGCACCAGATGGTATTGCATTGCAGAATACATTAAACCAGATTCAGCTTTTACTTTAAAACAATACAAAACATTACATTGTTATATTCACTCTTTTATCAGAACACTTCTCTGAGAACACTTTTACTTGCTTTTTTTTACAGCATTGAACACATGTTTAGGGACACCATGGTTGATGACATCCCTGATCTCATTAAGTCTCTCTTTGGTCCCTCCCGCTCACTTGTAAAATACTTCAAGCTACAAATATTTGGGGTTCATAAATCATATAATATAATCTGACAAAGTTACCATTTTCAAAGCCATAAATGTCTCTTGGAGCAGTCAGCTTAGTTAGCTCACTCATGAGCATAACATGCAACCTCACCAATTTCAAAAGTCCTCTATGTTCAGTGGAACATTGAACCAGACATGGTGGAGTAATCTTGTGTTTCTGGGGTGTATTTTTTTGTTTTCCAGTATTTATTCACAGTTGGTTGTCTCCATTCAGATTTCTTGAATCCCTAGCTGACAAAGATGATAGGTGTGAGCTAGTTTTACAGGTAATAATGGGAATATGTAAAAGGTTTTAAGGTGGATGAGTTGGCCGCTGGTGGGAAAGGAAAACACCATTAAGGAGTGTAGTCTGATGTGTTTTGAGAAACTCATGGCTGCATGACAGCATTTTTGACTCCAACATTACATTTGACACTTTTCACACTGTGTGACAGGGCAGGAAGCTCAACAAAAGTGGGAAGAAATAGTCGTGGTCTTGACATCCCATACACTGAACTGCTGTTTTTTAGGCTTTGTCCATATTACTGCATATGTTAAGAGAATATTCCTCCATCTACCAATGACACAACCATGTATGATGTCATACATTTGGTCATCATAAGACTCCAGAGCTGACATCCCAGTGACTTCTCTATGATCTTCTATAGACTTCAACCATATATCATATATATCCCTCACCAGCACTCTCCCCACCTTCACCCACTTTTGTGGAATTGCTGGATGTCCAGTCAGGTAGTGTCCTGAATGTCTGCATGCAGAACTGTGTGGCTGACATGGTTGTCTCCAGCATTTCTTTTGATCCTGTTTACCTTAGACCAGGGGTCAGCAAACTAAGGCATGTGTGCCACAATTAGCATGCTGAGAGAAAACCCACAGCACACCAAGCACATTTGACCAGACATAATCTTTTTCCTCTTTTTGGGGCCATAAGCGTCTGGCAGGAATTTCTAAATCACCCCAAAATGTCCGGGATTTTAATTCTACCACAGTCAGACGGCACTTGTTATATGCTGTTACAAGGCAACTGACGTTTATTGTTAGGTTCCGCCTTCTTGAACGCAATTCAGTCACTCTTCATGCAATCATTTCAGTCATTACACGCAGCATCAATAATTATCCCTAGATTCACTGTTGACAGCAAGCCCCCCCAGAAGTGGACTTCTGGAAATCCAGAACTCGCATCGGTCTATCTATCCAAGGCGAGGAGGTGCAGGTTGTCATGGGCTACAAATACCTGGAAGTCCACTTGGACAATAAACTGGATTTGACCACACAACACACTCTTTTATAAAAAAGGACAGAGCTGGCTGTATTTTTGTAGATGCTCAGGTGCTTCAACATCTGCAGCACCATGGTACAGATTTTTTTATGAATCTGTAGTTTCCAGCACTATCTTCTTTGCTGTGGTTTGTTAGGCCCAGAGCATAAGGGTAGCACACATTAACTCACTGGACAAACTGATCAAAATGGCTGGCTCCATCCTGTAGATGGAACTAGACCCATGACATGACAAATAGAAGAATGCTGGACAATAGTTCTCACTACTAGTATGCTAGTTGGAAAGAGGAGCATATTCATCCAGAGACTGATCATCTCCAAGTGCTAAATAGGTGGTCCTTTTTCCCAGTGGCCATCGCGACCTACAATATCTACCCATTTAGGATAGGAGCAGTGGACTGATTACCTCGTGCCACACTTTATGACTTTGATCCATACACGTGAATGTACTTTTGCATACTGTATTTGATGCATACACTTACACCTTATAACATCTTTAGTACATTTCATGTATTTGTTATATTCGGTTTTTATTTCTACTGCTACTTTTTAAATTTTCCTACAATTTGATTCAATATTGGCGTGGGTTTTCTATTGGTTTATTTCCATTCCTTTGAAGAGAGCACAGCTGTAAGTAGTAATTTCCCCTCCAAGATTAATACATTTCTTTGAAGGTTGAAAACTGTTGTCTATAATATGCATGCAATTAAGGAATTCAAAGAGAACAGTAAAAAGAAATGTCTAATGTGTGTAATTTACTGCACAGAGTACTAGGTTTTGCTCATACTGCACATATAGTTAGAAACAGATATATTGTAGCTGATTTATAGTTAGTATATGTCTTAATTTTGTACATATAACACTTAAAGTACATCCTTTCATTCCATAATAGCCCATTGGCGAAATATTTATTTGCACATTTAAGCAAAAGAGGAGATTAGGTGATACAGTTCCTTTCTTTGTTTGTTTTGATGCACATTTTTTTAAAAGAAGGCTGCCTTTATGTCTATTATTACAAACACTACTATGAAGATCTATACCATGGTGATGACTGTCAGAGGACCCATAATATAGTCCCATAACCAGTGATAAAAGGCCTTTGAAAGGTGTGATAATATCCAAAATGACATGTCATTGTATTTGTAATTATTGTATGCAATGACAATTAAGTTCTAATTCACTATAGCTGTAATACAGTATGTGGCTACAATGGAAAAAACCTATAGTATTAGTATTTATATCAGTATTATCAGTGATACTGCTAATGTACTAATGTACTTGGTATCAGATCAAAATCAAGTTTCCTGGAATTGTCTACCCCTGCAAGACACCGACCAATCATTTTCCCTGCAACTCTAGTATTATAAATACCAAGAACTGTGAATCTGATGGCAGCCTTATTCAAATTTGAGCTGTAAAAATGACATTTCCTTGAAATAATGGTGTTCGTGATGACTGCTTGATAATGAGTGAAATAGTACTGGCTGATTTCTTTCTTTTTTCTAACAAATATGAAGTGTTGGTTATCAGATTGTGATTGCTCTCTGCACACTTTCTCTGATATTATACAGGACTAGTTGTGTCTGGCTGAGACTGTATAATTATACTAATTGATTTTGTTCAGATCTGTAGATAGGGTTAGGGAGTCCCTTTTGGGTGCACCATAATTAGTAGTGCAGATGCTGATTTTGGACATGTTCCTGTCAATTATAACAAGGAGGCAACCTGCCTCAAAGACATGCCATGTTCCAGAATTATGAGAGAGCAGAACACTAGAGGGAAATAGGCACAGTGTTTTTCCTTTTGTGAGAAAAAAAAATTGTTTCTGGCACCTCTTCCTTCTGAAACACCTAATGTCTTTTGCCAAGTTGTTACCCCTAGTAGTGAGGCAATTTCCTCTGTCTTTTGGATGTAGCTATCATGTGTGTGGTTTGTCTTTGACTGATTTCTTTCTTTTTTTGTAACAAATGAGAACTGCTGGTCATCAGTTTGTGATTGTTCTCTGTACACGTTCTTTTAAAAATATTATTATACTCACCTAGTTGTGTGTCTAGCTGCGATTGTGTAATTGTGTAAACCTATAACAGAGAGGAATTCTAAGAATTCTCCAGATGTAGCCAGAGTGAGAATGTTCAAACCATTTCACCATGTTGAATTTTGAACTGGCTGACAGGTGGGTCTTTTCAGTGGATCCCTTGGGCTATTTAGAAACCTCAGCAGGATTCAAATACACCAATTGAATGGAAAATGTAGTCATTAGCATATTGATTTAAATACAAGGTTACTACAAGACATGTATTTTCCCCTTTCAATAGACATACTGCCATAACATTACTATGTAGACATAGCATAGTAATGTTTGGGGAAAGGACAACAGCTGTTGCTCTGTTAGATGTCAGAATGTGTGGTTAGAGGATCTTTATTATTATCTGCTCAAGTGAATGAAAAACAAAATAGGCATTTATTTGTTCAAGACTTAATTTATTTACTGCACAGTCATAATGAATGGTGGATGTAAGAAATGCATGATTAGGGTTTGCACACTAAGTAACTTACATTACTCCCTTCAGGGGTCGCCACAGCGAATCATCTGCCTCCATTTAACCCTATCCTCTTTCATCTTCCTCTAGACCTCCTTCCTGGCAGCTCTAACCTCAGCATCCTTTTACCAATATATTCACTGTCCCTCCTCTGAACATGTCCAAACCATCTCAATCTGGTCTCCCGGGCTTTTTCTCCAAAACATCTAACATGAGCTGTCCCTCTGATGTACTCATTCCTGATCCTATCCATCCTCGTCACTCCCAGAGAGAACCTCAACATCTTCAGCCCTGCTACCTCCAGCTCTGCCTCCTCTCTTTTTCTCAGTGTCACTGTCTCTAAACCATAAAACATTGCTGGTCTCACCACTGTCTTGTACACCTTTCCTTTCATTCTTGCTGACTCTTTTGTCACACATCACACCTGACACTTTCCTCCACCCGTTCCAACATGCTTACACATCTCTTCACTTCTTTTCCACACTGTCTGTTGCTCTGGACTGTTGACCCTAGGTACTTAAAATCCTCCACCTTCTACACCTCTACTCCCTGTAACCTCACTGTTCTACTTGAGTCCCTCTCATTTACACACATGTACTCTGTTTTACTGTGGCTAAGCTTCATTCATCTCCTTTCCAGAGCAAACCCCCAACCTCACTAGATTTTCCTCCACCTGCTCCCTGCTCTCATTACAGATGACAATGTCATCTGCAAACATCATGGTCCACGGAGATTCCTGTCTAACCTCATCTGTCAGTCTGTCCATCACCACAGCAAACAAGAAGGGGCTCAAAGCCGATCCTTGGTGCAGGTGCTCACAAATGCTCACATCTGACCTCAGCCTAGCCTCCACTACTCTTTCCTGTAACTTCATTGTGTGACTCATCAGCTTTATTCCTCTGTAGTTTCCACAACTCTGCACGTCTCCCTTGTTCTTAAAGATGGGCACCAGTACACTTCTCCATTCCTCAGGCATCCTCTCACTCTCCAAGATCTTGTTAAGTAACCCAGTCTAAAACTCTACCTTCACCTCTCCTAAACACTTCCATACTAAGTAACTTACATTAGGGAAAATACATTGCTTTGACAACTTGATCAGCACTATTGTCAGCACATTCAGTGACACTGATTTTTCTATTTCCAGTGTTAATACATGTTATAGGAAAGGCCATGACTGTTGCAACTATCAATAGGATTTGCTAAGTAAGCACTTGTTTAAGGTCACTACTTTCTGCATTGGCAGGGAAGATTGGCAACGGATGAACCTTTAACACCAACTCATTATTTGAGTTGAATGAGTGAATATATAATTAGTGCTGAGGTGGTAAGGATTTGATACTGTGTATTGCCATATTAGATTGTTGATAATGGATCATTTCAGAAAACCATAAACACTTTTACAGGAAGTACTGTTTTACGCCCTGTAGTGAAGTGACTTGTGGCCAGGTTATGGTGACCCATACTCAGAATTTGTGCTCTGCATCCATCCAAAGTGCACATACACAGCTGTGAACACACATCTGGAGCAGTTGGGGGTTCGGTGCATTGCTCAAGGGTTTCACCTCAGTCATGGTATTGAAGGTGGAGAGAGGACTTGTCACCCGGAATTGTTGGGTTACAAGTCTGACTCTCTATCCATTGGGACATGCCCCTATTATACAAAGTTAGGCAAGGGTGGTGGCTATGCTTATTAAGAAAAGATGATGTTATTTGCAAGCCCTTAGCAGGATGAAAGTCATGTACACCCATCCACAACCCTGACTACCACACTTTCACTTTCTACCTGCTTCCTCCACTAGCACTCTGGGTTGGCATTGAAATAAAGTGAGCAGTGCACAATCATAAAAAAATAACAGGACATTTTACAATAGTTCATTCTATGACCTATGTAAAAAAAAAATAAATACAGGATTTTTACAGGCCTTATTCTAAGGGATCTCAGATAATTATGTTCCATTAACCTGAGGTTTGAACTCACCCTGTGGTTCAAATTTAGATTTAATGGCATCTTAATTGAGATGATAAAATGTTGTATGGAGAATGGAAAATTTGATTTGCACCATCCATGGGATGATGGCAGCTTGCTTGAACATTTCCAGTGAAATAACTCACTTTCCTCCATCATCCCTGCTGTCCTTTACTTTTGTAAGACTGTTTTTGAATTAATGATACATATTCAGCGACAATCTCAACATGGCATAGGTAGTAATAACCATCTCATCAAGTTAAAATTTACAACCAGTTGCTTCAGTTTGAAGACAATTTAATCAAGATTACAACTGGAGTTAGTCCACACAGCCATCAGCCTGCTCAAAATAAGGGCATTTAGGATGATATAAAATTATCACTACAGCTGACCTCCCATTTTCTTTCAAGGTGAAAACTTTCAGTGAGTTTTCAACAGGAATTACACAGATTTCAGGCGAAGGTACTTCCTCTGTTCATTCTGCTGACAGCTGGACTTGGCTGGATTCATTACAGTTAATTGGCTGTTTAGTGGGACACTACTGAACAGTTGAGCGTGGGTGTAGCAGTAGCATTAGCATGAGCACAGGCTGAATTATGCATGGAGGTTAAAGCTTCTGAAAGCTTCTTCTTATGATTTATTAATGTCTGCTTGCAGATAGGAATGGATTAGGTCTGCAGCAGGAATACCACATGATGACACATTCACAATAGTCATGGCAGAATTATGTTACAAAAGCGGATGGAAATCCAGGCCAAAATGATGATACTATTCTATATTCTTGCAGCATTTGTAATTTTAAAGTTTCATACATTGTGTATGAGGCAGACTCAAAAACTATGGGGAGACAGACGCCACACCGCTCTATTGTGCTGGGCTGAAGCTAGGTGCTTTATCTTAAGGCACGGCTTGATCTCCATCTTTGTTGACTGGCCAGCTACCTAAACAGCAGCATGGTTTAAAACAAGAAACAGCATTTCAAACCAAACTTTACTTAACATACTGGAAAGATAATGTTTTCAGTTTTAAACATAAACTTTGTATTGCCACTATAGAAGTTAAAACAAATAAACCAAAGCTACACTGAGTTTCACTACACACAAGGATCTACATAAAATCTGTTCAGTATCAGCCTACATTATACTACTTTACAGTGGGTACGGAAAGTATTCAGACCCCTTTAAAATTTTCATTCTTTGTGTCATTGCAGCCATTTTCCAAAATCAAAAAAGTTCATTTTATTTCTCATTAATGTACACTCAGCACCCCATCTTGACAGAAAAAAACAGAAATGTAGAAATTTTTGCAAATTTATTAAAAAAGAAAACCTGAAATATCACATGGTCATAAGTATTCAGACCCTTTGCAGTGACACTCATATTTAACTCACATGCTGTCTTTTTTTCTTCTGATCCTCCTTGAGATGGTTCTGCTCCTTCATTGGAGTCCAGCTGTGTTTAATTAAACTGATTGGACTTGATTAGGAAAGGCACACACCTGTCTATATACCTTACAGCTCACAGTGCATGTCAGAGCAAATGAGAATCATGAGGTCGAAGGAACTGCCCAAGGAGCTCAGAGACAGAATTGTGGCAAGGCACAGATCTGGCCAAGGTTACAGAAGAATTTCTGCATCACTCAAGGTTCCTAAGAGCCCAGTGGCCTCCATAATCCTCAAATGGAAAAAGTTTGGGACAACCAGAACTCTTCCTAGACCTGGCCGTCCAGCCAAACTGAGCAATCGTGGGAGAAGAGTCTTAGTGAGAGAGGTAGAGAAGAACCTAAAGATCACTGTGGCTGAGCTCCAGAGATGCAGTAGGGAGATGGGAGAAAGTTCCACAAAGTCAACTATCACTGCAGCCCTCCACCAGTCGGGGCTTTATGGCAGAGTGGCCCGACGGAAGCATCTCCTCAGTGCAAGACACATGAAAGCCCGCATAGAGTTTGCCAAAAAACACATGAAGGACTCCCAGACTATGAGAAATAAGATTCTCTAGTCTGATGAGACCAAGATTGAACTTTTTGGCGTTAATTCTAAGCGGTATGTGTGGAGAAAACCAGGCACTGCTCATCACCTGCCCAATACAATCCCTACAGTGAAACATGGTGGTGGGAGCATGATGTTGTGGGGGTGTTTTTCAGCTGCAGGGACAGGACGACTGGTTGCAATTGAAGGAAAGATGAATGCGGCCAAGTACAGAGATATCCTGGAAGAAAACCTCTTCCAGAGTGCTCAGGACCTCAGACTGGGCCGAAGGTTCACCTTTCAACAGGACAATGACCCTAAGCACACAGCTAAAATAACAAAGGAGTGGCTTCGGAACAACTCTGTGACCGTTCTTGACTGGCCCAGCCAGATCCCTGACCTAAACCCAACTGAGCATCTCTGGAGAGACCTGAAAATGGCTGTCCACCAACGTTCACCATCCAACCTGACAGAACTGGAGAGGATCTGCAAGGAAGAATGGCAGAGGATCCCCAAATCCAGGTGTGAAAAACTTCCCAAGAAGACTCATGGCTGTACTAGCTCAAAAGGGTGCTTCTACTCAATCCTGAGCACAGGGTCTGAATACTTATGACCATGTGATATTTCAGTTTTTCTTTTTTAATAAATTTGCAAAAATTTCTATATTTCAGTTTTTTTTCTGTCAAGATGGGGTGCTGAGTGTACATTAATGAGAAATAAAAGAAACTTTTTTGATTTTGGCAAATGGCTGCAATGACACAGAGTGAAAAATTTAAAGGGGTCTGAATACTTTCCGTATCCACTGTATAAACAATGGGCACAGACATATCATGACATAACAGCCATTAGTGCAAAGAAGGAAAAAATCATGATTGTTTTATCTACATCTATACTAAATAATTTGCGTCCATATTCTGACTGACATTTGTTAGAGGAAGCATTTATGATGGCTGAAATGACTGTGTATATAAATTCTACATGGATATAGCATCCTTTGTAATTATTAAAATATAGTCAGTTTTATTTTTTAAAAAAGGCAGTATTGGTCTTTCTTAATACTATACCACCAAAGATGGAAATTTGTTGTTTGTTAGTTGCTAAGGTCTTTGTTGTGACATATCCTCTGTAGCTGAAATGGAAGAGTGATGTGCTAATACCAAGGCACCTGAGCTATAAATGTACACTATAATCTGTGTCTATTATCATGCTTCAAGTACACAACATGAGCAGCCTCACCTCACTGAGCCACCAGGATCCCTCTCAGACTGTGTTATAATCCTCTCATACTGTCACAGCACCTAAATCTGCACCTGTGTCATACACGATCTTATTATCTCCCCTTTACAATCTAAAAACCACTGGAGCTGCTTGACATCATGTTGGAAAGATCGACAGGTGCATCCTGCTTGAAATTCCTGTCACACTGGCTTTGCTGAACTTTGCCTTCCAGCCTATTTCACGGCTGATCCATCATGCATGTCAAGCGTGTGTTTAACTTGCTAAAAGGACACAGTTGGCCTTCATTACACTACTTCCTGTCTCCCATAATGCTTTGCTCTCCAGTTCTTGCTGTGATTCTGGTGTGTTAGGGGTTGTGTGTGGATGGGGGATGTTAGATGTGCAGCAGAGCTTCAAATTGGCTCTCATCTTCCCATGCAAAGAACCATGGTTTTCTGAAGTAATAGACATGCAAATAGCATGGGGAGGGTGCGTATATTTCCGGGCAGCGTCACATCTCAGCACTCTGTCAATAACATTATGGAAATGTGCTGTGGATTCTTTGGGTGTCACTGTTTGAGTTGGATAACAAGGCAATCCAATGAGCCCGTTAGCACAGCGACAGTGACAGAATGAGGTGTTTGTATTGTCACACACTGTATCACAGCATACAGCAAGAGGGAGAGATGTTGTGAGAAAGACATACTGTAGACACATAAATATGAGGATTGAAAAAGGTAGAAAACACAAGTGATCAAAGTTCTCAGCTCCTTTTTCCATTTTACTCCATTTACTAAAGAGAACATGCACAAACACATTTACCCTCTCATTTCTCACGTTTTTTTTAAAACTGTCAAAGTTTCCATTTGTCGAGCTTAATTACTTATCAAAACCAACATCCTACTGCAGTGTGAATCCAATATATACTTGCAAAACTGAGCTCTCTACTGTGGATTATTTCTCTCTTAAGCACGCATACACTTCTTCACGGCATCTTAGGCTGACTTGAAGGCACACTGTAAATGGTGTTTACAGAACTCAGCCTCGGCCCTGTTGATTTTCAGATTTAACAGGGTGACAAACTCAGATGGGGCTTCTGAGGGACATGTTTGTTTAATTGCATTGGCATAGTTATTGCTGCTCTCCAGACAATTTCTCCACTCAAAGAAGGTCTTTGTGCGCTATTTCAATGTACATGTGTATGGGAATTGAGTCCAGTGGGAAATTTGAACATCTGTGACTCTCTGCCTCACTATACCCAGGACAGAGCTGAAAATAGATGGTTTGCCTACAAGGAATCTGCTACACTAAGTAAAATATCAAAAAGGAAGAAAAAGACATAACACATGGTTCACCTAATAATCACCTATACTTTTGTATAGTTGTATCTTGGACTCATTACAATTAAATACAACTGTTCTTTGTAATTATGTTACCTTCAGCAGAAAATGCATTTAAAAAAATGAAAAACTTTCCGTTTAGCATACCACCAGCTGTTCTTAGGCTAAGCACGTGACTTTGAGATTTGTCCCCTTGAGAGTGTATACATTGCCAGTGCTGGAACTTTGCGGATTGATGCAGGCCATTGCTAAAATTGTACTTAAAAAATTATTTTTTTTTGTCTTGGCCCACTGTGTCTTTAATGAAAGATGTAAAGCCTCTTCTGGAAGTAAAAGTCTAATGTACACTTTGATAGTCCAAAAAATTATATAATGGTTTTGCTACTTGGCTGTGTTTTGCCACCAACTCTACCTGGTTAAGCTTACATAAAGATTGCAGACATGATTAAAATAAATCATTGACCCTCAGTAAGAACCAAGAAACAAAGCAGTCTGCTGTGTCCAAGTCACAAGCTTTGTTCACACACGCATCCCCTCCGACCTTCTCATTATGTGTTGCTGTAACTGTGTTGTGATAATGCCAGATCAGGCTCATTATTCATAATCCTTCTATTTCTTTTTGTCTTGTAATTATAAACATGGGTTGTATTAGGCATTTCACTTTTCCTACTACTGTTGCTTATTGCAGTTTGTTAGAACACAATATGTGTAAAATAATGACAATGAACATATTCAAGAGTTGTGGGATACGGCTTACAGTACATAGTAGACCTAGACACCTAGTTACAATACAGCCTACAGCCATACAAATAGACTTACACTGAGATGATACATACACCCCAATGGACAAAACAGATCAACATTAACAGTAAACAATTTTGTGTCTAGGATCTTTTCTTGGCAATTTCACTTTGGTCATTGGAATGTCAGAATAGGTGATCCTTTGCATTGTTTTAATAGTTGTTGAGCTAAGCTACAGTATAGCTTTGTGGCAGGAGACTGAGTTATGATAAGACTTCGATCTCAAAATAATCTCAGGTTCCCTATCCCAGCAATGCATAAAGAAAAGCAGTAGGACAAGATGAGGTAAGCAGAGAGGGATACATGGATACAATGGATGGGATTTCACACTTTCTCTCTCGAACCATTCTTCTTTTCCTGTTCAGCAGTCTATAACAAGTCTGTTTTTCCTTGATGGGGTTTAAGCTTTTCTCCCCACAAAGTAAGCCAGATCGAATTGTAATAAGTACTGCGGCAGAATTAGTAACCAAACCCTCTATCTTCGACGCAGTTGGCCCTTCTGGCCAATTAAGCTATTTTCCATCCCTGCTTCTCTCTCTGCCTCCATCCTTTCTGTCTTTTGGTCCTTGGTCCCTACAGCTCATTTGGGATGAGACCAGTGTCCCAGGCTGAGCTTGGCCAAATGTGGATCTATTTTATCCAAAGGAGTTTGCTGCAACCACAACCATGCAGCATTTCCCCCTGATACACAAATTGGTTCTGATTTGAATTTGCAATATGGTAAAAGAGGATTACTGACAGTGGTGATAGTAACTGTCAATGGCTGGTGCCATTTTATTATTGACTATATTAAGTTCTTCACACTTCAGATATTAAACATTTGGTTAGTTCTTATTGCTCAAGTCTTACTGAAGTGTTCAAGGAAAAGCACAGCAAGGCAAGGCAATGTTATAAATATTCTGTTTAGCCAGTGTATTAGACAAAGCTATACAAAACAACTGCAGTAATAATACTACCATCATGAAGATTTGGTTGTTGTTAAAACAATTTTTAGAGAGGTGTCATTAGGTGTCTCTGATGCAGAATTGCACTGCATTATACATACAGCTGTCTGCTCTTTATTCTATCTTCGGATATAACTGGGTTGGATGTTATAACGACAGCCCCCAAGTTCCATTGTTGGAAAAGGTGTGGGTTTAACAGTTTTCAGATGCTGTTCAACCATTTGACATGTTTAAAGCATACTAGTTCAATTCATTAGTCTAAAAAAAAAAAAAAATGAATGGAAAGCAAAGTTGTATTGTGGTTTTGGCATATTTGCAGGCATTGCAATGTGTAGTCTTAGTGCAGACTGGGTAGTCATGAAATGTGACCAGATCTTCACTAAAGTACCAACAATATCAACAAACACTATTTCTAAACTAATACAACACAAACAGTTATGACAAACAGTTATGATCTTTCATGTCTTTATTCAACATACCCTTTAAATACACAAAGTAATGGTTGGGGAAAAAGTAATGACAAGAGTGTTTTAACTGATTGAACCACCCTTGGCAACAATAACCTCAAGCAAGCACTTCTTGTAGCTGCACATTGTGCAGTAGGAATTCTGGACCATAATTCCTCACAGATCTGCTTCAGCTTAGCCATATTCTATGATGTGTAAGCAGCTCTCTTGAGGTCATTCCACAGCATCTTTATTGGATTGAGGTCTAGGCTCTGACTGGGTCACAGCTACAATGTTTAGTGTCATTGTCCTGCAGCATCATCCAGCTTCTTTTGACTTTCCACCTGTGGACAGATACCCTGACATTATGCTGTAGTATACCTTCACAATGGCAAAGGGTCCACTTCCAGAGGCAGCAAAGCAGTCTTGATACTCCTACTTCACTGTTCTGATGATGTTTTGCTGTTGGTAGCTAGTTCTCTTTTTATGTAGTGCTGCATGTTCTTCTCAAACAATTCTGCCTTTGTTTCATCTGTCCAAAAGACATTTTCCCAGTAGTGCTGTGGAATGTGAAGGTGGTCTTTAGCTAACTTCAGGCATGCTGCAATTGTTTGAAATGGCTTTCTCCTTGTTGTCCTGCCATGGATATCATTCCTGTTTCAATGTATGTAAAGTCTGGTGTATGGTTGACTCATGAACAAAGACGTCCACCAGCTCCAATGAACCCATCAAGTCTTTAGCTGTTACTCTAGGGTTCTTTTTTACATCAGTGACTTTTCTGCTATGTTCCTATAGATCTTGGCTGGGCACCCACTTCTTTGGCGAGTAACCCCAGTACCAAATTGTCTACATCTACAGACATGCATGTCTTTTGATTTTAGGTTTTCTGAGATATTTTTTGTGAGGCATGACTCACATCAGCTGATGCTATTTGTTAATAGTATACTGACACTGTTTGAGTGTTTTTATAAGTCAAGGTAGATCTAATCCACACCTCCATTCTTGTTTCATTGATTGGACTCCAAGGTTGCTCTTCTTTTATCGTCTGGTACAGGTTAAACAGAAAAAAACGCCTGTGGGACATTGTGATGGTGTGTGGTAAAATTGCTGGTACACTGATGAATGACCTTGAGATATATATATATATAATATAAGGTTAGGTCACTGAGGTAGGCTTGATCAATATTGACTGATTTGAGGCACCCCCTGTGGTGTGAATTTAGGCTGCTACCATCAGGACATAGATATATCCTGTCACAGTGCAGAACAAGAGGTAATTTATTCCTGCTGCTATTAATCTGGTGAATAGTAATTAATAGTCATTTCTGAATAGTGTATATTTGTCTATCCATGTTTGTGTTTACTACCTGCTGTAAATCAAATTGCTGCTCTGGGAATTCTAGTTTACCTTTACCTTGACTTACTTTTTCCATCATTCCTCTGTTTAATGGATATTTTTAAATAAACACATGAAAGATTATGATTGTTTTTGTTTTATAGCTTAGAGGTTATTTGTGACTTTGGCGAAGATTAGATCACCTTTCATAAAACCAGGAAATTGCAAACAGTGCCATTGCTTTTTTTCCTTTTAACTTTTTATGTGGTAGGAAAGTCCTGCAGATGCAACAATACAAGAGAAAAAGCAGTGGGAACAATCAGCAGGAGATAGACCCTTGACAGGAAGTGACCTTCATTTGTGAGCAAACTGGTTAAATATTATCCCAGTCGGCAGCATCACTGCACTGACAGACTGTTATGATGCATATTAATTTTGATGTATTTTTACCTGTATTTCTTTTCTTCTGAAATGTTAGTCAGGTGGATTGAGAGCCATATTAAATTACAAAAAATGCTCTGAGGTATCAATTATGTTAAATACAGTGCATGTTGTCTGTAAGTTTGTCAGTGCTACAATAGCTTTTCATGACCCTGAAAAAGAATATAATAAAAAAATAAATGGCCCATATAGGGGGACAACCATGAGCCAGTCTATGACACCGTTCCATAGCAGAGAAGCAAGACGGTCCAGCATTTAGGCTCGTTACCTGTAGGCTTACAGGACTCAAATTTCATCCTTCATAGTCCTGTGGGTTTTTTACATATCATGACTCCTCAGTGTCCATCATTATTCTACCATTTCTCCCAACATTCTGCTGTGCGTGGTGTTTTGCATACCTCAGCTAGAGGTGTTATCAATCCATAAAGAAGACATTCATATCAAAAACCAGAAAAAAACGTTGATGCATTAGACTAATGTATGAACATAGATTGGTTTACATGTCTCATATTTTTTCATTGAAGGGATTATTGAAGGATTACACCACTCCTTTCATTCCAATTGAAAATTCCCTGTGATTCGGCCAGATTGCACCAGCGTGTTCCTAATCTGGTGGTTACATGATGTATCTTTTTTCTGATTGGGCTGCTATTCTGATTTGTGGAATGTTAGGGTCCACGTACAAACATTTTTTTTCTTTCAATATATGTACTGTTGTTACTAACTTTTTTTTTTTCGGCCTCACACACAGAGCCTAGACCAGGGGCCACTATCCTCGCCCCTGGTCTTCCAAGTTGGTCTCCGATCCAAGTACTAATCAAACACAGTCCTGCTTAGCTTCCGAGATCGGACGCTATCGGGCACTCACACTCAGGTGCGGCCACCTAGAATACGAAATTTGTCTACTAAAGTTGCTTAGCCCGCTGCCAAAACAAAGTATTACATGATTGGTGAAAACCTGTATACTGTCACTACGGAAGTTATTTACCACATTTGAAAAATACCTGCAGGCAATGGTGTTTAGAAACTGCAGCTGAAGTCACGGTTCAGTGACAGTCTGGGCTAATGATGTAATAAAGATGGAGAGCAATGGATTGACACTGACATCTTGTGTTCATTGATGATTTTGCCCCAAGAAATTTGTTCGTCTGACAGAAGTGTTTTCATTTAACCTACTCAACCCAGCAGCCCCTCGGTGCCAGGGGCAGCTTTTTTGTTTTTTTGATGGTAGACAAAGGACGTTTGTATCAATATTCACATGCTAAACATCCACTTAACAAAAAGAAAAAGCTCAACAAATCCAATTTTAGGTAAACAAAGCACAATTGGTTAGCACAAGTGTTTAAATGCGCATATATCGAAAACAAGCTAAACGACCTAAAATATGCCGTGAACAATTTCATAAGACACATTCTAATGTGACAAGCTATACACCATTTGAAAGCTATCACAAAGCAGATTCCAACAATAGAAGTCCTATTTCTTTACCACTAAAACTCACTGAAAGACCAGCCAAAGAATTGCAGAAACAAATGTCACCTCAAGAAGTGATGATTTTCTCTTACTTTTACTTTGATACCAATATTATCCACATATATGCAGAGAAAAACATTATTTATTTTGGGTATATCATTTTCAAGCAGGAGTCTTAAAAAGTGGCCCAGGATAACAGGTTTAAGCACACACCCAATCAGGAGGAAGATTCTCTCTGTTGTAAGACCAAAAAAAGTCAAACCAAGCAGTGTGTATTTATCCCCTTCTGACTCATTTTCCTTGTCTGTAAGTGTCATTATGTTATTTTATGTCTGGACCCTCTTGCTCTCTTTCTCTCTATCTCCATAAGCAGCTTTTGAAGTGCCACTCTGAGTTGAAGCCACTAGCAGAACATGTCTTCCCTCAGGCTTACACACCAACTGCAGTGGGTTAGACTCTTCAACTATGAGCCTGTCTTTCAGCAAGATAGTCCATTCAGCAATCATTTGTCTGCATTGTGGGGCTAACAGCCATCCATCCATAATTGCAATGCAGTGGTGCCCTCTTGTGAAACAGTATTACAGCACTGCCTGCTTTAATTTAACACTGTATAATGCAAATCCATGACTTAGACTGACTGAGAATTTGATGCAAAATCTCTTTATATAAGATGGCTAATTGTTTATTTTGAGTCTAGATTTTTCCCCTGTAGATATAGTGCTTATACAACTCTGTATGGTGAACTATAATTAGGAGTATTAAATAAATGTATTATAATTGTTGAAATTTGGGAATCTTTAGTCCAATCTAGCTCTGAGCAAAGCATATTTAGAAGTGGTCAGAAGAGACTGGAAACAACAGTCTTGCTGAATAGCATCCTTGTTTTGCTGTTCAAGTCATTTTTTAGTGTGGTATATATGATGCTTTTATTCTATGCTGGATAATTCCCATTAAGCATACAGAAAACTGGCCCATTGCACATAATACATTTCAAACATACCACATATTTGCTGAGAATTTGCACACTGCACAGCATATTGCCCAGGCTTGCCAAGCTCACATACACTGTAAAGTGGAAGTAATTTGTGAGTGGCATGAACTGTGTGTCCACATATATGGGTATGTGTACTGTGTGGCTGTGTGTAACCCTGATGTGTTGGTGTTTTCGCTTCATTTCCTGGTGAGTATGAGTCATTCATCTCTAGTCTGAATAATGCACACTGTTGGATTAGTTGACTCCTGTCTTTATATCTCATTGTCATTCCTTTTGTAAATGGAAGGGAGACGTCTGCATGTTGCTTCTATTTCACTGGCAATATATGCATTTAGAAATATGCTGTTGTAGTAGAGTGACATTTCTCTTATACTACACTCAAGAAAATGTCATTTTATCCATGCCTTTGCATAAAACCAAATAAATATAGTGCATTTTCCCTCTAAGTGTTGCCATTACACACCATCTCTTAAAATGAAACAGTTGCTTGCCCGTCATTGGGTAATGTTTCTAAATTCATGGATTTGACTTTTTTTTTTTTCTTTTTAAATCTTCTCTGTCCTCAAAAATAAGTGGGTCTTTTGATAAACAAATGTAGCATGTAGCAAATAAAACAAGACATCTCATGTAGCCCAACCCAATGGGTACCCCCCCCCCCCTTTTCAGCACACGGCTGAAAAACACACACCCAAATTAAACTAGCTGTTGTTCTTACATTTTAAGAGTTATATTGATGACCTTGGTGTCGTTTGAAGCAAAAGCTTCCTAGTTTTCTATCGGTGCGCTGTAAAATGTGAAATATGACTCCCCTCCCCCTCTAGCTTCGAGCACTGCTTGCCCAGCGTTGTCAAGGCAACTTACAGTAAGGAGTGGGGGCCATTTAAAGCCCACTGATGCGTCATCAAACATAACGAGTCGTATAACCGTTGGAAAGGCCTCATCATTGGCTACAAGATGCGTCAGTTATCATTGACGAACAATGCGGCTGATTCTACTGTCACCGAAGTTAGTCTATGCCTGTCTATGCCTGTCTATGTTTTAGGGTTAGTTATGCTGTGAAACGTAACAAACAAGTTTGGTTGAGGCCTCATGTAATTCACAAAAGCTTGCTATGTCAAACTTTATTGAATAAACGGCGAAATCAATGTAAAACGAACCAGATTACAGCTTTTCATGAGGAGGACGATGGTCTTTTGGACTAAAACATGCACTTTGTTCTATGGATTCTAACGAACAAAATGATATGCGACACTCGATGTTTGAGTACACATGAAGTAACACGACAGAAAGAACCAGTGTACTGCACTGTATTTGTACTGTTGTTAAATATTAAGAAACTGTAGTCGCTGTGATTATTCAATCCTAAATTGCTTTATACCATTTGAATCGTGAGACTTTAAGGTTTTATTAGATATGAAATTTGTTAGACTGTATTCAAATTTATCCGATGATCTTTGGTGAAAGACATACTTTGGACTAACTTTGGGACCGGATCCAGTCCTGGGGCACCTAAAAGGAGGGGAGCTTTTGTCTAATGAGGTTGGTATCGTGGGTATTGATGAAGCAAGTTCACACAACAGACCATAGGGACTATTTCTTCATAAAAAAAGTAATAGTACTAATAGTACAGTTACAATTATCTGTAGTAAAAATGACACTCTGTAGAAAGTGATGTTACTGATGAGTTTTCTACATGTCATTTTTAATACTGTAAGATTGACAATATTCTATTCACTTACATTGTACAGTAATTTGAATACAATCTAATAGTCATATGCCAGTTGAGAGTACCTTTACATTTTTAATTAGTTTTTTGATTTATGCATTATTATTGTGAGTAAAGTGACATTAAGTCATATACACAGCACTAAATGTTAAATTAGCAGAAATACTGGTGAGCTATTACATGAAGGTTTTTTAACACCAACACAGCTGTTCAATCATGTTTGTCTGAACACAATAATCCACAGAATTTTACCAAAAAAGACAAATACATCAAATAAACTGTTAAAAACACATGATCTATCAGTCCAACTTGTACCTATGTAATGCTTTATGAATTTTAATATCCATCCATCCATTATCTATACCCACTTATTCCTATTTAGGTTAACAAGGATCTGCTGGAGCCTATCCCAGCTCTCTTTGGGTGAAAGGCAGGGGTACACCCTGGACAGGTCACTAGTCCATCGCTACATATACACAGACAACCACACACACTCACACTCATGTTTTTGGACTGTGGGAGGAAACCAGAGTACCCAGACAAAACCAACGCAAGCACAGGGAGAACATGCAAACTTCACATAGAAAGGCCCCTGCCTGGTTTCAAACCAGGAGCCTTCTTGCTGTAAGGCTACAGTGCCAATCAATCAGCCACCGTGCTGCCCCCCAGGGCCAGATCTAGGCAGGGGCAAGAGTGGGCTTAGGTTTCAGTCTTGTCCACCCAATTAGAATTTAGTGAAAGACACAATTTATCTATGAGTTTTTACAATTTGTGCTTTGGTAAAGGCGAGCTAAGGCAGGCTGCATGTTAAGAAGTTTAAGGAATGGCTGTAGACTGCCCCAACCAATCAAAAAATAACACCAGGAAAATGCAGTATTTTCTCTGTTTTTATTGGCTGAAAGCTGGTATACTCTCCACACTTGCGGCTCGCCTTACGCACGGGGAAGCAGATTCAGTTTCTGACAGACAAGAACACGAGCGATAACAAGCAGGAGTTTTTGCGTGCAATGCATAGATTTTTGGTGTCTATAAGGAAGTCTGTTAGCGGCTCCGTCAGCCGCAATGCTGCTACTGCTGTTTCACAAATTCCATCTTCCCACCTCCCCCTTCAGAAATAAATCCATCTTCCTCCACCTCAGCCACCCAAATTCACACTGACGTTGGCAGCTAAACTAAGAAAAAAGCAGAAAAGCACATTTAGAACTTAGTTACAATGAACCATCTAACACTTTAAATTGCTACTACAATTATTTTCAATGCAGTGTCCTTATGTAATGTTTAAGGTGCACAGGCTATTTTGACTACCACTCTGACCCAACGTTGTAGAATTACAACATAGACATAAGGTGCACAAGATGACCGGACCTATAAACACTTCTTCTATCCAATAGCATTGTGAGGACAAACAATAGGACCCATTAACTATGTAAATGTGGTCTTGAGAAAAAAAAAACATTTGCAGGCCATTTTTTAGAATTGTTAAAAGTGATGTTGAAATATTTCAACACTGGTAATTGCAGGGTTAAACGCACCGTCCCAGACAGTATTAAATAGATACTCCAAACACAGGGGCAGTTCTAGGATTTCGTCCTTAAAGAGGCTTAGCCTGTTGCTGATAATACCACCTACCTTCTATAACCACCTACGCATCGCAAGATGCGTCTCGCGGCTTGTGCTGACATACAGCACAAGCCGTTGCACTTCTAAGGAAGGGCTATCACACGTGCAGAATAGCAAAGAGAATAAAAACAATAAATAAATAATAATAAAAACTCTGTTTTTAATTGACATGTCTGCATGTCTTTGTTATTTTCATTTCCATTTTAAAAAATAAAAATTATACTTTCAATAAATTTTTTTAGTTTGATAAAGTCCCCCTAAAAAAGGGTCTAGAACTGCCCCTGCCCAAACGTACATCTGGGTCCATAATGCGGTCATTTAATGCTGGGTGGTACCATTGCCGTCCATGGCTTGAGTACAGCATTTTGCGGGATGTGTGTTTCTGTTTCCCTTGTAAGTTTGGTGTTGCTAACGAGAGAGATGTGGTTTTTACCTCATGTGGTTATGCCAATTGGAAAGCAGCACTGGAACTCCATTTTCAAGTAGACTCAAGCAACTAAAATTTGTCAAAACCTCTAGTAAATTACATGTTTTGTTTAGTAGTCTGTTCAGAATCATGGAAGCATTTTAATGTGTGTGAAATGAATAAATAAATAAATAAATCATTATTCTGAATTTATCCTAATAAATGCCCACCCAGGATATCTGCCAGGCCACCCTTCCACAGCTGGCAAGAACTGAATTTCAATATATCAAACAAATTTTAATTACTTCGGGTAACAGATTAATTTTTGGGATCGCCACACATAAATAATTAATAATATAACATTTTTATAATCTGAAGGAGCAGTTCTCCAAAATCAATGACACTTACTGTGGATTAATGATGCCAGTTCTGTAGGTTTTAAATTTTGTTTGCATTTATTCAGACTGTACAGGGGAACAGAGGGGAGGCTAATACATTTGTACAGGAATTGGAGCATTTTGGAATATAAGGATAAACAATGGGTGGTTTTGCAATGGTGGAATAAAATTAAAAAAGATTCAGATTCAAAATCAATTTGAGTTCACTACTTAAATAATTTGGTGATGAAGGGATTACTGAGTCCTAAAACATATTACCTCTAAATTAGATTAAACATGGAGACAAATTAAGACTAGCTACTTCAGTTCATGCCATGAGCACTTATCTGCCAGACAAGATTGCTGAGGTTCCGTCTAGTCTGGAAATCTGACCGCTGATTCTGAGCAGGGCTCATTGCACCTAGCCCAGCTGGCTATGATCAAATGTTGGAATTGATTTTAACTCCATGCCTCTGTGAGACAGTTACGGCCCTTGCTCTCATGAATGAATGAATTAATTTAAGAAATGGTTGCCGAGGCAAATCACCAGGGTAATTTTCAAAACACAGAGCAGTGTTTCAACAGTGTTTCAACAATGAAACTGTTTTTCACAAGATATCAATTATATAAATCAAACACGTGGACATTAATTAGCTGTAAGCGCAAGTAATAGATACTATACAATAATGCATCCTGGACGATACTTTCTAGCAATATTTCCAGTTCTATTTCTATGTAATAATGTCTTGAGATGATTATAATATGATTTGGCACTATACAAATAAACCGAACTGTATAAATAAACTGAACTGATCTTTTTACTAAATTAATTCAAAATGGGTTTAGTGTAAAATCTTATAACCAGAAGGGGGTGTTAGCAGTATTTCTCAGGGTTACTGCTTTGAAGCTATTTAGTGGACAGAGGAACTCGTATTGTTGTTATAAATGTTGCAGAGAGTCCTGCTATCGTCTCAATGCCAACTCAGGGACAGATGAGGTCATCTTTTCAGCCTGTTCCCTTTGTGCAGGATCAAAGTGGCTCTTGATCCTTTGGAGACAGCATCTGGTCCTCCAAACCTGCTGTGTAATAAGACTTCATATTAAATTGTCTCCATTTCAAGACCAATCAGTGAGTTCATAGAAAAGGTCTTTTGATTTATCAGTCCTCTGGGCATTCAGAGGTAGTCACCCATTCAGTAATAAATTTCTTTAAGCTACATTGTTTTAGTAAAATGAAGACAAGTCTTCCAGTCATGTGTTGTGTTGCTACTTTGTTTGTTACCATGGCTTTCATGATGTCATTCTGAACAAGTATGAACGCTTGCCCTGTACAGACCCAAACAAGAGTCTAGTGAAAGATGCTATACAATGCGCATGCAACGTTTTTGGTCTAGTCTGCATTAGAGCGATGTGTTGTAATGGTTTGTCACCTTCTAAAATGGATGAAACCAGAGAGCTGCAATATTGAACTGTTTATTCACCTGAACACACATTTACATCATTAGTAAATTTGCTGCAAACAAAGATAGAACTAACTCCTTATAGCAAATCAACATGACACACAAGAAACATAAATCAATAAAGTGATGGGGCAGAAAAAATGCTTTGATATTTTGATGACAGTTTTGATAGTGGTGGGCTCATCTTCAGCCTAAACATAGTTTAATTGCAGCTGCCGTATGTTTAGAAAAGCATTTAGATTAGTCTACTGCATTTTCTACAGAAAACTTGAACATACTATAGCCAGCCCAATGTTGCACTTAACTAGAATGTTATTAGATCTTCAGTGGCCTATTTGGGCTTCTTATCAGACCATAGTTATGGCTCTAGGTCCCTCTAGTCATCTACTGGAAGGTTCAGTGGAATCTTGTCCCACAAGATGGCCAAAGCAGATGTACCAAATCACTTAGAAAAAAGTAACATATAAAACATGTGGTTTAACTGAATATACATTATTGGCACCTTCTATTATTTTATTTAATTGGCTTTTGTTTTACTTAGTGTAGGTTAGTATTTTGTTCTGTGCTAATGTAAATTCAGATAAATAAGCAATGACATCATATATAGTTTATTTTTCAGCTTAAACTGTTAAACATTCTAAACAAACTAACTTAACAAAAACACATCTAGGAAGTTTCTAGGGATTAAGGATGGATTAGTGATGTATGTATGTTTGGGAAGTATTTATTTAAAGAGCATATACCTGTCATATGCTCTTTAAATGAATACTTCCCAATGCAGTACCCATTCATCAGAGCATAGGAAAAATTGTTGTATTTATGATTTTGATGAAAAAAGTTATTTAATATTTACTGGATTGGCGGTAGGAGATGTTTTTTTGAAAAAGTTCACTTCCGCATCAAAAAACTATGATCCAATATGGGGTAAACAAGCTAGTAACTGAACAATCATAGACAATGAAACTGATGAACTTTAAAATGTCTTTTCACAAATATACGATGGACCACAACCATATAATTTTCAGCCTGTCAGAAATGAGAGAGACCATGAGCAGCTGAGAAAAGGAAACTATGGACACAGGAAAAAGACAGGCTGTGGTGTCAAGAGAATGAGTGGAGAACAGGGAAGGTGTCCAGTTGAGTTAGGCTATAGCTATAGGCTATAGACAAGATGGCGCTGCGGATGGCTGCCTCCGTCTGGAGCTCTCCAGTTGTTTTGTTATTTTTGTTAGTTTGTCCTGCACTTTGTTTCTCTAACTTATTAAGTTTCACTCGGGCTGAACTGCTAAGCATTCGGCAGCACTTCCAGGATATTTTTCCTTCAATTTTTGTACACTCGGACGTTTTGTGGAGCGTTTTAGTTGGTGGAGCAGCTGCGCATACATCTGGCGAACCTCCGCTCTCTACCCAACAAGATGGACGAAATACACCTGCTTACCCGGATAAACAAGGACTTTTCAAACTCTGCTGCTCTGTGTTTCACGGAGACCTGGCTTAATGGAGCCATACCGGACAGCACACTCCATCTGTCCGGATTCCAGCTGATCAGAGCAGACCGCAACTCAGACGCAACGGGGAAATCGCGCGGTGGTGGGACATGCTTTTACATCAATGGTGGTGTACAGATGCAACAGTGTTGAAGAAGATCTGCTGTCCTGACCTGGAAGCACTTTTCATTAACTGTAAACCCTTCTACTCACCGCGGGGATGTTTTCCTCGTGCGTTCTGGTCAGTGTTTACATTCCCCCACAAGGGTGTGTGTGCGACGCGCTGCGTCAGCTGGCTGAGGAGATCGCAAACATGGAGCAGCCACACCCGGACTCTGTTTTTATCATCCTCGGAGACACTAAAGCACACTTGAGCCACGAACTGCCCAAATTCAAGCAGCACATCAAGTGCCCCACCAGAGAGGGGAATACTCTGGACCACTGCTACACCACAATAAAGGATGCATATCACGCCGTCCCCAGAGCAGCTTTAGGACTCTCTGACCACTGTCTGGTCCACCTCATACCTGCTAAGCCTGTAGTGAGAACTGTTAAGAGATGGACCAGGGAAACAGAGCAGGAGCTTCAAGCCTGCTTTGAATGCACTGACTGGAGTGTTTTTGAAGCTGCTGCCACAAACCTGGATGAACTCACAGACTCTGTTACATCTTACATCAGTTTCTGTGAGGATATGTGCATTCCCACCCGGACTTTTTTAACATACAACGACAAACCGTGGTTCTCTGGAAAACTCAGACAGCTTCGTCAAGCCAAAGGAGATGCCTACAGAAGTGGTGATCGTGTCTTGTATAATCAGGCCAGGAACACACTGAACAAGGAGATCAGAGCAGCTACTCCAAAAAGCTGGAAAACCAGTTTACAGCTAACGACTCTGCTTCAGGGTGGAGAGGCCTGAGGACAATAACCTACAGGACTTCATCCCCCTCCTCAATAGGCAATCAAACCCTGGCGAACGATTTGAATGAGTTCTATTGCAGATTTGAATCACCCCCCACCCGCTCTGATTGTCTTCCAGAGCAACCTTTAACACCTTTAACACCTTCAACCATTAACCCCCTCTCCCCCGCTCCTATATTTCAGACCAGTGTGGACAATGTGTGTCAGCTCTTTAGGAAGCAGAAGAGAAGGAAAGCACCAGGACCAGATGGGGTTTCACCAACATGCCTCAGAACCTGTGCTGACCAGCTGGCTCCCATCTTCTCTCTGATCTTCAACAGATCACTGGAGCTGTGTGAAGTCCCTGCGTGCTTCAAACGTTCCACCATCATTCCCATCCTCAAGAAGCCAAAAATCACAGGACTCAATGACTACAGACTGGTGGCTCTGACATCTGTGGTCATGAAGTCCTTTGAGAGACTGGTGTTGGCCCACCTGAAGAACATCACTGGACCCTTCCTGGACCCCCTGCAGTTTTCCTACTGATCCAATCGGTTCGTGGATGATGCAGTCAATATGGGGCTGCACTACATCCTGCAACATCTGGACAAACCAGGCACTTATGTGAGGATTCTGTTTGTGGACTTCAGCTCGGCGTTCAACACCATCATCCCATCACTCCTCAAGAATAACCTTTCCCAGCTCACCGTTCCTGACTCTACCTGTCAGTGGATTAAAAGCTTCCTGACAGATAGGCAACTGCTAGTGAGGGTGGGGAAACTTACTTCTGGCTCCCGCGTCACCAGCACCGGCGCACCCCAGGGGTGTGTTCTCTCCCCACTGCTCTTCTCCCTCTACACAAATGACTGCACCTCCCGTGACTCCTCTGTGAAACTCCTGAAGTTTGAAGATGACAGCACTGTCATTGGTCTCATCCAGGACGGTAAAGAGTCTGCATACAGACAGGAGGTGGAGCAGCTGGCTTTCTGGTGCAGTCAGTCTACTCAGCGGTCATCGAGTCTGTCCTGTGCTCCTCCATCACTGTCTGGTTTAGCTCCACCTCTAAATCAGACATCCGAAGACTCCAGAGGACAGTTCGGACCGCTGAGACGGTCATCGGTGTTCCCCTACCCACCCTCCAAGACCTGTTCACCTCCAGAGTGAGAAAAAGAGCTCAGAAAATCACTCTGGATGCCACCCACCCGAGCCACCACCTCTTCCAGCTCTTACCCTCTGGCCGGCGCTTCAGAGTTCCAAACATCAAGACAGCCCAGCACAAAGGAAACTTCTTCCCTCAGGCCATCCAGCTCTTAAACTTGTAGCTCTCCACCATTCCCTTCCACCACCTGCACTATGACACTGGCACCTTTTGCTCTTTGCACACCAATTGGTTCCCCTTTCATCCTGTTTTTCAGGTTATCTGTGCATTTTTCTTTTAGTTTTTTGTAGCATTTCTGTAGCATTTCTGTTTACTGTTTGACCCTTTGTAGCATTTGTATTTATGTCTGTTTGCACTGGAATACCCCCCTGTACCTAAACAAATTCCTTGTGTGTGTGTGTGTGCACACACTTGGCAATAAAGCTCATTCTGATTCTGATTCTATAGCTAATATTCTTTGGTTAAACAAGTAATTCGATTATGGTTGGAAAAGATCGAGGCCTCCCGTGAGTAATGGTATTAAGTATAACAGAAGAATTACAAAAAATGACTGAAAAACACCAGAAAATCCCAATATAGTAAAATGCGACCACTGAGTAACCACTACCAGCAATAATTAATATCACATGGTGCAGAGCCAACTAAGAGCCAGTCGTTTCCCAGCTAGGACTACAACTACACTGTCCACTGTACTTAACCAAGTTTCTGGCTTCTATGACTTGTGGAAGCAGTTCACAGTGCCACTTTCTGCTGTGACGATTCCTTTACTTAAAGTTGCCAATGAGTCAATTAGTTTGGCCTACAGAAGCTGAGGTAAATGGACTTATTGAAAATGGAAACTCCCACCATATTCTAATTACACATATTTCTGTGTTGCACTGTTGACAAGGTAATCCTATGTTCACTTTCAGACATTATTTGCCTTAACTACTTCTGCACAGGTAGAAGGATTAAAACTGGCTTAAAGCATAACTTGTGACTTTTTTAATTACTTTTTTCAAATTTACATTTCACCAAAGTAAAACTTTTGAACTATCACAGGTGATGATACACATTATTGCCCACAAGATCTGGGTTGAAATACAGTGGACCTAACCTTTAAGAGATCATTAGCCGCAAATGCTGTGTACTAGATGTTCTGTTTGACAGACAAGTTTTAGCAAAACTTCAAATAGCTCTAGTCCATATAGTTATAGATAACAGTTCCCATTAAGTAGTTATTATCCAATCCTTTAAAACATTCAGTTCCATTTGGCCTGATGTCTCCCTCTTAATGAGCTAAAAGCCAGGCTTGTGAAGTGTCTGGTGTCTGTGGAATGCATGTTAAAATTTAGATGGGGAGGTTCATGGGAGGTAATGCAGTAGTGTCACTGGGATTTGAGGGGGTGACATGATGGAAGATTTCTGTGTACTTCACCCAAACACATCTATGGTCTCTTGTCTTTCTCTCCTCATTGTTCTCTTTTTTTGGCAGTCAATGACACTAAGTACACCAGGGCATTAAGAGTGTCATTAAGCTTTCATTAAAACACTATCATCATTAGAGAAGGATTAGTTATTCCCTGGATCCCCTGGATTCAACAGCTCAGGAATATCAAAACACAATCAAAGTCTATTAAAACAACAATGCTGTTGGCCCACTGAGAAGCACCAGTTGTCTTCCACCAGAAAGCAAGTGTGCAAGTCTAATTTGGGTGTAGGTGCACCTGGAACTGTCACTGTGTGCCAACAACATGTTTGCAGTGTGCTTGTTAGCATGTAAAAACTGTCAGGGTAAATTGCATACACACATACTACTTGTGGTACATGCACAAACTATATCAGTTGTTCACAAACTTTTTCAAAAGCCCTCCTCCACACCCCCGTTTTTAGATAAGAATATTTTTGTACCCCCCAATTTTAGTCTATAGTCCCCACCCCCAACACACACACACACACACACACACGACTGCACACAACCTACACATGCTTGTCTTTTGTGTCCACACTCCACTGGAATTTTAAACACATAATACATTGTGGTCTCTCCTCATTACCTACCATTGTATTGTGAAGCCGAAGGTGATATATGCCTTGTCATATTTTCTTGACTTTGCTTTGGAAGCATGCTCTGCTGTAACATCAATATGTTTAGCTGGGAGCCTTCACAGAAATTTGTCTGTACATCGCCAGCAGGAACATTTGAAGTAACATAAGCCTGCCCATGGTTGCTATAGTGAAGTAATTTCTGCATGACATTTAACAACATTAGAAATGGTATCTCTGAATATCTCTCTGAATTTTCTGTAGGCAGCCTAGATGGTGGCATCTTCTTTACACTGACAATATGACAAATAAATACGTAGTGGTGATTCAGTTATTTTTTTCTATACTTGACAGTAGTTAAAGGGAACAGCATGCATCTAGATGGAAAGCTTGAACACATACTCAGTAAAAACCCAGGACCTGCTCCAGAAACTTCTGTTGCCTCTCCAGGTCCACCTGGAGCTGCCAGTCACGGGCCGAGGCTAGCAAACCAGTCGGGGTCATCTGCTAGAGTTTTCCGTTTCTCCACTGCCCTGACAGATGTGATATTGTGCCTTGATGTGGTTGTGGCACCACACATACCTGCCCTGTCTCATGGCTTTGGTGCTACAGCTCAGGATGTGCTCTAGGGAACCTCTCACCAGACACAGCGTGCATGCTGGAGTTTCTGCAAGACCACAGCTGTGCAGGTTGGACAGACTTTAAAGAACATCATACACTGATTAGGTCAGAAATCTGAGTCTTGCTGGTTCTCACTTCCAGATTTCAACCCAGGTGACTTTCTGGGCTGATTCATGGCCCCAGTTTGTCCAAGCACCTTGTTGATGCATGGCCACTGTCCTTCTGGGGCGCTCCTCCTCCGCCTCTGCTTGGATCTCACCCTGGATCAGCTGCCTTTTCTCTCTCCCATGAGCTTTGTTGTACCAAGAGCTATCAAGCACTGGTTGTCCAACTGCCACAGAGCCTACCAAGACGGCCTGCCTCAGCCTGGTTTCTGCCTGGTCAACTCCCTCCTGGGCCCACTACTTCCAACCAATCTTCACGATGATGCCCACAGAGGAGACCCTGGTGTCTGCTTAGTCTCTGTAGAGTAGCACCTCCCTGGCTCTGGAGACTTTAAACTCCTATGTTAGGAAAGGAAAGGAAAGTTTAAAGTTATTGGAGTGCCCATAAAGGGCAATACTGCTGAGGCTCTTTGACAGGCTGAGCCACCTGCGAAGGAACTGTTATGCTCAAAGCCCTCCATGGTGGTTAATGGGAGTTTCGATGTCAGCTGTGGCCAACGAAATCTAGGTAGGATCTAAGTCTCTCATGGTTCTGTCAAAGATCTTCCCCAGACTTTTCACAGGCTTCTCAGACACTCATGGAATTGGGACTCTGTCTACATAGAAGTAGTACTTATCCTCCTTTATTATGGAAATAAGTTCAATCTCACCCATGTGCCGAGCCTCTCCAGCCCACCAAGGAGCCAATGGCATCCTGTCACTGATGTAGACATGACAGTGCATATTTTTCAATAACATAATGGTATCAAATTGTCTAGAACTAAGAATGTCTACAACCCTGATTGTCACAGGGCTGATGGTCTCATCATTGTGCAAGCAAAAATTTAATTTAACAAACTTATTGAACACTGGAGTAAGAGAATTGATTTGTTGCATAAATTATTTGAATGCATTTAGTTTTAGCTTCATGGAGGGCAGATGGAAAAAATGAATATTCTCTGGCTAAGCCTGACACAAATGTCTGATGAAAAAGTATGGAAAGAGAGAAAGTAAGACATGAAAATCAGTTTCCCCTGCACTCTTATTAAACAGGATGTATCATGGTCTTGTTTTGGGCACAAAACAGTCATGTTAATCGTAACAGTAATCTGTACGTAGTCCAATAGCATACTCTGGTATTCTTTCTTTTCCACAACACCAGACAGTCATTTTTGAGTTCTTCTTAAGTATCCCATGTTCTTGAGAAAAAAAGTCACTTCTTGTGATAAATTATCTCATTATCTCAAGAAATTGGCATTTTGTTTTCTTAAGATAACAAGATAAATCAACTTGTTATTACCAGAAAATAAGCTTTGTATCACCACTAATGTCTTGACATGTCTGTCCTCCATGTTCTGCATATTCAGATTCAGGCACTGTATTGAGTAGTTTGGTAGCACTGTCCACTACATAAACATTGTAATATGTGTGAAAAATGTATTTCAGGTAATTCATGTACCTTAAAAAGAAGCAACATATCCATCAGATACACATTTTTAATGTGCTTAGAAATAACATAAGATGCATCACAAAATATGTCTGTGAAAGATTAAAAATATTTAAACCTGAACAAAAATTTTACTCTTGCCCCACTACATTTTATGAATCAAACGTACAGAGAGAAGAGGAAATAGGACAGAGACTCAGAAAAGAACTGAGAGTTAGGCCAAGCCCGTATGAGGACATTTTCATGATAGAGCAGACATCATGAAACGGGGAAAGCTTGGGCCACCAATGAACTTCCATCTGGAGGCCATTTATAATAGAAATTTACATTGAAGTCCCTTTGAGGGCAGTACTGACATAATAAGCCTAAAACTAGAACTACAAAAACTGGACACCAGACTAGATCACACAGAGGCAAAGAAAGAAACTACAGATAAACATGAATATTTCTGCTATAATATTTATATATTTAAGATTAAATGGATTTAGTTTTGCCATCGTGTATTAGAACTGAACTGAACTGAATTAGTCCCTCTGTTTTCTTTGAATCTGTCTTTTCCTTCCTGTCCATCCATCATTCCTGTCTGCTGTGGTGAGCTTAGCAAAGTGTCTAAGAGTGAGATATCACATATCTACAGTGATGAGAGGATAGGACCCTCCTGCAGCGCTCATTAGCTGTAATGCATTCCTATTCTCTGCTTTGATCACCGTGGGAGACCATGTGATGTTTCCTGCCATCTCTTTTAGTCATGTCTAGAATGTGCTGTCTTTTTATCATCTGGCTTTTTTAGCGTTTTTCTCCTCTCTGAAATATGTACATGCATGATCATGCTGTTATATATGTTGCTACCTGATATGGTATGTCTTGTATGACATCTTAGGTAGTAATAATATAATAATATATATATATTTTTTTTGCAGTACCTATCTTTTTGTTGTTACTAAAATATGTCAACAGCTATTGTTTGGATTTCTATGACAGTTTGTGTGCACAGTCATGGTCCTAGGAAGATGTGATCCTAAGACTGGTCCTATAGTGCCAACTATTTCTTGATTTAGGGACCAAATGCAGCAGGTGACATTGTTGGGTTGATGTGAAAGATTCTGAAAGTTTCTTTAACTTCATATCATAGTTACTTCATATTTTTCCAGTCATAAGCTCCTTCATTTGTATTAATAAAAGTTGAAAATATGTGTTTACAGCTGGAGTGAAGATAAGCGTCTTGGTTACAAATTGTAACCCAAGACTCTGTGAATTGGGAGCATCCCTCTGGGCTATCACTATGGGTCTTTCCTGCTCTTCATGCTATGAGGGGAAATTGTCTACACACACCTGGTGGGGCCCCCCTCCGTCCAAACTGAGTGACCTCATCACATCCACATTACTCTTATATAAGTAGTAGTTTGGTGTGTCTTCAGCTAGTTTGAGGGATCAGTGGAGCCCACAGCCCAGAGAATCTTGAGTTTCATACATACCCAACATTCTGTCTCTTAAAGTAAAAAATGTGTGCTGCTTGTACTTGCTTGCTCACACCACTCGGCACAAGTGCAGTAACAGAGTGCCACCCATTTGTGAAGGGTGGCATGTAAAAACAGCCACAACTGCCTTATGAAGGGCAGGGTCAGCTGTGTACCACATAGGTCCCTCAAGGGAAAATTAACATCATTATTAGCAACAGCCACAGCCACAGAACTATCCTCACTAACATTGATAGTGGGGGGTGAACCTATACAGTGATTTACGCACAGAAAGAAGCAAATTCAGTTGCCATTTTCGGCTATTATGGACATTGGCTTACCTTAATATCTTGTGTAACAGAGCAAATATTGACATAAAAAATCAGGAATATTAAGAACCTGTTAAAACAAAGACAACAAAGCCATTGTGTCAACAATACTGACTTAGTAATTGGCTCAGAGTTTTCAAAGGAAGTCAATGGGAACCAAGGCTTGCTATGTCCATCCCTTCTACAGTCATTGCTCACTACACACAAAAATCTTTATCTTTATTTCCAATTTTTTTTTTTTTTTTTTTTTTTTTTTTTTTACTTATAATTTAAAATTGATTATTTCACCACCTGCTTGTGTGGATTAAAAAGAATACTGAAAGTATACTTTAGCAAAATGTCATAATTCTAGCTGTTGTGTGGCTGGTGATCTTCTATATTTATCTAGCACCCAGCTAATCCACTAACAATTTAAATCCAAAGCCTGAAATATATGTTTCTCAGTGTCATAGAACTCCATTGTTGACCACAAAACTATAGAAACACACAACTGAGTTACACTATCATACTGGGTAAGTTTTCTTTCAGTACCATAAAAACACAGACTGCTAGTTCACAGTATTTTCCCTTTACTGCTGCTGGAAATACGGAAGAAAGCACCAAATTTGTAGTTTATCAAGTGGATGCTGAAAATAGTTCCCTCTAAATTCCTGCTGTAATAACATTCACTAAAAACAGTATCTTTCTGGTTTGTGATGTAATAGAAGACAGTGAATCAATATATTTGGATCTAGGTTTACTGATTAATTACTTTAGCCAGAGCCAATGGGCTTGGGGCTAAGTACCCAAGATAGGGTGAGGAAGTTAGAGTAGCATAGTGAGAGATCACCGAAACATCATTGATGATATTCTTTAACTAGGATTTGTTGACAGTAAGAAAATACAGAATAATGGTATCCTTGTACTTTCCGAAAATAAAATATCATTACATTTCTGGTTATAAATCCCACTTAATTACAGAAGCACTTAAAAATCCCAGTTGTTTTGTCACATTCCATACAATAAGAAGTGTAAAATAATTACATTTGAGGCTGGAAATTGCTGCATTGAGACTTTAACAATACATTCAGTATACTGCCAATAATTTCTCTCAATTCTTCAAATACTTACTTTTTGACAGTTTTTCATCAAAATGGTTTCATTATTTTTTGCCTGCCCTGCACATCAGTAAGTCAGCAGCTGGTATTGCCTTTTTGAATATGTCAGGATGTCAAAGGCCTGCACTGGTCTACACGCACAAAGAAACACTGGCTCTCTACAGCAAGTCAGTACAGGTGTCAGTTAATATCAGGCTTCAGTAATGGGAAGGCCCATATTGATTTGTAGAGTTCTTGCTTTACTGAACATTCAGAGAATAGAGAAGAGAAAAGTCCTGTAGAAGGTTAAAGTCCAAAATTAACAGTAAAAGAGCCATATGTAAGGAAAACGTCAAAGGCTTTTTTAATCTTTCATTGCTGCAATGGATTTTCTTTTCTTTTTTTTCTTTTTTCTTGCTTCTACAAGGGGTTGACAGTTGATCTCGCTTTGAATTGTTTTGTTTTCATTGGTTAGAGGGAAACGAAAGACGCGTTATCACGAAGCTGGGGCTGTTTGAACTTGCAGATTTTTTGTCGTGATGTTTTTTTTCCATACTTGCTTATAACAGTCAGTGAGTTCTTCTTATAGCTCAGTTTGTCAAATATTCTCTGAAATATACGTATAAACTCAGGACAAATGAAGTTCTTTACTTACTCAATATTTACATGGAAGCAATTTTGCTCTCTGACGTGACCCATCTTAAATACTTCAAGCCATGAATTAGAATTAATTACACTTAAGAAACCTGTCAAAACAATATTCATGCAGACAGGGGAATGATGAGGATGATGAAAGCAGTTGTTCTCAATCATCTTTTAATGAAAGGTTTAGTGAATCTTTTGGAGTACTGTACGTGCTAATGAAATGCTGTGAATCTCAGTGCAATATTCTGCGATGCTCTTGATCCTTCACATTTTTGTCAGGACATTAAACATTATCTTTCATACATAAATACATAAATGGCCTGTTGTTTAAAGTCCACAGATAACAGGATTGTTTTGGCTTTCTTTTCATCAGTATGGCCATACACAATAGAAATAGGCTGTTTGGAATGTCCGTAACTGATATGTTTACTAGTAATTGTAGCTATACTAGGTAATATATGACATATTGACATTTTCATATTGAGATTTAAGACCCCATCACAGCAGAAAGTGGTAAGGTGAAAAACAACCATTCATCTTTATGAAATAAACAGTGCTAGAGCCTTCCTAACAAAGGGGCTTCCTGCTGGACTACTTGATAAACTACTGTAGCTGCCCAGCAAATGGCAGAATGCTAGAAAGTCACTTTCTAATGTTGCTGTTCATCATTTGAACTGATGATTGAAATAGAAGAGTTTCATGCCAATCCACTGAAGTGCTCTGAAGCAGAGTCATGTAGGATTGTCCATTGGAAAAATTAATGGGATTTTTTTTTTGCGTCTTGAAATACAGGTCTGAAAAGAGAGCTAGAGTCTTGACTGTCACATCAGGCTAACTTCTGTCACTCAGTGCCATCTGTCCTTCCGCTTTTTCTATCACTGGACTTTCTGAAAAAGTGAATAATGTTACTGCATTTTATTGTCCATCATCCACAACAGCACTACAACATTCACTACATCAATTGCTGTGAGAATACTTTGCTTGCATAAAAACAAAAGCCATGAAAAACACTATGCATCAGTTTTGCAGCACTGGCATTTAGGTTGCAATAAATTGGTTTCTTCCATGTTTCAACCCACACATTCTTCTGAAGTTATTGTTTTACCTTGTTAGGTGTCTAAAAACACCCCTTTGTCCTGATATTATTACATACATACTAGTCAAAAAAATCACTTAAGATGTTACTTTGGTTTGAAGAGGAAATTTGCAGTGTTTGCATTTATATCAATTAAATTAGGTATTAGGCTTTAGATTACTCTATTAAGGGGTAATTGTAGTGTTGCATAAGATCACATTGTACATTACTGCAATTTGAGTGGACAATCTAGAAAAAAAAATAATATTAAGACAATGTTTAGATATTAACCAATGTAAAATGAACATACAGTATGTATAATAAATATGTTGTTGGAGGAGATCCTTCTGCTGACAAACGGAAGGCAGTTGGCAGGAAAGACTTCCTATAATACGGTGCTGGGGTTTACTTTGTCACAGCGAAGTTCAAGAGGTCTCTTACTGAATGAGCTTCACCCTTTGACCAGCAGACCGTGCTGACTAGGCCTTTATCTTCTGAGTTGTCTCTGAGTTGTCATTTTTGCACCAGTCAGTTTTTTTCCAGGATGCTTTGAAAGAGTGGATACCAAAATTCAAAGATATGACAGGGTAGTCAAGTAATTCGCAACTAATTCAAAATAGCTTAACCTGGACCAAAATGTTCCACTAACAAATGGAATAATAGCCCAGTCTGAATAAAAATGCATCATTCACCAACCTCAGACTGGTCTAATTCAGCCTGATTGGAAGGAATTTTCAGTCACAGTGAGAAAAATTGTGTAAACCTTTTAATCTGCTCAGTGGGAAAATATTATCAGTAGCTGATATATTTTGTTGTTAAATTTAACAACAGCATCAGCAGCAGTAATGCGGTCGGTATACCGGTCCATTGTGGTGAAGAAGGAGCTAAGCTTGAAGGCGAAGCTCTCGATTTACCGGTCAATCTACGTTCCTACTCTCACCTATGGTCAAGAGCTTTGGGTCATGACCGAAAGGACAAGATCTCGGATACAAGTGGCTGAAATGAGCTTCCTCCTCAGGGTGGCCGGGCGCTTCCTTAGAGATAGGGTGAGGAGCTCGGTCACCCGGGAGGAACTCGGAGTAGAGCCGCTCCTCCACATCAAGAGGAGTCAATTGAGGTGGCTCGGGCATCTGTTTCGGATGCCTCCTGGGCACCTCCCTGGGGAGGTGTTCCGGGCATGTCCAACCGGTAGGAGGCCCTGGGCAAGACCCAGGACACGCTGGAGGGACTATGTCTCCCGGCTGGCCTGGGAACGCCTCGGTGTCCCCCTGGAAGAGCTGGAGGAAGTGTCCAGGGAGAAGGAAGACTGGGTATCCCTGATTAGGCTACTGCCCCCGCGACCCGGTCCGGCATAAGCGGAAGAAGATGGATGGATGGATGGAAATTTAAAAGATTTAACAATTCTCAAACTTCTGATGGTTTGATCCACAAAAGCATATACAAAATCCCAAAACTACTTTTTCCTCTGCTATTTTCTGCAGAGTAAGCACTTCACAGCAGTCAAATGCTCATTTTACAAGGACACTGTATAGAGTAACTTTGAAATTACAATTACAAACAGAATGTTTGTAATTGGACAGCAGAAACACTGTCCATGTAACCACTGCTAATGATGCACAACTTGAGAGGGATTAAAATAATCAGTATGTAAGTCATAATTATCTGCTCCATTATCCTTGATTCAAAGTTATTTAGGAAGTACGTTAGAGCAATTTGCCAAGTGTCAGTTGATTTCCTTGGTAAATTTTGTGTTGTAGTTTTGCTGTCAGTTTCTGCCAAACTTTTTTCCTTTCCCCTCTACTTCTGCCCTTTCTCTGCTCTCTGTGCTGTTGTCTTTCTTACCTAGTGCTGCATCTTACCTCCATTCCTCTCTCTCCAGTGTCTTCATCTCTGTTGTTCTCTTTTTTCCCTCTTCTTATCTTCTCTCAACCTTCTCCTCTCGTCACTTCAATTACTATTTACATCTGAAGCTTAACTCCTTTTCTCTTCTAGCTTCTCATCTCGTCTTCTCTCAGGCCATTCTTTTCTCCGGTCATCTCAAACCATCTCTCTGTTGGCTTTCATCTCTATGTTTTGCTTTGTTTCCCCTCCTCGTTTCTTTTCACCTCTTCCTCTTCTCACCCCTGTCTTGTCTTCCGTGTTGTTCATGGATTATTAATCTTGTTGTGGAGCTGGAATGCCGCTGTGACGCTCTCTAGACTAGCCACAGAAAATTATTGACTAAAAGTTAGGTTCAAAGAAACCTCAAGGGACTTTTAAGGGTTGCTGAACTTGTCCTCACTGCTAAGGTTAGAGTATAGATTATTCACAAACTTGGACAAAGTATGGATCAGCTGCAAGAGAAACAGAAAAGTAACAATATGCTTAAGTTAATGGGGTATACAAAATGAAACTGGCTGCGGAAATGAGATATTAGGGACAAAGGATGCATGATATTATAATGAATTATGAGTTTGTTGGTTATGGCTGATTTCAGCCACCATTTGTTTATGAGGATATTGAAGTTTGGTTATGACAAAGGGCAAAAAACTCCAATTGAACGCTGACCTAAACCTTAATCCCGGCAATTAGATGACATTGAAGAGATTTCCTGAAAACAATGGGCATTATATTGCAAATAATAATAATATAATAACTGTCTATACACATTTTTGTCATTTAAATGTTGGTGTCTGTTAGTATCAGTTACCTGTTAAGGTGCTCATGCAAAAATTTCGAATTCGAATGGCTAATTCCCATCTTTTTTAAAAACATCTCTGTGTAAAAGGATACATCCAGTATTTCACTCTGCTGCATCCAACATTTATTCTGTTTGACCAAACACCTGTTTTTTTTTTTCCTGCTTTCTTTTATGATCTATTCAGCAAATGAGAACAGAGGTTTCTCATATTAGTGTTAATGTCTGGACACAATCAATACACTGTGATGAAGTCCATTGACAAAAACAAAGCCTGTCAGATATTTGGATTTTGACACAGCAACTGAAGTGCATTTTTCTCAGAATATATCCTTACAGTCCGCAGAGATGCACATTTGGAGACAGCAGTAGAGTAGAGTCGGTATAGAGTAGTAGACACACTGTAGTAGAGACAGTGATTGCAGTTTAGCCATGATGCACAATAACTCGGTTATCAGAGCATTAATGAGTGTGAATTTTATAACCGTTGACTTGTTAAATTTTAGCAGATTGATGCTATGAAGCCCTGTGGCAGTGTGTTTGGTTTAGCCTTCCACTGTCACACTATTCCTTAATGAATTATCTGATGACAGATACTGAGTGTCTTTTGTCAAATGTGATCCTGAAACACTTTCAGTATAAAGGACATTTTGATAGGCTGGGCCATTTGCAGGTCCCAGTCCACCTTAACATGTCTCCCTCTTTGCTGAACATGTCTTATGAGCCACCACAGGATCTACACCATCTGATTCCCAAGTCAACCTCACAATCTGGACTTAACCTCCCGTAACAGATACTCACATTGATGATATGATTTAACAGGGAATATAACCAATGAGGCCTTTAATCACCCATCATTTCCTTTTATGGAGTATGGAAAAAAGATGTAGTCGGTTCCCAGGTTTAGTTTTCCTTCTCTCTAGTTGTTTTGTGTTTTACGCTGTGTGTTTAAAGTGCCATTAACACCTTTACATTAAAAACATCCCAAGCTAAGCATGACATAATGCTTGTATGAACAGCACATGGTTTTTCTATGGTAACAGTTTGTGAGTTAAAGTCAGTGAAGACTTTGGTGTAAAAAAAATAAAATACACAAGGGTTTTAAAATCTGAGAAAGAAGATCATGTTTTTGAACATGAAATAAAAAAGTAAAATTTCATTGTGTTACAATTTAATAATGTCACAGGCAGAAAATGAAATGTATGTGGTTAAACAGACCCAAATTGTATTATCAAAACAAGTACATGCTGAGGCAAGCTATAATTGGTTTAACAGAATCAGGCTGCATGTTGATGTATTGTGAATCTGGGTGTGTATGTGCCTGTATACATTACTGTGCACATGTATGAAGCTCCATGAGGGTTCCTTCATGCATACAATATCACTGAGGCTATTCTTATTTAAGATCTTTCAAGAACCATTCAACTCTTTATCCAGTTATCATCCATTTGAATAAAACAGGGAGATTTAATCTGAAAACCTAATCAGTAAGAATCAAGACTGTAATCTGTTTCCTTTATATGGTTTATCTATATATATGCTCTTGCAGATGTGGTTATAATGCTCATTTTTGTACTGGTTGTTACTGCCATAGCAGCTAAATTTGTGCTGTATAAGTTAATTAAGAGAAGATCCTATTGCAGTTTGCTATTTCCTGGCCTCAAGATTTGGCAAAGGTATTCACAGGGATTATATTGCATTAGGCTTACACCAGCAGGAAAAAGAAAACAAGAAAACAAAACTTTCCCTCTTACAGACATACTGTATCTAACACTCACTTTGCATAGAAGTGCCAATGGCAGGTGGAGCTGGACAAAAAAAGTGGTGATACTCATTTATACCAAGTACATATATGTATTGCAGTGTACAGCATTGCAAAGCTATGAAGTGAACCCGCATGGGCCTGAAGTAAGGTTTAGGAAGGAAGTTCGATTCTTAAGCCTCATGGTGTGCCAGAAAAACTGTGTTTCTGTAATTTGTATTATTTTGTGTCATTTCTGTTTTGGGAAAACTGTACTGTGGATGGGTAAGAGTTCTAAACATATCTGCATTGTCCATCATATTGAATTAACTTACAAGCTGCTGGCAGTGAAAACCTGTCACGATTGTTCTCTCTACTACATTAATTAATTTATACCAGGTGCATGAACCCTCTGATATTATAGCTGCAAGTTTTATTAAAAGATCAAAACTCAAATTGGTCTATGTATGGAGTATTTTGACATTTTGTGCATGTACTTTTTTACTTTCAATTTTACATTTTATTTAACACTAAACAAAAAAAGAGATTATAATTCTGTGGTCAGCTGATGGTAGATTGTGTGCAATTTTAGTGTTTAATTAACCAACTAAATGCTACATCTGTTAACATCAAACTGCTTCATTAGGCCTTGATGTATCTAATACATCTTCTCAAGATATGCCCAAACAAATGTATGCCCATGCTATTAGTTTTCAGTTCAGTAAATAGACTTACGAAAAGAGCTCTTTGACGAATTACCCTAAATATTATATTATATTATTCAGATTTTACTATATATATATATATATACACACACAGTTTATAGTTTGTAATTACAAGTACATACATTTGTCTACCTAATCTTATATGTGCATAAACAGAAGGGAAACCAAGACAGAACCTTGAGGATTTCCACATTTAATGTTTTAGTGGAGAAAATGAAATAATGTGTATTTTGTTTCTCTGACTCTTCTGCCTTCACTCTCTTGCATCTTGATTTCCACTGATTCCCTTAATGTATTTTTGTGTTTTTTTCTAGCTGGAGTGTCAAAAGAGGGTGGAGGAAATATGACATCTATGTTGGTTCAGCCAATCTCTGCCTTTCTGGCCAAAACGTTACTGTCCTCTCCATCCACGGGACAGGGAGACTCCTGTATTCCTTTAGCTATGCCACCCAAAACAGGTAAATACACAAAATACAGTATAACAGAGACGCTCATTATCATTATCACGCTCAAGTCTCATTATCATTTGTATCTGCTGTGACTTGAATTATAATGTATGCATCCGATCGTGACCACACAGGACTGGACCATCACCTCCAGTTTAGTCTGGTTGTCATAGCAAACTACAGCTTTAAACTGTGCCTTTACACTTTGTTTTGTAACAATTTGTGTATGTGCCTAGCCTAGTGTGCTTTTCTTAGTGTCATGTCTCCAAATTAATTCCGGTAAAGTGTCTGGCACGATTGTACTCTAGCTAATACTGTTCTGGTCTCCAAGTCAACATTCTTACTTTTTGCACTTAGTGGTGCTCTGTATTGTGTTGTGCCTCCTCTTTGTTACTGTGCACAGTAAACATCACAGAACCTGGTTCATGTCCTTCACTGACATATTTTCTCCCAGTGTTCTTTCCTGTTTGGAACATTTTCTACTTTAATTTATGTTGGCAGTTTTTTACTCTACGTGACAATTTTGTCACCATTTCTACAGTTATTACAGTGTTCATGCTGTTTCTTTAAAATGACAGTCATTAGCTGTGTGTGATTTTTTTTTTTTTTTTCCTTTGCCTCTGTCCCAACTATCTTATTCTTTCTGTGGCACTTTAAGTAGTACCCTGTAGACTCCTACAGCTTGTTTTTTCATCTTTCTTGTTGTGTGCTTTTGCCTGCTGTCTCTCTGTAGTCTTTTACAATCTGTGCTGGATACAACTGTCCTTAGACCCTCAGATCAAATAAGCAATAACTTCCCAAAAAAACTTTAAACACAGGTAAGGTGGGACGCATATGATCCAGAAGCTGGATTCACTCACATTTTAAGTACATAGTGACATAAACAAGATAATGACACAAAAAATGCGCAAATGAAACATCCAGAAACAGAGCAGTAACTGTTATATTGTCATAAATACTGGCATGCTGCTTGCATTTTTCTAGTTTGTCTCAGCTGTTTGTTGTTTTTTTTTTTGCCAACTTATAACTTTCAGTGAATTGTAGATGAATTTGGTGCACAGATCTTTTCTTTTTTTTTCAAGAATATAGCATGAGATGATACAGAATGTAAGATGCTTCTTATTAATGATAGTGCAAAATGTTAAGTGGCTCATTCAACTTTTGAACAAAATATATATTTAAGTGTCAGAGGAAACTTTTACCTATCAAGAACTACAGTTTGTGTCCTTCACATTATCATATGGTTTAATTTGTTGACAAAAAATGATAGTTTGTCATAGTTTTCATTAAGAAATGTTGCTTTTTAGGTTGTTGTAGTCTTGTTTTCGTAGTGGAAACTAGGCCATAGGACAAAATGAATGCACTTGATGTAACAAGTAAAGGGTTAGGAATATGCAGTGGTTTATTAAAAGCTTACTGCAATCATGTCAACACCTTGAATACTATGAAACATTTCCTACAGTTACACATGTGCCACAGGATAATACATTACACCCCCACTTAGTTGAGCTCAAGTTGGGTCCAAGAAGTTGTCATATTTATTCATTAGTTTATGTGCTATCTTTTTAAAGCTATACTGTGGATTTTTCCATGGCATCACATCTGAGAATACACAAGCATTACATTCTATGAAAGGCTCACAAATGTACAATATACATTCAAACAAAATAAGTATTAACAGCAGCTATTGTAGATGTAGCACTTTATGTGCCTGTGCTGTTGCTTTTGTATCCCTGTCACAGTTACCACCACCTACTGTACCTCTGCTAGCATATGAGTCACATTTTGTGGTGACTTGAGTTTTAACCTGGAATTTCAGGTTCATTTCAAAACAGAACTAGACTGAGTCACAATGTGAGCAAAAATAGATTCCAGAAAATATGTTTCTTTTATATTTCTTGTAAATTCAGATACACCCCCATCATTTTAAACACTAGAGTTATAACAATTTTCTGTACTCCATCATAGTTTATGTACAATGAACAAAGTGAATTTAACAGAGAACAATATAGCACTGCATGCATAGTCAAATGTCAAAAATGACCATATCTAGAAATTAATGACTAAACCTATTTTACATATGATGAAAAAATGATTAATTAAGCCCCAAAAAATTAATGAATGATAGCTGAGTTAACATATAAGGGTAAGATAAGGGTTCTACTATTTGAACAGGTGAAAACTAGACAGTTTCTACTAAGAAGACCTCAGAGGAAATATAGGACTGTACAGTGAGGTGCTTTTATTCACAACAAATGGCAGGCACAGGCAGGGAAGACTAAACAAACAAGGGCAACTGAAACACAAACACTAACCAAACATGACAGGCAAGGAGTCCAAAACACAGGAGAGGTACAAAATCCAACAGAAACAAATAGTCCAAAAGATAATTCACAAAACAGGCATCCACAGATAGGGATCCACAGGCGATAAATACAAATACTAACACACTGTCGACACAATGTATAACACTCAATCTAATGAACCAGCAACAGACTATGGGACAACTAGAATATACACTCACCTGCCACTTTATTAGGTATAGTTGTTCAATTGCCTGTTGACACAAATAGCTAATCAGCCAATCACATGGCCACTGAGAGCATTTAGGTATGTAGATGAGGTCAAGATGACTTGCTGAAGTTCAAACCGAGCATCAGAATGGAGAAGAAAGAGGACTGTAGTGACTGAACATGGTTGTTGGTGCAAGACAGGCTGGTCTGAGTATTTCAGAAACTGATGATCTACTGGGATTTTCACACACAATGATATCTAGATGTTTACAGAGAAAAAAGAGAAAGAAAATATCCAGTGAGCGACAGTTGTTTGGACAGAAATGCCCTGAGGTCAGAGGAGAATGGGCAGACTGGTTTGAGATGATACAAAGGCAAGAGTTACTCAAATAAACACTCGTTACAACCAGGGTATGCAGAATACAATATTTGAATGCACAACACATTGCACCTTGAAACAGATGGGCTACAGCAGTAGAAGACCTCATCGGTTGCCACGTCTGTCAGCTAAGAACAGGAAACTGAGGCTACAATTTGCACAGGCTCACCGAAATTGAACAATAGGAGATTGGAATGGTGTAGGTCAGGGGTATTCAACTAAAATTTAAAGAGGTCCAGTTAGAGAAAATTTCTTGAAGCAAAGGTCCGGAAGATCATAATGTCTAACTAGTTAGTGTGATATATATTTAAGTAGCCTAGTAGTTCTATTTCATCCTTTCTGACCGCCAGAGGGCGGTGCTGTAAGCACTGAATGTTCCCTTCGCGCATGCGCAGTTCGAGTATTTATACCAACAAAGTCACGTGTGACCCTGGATGACCCCCGGAGGTGATATATTCCGGCGTCATCCAAGGCTCTTTTCCTCTTTTCTTCTCGCGCGCGGTTCGCATGGTGGCCGATTGCTTTGCAAGCGGCACATTCCTTACCAGTTGCTGGGAGCCCCGTGACTCGAGTGGTCGGAGAAGCGGATTCGCCCTCCAGGGACTGCGACTGTGGATTCGGGATCTTCCCGTTGTTGCATTACCCGGGAGGTAATAATCGTACGCTCTTTCGCTGTGGGTGCACCGCAGCAGCAAAAGTTGCTTTCTTTTGGAGTGCCGAATTGGTTGGTGACGGTGGCGTTCGCGCTCCCCTCTCCCATTGTTTCTTTTTCTCTCGGCATCGGACGCATTGTGCGTCCGCCTCGGTGACAACGCCGTGGTTGGTTTTCGTTAGTGCTATTGCAGTGCTGGTGGTGACGCCATAGCGGTGTTTCATTTGCCAATATCAAGGACATTTACTTGTGTTTTCCGCTGCGGCTAAACCGCCGCAGTTGTTTTTCTTTAACGACGCTACGCCTGTAGCCTCTGCTGGTGACGGCAGCGTTCGCGCTCCCATTCTTTCCTTTTGCTTGCATCATCTCTCCATTGCGGTCGGGATGATGTAGCTGGCTTCCTAATCATATAATAATATAACAAGACAGAAAAACGAGACAAGAGGACGGACGGACAGACAGTATCTCCGACCTCTACTGGTGACGGCAGCGTTCGCGCTCCCCTCTCCCATTTTTTCCTTTGGCTGCATCGTTTCTCCACTGGTCGGGACGATGTAGCTAGTTTCCTAATTATATAATAATATAACAAAAAAAAAAAAAAAACACAAAAGAAACGGACTTCTACTGGTGACGGCAGCGTTCGCGCTCCCCTCTCCCATTTTCTCCTTTGGCTGCATCGTTTCTCCACTGGTCGGGACGATGTAGCTAGTTTCCTAATTATATTATAATATAACAAAAAAAAAAAAAACAAAACAAAGGAAACGGGCCTCTACTGGTGACGGCAGCGTTCGTGCTCCCCGCTCCCACATCGGCTTTGCCACATAATTTCTCTCCTGCAGGTGAGTTGTGGTACCTGCTCTTTCTGTGAAAACAACAAGAAAAGGACGGCAGTGCACCCGCTTTCAGCCTCTATTGGTGACGGCAGCGTTCGCGCTCCCCGCTCCCACATTGGCTTTGCTACATCATTTCTCCCCTGCGGGTGAGTTGTTGTACCTGTTTTCTTTGTGAAAACAACAGGAACAGGACGGAAGTACACCCGCCTTCAGCCTTTATTGGTGGCGGCAGCGTTCGCGCTCCCCGCTCCCACATCGGCTTTTGCTGCATCACTTCTCCCCTGCGGGTGAGTTGTTGTACCTGTTTTCTTTGTGAAAACAACAAGAAAAGGAGGGCAGTGCACTCACCTCAGCCGCCATTGGTGAAGGCAGCGTTCGCGCTCCCCACTCCCAATTGGGTTGCTGCATCGTCTCTACCTTGCGGGTGGGACGCTGTGTCTGGTTTTTTCTTTGAAATAATAAAAAACAAAAAAAAAAAAAAAGGGGAGACATACAGTCAACACTCTCAGCTGCTACTGGTGACGGCAGCGTTCGCGCTCCCCGCTCCCAGTTTCTGGCACTTGGATTACTCCCCTGGGCGGCGGTTGCAGCGTCAGGGGCGTATCAGCCCTTTGGTACTGGGGCAAAGCCTCTCAGCATGGAGGGGGCTCACTGCTGTGTGAACTGTGGTGCCAGGCTTCAGCCGGACGATGGGCACGACCTCTGCCTGGCCTGCCTCGGCCCGGATCACCTGAGGGAAGGGTTGTCTGACAACCCGTGCATGAACTGCAGCTACTTGCCTCGGGCACAGAGGGTAGCCAGGTTGGCACTGCTGACACCGGGGGATGAGGGTGACCTCCCCCCCTCAGGACGAGTGGCGCTAGGGCCCCCTCGGCGGTCAAGGCGCCTGGCGGAGCTCGCGGTGATAACGGCCCCCCCTAGGAAGAGGGCAAGGATCGGACGTGGGCTTTCCTCGAGAGTTGACAGGTTGTCAGCAGAATTAGCGGAGATGAGATCTGCGTTCTTGACTCAACACGCAGACCCTCCAGCAGCGGCGGCAGTGCCACCCTCTCCGCCTGGGCCCAGTTGGGCCCCGGAGGAAGATGTCCTCTCATTGGCTGCCTCACCTTCCCAGTTTACGGATGATGCTGAGGAAGGGCCCTCTCAGGCTTCAGGCCCGAGTTGGGTATCCTCTGGTCACAGCTCGGCGAGTACCACAGCGGACACTTCAATGCAAGACCTCATGCGCATGGTGCTGGGGTGCTTGAATATAGAGATCCCACAGCAGGTGGACCCGAACCCCCAGAGTGCCTTCTTCAGGCGTGGGCGGCCTCCTACAGCCTTTGTTGTTCCCCCTTCCAGAGAATATCTGGAGGAGCTACATACCTGCTGGCGGGACCCAAGAGCCAGGTCTCGGCTTTCAGCAGATGGTCGAGTCCTAGCATCCATGCACAATGCAGCAGAGGCTGGCTTGGCACACATGCCAGCGGTAGAGCCAGCGGTGGCCTCCCTCATTGTGACACCTGAGGAGGCCCTGCGCCCCACTGTCCGGTGCCCGCGGCCCCAATGCCGGGTCACGGACGACCTGGTGACAAGGGCCTATGATGCTGGTGCGCGTGCTGGCCGTCTGGGAAACTCACTAGCGCACCTGATGTTAGCCTTATCGGCCTCCTTGTCAGACACCACAGATGCGGCTTCCGCTACGGCATTCATCGATGCGGCATTGCAGACTTTTGCCCTCTTAACCCGTGAGCTGGGTAGGATGATGTCGTTTCTTGTCCAGACTCGGCGTCAGATATGGCTGGCACAGTCAGCTCTGACTGAGCAGTGTCGCAATGTCCTCCGGAGTGTCCCTGTGGAACCGGGACACTTGTTTGGGTCAGCTGCATCGGCAGCGCTGGAGCGCACCATTCAGGCTCGGGAGACCAGACAGCAGTTGTCGAGCCTCAGTAGACCCATGGCGCCCCCATCCACATTCAGAATTCGGGCAGCAGCTGCCGCGTAGGACCCACCATGCTACTGGTCCTTACCAGCATCAGCGGGCGCTGAGGGTGGGCAGGGGCTTTCGGGAGCAAGCCCGTCCTGAGCCAGAACAGCCTTGGGCCCAGCGTCCTCCCCGTCGCCCCCCCAAGGCCCCTAAGGGCCGTGGGGGCAAGGGATGAAACGTCCGGGCCGGCGGTCGGGAGCTTCACCCAACAGCACCTCAACTGTTGGGCTGCCCTCACGTCGGACCCATGGGTGGTTGCCACCTTGACTCATGGGTACAAGTTGCAGTTCCGACGCCGGCCCCCCGTTTCGAACCGGGTCAAAATGACCATCATCGGAGACCCGGCAAAAGCTCTGGCATTGGACCAGGAGCTCTCTGCCCTCCTCGCCAAAGGGGCGATCGAGGCAGTAGACCCTCTGTCACAGCCCAGAGAGTTCTATTCCCCATATTTTCTCATTCCGAAAAGGACGGGCGGGTTCCGCCCGATTCTAGACTTAAGACAGCTCAACAGGTATCTGAAAGTTTTGCCGTTTCATATGCTGACAGTGACAGAGGTGTTGCAGACCGTCACCAGCGGGGACTGGTTCACCTCTATAGACCTCAGGGACGCTTACTTCCACGTTCCCATCTCACCACTGCACAGGAGGTTTCTCCGCTTCGCATACCGGGGACGCCACTGGCAATTCCGAGTGCTCCCATTCGGGCTGACGCTTTCACTGCGGGTGTTCACTCGGTGTGTGAAAGCGGCTCTTGCTCCCTTGCAAGCCTGGGGGATCAGGCTGTTACCATACCTGGACGATTGGCTGGTCTGCGCCAAATCCCAGGCTCAGGCCACTCGGGACACGGCTTGTCTGTTGTCCCACGTGGCCAGGTTAGGCTTCCGGGTCGATCCGGACAAGAGCTGTCTGATCCCCTCTCAGTCGGTGACCTTCATCGGGATGTCCCTGGACACAGTCTCCATGATGGCTCGCCCAACCCCGACTCGGGTGGGCGACATTCTTCGCCTGCTCCGCCACTTCAGGCCGGGCAGGTCGCTGCCCTACATCGTGTTTCTCCGTCTTCTGGGCAAGCTAACCTCTGTCTCGCAGATTGTTCCTCTGGGCCTGCTGTACATACGCCCCCTTCAGAGATGGCTGAACGGCTTCCACCTGGATGCAGAGCGCCACAGGCGGCAGAGGCTCCGGGTATCAGGGCGGTGCCTTCGTGCCCTGGCTCCTTGGCGGAGCAGGGCCTACATGTCCAGGGGGGTCCCCATGGGCATTGTAGTGTCGCGGAGAGAAGTTGTCTCTACGGACGCTTGCCCCACAGGATGGGGAGCGGTGTGGCAACACAGGACGGCACAGGGGCAGTGGCCTGTCAGGGAACGCACCGACCACATCAATGTGTTGGAACTGCGAGCGGTGCATCGAGCCCTCGAGTACTTTTTGCCATGCCTATGGGGAAAACACGTGCTTATTCGGTCGGACAATACCTCGACCGTCTATCACGTCAATCATCAAGGGGGGACCAGGTCGGCACAGCTTCTGAAGGCGTCCTGGGACCTTTTGGTGTGGGCCGCACCACGCCTGGCCAGCCTGCGGGCAATATACCTACCAGGAGAGAGGAACCAGCTCGCAGACTACCTCTCTCGGCAGGTGCTCCCTCCAGGGGAGTGAAGTCTCCACCCGGAGGTGGTACACAACATCTGGGACCTCTACAGCAGGGCGGAGGTGGATCTGTTTGCCTCGCAGGAGTCGACGCACTGTCCCCTCTGGTTTTCCTTGATGGGGCCGACAGGCCCCCTGGGCCAGGATGCTCTAGCCCATCCCTGGCCCCGGGGCCTTTTGTATGCCTTCCCGCCGCTATCCCTTGTGGTTCCAACACTCCACAGGGTTCTTCGGGAGGGTCACAGACTGTTATTGGTGGCCCCCTTCTGGCCAGCACGGCCATGGTTCCCACTGCTGTGCGAGCTCTGTCGCGGCAGGCCATGGTGCCTTCCGCACAGGGCAGACCTTCTGTCCCAGCTGGGAGGGAGGATCTGGCACCCCAATCCTCGACGTCTCCAGCTGTGGGTTTGGCCGCTGCAGGGTCCGAACTGCAGCGGACAGTTCTCTCGGACCCTGTCTGGCAGACCATCCTGAACGCCAGGGCACTGTCCACTCGCCAGCAGTATGAGAACAGGTGGAAGCTGTTCGCACAGTGGTGTGTTGAGCGTGCGGAGGATCCGGTATCTTGCCCAGTGGCCACGATCCTGGATTTCCTTCAATCCCTCCTGGAGAGGGGCCGTTCCCCCTCTACCCTGAAAGTTTATGTGGCTGCAATATCATGTCACCATGTTTGGGCGGGCCACAATACGGTGGGACGTCACGCACTGGTATCTCTTTTTCTGAAGGGCGCCCGGCGCTTGTGCCCTCCGACACGCCCACGTGCACCGGCATGGGACCTGCCGCTGGTACTGGAGGCCATGTGCACGCCTCCTTTCGAGCCGTTGTTACAGGCGGAACTGAAGTGGGTATCTTGTAAAACTGCGTTTTTGCTGGCCATTACCTCTGCAAAACGCGTCAGCGAGCTGCATGCCCTATCTGTCAGTGATACATGCCTGAGATGGAGTCCAGACGGGTCTGGCGTTACGCTGTGGCCAAACACAGCCTTCCTTCCAAAGGTGCTGTCTGGTTCGCACCGCAATCAACCCATACGGCTTGCGCGGTTTGACCCCCCACCGGAATCAGGTGGGGACAGGCTGAGATTACTGTGCCCGGTACGCGCACTGTGGGCATACATGGCAGCTACAGCGGCGATACGAACAGCTGACCAGCTGTTCCTGTGCTATGGGGGACCTAAGAGGGGTCGCGCTCTCTCTAAGCAGCGCCTCTCCCACTGGATTGTCGAGGTCATCTCGCATGCCTACACGGCAGACAATCGCACCCTGCCGCAGAGCGTGACAGCCCACTCCACTAGAGGTGTCGCAACATCATGAGCGGCCTTGAGAGGAGTACCCTTGGCCGATATATGTGCTGCGGCTTCATGGACATCACCCAACACATTTCCCAGGTTCTATAGGCTGAATGTTGTCACTCCTCAGCCGCTGGATGTGGTCCTCCGGACGGAGGCCTGGGGGCCCTCTCCGTGAGAGGGATGCTCAGGATTCTTCGTGACTTCGCTGGTATAAGTCATTCAGTGCTTACAGCACCGCCCTCTGGCGGTCAGAAAGGATGAAATAGAACGAAAGTTACGCATGTAACTGCGGTTCTATGAATCCTGAATGACCGCCAGAGCTCTCTTGTCCCTCAGAATCCTCGCGTTCTCGCGAGAAGAATCTGTAGGAAAAGAGCCTTGGATGACGCCGGAATATGTCACCTCCGGGGGTCATCCAGGGTCACACGTGACTTTGTTGGTATAAATACTCGAACTGCGCATGCGCGAAGGGAACATTCAGTGCTTACAGCACCGCCCTCTGGCGGTCATTCAGGATTCATAGAACCGCAGTTACATGCGTAACTTTCGTTTTATCAACATCTGCATGTAATCAATACCTGACTGTCAAATCAAATGAATTCAGTACAATTCAAAAACTTTCTGACAATATTTATTGTCATGTAACACACAACTGAACATATATGTATGGCTGTAGATATGTATAATGTTCTCTCATTAACTAAGTTCTCTCTCTTTCTCCGTCTCACTCGCCTGTTTCTCTCCCTTTGTTTTCTACATGTATCGCTCTCTTTCTTTTTCTTTGTACTGTCTTTTCATGCAGTGTTGCCAACTCGTCAGTAAGGAAAGTAGCTATTGGCTGTCCTAAAAGTCGCTAGAAGTCGCTGAATGACGTCATCGCGTAATTTGCATAATGTCCATGGCACATGCTTTAATTGTGATGGACGCTTTTGCCAACTTCAGAAATGGAAAGTAAGAGACAATTGTGATTCTTTATAAGAAATAAGGGACAGAATAAGGGACACTCAAAATATTTGTACTGTGCCATATAATGTAGCATGACGGCCTGCAGTTAATAAGTTCTCAGAACTAAATACATTTGCCTTGCTGTAAATGACTGAGGCTGTTTGATTCAAATGCAGTGATTTATTTTAGACAAAGAACATTTTACTTTTTATTTTATTTTTTTATTATGCCATGCATCAGTACAGATCACGCACATTGCAGTCGGGACGCGGAGGCGTGAACACTTCCTGCTGTGACTGCAGCTGGGAGGGAGGGAGGGACTGCTGCGAGAGGACTGGGCCGCCTGTGAAGGCTTTGGGACGGGGGAGGGGCTCGCGGCTGCAGCTGATTTGCAGTCTTACTGCGGCAAATTGAGAAGTGTAAGAATGGTGCAGTACAAACACATCAGTCTCCAAAAGTCTCAAGTAACACCAGAAAAAGTCGCCAGATTTGTCGCTAGTCGCTTTTTAAAAAAAGTGTCGCTAGAGGGGTCTGAATACTCGCTAAATATAGCGACAAAGTCGCTAAGTTGGCAACACTGTTTTCATGTGTAACTTGCCTCTAGCGCTGTTTACACTGTAGAGTCGTAATGTTTACCGCCTGACTTGACTGCACAGACTTGATTGGCTCAAGTGGGATGGCTCAATTCGCATGCAATTGGTCTGTGCGTTTCCACTACTGTAAAGTCTAAAAAAGCTGCTCCGGTGGAAATAGAAGCGCCCCGTTAGGTTTTAAATCACAATCTTCTGTTTTGGCTATACGTCCGGGTCCGTATGGGGCGGCTTCTGGGTCCGCACCCGGACCGCGGTCCGCCTGTTAGTGACCTCTGGTGTAGGTAATATTTTCTTGGCACACTTTGTGAGCCCCTTTAGTACCAATTGAGCATTGTTTAAACACCACAGCCTACCTGACTATTGTTGCTAACCATGTCCATCCAGTGTACCTATCTTCTGATGGCTAATGCACCGTGTCACAAATCATCTCAAACTGGTTTCTTGAACATGACAGTGAGGTCACTGTACTTCAATGGCCTCCATACTACCCAGATCTTAATCCAATAGAGCACCTTTGGGATATGGTGGAACAGGAGATTGGCATCACGGATGTGCAGCTGGCTAATCTGCATCAACTGCGTTCTGCTATCATGTCAACATGGACGAATGTTTCCAACACCTTGTGGAATCTATGCCACGAAGAGTCAAGGCAGTTCTGAAGGCAAAAGGGGGTCCAACCCAGTACTAGCAAAGTGTACCTAATAAAGTGGCTGATGAGTATATACACAAAACACAAGACGTAGAGCTAGACATGAGTGACAAAAGTAAAACAGTAAGGGAAGGAACAGAAAACAGGAAATGCTTCAAAATAAAAGTCCAGTGGTTCCCTGATCCTAACCAAGTCATTTGATGCCTAAGCCTAACCAGTTGTCAGCTGCTGCAGTGTCAGAGCAGAAAATGGTTTTATTTTGAAATTGTGATTTGTAACAGTTTTGAAAAGCCCTTACAAATCTTGTGTTAAGATACAAAGAATATTTAACATAGTAATTCTATTGTAGTGTTGCTATTATCATTATGGGTTTCATATTTCTCAATGCCTCTTTAGTTCCTGAATACTGTTTCAGAGAAGGACACAGGCATCTACTGGGGCCTATCCCAGCTCTCTTTGGGTGAAAGGCAGAGGTACACCCTGGACAGGTCACCAATCCATCACAGATTTATAATCAACAATCAACCTAACATGCATGTTTTTGGACCGTGGGAGCAAACCCACGCAAGCATGAGGAGAACATGCAAACTCCACACAGAAAGACTCCTGTGGGTTTTGAACCAGGAACCTTCTTGCTGTGAGGCAACAGTGCTAACCACCATGCTGCCTTAATGTCTTTCAGTGCAATTTAAAAAAAAAAAAGCTTTCAAAAAATTAGCATTTATAGGAACTTTATACAGTACCTGCTCTCTGACCCTTCTTTTATTACATCCCCACTTTTATTGTAGTTGTATGCTATCCTTGCTCTTGTTACTTTTTGCCGTTTAATTACTTGAGCTATTTTTATTGTGGCACAGTTTTGAATATTCTCAGACTGAGACTTTGCTCCTGGGGCTCATGGTCAGGTCATCATAAACAAGATGCAGTTGTTAAATAATCTATTGTGAATGGGATGAGGGAGTAAATGCAGGGACAAGCTCTTAGTGTAGGACCCACAGAGACATCCCTTCAACAAAAACAGAATAAATAGAAAAATGGCCATGTTAAACAAGAAAGTTTTTTTTATGATTGGGGTTTCAGCATTCTTTCTTAAAGGCAAAGAAAGTAAAAGTAATTTGTCTCAGGGCAAAAATGGTCATTAAAAGATGACACTGTGTAGAAGCAATCTTACAGCAATTACCAAAAATATATACATACATACACTACCCTAAAAAAAGTCTGAATACACCTCTCAGGTTTTACAATGTAGTTTTGCTTTCATTCAAGCTTTGAAGCTGATATTCAATATTATTTTGAAGGGCTAAACCTTAACATCAAACCTTAACATAGCAAAGTAAATGGACATAAAGTTTCATGTGATCACAAACCAAAGTCCATGGACAGCTCAAAATGTTTGCCACTGATTTTGATTTTCAATAGCTCTTTTGAAGTTTAACATTTCTGTCCTAACCCAGAAAGTGAGTTAACAACCTATAAAGTATCAAATAGCTAACAAAAATTATTCTTTGTATGTTATTCTGCGACATTGATCTAATAGAGGTTTGCAAATTATCTTATAAACTGTTCAAACGACATATGAAATATTTGAACATTTTTGATATTTTTTCAAAATAATGCAAAATATGGAGGAAACAAAACATTTTATTAGAAACAAGAGTCAGTGACAGTTTTGAAATATAAGGGTTTTTCATTTAGAGCCATTGTCAAAAAACTGAAAATATCAGTAGGTGGATTTGCAAGGGTGCTCACTGATCATAAAAAAACTGGGACAAACCCTGACCTGCCATGACGTGGGAGGTGAAAGCATGATTTCTCAATGTGTTACCCCAACAGTGAAACAGGGAGGGAAGATCTGTGATGGTGTGGGGCTGCTTTACTGCAGTCCAAGTTGGAGATCTCCACAAAATGCAGGGAATACTCAACCAGCATGGTTTTAAATCCATCTTGCAGGATCATGATTTACCTTCAGGAAGTCAACTGATTGACACTAATTTTTGTCCTCCAGCAAGACAACAACACCAAACACTGGTACAGGCTGTGCACAAATTAATTACAGAGAGAAGCATGGTATGCTATCAATCATGATATGGACTCCTCAGTTACATGACCTCATCTAATATAACTTCTTTGGCATGCAGCCAACAAATCTACAACAGCTTTAGCAATGTCTGCAGCCAGCCTGGGGAGAAATCCCAGCAAAATACCTGAAAAAAGAATGGGAATAGTTTGCAAAGCTGTAATCTAAGCCAAAGGATCCACCTTTGTTAGGAATCATAGATCTAATCATGTTGCTGTGTCTTGATATCCTAAGAAATAATGTTACAGCATTCCAAATATAATTGTACATCAATAAATGTGAATGAAACCAAAGCTACATAGTAAAACCTGAACATTTTGAAGTGTATTCAAACATTTAGAGGGTAATGCACACACACACACACACACACACTGATTTCAACTGTATTAGCATATTTCATATAAATTTATTTACCATAAATATATTTCTAATTTTATTCTTTATGTATTACCTAATGAGTTGGTATTATAATTTAGTTTATTACTATGTCAAAAAACATTAAGGGTAGACTATTGATTATGATGTTAAATTACATCAGAGAATCCAATAGGTTCAAAAACATATTTAAACTGTTTTGAACAAATATAACAGTGCATAAATTCATCACTATAAATTCATAAACAACTTACTAATGATTTATTTTTAAAAAACACACATCAAATAATAGGCTAATATTGCTAATCTGAACACATGACCAGGCTAACTACATTTAGCATCATTATTCTCTTACTCCATTTACTTAAGAGTTGTAGGCTACATCTGTGTGGTTCTGTGTCGTCATATATGTACAATTTCCACTTTAAATCACATTATATGTGAGTGCACTAGTGATACTTTTCATTTTTATACCTTTTAAATGTAGTCTCAATGTACCCACTGGGTTTTGGTAATTTGGGAAATAAAATATAGATATATGTAAACATAATTTCAAAACAATGTATACTTGGTGTAGTTCAGTATTAGATCACAGATGTTGTCAAAAATTTTATAACTTTATATTAAACTGAAATATGTTATTTCTCTTAGTTTATTTTTGGGATCAACTTCCTGTTTGATTCTGACCACACCCCCTTTGTGATGTCACCTGATTTATGTCATGTGATTTTAGTTATTTTAGTTACAGTATATGGTTCCACAGCAATGTATTAGCACCCTTTGACATGCACTTTTCAAGGCAGAAGTAAAAGGCTGTTTACCTATGCTGTACCTGATGTCCCAGTGCATCTGAATTCACCCTTTGTAATATAATTTACTTTGCCAAAAAAAAAAATGGTGAAATGATGATGAGAGGGTATTCTGGGTGAAAATACAGAAACCGAACACAATAAAGAGCGAAAAGTTTAAGAAAGTCAAACAGAAATTGTATGCCTCCTCAGTTACCTCTTCTGGTGTTGCAGCTTGCTGCTGGATTTAGTTTTTCAAATATACAATATGACTGAGATTTTAGTGTGCTAACATTTGCTAGTGAGCATGTCAAACACTACTACTTGGCCTTGAATATATATTGCCAACTTGACATATGTAGCAAATTGAGTGTCCATTCAATGCTTTTCAAGATATTTTGCTCTGACATGCAGATGTCAACTGGTGATCCTAAAGAAATAGTCAGAGGATCACAAAGTCAGTAAGATTTGCCTTCCAGATACCATTCCTTCCAATATATCAATCCATCCAAAGCAAGTGCTTCAGTTTAGCCTCATTCTTAGGATGTCTAGGGGTGAACAGGTATATTAACCAGCTCCAGTGATTCCTTTAAGCATTTAATTGTTACTCTAGAATACATAATTTTACTTTGTCTTGCTGCTGCATGTCAGTCTAGAATACAGTGGTTGACTGACCAACACTGTCATTCCTAAAGACATGTATCTACCATGACTGAAAATTCAATGCTGGAAAAAAAGGAGTTAGGTATCCATCATTCAGTACATTCCACTGACATCACAGTGAACAGCTCTAATTGGATTTAAATTCCACAGAACTAGCACCTATGGAAACTTTTGAGAGCATCTTCTGTGGATTATCCATGGGTTATTGTTCTTGAAAGTGCACCTTGATTCAGATTTTATAGCAAACAAACATGTGGTGGTGGAAATTTCAGTATCAGGAAAATCTTAAAATCTGAACAAATAAACCGCACTAAACCACTAAAGGACACATATCATGTAGACCACAAGAAGAGCCCTAGACACAGGGATACAGCTACCATTGGTCTAAATACTTAGTCTCAACATTCTATACAGAGCGTCTTTTCTCACTGTTAACCTATGTCACTTGTTGCGATAATGTTGTAAGTTTGTTGAGGTCTTTCAATTTTGGCCTGATCCTGCAAGGTAATGCTTCACTAGGGTGGCTTTAAATAGTAGCCATGACACAATGCAGTGTATGACTGTGTATGACAGTGTGCATGGTTAGAGTATACATACACTATATGTAAGAGAGACAGAGAGACAGATGACATTGGTGTAGCATTAGGGGTAATTCCTACGTTTGAGAGCGTAAATCCCCTCTTAACTCAGCATCGTCACTGCAGACCTCTACCATACCGCAACCTTCTGCTCCTTCTCACATTCTTGATCCTCTGTTTTTTACTTAAGCCTCCAGTCCTTCATCCCTCTCCTTCCCTTTATCCTACCCCAGCAGTTCGTGTCGGAGATGCGAGGGAGTTGTCATCTCTACTTGTTAAAATGTTTCCCCATTGTACGTGTGTATGTTTCTTCCCATTTCTATTTATTCCCCAATAAATCTAAGCAGCTGGTCACTGACTAGAAGACTGCTTTCTACTGTTTCCCACATTGCACATATAACAGTCTCATACACCCACAGTTTATTCACCCATGTGGCCTAAGTGTGTCACAATCAATGCTACAACCCCAAAAACCATGTAGGTAAACGAGTATGTCATTTGAGCTTTAAATCTCTATTAGTGCCATTTTTGAAAATTTAAGTGATATTTTATATATATCTTTTTAGAGCCACAGTATTTTGAGTATCTTTTATTGGCACTTTTGTAGTATATGTGTCTGACAGTGGATATTTTTCTGTGTCACATGATCTAAGCAGGGTGCCAGTTCTGGCAGAGGTGCTGGTGGTTTTGGCATGCAGGCATGTGTATGTGTGCATGATTTTGTTCCCGACGTCCAAAGACAGCAATATGTGTAGACTGAACTCTGAACTCCATGTGCATCTATCAGTTCTGGGAGGAAGGCTGTTTTTTTTTTTTTTTTGAATTGTTTCCATTACATCAAATGAGTGTGAAACAAGGATAGAATAGAAGCAAGAAAGATAAAGAGACAGGGGAGGACAAAGCGAGTGAGAGAGATGTAATCTGTCTCCAATCGATTGGCTGCATGTCTGACCACTCTTGGGATCCCACTATCATTTGTTTCCATCTGTCTGCCTCCCTTCATTTTTTGTCTTTTTTTAATTCCTTTATCCTTATTTTTCACTTTTAATTCCCTTTCAATTAAGGCTGGCTATATTGGCTGGCCATTGGTTAATTGCTCAGGGGCCTTCCATGGAGATCGGCAGACCTTAATGAGATGACCAGGCTGACCTCACTCTGCTCTTAGCACTGTGTGTGTGTGTGCGTGTGTGTGTGTGCGTGTGTGCGTGCGCGCGCGTGTGTGTGTAAATTTGCAAATTTTGGCATCTATTGTAGTTTTGTTTGCCTGGGTGCTTATTTACAGTGGTGTTCATTAATGAATATTTAATCATATAAAAATTATGCTTATTGATGCCCTCCATGTTTAGTGTTTGGAAAGAGATGGCCCACACAGTCACACACAGCTTGCCAGCCTGTAATAAAAGGTGGATGTAAATGAAAGCACTGACAGACATACAACATCCAGACAGACACAACCAGGCAGGGATAGCAGTCAGTGTATTTAAAATAAGCAGATGAAATTAGGTGATGCTTCAATGCTGAATGATGAAAAAACACAACAGATGCCAAAGGTACAAACAAATCACCCTGGGATGAGAGCACGTTGGCAACAGGATCCAGAAACATTTCTTCCACAATGGTCTAGTATATATTAACTCTATATCATCCTAAAAAAGGTGAATGTTTTACCAGTTTTTCCTGTCAATATATGCTTTCCTCTTTAAGTGTTTCTGAAAAATTATTTTAAAACGTTGTGTTTGCATTACTCTTTTGTTATAATTTTTATTATATCTATGCATTCATCTTGTTTTCTGCATCATCTAAATCTCTGTTTATGTTTTTCTCTGTGTCTGTGTGTGTGTCTGGTGGCCTCTCTCATCTCTTCAGCCCTTTTATATGATTAATTCACTGAACATGCCCTGTCCCCATCAGGCCTAAGGGCTTTGACTCTGACTCTATCTGAGTGGTCTGTCTGTTGACCAGACAATTACCAAGCTAGTCCATCACTACCTCTAAGGTGTCTTGCAGGCCCCTCTTTACCATGGAAGCTCTGACTGATTGTACACATTAACACACTTACACACAGACACACTGTAAACATGTGTACAGTTTTCTGCTGTAATGAGATACAATAAATTGTAATGAGTGGATTAACTAAAATTAAATTAGCTCATCTCTAACCATTAAGTTTATATCTCTAGTTAATTATGATTAATTATGAACTATATCAAAATATGTAAATATTTGCTGGAGCTTTAAGGTTTCTCCTTATTGAAACTAGTAAGCTCAGCTGAAATCATGAAAAACTGAGAACAAAAATACACAACTCCACAAATGTGTGTCCATATGGTGGTTATAAGGTATACAATGTAATGCCACAGTTTGTGTGTTATATACTAGTGTAAGAATAACTAGTTTTTTTGATTCTGCCATCAACTCAAATTTTTATAGATTCCCTATTTCAATTCCCGAGTAACCCATTTCTCTATAATAATATTTTGAGCTGCTTTTTTTTATGTCACACACAAGAACATTGTGTTGCAGCTAACTGTGTCTGGCTCTGCTGGGTGATGACACACTCATGCCTGGAGACCCCAAGACAACAATCTGTCAGGTTTTCTAAAGAGATCTCAGGTGTGAACCCAACTGCAGACAGCACTGGAGAGTCTGGCTGGTGAAATCACATGAACATGAGTGATCAACAAAACGAGACAAAGAACACAGTGAACAGGGCACCAGGAAGCTACAGTATGAAAACGATTCACACAAGACAGGGACACAGGAACATAACAGAGACAAAAACAAGAAAACAACCCAACACCTGAAGCTAGAATCCCAAACAAGGAGGTAACAAGGCAAGTAATGCAGTACAAATAATCACAAGTAGAATGGGGTCAACAAAGTAGATTAGGAAATGGCAGGTATATACACAAACTCCAGGAAATCAAACGGTGAAGGCAAAGAGATGACAAAAAACTGGAAATACTGTAAAGCTGGGGAAGGCAACCTGCTGAATGAGAGGGGGGTGGGGCGGTGTCAAAATAAAAGTTCAGGACAGAAAGTGCAGGTGATACAAACACAGTCTTTCTGATCAATGCTTTGGTGCAGCGAATTAGTTCCCCACATGCACTGCATGTCATTGTCTTTTCTAATATGAATCTACAGTTTTGACAGTTTTCCGCACTCCTTCTTTCACACTGATTAGCTTTGGAACAGTGGCAACTGTTAAAACCATTAACAAGTTGCAACATTAGCATACTTGCTCATATCTAAACACACAAACAAAATCTTGTGTTAATCCATAATGTAGTCTTGTACAGGAGTAGCTCTTATTTGCAAAAATAAATGTCTCTGTATTTAGGAACCAATAAGTAGAACTGGAATTCAGTTTTTGTTACTGCTACCCAGTTCTTGGCACTCTGGAACCTAACCTCTAATTTGAACAGTTTCCATTCCCAACCCTATCAAAGATATAGCTTTACAATAATATAACAACTTAAGCACATTATTGACTTTGACATATTTAAATTGTGATTGCAATATAAATGTATTTTTATTAAAATATATTATAAAGTTAAACCCAGGACTCAACTGTATAGAGGCCAAATATGCCAGCAGTGTGCCATTCAGCCTTTCTCTCGCCCCAAATTTTTCTCTCACACACACACACATCTTCTTTCTCACCCTCCATCTCTATCTCACTCACAGCCACACACATATACTATCCCATATGATACTAATTAACGCTGTAGAAAAATCATAGCTGAAGACTGACTTTAGCTAGTCAATGGTGCCTGAATTTTTTCTTTGTCTTTCTTCCTTGTCAATTTTTTAACACATGCAATTTGTTCTTTTTCTTTATTTCTCTCTCTCTCTCTTTCTCTCACATTCTTCCTCTCCAACTAAGAACAAATGCCAAAAGTGTAACAAATTTCCGTGGCAATTACATTGCAAGGCCGCAGAGGGAGAAGCGAGCGAAGCAGAACAACTTGAAATGGCTTTATAGAAAGGACTCCCAGGCCCTTTAATTACACCACTATTGATTGCTGTGTGAAGGTTTCCCACATTCACTTACTGCTTTTTCTTCTCAACTCTGCATTTAATATCCTACAGAGACTGGCGCTAAGATGCTTCTGAATTTATGATCATAGTATATCAGCTCCTTTCATTAGGTAGCACTTAACATTTTAAATATATGGGTCCATGGGTAATAAAAGAATCTGCCTTAATTGCAGTTTCCTGTGGCAACAGGTGGTGTTTCAAAATTGTTGATGTTGTCACCACTGAAATGTGAGTAATATTGTGTGTGTGGTAGTGCTAGGATGTGGAAAGATGATTTGATGACAGCAAAACTGTTCTGTGTTTCATAACTGAACAAAATAAATCCTCAAAATAAATAAAGGGGCTACAATAGTACACTGTTAGAGACTTTCCTTATAAAAACATCAGCTTCTTTATTGAAACTAATAAAATGACCTAATAACCTACCTACAGATGCACCATTTCAGTGTCACTTTTTTACCACAGTATATGTGCAGTGCCCTGGCAGTGGTTTCAGTTTACTGCCTAACGAAGCATCAAACAGCTGCAATATCACACACACCTGCAGTTTCAATGATTCTCAACGACTGTGCACCTCAGGTCTGCAGCACTGCAGTAAAAGTTAGAAAAATATTCATGTTCCACTTGTAGTAAGTTAGACAGCAAGTGACAAGTTCAACTTTATCAAACCGAGCCATCCATGCAGGACAAACTGGAGCGTCTGTAGTGTGGAGGACAGCTTGCTGATGAAATTTGGATGTAGCTTGACTGCTTTATTATGGTTGCGAAAGGCAATGCTTGTAGGATAGTAATGTTGGATCTCAAATTAAGTGTACAGGCTTCATATATATATGTGTGTGTGTGTCCCTTCTCCATCTTGTGTGTCTTCCTCAATCTCGGCCTGGGAGTTTGAGGGTTCTTTGCAGTATTTTAGCTATTCCTATCACTGCGCTCTTCTGAATGAGAGCTCTGATGTTGTTCCTGGGATCTTTTGGAGCCACTCTCCCAGTCTGGGGGTCACAGCCCCAAGGGTGCCGATTATCATGGGCACCACTGTTGCCTTCACCTTCCACATCTTTTCTAGCTCTTCTTTCATTCCTTGGTACAGGAGTTGACTGATGGTTGCTCCATTTCGTAGTCGGTAGCCAGTAATGATCTAGCTGAGGGTGTTCAGGCCTATGCACAACTTCTTTTGGCCTTGATACAAGTAAAACAATGCCATATCTGCATATGATAGAGTTCAGACTATTTCTAGCATGTACAATAATTCCCACTTAAATTGCAAGTTGTCAGTTTTACAGTTCATTTAGTAATATTCAGAAGTGTTGAATGGTTATGTTTTTTTCCATAAAAAAATAACTATATCTATCCTTGGTAGGTGCCGCACTTGATGGAGACTTGTGCAATCAGCTTGAGGTGGCCTCTAGGGTTGTTTTTCACAGTCCCATTGAGTTCTTAATCAAAGTTCGTAGAGTCCTATTGATTTTGCTGTGCACAAACTGCCAAAATATTTGATCCTCCAGTACTAAAGTCAGTTTCCCGACTATAGGTAAAACTTTTACTCAGTCTTGTATTATGTGCATAGTTTCACAGCGAATGTTAAAAGTAATTCCTATCTCAGAGTGCAGTTACAAACGGAATTGAACTCTGGTGCCTTGCATGAACTCTGCCAAATATTTCATATCAGACCTTGGCGTTAATTTAGAAAAATGTAGAACATCATTCATTCAAAAAGTATGTTATTTTGGAATATGATCAAACACTCAAATGCGTTTCTTACAAGACATATATACATTTGCATTTTAGTTGCAAAGTAATGTTTCACAAAAGAGGTTTGGTTGATTGTCCTCAAAATTTTCAAAATATTAAAGTAACACAAGATCTATGCACAATATTCAAAGCAAAACCACGGGGATTTTACTTTATTTCAGTTTCTAAGCACGCACTTACTGATGTACTGAACATGTGAGTGTAACCCATGACGCATTTACAATAATGAACAGTAAATTTAACGGGGCAGAATGTGACACTTTGAACCACTACCACTGTACCTCCATGTTGGTCTTTTAGATTAGATGAACTTTATTGCAATTTGCCCTCATATAAAAGATACCAAGCATACCAAAAAGATAAAAGCTAAAATAGAAAGAAATAACACTGACCAATATAAAAAATAAGTTAATAAGAATGTCATTAACTATGTACGGGTTTACTTATAAACCAAAGTATTATAAAAGTTGAAATTATGACCAGCTGATTATACTAAACAAAACCATTATTTTCATTCTGAGGGACATATTTGGGATTGATTGATATTTGGCACATTTTTTAACTGTTCCAATTTATAACTGTTACTGTCAAACTCTTGGTGGCATTAATGTAAAATTCTCTCTGAAGAAAATGTCACAGACACATCTTCACAGGTCCAGCATTTTTCAGGCACACTCAACTCAAATATGAATTATTAGAAGAAGAAGAAGAAGAAGAAGAAGAAGAAGATTATTAGACATTCAATAGTATGTCACAAAAAATCTTATTATATATACTATATAATATACATATATATATATCATAATGTTATACAATAATATATATTTTATATATATATAATATATATAATATATTATATATACTTATACTATTAGACTTAAACTATCATTAATTACACCAATTAATAAGCAGCTGTGGGGGAAAATAATAATAATATAGGTCTAAGAATTAATGTGAAGTCATAGAAGTTAAAATTAATACATCTATATGCATAATAAATAATTGAAAGTAGCCTACTATTTCTACCTGGTCCAGCAATAAAACATTCTGTTGCCAAGTGAGTAATAGATGAGTATCTGTGACTTAAATTCCATATACCATTAATGTAATTTAATAGCACAAATCATGTAAGCTAATGATTTTCCTAACATAAAATTAGTTTGTTACCTTGACAAAGCAAAGCTGCTGGATGCAGTGTTGCTGCATGTGAAAAGGAAATCTTTGAGGCACAACAGGGACAGTGGATGCGAAAGTGTCAAAAGAAAGTTAGAGAGCAGTCTAGGACATGGAGGCAGGTAGGATTAGATTTATGTTAGGTCCATGGCTAGGTCCACAGAGGCGGAGCAACGTGGTTAGAAAGTTAAGATATGTCTAGTGGAGGGTAGAAGTCCATTTTTCCTCTCTTAAATGAGTAAGGTATAAAAGGGTAGAGCCTAAGCAGGCGATGAAAAACATGGTCGACAGTGCTGCCAGCTCCAGTGAATGGCTCTTGAGGAGAAGAAGGCTGTATTACTAGGAGAAAAGTAGAACTAATAGAGGGAATTGAATTGTTAGCTGTAAGATATGACTGAGGTAAATTTGATCATTAGAACTAGTTCATTAAATGTTTGGTGCATGAAGTGGAATTAGTAGATAGACAGATGGCGTATTTGATTAATCCTTAAGAAGAAATTCTGGTGTTACAAATATACTAGTTTGGTGGGGTGGTTCTGGGACATCGGAACAGACTAAGCCGTCTCAATGTCGTGGGCCCAACTTGATAACCCTGTAGAACTTCCTGCACTCTCACACCCACATAGAAGCTGTAGAAAAGTTTCTAATAATGCAGATAGTCAAAGGTATCACAGTTGGTATGTATTTGTTAGCTGTAGTTTGCTCTGTTATGCTGGAACAATAAACAGTCTACCTCTCTTGCATTGAAAGACAGTTTTCTCCCATTGTGGTTTTGAAGTACCACATGATCAGATCCACTTGGGTATTGAAAATATTGACCCACAGACCAGTCCAAAGACTCTCATCTGAAAAATGTGATACTGAATCTGAATAAACTCAATACATTCTGCACCTTAACTTGGGCATGTCATATAAAGACATGAATTGCCATCCTTTGAAACTATGGCTAAAAAACAAGTGGTTTAAACATGCTGTTATATCTAATGGTACTTTTTTTGGCCTTGATACAAGTAAAACAATGCCATATCTGACATATCTGCATATGGTAGAGTTCAGACTATTGTTCAAGAACTTCTTCTAGCATGTACAATAATTCCAACTTAAATTGCATATTGTCAATTTTACAATTCATTTAGTAAGATTCAGAAGTGTTGAATGGTTATGTTTTTTTTTTCCATAAAAAATAACTTAACTTAAAAATAAGTTAAATGTGTCCTGTCTGCAACACTGTATTGTAGATTTAGGACTTGAGATTGATAATAATGTTCTCATATATTCCAACTCTAAAAAACAAACCAGATAGACATAATTCCCCAAATGAAGATATAATACACAAATATATATTTTTGTAACAGTATGTTGTATGTTGTTTTTGGAAGGCCTATATGACCTAGTTTTTGTTACATCGAAGATGTTTTTAAGGTCAGGCATGGATGATGTTTCTTGGAGTAGACAGAGGTTAAGTATCTTGTTTAAGGGCCTATTCAGAAACAGAAAGGCTGTGCAGGGGGAGGACCTCTAGCCCTTTGATACAGTCTGACTAACCACTTTCCCCCCCTGCTGCTTACACAGGGAATCATAAAATCTACCAGGAAAAAATGCTGCAAAAATACTTAATACAGTGTAGTGCTGTTAGTAACATCACAATTCATTTAGAGTTTGGTAGTTTGGTGTGGTATTTCTGGTGAAATCAGAACAGATTCTACTTTTGATATCCATCATTTCACTGTTTTCATGAATTAAATCATCCTGAGTAGGTCTATGGAAATGTCTGCTTACACATTTTAATTGAGCTTGTAAAACTCAGACTGTAGTTCCCTTGAATATTTTCATCAGCTCTCAGAGATTAACTGAGAGTCACCTTTTACCTGTAGAAGTGTTCCTATCTGAAAACCCATTCATCATGAAGCGAAATTACTCAGTGACAAATCTCTCACTGCCTTCTCTGCGTATATCTGTAGATTGAATACACAAACGGGCCAAATGTTCCATCCCTGCTCTTTAGCCAAAGTCATTTATGCCAATGTCAAAAATGATGAATGGGTTATGTGGCGCCTATGAGAGAAAGCAGTGAATTTTTATAATGTATTAAACAGCAGCAGGAGAGTGAGCAGACAGGCAGGGAGAAATCGGGGATAGGAGTGGTGCTGGGAAAAGTGGGCTGTCATGCTGTAGTGCTGTGCTGTAGGCAGGGGACCTCTGTCACACACAGTTTGAGCCCCTGCTTCACATCTTTACTGGCACCTCGTCTGTATTTCCCTCAGATATCCAGCCATCAACCCCTCTAGAGCTCATAGCCGTCCAGCAAGGCAACAGAGCTGGCAGACACAAAATCCAGTGACTGCTCGGTCAAACGCATCATACGGCAATGTAGAATGTGTGTGTGTGCGTGCGCTTGAGTGGGGTCTTGTTTTGCTATTTTTTGTGGAAGGCAGTTTGAATTGCAGACATTAGTTATATTTTTTAGGGTAATTCTGGTGATTTTTGATTTCTTCCTGGGGTTTTGTTTAAAGAGTAGGATGGGAACACCTGCAATGTTGATCTCAAAGATGCATTGTGTTAAAACCATTTCCTTCCTTGGAAGACGTTATTCTGAAGGTTTTGAAACCAAAATTGCTAGCAATTACTAGCACCAAAATGTATTTACAGGACACTGGACTGTGTCACATGTGGATTGTGTGCATTACACATTTGCTTTACCGCCATTTGGTGTTAGAAGAAATGTGTATCCATACTTGTGCATATATGTTCGTCTTTGCGGGTAAAGGATTAAAATGTTTGTGGTTCAAATGTAACCCGGAAATGTATTGCGAAAAATTCAGTTTAAATAAATGTAATATAATAAATAGTGAATAAGTAAACGTGTTTCAAAACAGCATTCCAGGTAAGAAAGTAAGCAAGGTTTTAAAGAGTTCTTGTGTACTGACTATGGTCTCTGAAGCAAATGAACAGGGGGCTTGGATTTACTATTCTGTGTTCTCCACTTCATGTACATGCTAACATCATCTCATATGAACAACAAAGGCAAACACCATTACAAGAATTTAAAGTTTGCAATGAAAGATAAAGCTACTGGGGAAGATGCTTGGATAATGTTAAAATTAGGCAGGGAGCAAGATCTGTCAAGATTATCTTTGAAGTATCACTTGATTATTCAAAAGCACCACTCAAAAAATGTGTTCTGTAATTGGGGAAGAATCATACATGCCCACACACAAACACAATCAGCTTGATCAGAATTTAGTACCTAAAATTAGTATGTAAAGCACAAAAATTAAAATCTTACTTACTTACTTACTTAAAATACTGCATAGAGGTTTGGGGCAACAATTACAAAATGACTATACATTCACTCTTCATCCTCCAAAAAAATATGCATAATTCACAACACTGCGTACTGAGACCACACCAATCCACTCCACTTACAGTCAAAATTACTCTAATTAATGGATCTTGTTCAATACTATGCAGCAATAATAATGTTCAAGGCTAAAAAACAACAAATTACCAGCCAGTATTCAAAAATTATTCACTGAGCGGGAGGAGGGATATAACCTGAGGGGAAATACAAATTTAAAAACACGTACGGACCACCAGGAAGAGTTTTTGTTTGTTTGTAGGGTTAAATTGTTAAATGAGATGGAAGGGCCACTAAAGCAATGTTCAAATATTCACCAATTCAAACGATGTATAAAGGGCTGAGGGACTCTGAGAACCACAAGGGTTTATAGCATATTAAATTTATTTATATTTTGTGCACAATTACTTATTAGCATTAATACTGTGTTAAAAAGAAGCAGTAAGATTTGAGTAGATTAAAAAGGGTTCATACCTTTATATTGCTACCCACTCCTTTTTTCAACATTATGTATTTTTTTGTTTTGTGGAAAATAAATAAACTGAACTGAACTGAATCTGATTTTTCACAAACTTACATGTCAGTATTAAAGGGTTAGACAGAATTACAGAAACAACCTTTAAGAATTCATATTATGAAAAGCAAACACACTGACATGACCTCCCAAGAGGATGCATCCTTTAGACTTGGATGACCCAGTGACCTCCTTCTCTTGTATGAATCTCACTTTTTAAACATGTTTAAAATCTTGAAGGGCAGAAAGCTGTGATATTTGATCAAATTTGACACCCTCCTGCTCTTCCCTTACCACACTAAGACCATCATTTCCACAGGTCACAGAGGCCATTTTATGAAAGTTTTACATCTGCAAGATTTTGTGATGTATGTTTGCCTGTTAATGTAGTAGTTGTTTTTTTTTTCTCACAATAACCATTTCTGAGAAACTTTCCTTTCATCTCAGTCTCTGCACAGACTTGCTGATACCAATAAAGTAGTATTGTGCATCACTGTCTTGGCAATACCCATTGGAACTAAAGAAATTAGAAAACTGAAATACAGCACGCACACAGCATACTTATGATTTACTTGTGATACTTGTGATTTCCTCTTGATGTACTCCAATTATTACTTGAGTAAAACAATAAATTTGACTGACTACAGTGTATAAATATGTGTGTATTATTTGTGGTTCATCTGTTCCTATGGAACAAAGCCTAAGCTGTACCAGTAGCAGTATGGCTATGTGAAACAACTGAGACTTTACTCTTTACTTGTCTATCTATCATTCTTTCTGTCTGTCTGCCTATCTATCATTCTTTCTGTCTCTGTCTATCTATCTATCTATCTATGTCTCTGTCTGTCTGTCTGTCTGTCTATCAGATGACTTCTTTTATTATCAGCATCTGTGAAATAGCTTTTTGTCCTCTTTAGTGTATTGCTAAACTTATACAATAACTACTGTAGATATTTGTGATTTCTCAAACTTTGACATTTACTGTACATCATCTCTCTAGGTGATTACTATCAGTATCCTCCCACATCAATACAGTTGGGAGAAATTCTGCTGGTCAATATTAGGATCATTGTTTTAAATCACTAAGATGGAATTTGTTCACACTGTAGCTCATCTTACAGTTATTTTTTTTCTCTTTTTCCTAGAACGAAAGAAGATCACACTGACTGTTGGAAACCAAGTTTCCCACAAGAAAATCTACAATGTAGTGGGAACCCTAAAAGGAAGGAGGAACCCAGGTCTGAAATAGTTTATTGTTATTTTAGCAGAACAGTGATGGCCCGACATACTCAGTGTGTGTCTTGCATTGTGGCAACTACTTGCTGTATTTTGCTATTAGGTTATTATTATTTTAGACTAGTTTTAGTCAATAAAAACTTTAGACAATTTACTGACATTCTGGTTTGCTTTTTTATATATTGGCAGAATTATGAAGGCACAATTCTATCCTCCTTTGCCAATGCTACCAAAAAAGGCACCATTTGGATTGATTATGCTAATAGCACTTTGCTTTGTTTAGCCGGAGCAGTTGCCATGAATCCAGCAGGGACTCCAGACACTTACTCCTCCCGATCAAAATATAATCCAACACACAACCCTTCATAAAATAGCAAATTGATGTTTTTTACACTTAAATGTTTGTAGGGGTTGAACAAATAACATATAAAGTGTTTGTATTCTTTGAGATGATGCTGGTAGATGAATTTTGTTAACTTCAGACAGACTCAGGCTATCCATTCCCAGTGTGTTTCAGTGAAGCCGGAAAGCAATTATTGCTTTTTTAGCACAAACAGTTTAGCAAACAGCTGGTGAAGGTTTTCATGCTTGAGCAATATAATTAAATCTTGCATCCGTTTCTGCTGATAAACATGACTGGAATAATGTCAAGGTTACATCCTCACCTAGTGATTGGGTGTGGTGGGGCCACATTTTTTACAAATGGTAACAGTTATTAGTTTGTTAATCTTTTCTAATACTGTATACAGTTTTCGGTCAAAATTCATTCAAATTTTTAATTTTATTTTAAATCAAACATCTGTAGATGAATATATTTTGTCATTGTTTTCATTTATTCATTCATTCAGTGTTTAAACTTGTAGTACACTGAGACTGACGGGTCCCTAATGGAGAAAGCAGAACCAAGTTGGCTTTCGGTGGACAGATGTGCTCGCATCCTGTGTCTTTGCATATTTAGGGATGATGGAATCTTTTAAATTAAATTTGTACAATGTTCTCAATCACTGACCCACTGCAAATCACCAATTCTAAGTTAATGCACCATGTCAATATTTGATGGTAAAGTGGACTTTACCTGCTCTTTATTTGACTAAACTTTTACCCTGTCCGGTTTCACAGATCTAAATTTATTAGATATACAGGCTACTTACAGGGCCAAATTATAGAAACTAGATGTTTTCAAGTGATCCACAAATACCCTGACACTGAAGGTAGCTGATTAATAGAGGAGGCAAGCAGAATGACTCAGCTTGCTGCGTTCATGATCAGATCTCCGAACCACTGACTGCTTAGACATTAAAGCAATTTCTGTCTGTGAAAACGTCTGCAGCTAACCATTTCAAGTTCCTGTGTGGAAGTGAAGAGTTTGCATAACTTACTGCAGCCCGGCTTGTCAAACCCATTAAAACAATTACCAAAGAAATACCCAGTGACAATAACACAAACTAACAAGCTTGTCACATGGAAAAAAAAGAAAATTAATAAATCATAGCAAGGAAAACATGTACGATGATTCTAAGAATAATACATTGGTCAATAAATGATAACTGTATAAATACTTGAGTTATACATGTATCTTTTAGTACATAAAATATGTATAATAAAATAAAACACATCACAACCCACAAAGCAGGCTTTCACATTAGCAAGTTAAAGACTAAATCAGACAAGGCTAACCAGCTTACCAAATACTGGCAACGATAGACTGTGCATACACAACTTTATGTGTTCATCTGAGTTTTAGGTATAGTAGTGGAGCAACTAGGAACCTTATAACTCAGATTTGTAGGGAGTAGAGCTGAAAAATTAGTTATTCAGTTGGCAATACTGATAATGGCTTATTCATAATTTACTTTTTAGCTGCCAAAAATTGAATCTCTTTATTTTGGATTCCTAATAATGTGACGTGCATTTTTAGTGATTTTATGACATTTTATTGGCAAAATCATTGGAGCATTTTTGGTTTATTTCAAGTCATTTTTTTCCTCATTCTTTCTATATTTGGTTTCTTCCCCCATCCCAATCGTGTAGCTCATGTCATTTCCAAACATATTACACCTTTTTAATGTTTAAATGGCATACCAGCCTCTTCTGCTTAGTTGCTGCTGCCCTTATCCTTTTTTAATTGTCATTCTGCAGTGGAAGTACCCTTTATCTTGTCCTTGCTTCGCCTCCACAGCCGGCCTCCTTACCCACCCTCCTCTGCACTTGTAGCAGTGCCATCGCTACTGTACCTGTCCTGCTCAGTGAGTGGTAGAAAATTACCCTGCTGATTTACAGTGTGATATTAGGCAGCCATAATGGGCCACTAAAGCAGATAATATGGGCCACAAATCTCTGGAAGGAACACTTTAACTGGTTGTTGGCGTTTGATCATATGTCTGTTCCATGCTCATTTATCTCATCCCTAAAACAGAATGAATATTCATGCATATTCACAAAGGTTTAGTCATACAGCCCACAGTAATGTAGAGGGCCATTTTGTATGAACCTATATTGCTATGAGCAAACAATGCTCACATAAAATTATTGCCTATGATTTTACTGCTGTACAATAAAACTGGAAAATGCAAATTAAAGCAGCTGTGTACTACATAATCCATGGCATGAGTGTCTGGATCCTTAACCTACTGTGGAATATATATTCCTGAATTAATGTTGGTGGACAAATGCTTGTATAAAACAGGAAACATTTACACACAAACACAACAAAAACTCCAAAATAGACCTAAGGTGCATGAATGATCATGCTGCTTGTATATAAAATCTGACAGAAGGAAGTGGTGCAGACCACATCTGAAAGATCATGCTGGAAACAGAACCAGTGCCCCAACCCTATTAAATCCCACTGAAGATCTGAACTGTTTATTGGAAACACAATAAAACAACAAACTGACCACATCCATGTGGAATATAATTAGAATTTGAAATTATTCAGTATTGTACCATTACAGCAAATATAACACACTGCAGGTGCATAACGGTAGCCCTGAAAAAATTAATACTTTAGGACAATGTCCAAATATGGAGTATGAGAAATCTACAGTTGGTGGGGAACAATCTGATCATAGACAGACATTACATTAGCATACATTGTCAAGAGAAAAGCAGTTGACGATTAATTTAACTGCAATGTCAATTTGGTAAAAACAAAAATTCCAAAGGAGTTACTTTAGAAAATGAGCGAACATAGCCAGTTTTCATTTTACACGAGAAACTTGAAAAAATCTCATGCAACACTGTAATAATACTTCCAAAACCACTGTAACTTAAATAAATTAATTAATAATTAAATAAAAACCCTAATGCCATTTTCATGTCTTTCTGGTAAATATGGCGCAACCCCATAAGCTGGTGGAAACAGCTAGGCTCTCTCTGTCCATAAATAATGAACTCTGCAGAACAGTACCTCCAACGCTCAATAATTAACATTATACCTTGCTGTAACATGCGTGTCATCACAGTGATGTTGCCAAGCAACTAGCAGGAACTTGAAGTTACTGCAGCCATCAAAGAAATTTAGCACATATACTCCTGTAAAATAACAATTTGTTTAATCTATAAATAAGTGTAAAAACTACAAACAAGCTGTAAGACATGAATAGAAAGTGGTGACTGAATAATTTTGTCATTTAATTTTCTATCTTCAATATGCCCATGGTACTGATGGAACACGGACAACTGGCCTCCTAGTTTTTTTGTTGAAACCTTTCACCACTAATCAAGTGGCTTCTTCAGTCTGAGAGAAGCTGCTAGGAAACTCAAATTTATCTTTCATGTTGGTTTCACTAAACTCGTTAAGATCTAATGGTCGACTTTCGTGACCCTCTGATCCACAGACTGGGTGTAAAGTGTGTCCATGTGATGTGTTCCTTAACTTCCTGAGAACAGATGAAAGGGCAGCCTGGTAAATTGAAGACAGGTTATGTCTGTTAACCCTCTCTTAACAGGGGTGGGGAGCTGAACATGTATTGCTTCTCTGAACCCTCTCTCAAACCATAAATCCCCTCTGTCCAAAATATGTACATCACTGTCTTCAAATGAGTGGCCTGTGCCTTTAAATGGAGGTGCAAAGCTGATTCTGGTCCTGAGAAGCTGCTCCTCCTGTGCTGGGCCATTCTCCAGTCAAGTGGTTGTTTGGTTTCTCCAATGTAGAGTTCTGAGTATTCTTCTATACACTGGACTGCATACACTACAGTGCTCATCTTTTGTTTTGGTGTCCAGTCTTTTGGGTGAACTAGTCTCTGTTTCAGTATGTTGGTGAGTCTGAAGTGAATCGGTATGTGATGTTTTCCAAAAATCCTTTTAAGCCTCTCTGGAAGGTCCTGCTACATCAGGAATAACCAGGTTTTTCCTCTGTGGATCTTGAGTCTCAGCTTGTTTACTTGTCTTTCTTCCTGGTGTGGATGCTCCAGGTTTTCAGGACTGTCTTTAAATGTGTGTCCTTCTTCCTGGCACAAATTGCTGATGACTCCTAGTTTGTGTTGCAGTGGCTGATGGGAGGAAAATAGCATTATTGGTTTGTGTGTGTGGGTTTCCTGTAGACCTCTATTTCTAGGTTACCACTGGACCTGATGATGACCTCACAGTCCAAAAAGACCAGTCTGTTCTCGTTGGTGACTTCTCTGTTGAACGTGATGTTTGTGTTTACTGCATTAATGTGATCCATGAAGGTTTGAACTTCCCAGGTCTTGATTTTCATCCACCTACCTGAACTAATGGGTCGGTGCCATCCTTGTAAAAGAGTTGAGAGCTTTCTTTTCCACTTCTTCCATGTACAGATTGGCCAGGTGTGGAGTGAAACCAACTCAGGAGTGTGGATCTAATGACCCTCACCCCAGTTACGTAGCTCACCTAATGAGCCTATTTAGGTTTGGGTTGGAGTGAAACCTGAAAGATAAATTTGAGGTTCCTGCCAGCTTTCCCTCAGACTGAAGAAGCCACTTCATTAGTGGTGAAAAGTTTTGACCTAAAAACCAGAAGTCGAGTTGCCATGACTTAGCTTGTAGGTAACTTCACCTGGATGACAAAATCTTCACAGACAACATGGGCAACAATGAAATATTCAATATTATAGGCCAGGCGTTGAAGACATGCCCACTAGTTCTTAGTAGGGTCTTTTTTCATGGGATATTTCATGGTAAAGGCAGAATAGTTTATAGCTTATACTGAAAGGGCATTTAACCTTTAGTGTGTTAATCCCACCTGAACAATACATACCAGTGTAGACAATTTAAGTTAATTAAGTTGAATTTACAAAAAATAAGAAAATTGTGCTTTCACATCAAAGTGATTTGAAGAATTTTACTATAAAGGCTGTTTATGTGATTTAACTTGGAAGCTCCTCAAAGCGCAATAATATGTTGTCAGAATTTTAGGCTAAGCCAGGAGGCTTCTCCAAACATCTCTTTTTCTCAGAGTCATCAGTGCTCTGTGTTGGAGTGATGAGGTTCACTCTGTTCTTCTCTTCGCCTGCAGGAAGCTGCTTTATGCATCTACACTCAACACACTGTCTTTGAAGAAAATGTGAGGCATTACAAAGGAGCCTGGAGCATTTCATGTTTGTGTGTTTCTGTATAGTGAATGTGGGTGCGTGTTTTTCCTTGGAAAACCACACTTAGACACTATACTTGATTTCTATTTCATGATGTTTTTTACTGAGATGTGTTATACATTTTAGTTCACCATTAATTTTACAATATGTGGAAATGTTGCTTTGCTGGTTTTAAATTATCGGTTAAAGTTAGCTGTTTGAAATATAACTTATGAAATAACTGATATGAAACCCAACATATAGGGGTACATCTACTGCTAGATGTATAACTATTTTAGATTTTTTTTTTTTACTTCTTTTCCCTGAGTTTTTTAATCACACATTTCTATTTGTGTTAATTTAGAAATGTGTAATCCAGTCAGTACCACACATGAATAGTAAGCAGATGGTTGGAGCCAGAACTGTCCATAATTAGGCTGGGGAATCGAGATGATGGTGATGACAGCCACACAGGGCAACCAGCCTGCTTGACTGGGGTGATCATCATGTCAGAGCCACATCTATCTCCCTCCCTGATGCACTCCCTCTTTCCCCTTCTCTCTGCCTGCCTGATGTTTTGTGTTTTTTTTACACTGAGCCATGGGTCCAGTTTGTGTAGCAATCCACCAGGAAAAGTTCAGGTTCTCTCAATGCCACTCCCCCTATTGTGGTGACCTAACATACTGTCCATGTAAGCAATTGAGGAATAGGCCAAATAAAATATCTAATCTATTTAGACCAGTGTGCTAAAATAAAATAGATGATAATGCAACATAACAATTACCTTATTTAAACAAAACATTTATTTATTTATGTTTTCATTGTTATGCAATTTGTGAAAAAATTCATTCATATATAAGAATTCACTTCTTTCATGGGCAGAATTGTGTGTTTTGTTTCCCATTAAATATTAGCCTGTTAATGCTCTGACACAATGGCTGACATAGCTTTACTTTTTCTTCTCAATGATTTGCTTTCAGATCGCTATGTGCTGGTTGGCAGTCGTCATGACAGCGAACAGGGCGGCGGGGCCTCAGCCATCATGAATCAGCTCATTGCGGCGCTAACAGAGCAGGCCAAACGAGGATGGGTGCCAGACCGTACTACTGTGTTTTGCTCATGGGGAGGCTCAGTGCTGGGAAACATTGGGTCCTATGAGTGGGGAAAGGTCAGCAGGCACAGGAGCATGTGTGTGACTGAATGTTAGCTTGCTGGTCAAAGGAAGCACCTTGTGGAATGATTTTAACTGATGTAAAAACACAGTAAATGAAAATAGGCACTTGTAACATGTAGCCCATGTATACATGTGGAGTACTGTGTGTATAGTCTACCATACTGAGCGAACATAAATATATTTATAATGTCTGGTTTATGAAACTTCCACTCAAAAGAGAGCTGGGATAGGCTCCAGCAGATCCCCGTGACCTTGGTTCAGGAAAAAAAGCAGCTATAGAAAATGGATGGATGGATGGTTTATGAAATATTTAGATATGTGGAAGTGGGGTATAAAATAGGCCGTTGTGGCTGATGGGACCCTCCAACAGATCCCTCCTCACCATCTCCAGGATGGGGGAGAAATGTAGCCAAATGTTTCTATGCGCCATCGTCTGCCAGGCAGCAAAGGTGCAAAGAGGAGATACGATGTTACATATCTAGCAATAGAAGTAAAAATATAACAGGAACAAATAATAAGTCATCACATAAGTTTCATATCTGGGAACACATGTTTAGCTGCTAAAGGAATGGTTTAAAGGTATTTATGGCTGGTTGTGACCAGTGCGGAGTCTGTCAATTACAAAGGGCTTTCTTAGTGAGAACATCTGGGTTACCTCTGCAGAGTCTGTTCATCATCAAAGAGAAGCTGAAATGCAGTGTCTTGTTGATCGCCTCCTGCTGTTGCATTCATAGGTCACTAGTTCTGGGTTATCAGTTTCAGAACAATAAATACCTTAAGACTAAATCTCAGAAGGCTCCTTGGTTTAATCAGTACATATACAAACAATATAAACAATATACAAACAGTACATATTACAGAATTAAAATAAATTCAGCTCACTACAAGAAAGTTTGGACATTTTTTTTCTTACATGCTCAAATTCTGTTAAAATGTAGGTTTTATTCTAATGGTGCCAAGGACAATTATCCTATGTAATTTTAGAAACTAAGGAGGAAACTTTTTGTAGACTTTAATGATGGTGGTGACAAGTGGATTGATGACAATTACACAATTCTGAATATGATTCAGAGTGAAAATTTTATTGTGTGTGTGTGTGTGTGTGTGTGTGTGTGTTCCCTCCAGGATAATAGTGTTGTCCTCCAAAGCAGTGCAGTGGCTTATGTCAGTTTGAACTTTCCAGTCAGAGGGACAGAGACTCTCAGAGCCACAGCTTCTCCCACTCTGCTGCAACTCACCTCAGACATACAGAGGGTAAATATTACTACTGCTTCTTGTACTTGCACTGCTGTTGAAACTAAAATCAATGCCAGTTGCTTCAGATGCATAGCATAAACATGGATGTCACCTTGTATTACTATCACCATTGAAAATATCACTATAGGCACTACTCTGCCAGTTAACATCATTGCAACTCATTAATTGTTCTAAAACTGCTGCTTTGGCGCTTTCATTTCTATGCACAACACCTCATTGTGGGTGACTACTACTGATGTGCTAATGGCATGCTCTGAACTTAACCACCTGTCCTGTAGAGCTGAGATGTGAGAGTATTTTTATATCAGTGGGGGTATTACTTTGATGACTCCAGATCTATATGATTGATAATTGTTTTGCATGGTCTAATCTGATGGTGTGATGTAGTGCCTGAGACTAAACCTTAATGCTGTGTTTGGGTCTCTGGGGGCCCAGCTTCCTTCTTAAAAGTTTTCAAAAGAAAACATTTAAAAATTGCAACATTTTATCAGGTTAACTCTTCCTGAGTTTCATTAATTTTATGAGAATTGCTCATAAATATACTGGACTAATGACATGTTTCAGGTATTTTCAGAAGTACTTTTTACATAGCACTGCTCCTCAGAAATCCTACTCAAGACTATTTGAATTTCTGTCACTGGAGATGTACAGGTATATCTTTTTAAATAAGTGAATCATGTTCTGTTTTATGTTAGCTGACTAATATTCTTGGTGAGATTTTCCCAGCCATCCTAACCCCTTTATTTGTAACACCCACCTATTCCATGTTTAGTTATTCTCCATCCATGTACCCATTGTACTCCACTTTACTCTGTTTATTTTCAACATTCTCTTTATGTTCTGTTTTTTTTCCCTCTGACTACTTTGACTGTTTTTTCAAGTATGTCGCCTTTTCTGTGAAGGGGGGAGGATAACACTCTCAGTATGATCTAAATAAAACTTTAGTTCACTCTCACCCCATCCACCCACACTTCATATTCACACACAATCTGTTATGGCCATTCTACTGATTAAGTATAACAACTCTATGATTCAGCCTCCCAAACTGTCTCTTTATTCCAACCTGGGGGTGTTTTACAGATATGTTCAGACCTTGCAGACATCTTCCTCCCAACTTTATCATCTCTTTAAACTTTGAAAACTTTTGCCTTAAACACACACACACACACAATCATCGGTCTCTCTCATTTCCTTCCTCCACCTCCACCTTCTTTTTATGTCTCTTCCCCTCTACCTTTAAGCGCTGGATTCCGCTCTCCCACCTTGCTCTCTCTCTTTCTATCACCTTTTAATCTCCCCTATCGTCAGCAGCAAGCACTCCCTACACTCTCATTTTCCTCATTAAATCTCCCTCTCATTTCTTTTCTACCTTCTCTCTTTGTCTCCTCAGTTATGCAGTATTTGTATTTGTGTCTTCAGGTTAGTCATCCATCCTCAGGGAGGATTCATGTTGCTGCCGGAAATCTAGGCAGGTACAAGAGGTCATGGGCGGACAGACAGTACAGCACAATGTCCCTTTATTCCCCTGCCCTACCGTAAACTATCCAATTAGTAGGGATGGTCCAGTCTACCTGTGACATTCAGCTGTAATGAAGGTACAGACAGCCTCTGCCAAAGCCATATAAAAAGAGGTAGGGAAAAGAGAGACAGAGAGAAAGTAACTTCTACTTTTGATGTCCCTTAATGAAATATCTTTCACAGAAAAAGGAAATGTGGTGCACACTAGAAACACTGCTTCTACTCTGCTTTTTCTATCAAATTCATTCATTCTATCTTACTTCATGTTAAGCTGTATATGCCTATAGCTGTAGCTGCAATGCTGCCTTCCTTTAGGGATCTGGTTTATATAAACATTATAAACATTCAGATGTCATTTTCACTAGTCATAAATACCCAGGGGACATTAGTGCTGCTGTACAAAAGACAAGATTTACAGGAGCTGGTATGCACTTAAATTTGATTGCCTTTCTCTTGATTGCCTGAGGACACATTTTCACTCAACTAGACACTTTTTCAATTCAAATCTTGCACCCAATGTGTTATTGCTTCTGTATTACTCCATATATGATGTCCACTTCCACAGACATCACATTCACCCACACGTAAATTTTACAGTGGTCGTTCTGAGCGCACACACATTGCTGTTTAGCTGCATTAAAAGATTTTTGTGTGGAACCAAAGAATGGTTGTCTGACTGTAGAACCAACTTCTCTGAGTAATTTATTGATGTATACAGTTATTTGTGTTAGAAATAAACATTTGTTTGAAGTACTTGTAAGTTACTAAGTTAGATGATTTAATTTTAGATATAGAATAAATAATAAAAATATAAAATAATATTCTGCCATCCTTATAGGAAGCTCTCTGAACAAATATTCCCAAGTAGCCACTTTAGTATTATGTACAGTGCCTTTATGGTCCCAACCAGGACAGTGTTTTGGTATGTTAACAAATCAAAAGGGTCAAATGTATCATTACAGCACCACAGAGTACTACTGGACTAACCAAAGATTTCTGCAAGAATCCCTCCTCTGTGTTTAGTTTTTATTTACACTCACTTCTCATCCCATCTTGTTGTACCTAATTGTCCATTCTGGGGCAGCTGTATCTCTGGCATGCTCTATCACCCTATTCATCATCTCAAGAGTCTCCGAGTTGCCCCAGGTATGCTCCCCACCTCACAATATTTAGAAACAGACCTAAGCATGTCATTAGTCATGTTTGCACAATGGCCATAATACTTCCTACTTATCTTATTTTGTTCAGACCTGTCTTCCAAACTGAGATGCTGCCGCATTGATAGTTTTGGAATGGGTGCTTGGGAACCAATTATAATACAACTAGAAACTCCTTTTGTAGGGGATTTACACCAGAAGGGGGGAAGGGGGAATGGGGCTAGATGGACAGAGAAAAGGCAAAAGGTAGAGAGACAAGAGGAGCTGTGGTGGCTCAAAGAATACAAAATAAATGGAGAAGAGCCTGTGCTTTAATTGGGTATTGTTCCAGAGATGTATGTGTCTCTAGTCTCCAGCCAGAGTGTGGGTGGCTTGCAGCAGACAGCTCCATTTGAAAACAAATGGACACCAGCAGACAGCTCATTGTTAAACTAAAAAAAAAATACCAAATGGGCAAATCCTTTATATGCCCTCTCTCCAAGAAACGGTCATGGACTTATGTAGTTGCCTGTTTGTTTCCACAAGTATGTCTGTTTTTCTGCGTGTGTGTGGGAGAGAGAGAGAGAGAGAGAGAGAGAGAGAGAGAGAGAGAACGAGGATGTACCAGGGTGGTGTGATTTAACCACAAGGACCCATATTGTGGTTAAGGTGCTAAGGTGCGTTCCCTACTCAGTAGGCCTTTAGTCATTGTGACATGATTCCGAGCTGCCTCCTGTGTTGTTCATATGGACATTTGTCATCAAGGTTAAACCTTGTTATTTCTAATTTAAAGAGAAATTTGTTTGCATTTTAGAGCATGGGTATTTTCATTAATATATTGTCTGACTAATTTAATGTAAATATCCAGCCATCTTATACAACCCTGTCTTCTACAAATTACATTTATACACTACTAAATGAATTAGCCAAAGATGTTATTAAGAAAATACTGCCAGAGTTATGTTTACTGGCATTTTTTCCAGTCCATGAGCTGTTACTGCCTAGACGTTGTATGGATGCAGAACACAGGTCTTGAACAGTGGAGACTGGTGCACTACTACTAAGACAGTTTAGGTTATATTAAGAAAAGGTTGTGAGTTTGATTAAATATTGAAATTGTAAATATGGTCTGTGTTCGATGTAAAATTTCTCTCAAAATGTACAAACAGAGGTGTCTTATATGCTTCATTTGAGCACTGAAGATCTTCAGAAGTTATGTTTCCCATGTTTTGTGATATCTATTTTGTGATATCTGTAGCTATTTTGTGGTAAACAGAATTTAATTTGTTTTCAAGGTCAAGGTAAACTTTATTATCCCCTGAATGGCAATTTGATTTACAGCCAGCAGCAAACACAAACATGGACAAAAAAAATACACACCATTCAAAAATTCTATCAAACTATGCACCAGATTAATAGTGGCAGAAATAAAGGACCTCTTAAACCTGTTTGTTCTTCACCGTGGCAGGACATATCTATGTCCTGGTGGTAGCAGCCTAAATTCACATCACAAGGGGTAGCTCAAATCAGTCAATTTTGATCAAGGACCTTAAGGACCTAACCTTATGCAAGTCATCAAGGTTATTCATCGGTGTAACTACACACCTTCACAATGTCCCGCAGGCGTTTTTTTTTTTTTTGTTTTTAACGCAACACAATATAACCCATACCAGGAGATAAAAGAAAGTCAAAACAGATTCAATAAAACAAGAATAAAACATTTTTCATAAAAGTGGTGTCAACCTTAAAACTACGAAGCTTCTGATGCTTGGAACTTTAAAGAAATATATAAAAATGTATTTCTATCTTAATCATTAGCAAAATGAAGTGTAAAACTACATGGGTTTTAAAGCACTAACCAGTATAACTCACTGGCCAAGCTGCTACTTTCTGTTAAGTCATGTGGTCATCATCAAACCTCCATACTGGACTTCATCATGAGCCAGTCTGGTCCAGGTATGGATTAATCGGTGTAGGACATGAAGTGAATACCCAAGCTTATAGCAACCAGTATTTAGGCCCCTTCACAGTCCAGCTGACTGACTGATTAGAGTGATTTTCCAGCCACTTTAACAGTGGAATGAACATGCATGCTATAGGTTGATATTGGTGAATGAAACACATACTGATGAGCTGTGAAGCACATTCTTGCTAGCCAAACTGTTGGCATTAATATTTCTATATATATAAAAGGTGAATGTGTTACCTGTAATACATAAGTGTCTCTAGGGATATACTATAGTGTGTATCCACAAAAGAGACAACTTTAATCCATGGTATGCATGCTGAAGAAAATTTTAATATCAGTGTTTCTTTACAACTTCAGTAGCTTGATGGTGTAGTGGTGTTTCTGTCTGACTTGATCTTCTCTCTGCTACTTTCTGTCTTTCCTTCTTTTCTACACCTGTCGTTACCATAGTGATGTGAATTGAGTCTGGCAGGCTTATAGTATTTTGATGCAGAAGCCTTTCAGGAATAAATGGGTATAGTTGTAATCCTTTCAAGTGAGTCAAGGCTGATTAGAACAGCAGTATAGTAGGCAGTTTTGTTTTTCAAAGTCTGGATCAGACTGAGTAACAGAACAACAACCGGTCATCTAAAAGCCATCTATCCATCTAAAATGTAGAGTGCTAAGGTCTCTCAACATAATCAAGGACTTTGAGAAAATCCAGGAACAGTATTCATGTCACCTGAGTCACCCCTAAAACAAATACACTTAATTTAGCTGTTTTTTTGTTTGTTTGTTTGTTTGTTTTCATTCATTGACATGTAGAGAACATTCATTCATCCATTATCTATGCCGGCCTATTCCTATTTAGTGTCACAGGGATCTGCCGGAGCCTATCCCAGCCCTATTTGGGTAAAAGGCAGGGGTACACCCTGGACAGGTCACCAGTCCATCACAGGGCCACATATAAAGAACACACACATGCAATATACTGTATATCTAAAATGCAGTGAGCTGACCAAAGATTGGTCTGGGCGTTGATCCAAACATATTTGTATGCATCATATGGGCCACATTAAGCCACTCAAACTCCCACCGTTTACTTACTGAACTTTACTGTTTTTCACACATATTAGTCTGCTGGAGGTGCAATGCTATGTTCAGCCCACCAGATTCTTTCTAATACCTTTTTGGGATAGAAATATCAATTTTTGTTGTCTCATTTGTCTTTTTAGAAATGAACATATTTTAGTGTAATTCATTTAACTTCTTTTCGGTTACTGTGTGCTGTTGGCAGTAGATCTACAGTATAACAAGTCTGGAATGGAAAGATGAGCCAATGGTTGTTAGTTTGTTTGGCTGCATATGCTTTGTGCATGGGTGTCTTCAAAGAAAGGGCCAAATCCTAATGCTTCTTTCTGTTCCTGGCATCAGAGTTTTCAAACTCTTTGCACTGGTCAAAATCTTATAATAAGCTATTTTAAGTGCAGACCTTCATTCACAACACATCTATAGCCAATAATTTGGATACTTGATAAGAAAATACCATGACAGTTCTGTGGTGCTTTTAGGTGCCAAAAACACATAGGTTGGCTAAGTCATTTACATTTACAGAAAAGTTCAATGATGTACTGTGTCCCCCTTTAAATGAATAATTGAAAAAAAATCTTACCTAGGCTATCTTTCCAAACAACCATGCATAAATTCACACATTTTCATCCAAAATGTTTCTCCAATGCCAGGCATGTTTTCAAATATGTTTCAAGCATAATTTGCAACACTGCACTGCAACAAATTGTCTTCTTGTGCTCGCTCTTAGAGTATAAACTGACTGGAAAAATAATGGCTGATATTTTAATTGAGTTATGACACCATGACAGGCTTTCAAACATGAAGAAGGGATAACAGTAAGCTGGCTTTGAAATTACACTATAAATGGTAAATATGAACATCATCCACATTAGGAAATATGCAAGGGCGTCTAATTTATATGTCTAATTTATGTGTGTTTCCACATAAAACCAGTGGAAAAGAAGCTGACGATAAATCACGAGAATGAGTCTATGACTTTATGGCCATGCAGTCATCCAAGATGCTTTGACAGCACACTTGGCATAATGTTTGAAATAGTATGCTGTCTGCAATATGTTCAAATTACCAGAGTTCTCGCATCGTCAGGAAAGGCATTGTGTGACTGCACCAGGCTCCATGAATCTGCATAAACATGAGCAAAAGCTCCCTGGCTTTTGAAGGTCCTTATGTGACTGTCAGCATGACCATTTGATCACAGATTTTTATCACAGAAACTGAGCACAAGAAAGGAAGCACATATGAAAATGTGCTTCCTTTCATTATATGTTGTTGAGACATTTGTCAGTTGCTGCGGTGTAATGTGTTTGTCCAACAGCATTTTGTACCTTACCTGATCTGCAGAAGTTATTTAAGACTTAGAGCAGGTGCAGTCATGTACTCAAAATTTTCTTGACCTTTATTCCTACTTAATACATAGCCTTTAAATGAGTTAAAGGACAATTACAGCCTAATTTGTGAATAACCCGTGGCCTTGGAAGATACATAATTCCTCTTTGCTATGATTAATCAATGCCTATTCCCTAAGTGCAGTGTTTCTCTGTAGGCAATCTTCTGCAAGGTTGACTTTTAACCCACTCTGCAATCATCTGATTATTTTTTGGAGAGAAAAGTACTGAAGATTTATTTTACTGTGAGTTGGAAAAGTCATTCTATGGAACACAAAAATATGCATGTAAATATACAGTACAGTATGTTCATTAACATACTGTATATTTACATGTATACTGTACATACATCTCGATCTGTTTAACAATATATTGTCTTGTATGTTTCACTAATTCTCTAGTTATTGCACTGATGTAAAGCTGAAATAGTATTCTCTTCCATATTAGTACTCACAAAATGTAGCTATTTGTCTGGTTAATAGTGATACCTGCTGGAAATTCTGTTACAGCAGACAATCAGTTCCACTTCCAGTTATATACGTTGTCAATAAAACGAGGCAGTTCTGCCCAGAAAACAGTACATTCTCGTTTTAGTCTCAGGCTGTATAGATTAGGAGGCACAGCAGAGTTTATCCTTATACTTACCTCGCTCCCAGTTTTTTTCAAACAAAATGTGTGTAAGTAATATTTATTATGTTTAGTGGGGTACTTCAATAGAACAGTGCCATTCTTAATGTCATTGACCTTTACTTCTGTGGAGATTCTTTATTCACGTCATGGCAATTCTAAAATTGCTATTTGAAGGCAACTCTGCTGCCAGATAAGCCAGCATTGACTTGGCCCAAGACTGGGCAGAGCTGCTGTTAACATAACTTATAAATGGTTTAGACAAAAAATAAATAAATAAATATAAATAATGTTAATATCAATGGCAATATATTGTAGAGACTGTACCTTCAAAATACATTTTAGAAACCTTCAAAAATAATCTTAAGAGGCCAAAAATACTGAATGGCAAAAAGACTTTACAGACTGTACAGTTATTTAGTTATTTTTAGTTATTACACATGCAGCATTAACAATGCATCTGACAGCACAAAATTTGAGCATTTTGAGCTGACTTTTCATGTTGAAGTGATTAAGAAAGAGCAGTTTCAGACTATTTGGACCCACGCTTTTTCTGCCTGTGTTTCTCTTGCATCCTCCCGCCTCCCCATCTCTTTGTCACTTTAATATCCTAGGCAATCATTTCTGGATGGCTGGAACATGCTTTTCACTTGAACAGCTGCAAATAGTTTTTCTAGAGACCACAGTCTGGAGCAGAATTATTATTATTATCATCACACACATAATGCAAAGTTGTTTTTGTCATTTGGCACTTTGTTGTTGTTGCTCATTGCATTCAGATTATGGTACACCACTGCTCTCGGCCACCCTTTGCCTATTTGAAGTGTCGTAATGCGGATGTACGTCTCCGACTGTCTACGGTGTTTGAGCCATGTTTTCTTTCTGGAAAATGACAGGAAGAATTTAATTCCAAGGTATTCATGAACATTAAAGGAAGGTGTTAGTTTTGAACAATAAAAAATGGATCATTTTGAAAATCGTTTTTTTTTTTTCATGGAGTTGATTGATGTATTGTTGCCTTGGCCTGTGGGCATGCATGGCTTTGTTTTTCATAATGTGTTTTCATTTTTAAAATTAAAAAAAAGTGTTAACCTTAACTCTAATGCCTCTTTCAAGCAAGAATAGCCTCAATACAGGACTCCAGAGGATTAAACTAGTTTCAAGCTTTCATGTCCAGGTCCACCATACTATTCTGTGTAGCACATATGATGCACCAGATTGAGTGATATTGAGTGGTAAAGATCATAAGATCTTAAAATGATTCCACTCCCTCCTTATCATAGCAGACAAAGAAATTAAATATTGATTCTCGGTATGGCACTACAGGCTGAAATTACCCATTCTTTCTGCTCTCTGTCACTCTTTCTCTCCCTCTTCACTTGTCTTTCCAATGCAACCTTTTTTAACACATCTTTATTCCCTCTCCAAAAAAACCTCATATATATATAGTTCTATATACAGTTATATACACTGTATATAACATTAGTTGTGGTATTTAGTTTTACTGCTGCAGAAGCCTTTAGTTTTGAGTACATGTAATAGCTCTAATAATTCTTTCAAAAGTATATTTTCTAAAACCTTATGTTGATGAAAAAGGGTTAGAGGTTAAGTTATATCTGAAATATTTTTTTTCTCTATAGAATGGATGATATTAAACAACTTATTTTATGTACATTGCAAAATTACAGTTGCATATAACCAAAGCGCTTTCAACAAGTAGATGTTTTTTTTTTTCCCCAGTGCACAAGAGGGGAGCAGAAAACATGTTACCACATTATTATGATTGCTTATACGGTCCAGGTTGGAAGTATTTGGACTTTTTTGTCATTTGAAATACAGTCTCAAGGATAATGGATACTATATTACATGTTTCAGATTTAATTTAAGTAGATTTGTATTAATGCAGAAATAACTGTGTAAGAGTCAAAGTCCTTTCAACACATAGTGCTCAAAGTTTCAAATGTTTAAAATTAACTGGACAATTAGCTGGTGTTTTTTAGGCAACTTTGTGTCGTTTTAAAGTTAGCCCAGTGGCTCAGGGCTGGTTGAGATTTGCTTTTTAGACTGAGGTGGGTTTGTTTGTTAATATGATTAAAGAAGTTACCAGGCAAATAAAGATAATAATGTGGCTCAATAAAAAAAAAAATAATAATAATTATCTCAGAAAAAGTGTTCTAAATTTGATTAAATAAATTTTGATGAAACAAAAATCATCTTCTAATGATTATGTAGTAAAGGAAATGTTGAGAAAAGGGAACAACTTGTGACCCTGAGCATAGTATCTCATCTGTTAAACATGGTACTGGTTCTGTTATGGGCTGTGCTGATGGAACTGGCACAACAGAATAAATGCAGAATTATATAGAAGTGTTGTGTCTGCTCAAATTCAGTCAAATGCACCTGAAATCATTGGACCACATTTCATCTCAACCAAAGAGCTTTTCAGGGTGAAGAGGTGGGATATGCCTGACTGACTTGTCAATCACCTGATCTCAGTCCAGTTGAGCTGCATTCCACTAAACCAAACTAAAAGCCTAGAGAGACCCCACAACCACAACTGAAGGTGGCTGAAGTGAAGACCAGGGAGAGCATCATCAGGAAAGAGACAAAGTGACCTTTGTGTATAGAGGCAGATAGTTTTACTGTGACAAGCCCTAACCAAACATTCACAATAGTGGCTGTACAATAGCCTTAAATATTAGGCCACTGTTAAAAAAATGAAATTTGTAGTTTAAATCAAAAGCAACTCAGAGCAGCTACAGTCACTGGGATCTACAGCCTATTAGCCTCCCTCACTTGCTTAACTAGATGGTATGATTTGTTCCTGTCATCACACCCAATTGGTCACCCTCAGGAATCAACACAATTTTCAGTCAGTGTGTGAAATGTGCATGCTGGAGTGGTGTGAAAAATATGGACAAAGAAGGAGAATGAGAGAAAGATAAAAGGTGGAATTGAAAGCAGTGTTTTTTTCTGGATGTCTGATTTCCTTAGTATGTATTGCAAAGGGTGTCATCTCAAACCGATTTTAGCAACCTACATCCACAATATCATTCTTTTGGTCACTACCCAAATCTCATGACTATAGGTTAGAGCTGGAAAATAGATGCAGTGCTTGATAAAAGACTTGGTTTTTAGGTTGAGCTCCTTCACCACAACAATCCAAAACTGGATGTGTTAGTGCATGTAGATATGGAGGGAAAATATGCAGAAAATTTGTTCACTCATGGATAAACCACAGTGTGCATTTAAACTTCAGCTTCAGTCAGATTTCATCCACAGATCTGATGAATTAGGACAGCTTTCATCTAAATTGTATGTTATGAAGAGTCAACATAAAGAGTCAACATCAAAAAAAAACAAACAGAAACATTTAATTTTTTTTTCCTTTCAAAGCAAATGTTTTGTTTTTATTGTTCATTTTATCTGTAAAATGTAATGCAATGGTAAAGATGATGGTAAAATATCCCACTTTTTTCCCCACGTTTTTATTCATTGTAGATGTTACTGACATCATGCTGCCATTAAGGATGCTAGTTCCATAGCTGTGTAAAACCTCTCTGAAAACATTCTTTTTTAGAAATGCTTTTTGTGATTAGTTTTTATTGTTTTCATTATATTGTATTGTCTTTTCTTTGTGATATATCTTTTTGTTGAATTTTTTAATTTTCTGTTTAATATTGTTGTTTTTTATTATGTAACCTTTTATGTACAGTGCTTTGAGAAAGCTTCTTTTTTTAAGTTGCTATTCAAATAAAATGTAGTATTATTATTATTATTATTATCATGACAACCCAGCAATCCTCTGACCTAAATGACAGCAGGCGTTGCCTTTCCCTGCCTGAGAATATGATCCAGGCTCACCAGACTTTTGTTGTCATAAACAGATATTGTGGCTATAATTCGGTTAGGTTTAGACACAAAAACAATTTCATTAGGCTTAGAGGAAAACAAACTACTACTTACTTAAAGTTATAGGACTTTCAACATCATAGTTAATAATAAACATGTGGGTTGTGGAATAGTCAGTGTTTCACACAGGAATCAATGGTTTCATGTGAGAAAGTCCATTGTTTTCTGACCTATTCATCCCCTCTTATTCCCAACAAAGTCTTTGTTGCTCTTTGAACTACATTGTGTAATTTCCTCCCTCTTGCCAGAGTTCACCTAGCTATAACAAATAGTTGGAAATAACACGTTTTTTCACAGAACCAGTTTGCCATAACCTTTTGTCCTTGTCAACTGTTCAACTGACTGTGAAAGGCTTTTATCACATTTTGCATTAAAAGTGGAGTTAAATAGAAGTGATTCATTTATATTTTTCTCTTACATTATACTGTCTGATTTATTGGATGTCATATTCTATATGGGCATGTCATCTAGCTCTCTTGATATTATCCCAACTGGGTTTGTATTTAAAGTAACATGCTGCTTAGTGCTCCACTAAGAGTCTAGAAAAATTCTGTTTCAACACTATCTTTTATTAGTAAAAATACTATCTAAGCAGCTGCTTACTGTTCTGGGAAAGAACACTATTTTTGAGAAGTATCAGTCTGGCTTTCATCAAAACCACAGCACAGAGAAAGCCCTTTTAAAACTTTTAAAGAATGCTGATGCAGGTTGTTGCTGATTCTGGTGAGACACTGAGCATATCTGGCACAGCATTAAATAAGTTCTCATCTTATTTGTCTAACAAAGTGTTTGTGTTTTTATTAACAATTATATGTCCTCCTACTCTCATATTGAGTATGGTGTACCCCTTGGGTCAATTTTGGTACAATCTTATTTTATTTGCCAGCCATTGTCCAGGAGATCTCTGGAACTCTCTGATTAGTCTTCTGTGGAGCATTGCTGTTCCCCGCAGCCCTGTCTAGTCTTGGTCATTATTGTCAGTGTCATACTCACCTGTTGTATGCCATCTTATGTTCAGAAGCCATACCTACTTTTCTGCTGTCTGCCATTTTGTGTCAGTTTACCACTATGCTCAATTGTAGTTGTCCATCTTATATAAGCTTCCAAGTGTGGTCTGCCTACTGTTCATTTATGTCTGCCTGTGTTCATTTTGCCTCTTAAATTACTGTTCCCTTACCATCACACCCCCTTGTCTGTAGTCATCTGTCATCTTTGTTCTCCATTTATGAAACATGACAGTGATACTATGATACGACATATGTAAATCAGAAATCAAGAAATTTGGCACACACATTACAAGCATGTTGAAGGAGAGATGATGTGAGTTTTAGTTCCACAGTATCTTTAAAGTAATACCATGAACATGGATTTATAATGACACAAAATAATTAAAATAAGCATAGAACTGAAAAATACAGGTGGAAATGCATATAGGTGTGGTCTAGCAAAAATTGGTTTACCTATTTCTATTTTCTCTAACCTTAGTAGTGACATAGCATTGCACCCGAGAGAATGCTTTGCAAACAGTGTGCTGTAATACATTCATATATGTCTTTGCCTGTGTATGAATTTATTTTCCTGTGTGTGGGTTTAAACATTGCAAGTGTATGTTCAGCTCGTCCCATAAATTGCACACTACTTTTTGGCTGTATAATATTGTTTGGCTTATGCCAAACAATATTATATCTTCTATGTGCAAGTTCCCTATTATAAATCTCAGTCAACGTTTGAATTGTGCACACATGCACAAGCATTTATTCCCACCCAGTTAATTCCCACAATTAGCCATAACTGAGTAATGAAACGTCTTTCATAAATATTGATAAGCATGTAAATGTTTTTGTCCAGACTCTTTATGGGAGTGAATGGAAAAGTCGAAGATTAAAAAGAAATTTCACTGTGGCACTGACATACATGCTGGCAGGTTGAGGCGAGGTTAAAGGTGTAATTTACTGGCCTTCGTTCAGTTACAGTGGAGACGTGTTACAGCAGCAGTTAATGTTCAGAGAGCAGCAGCCTTTGGAAAAATAAAACAAAGTTTGACAACAGTGTCAGTGACAGTGGCAGGGATAATTGGACACTAGAGTTCTCTTCCTTATGACAGACCTTGATAAAAGGAAACTAATTAAATCCAATGTGACAAAAGAACATGGTGACTTCACATGGGCTTAGTGGACATGGACAGTTGAGATAAACCTCCACCTGTTTGACTGCATTCTGTTGTCTTATTCTACCCATTGTGGTTTCAATCATTTCTGTGCAGCAGGCTTGTTGTGCTTTCAGTCAGGAATAACACTAGCGAGTGAAAGCAGCTGGCCCCAGTGACAAACCACATACTACCTATGGAGAACTGTGACAAAAAGCTTTAATTGTACAATTAGCCATGTGCCAAATGTTACCCACAATTCACCCATTCCTCTCAGCACTGTGTCTAGCTCAGGTTAGGCTTGTCCATGATCAGTATGATTAGCTCCACAGGTAACATGTTTTAATTGCTGAAATTGTGATTTTAGCCAGTCCTTTTTCATTTACAAGTACAAAACCAATGTAGTGTAGAGATACATATGCCTGAATGTAACTGTATGATGCTCACTGACCATATTTCCCCCCAAAAATCATGCTGTACAACATAGGTCACTAACAGGCATGCGAGTTGAGCCATCCCACGTGATACCACTCAGCCAATCAAGTCTGTGCATCCCATGTGATAAACATTACGACTCTACAGTGTAAACAGAGCCAGAGGCAAGTTACACATGAAGAGACGGTACAAAGAAAAAGAAAAAAGGCGATACATGTAGAAAACAAAGGGAGAGAAACAGGCGAGTGAGATGGAGAAAGAGAGAGAACTTAGTTAATGAGAGAACATTATACATATCTACAGCCATACATATATGTTACATGACAATAAATATTGTCAAAAAGTTTTTGAATTTTACTGAATTCATTTGATTTGACAGTCAGGTATTGATTACATGCAGATGTTGATAAAACTACTAGGCTACTTAAATACATATCACACTAACTAGTTAGACATTATGATCTTCCGGACCTTTGCTTCAAGAAATTTTCTCTAACTGGACCTCTTTAAATTTTAGTTGAATACCCCTGCTGTACAATATCCACTTGTTCTGTTTAAGCACTCACAGCACTTGGTTAAGGTTAGAGAAAGTTGTGGTCTAGTTTTATACTCGTACTTTAGCTGACTTGTAAGACATGTTTATTTTTCTTTTAATCAAAACCAAGATTTTTCCCTAAATTAAATTAAAGGGCTTTTGTTGCCACAGGGTCTGGTTGCAAGTTCCTGCCTCTGCCGTATCACAATCTTGCACTTTTAATTGGATTGATTTTATTTTTAAGCACCTTTGTGACTCTAGTATAATTTATAAATATAGCATTTCTTTAAAAACAAACAAACAAACAAAAGCAATGTTGTCTAAAAAGAGAACTTGGACAACTTGGGTAGCTTGTTGTTCCATTAAACCCCAATCTCTCCATCAACTTCTCTTTCCTACAGCAAATATCACTCACCTCACTGTTGTTTTCTTCTTTTTCCTCATGGTTAGAGACAGCTGCTGAGTTGCATCCGTGGTGGAAACTGCCCAGGACCCAACGTTAGCTCACTGCAATTGCCTGGAGATGTGAGTTTCTTTGCCAACCAACTGGCTGTTCCTACTATGGAGTTTGCTTTCGAGCAGACCAAAGCAGAAGAGGTATGTTTGGGCTAAAAGACTAGACTCTTTTACGTCCCCTTTTAACCCTTTTATTTCAGACAACCTTACCATTGCCTTAGTTGAATTTCATGCTAAGGTGTGAGATCCCTGCAAAGAAGCACAGCTACTCTAATTCAAACAAGACAGTCACACCTTGTTTCTCAGAGTGTGACAGAAGGCTGTGAATGTACAGTTTTTGTTTGGATAAACTGCCATAGGCCACTTCCTTTTTATCTTCAGTTCTTACATAATTGAGAGTGAAACCTTTCTTGGTGTAGGTAGACACACCTGTCACATTATGTGTATCACATGTTGAGAAGTGCAACTTTAAAGAAAAAGACACCTACACCATAACACTGCAATGATTTTTCCCAGTTCTGACATATTTGGGGATTGAATGAGATAACAACCATCTGTTGCCTATAAGCATAATGATATTATTTCAATATAATAAAATATATCAAGATCATTTACAAACTAAACTTGACACCTTGCAATACGAATTATATCTCTATTCAAGCAACAAATACACATCGTGGAGCTTACAAATTGCACATGCCCCCATTTATTTCCATTAAAAATGCAGTATTGATGTTTGTTGTACTGCCTTGGGGTGGGAATGCAGAGATTTAGCCCCAGCTAAATCAGCCCACTCAAATTTGGAACTTCTGGCTAGGATAGCAACTTTGATCTTAATTAGTGCAAGAGATCTTCACGATGTTTATCTGCCCTTGAGGCATCTTCACAACCTGAAAATAATAGGTAATGGGGGGGTGAAATCCACAGCTCTGGCTTTGTGTGGGAGGGTAGACAACCCCCAAACTGAATTTAAAATAGTCTTATTCATAAATATGCTTGACTCTATTTGAGGAAAGTCCTGTATGCATACATTAGCATTAGCTTAATAGAATTTAAGCTGAACTGCAGTAGTGAACATCAGTGGGTGGTCCCATTTCCAGCAGTATTTAATTTCTTTACTGAAACTTTGGAGAAGCTGAGAGAGACAGAAAGCTGAGGCCTTCTATACTGTTCTAATTGGTATCTTTAAAGTATATTTTATGCTTATGCTTTTGTACATTCCATTCAATCATGGTAAGATAGTGAACAAATCAAAACAATGACAAAGTAATGATAATATAATTTTGGAATTTTAAATTGTTGAACAGGCTTTCAAATACCCAATAGGCATACCCAATAGGCAGTGTGAACAGTAATGTACGACTTCACTTGACCTGTTCCATTATCATTTTAATAGAACTTCCTTCCCCTATGACTATTTTCTCCTCTTAAACTAAACAAACCTTCTAATGACTCAGTTGCAATTTCTCAATGTAGGTACTGTTGTCTTGAAATGTTTTGCAACGCTGTGTTTGTGACTTGACACCTTTTCAGGTGAATTTTGTTGTTGCACTGGTTTTCTATTAGTAGGAAACATCCTCCATCACTGATTATTTAAGTAGGAGGAGAGTTTTTGTTCAGTGAGCATGCTGTGTGGGTTGAAAAGTAAGTTCTGAATGGCAGATGTCTTAGCACCTGGCAGCATAATCATTAATAAAACTGCTTTTGGCAGCATGTGTTGTTCTGGTCAAAGTCACTGCCACAAATTGAGCTGAAAATGACAACAACCCTGTCAGTTTGTGAAATCTTTAGCCCATATTACCTTGTGTTATTTTTAACTGTTGCATCTATCATATTTTTTTAGTCATATACTGCATTAGTCATAGCTCTCACAGTGAACACAGATTGCATTCTGCTCCTTGGTTTTCCCACTAGGACATATCAGTGTTGTCATGGTGAATAGTCATTATTTTAAGGAGGAGAGAGTTCAACTTTTCAACTACCCAAACAACTCTGCTGCATTCAGACCATGCAACAGTGACTTAGTAGATGAGTAAAAATTTAAGGTACCGGTACATGCACTTTGAGTATGTCAATTTTTTTGTTATTTTGTGTGTCTGCATTGCTCTACTTGTTCCAAATCATTTATTAGGCATATAGTAATTGCTAGTTACTTTTCAAATTCAGAAGATCACCCTGTCACATTTCAGATGAGTTGTTTGTTACCTGTTTGAGTTCCAAGGAGATCAGACTATTTTACAAAAATAGCAAAGCATTAAATAAAATGTATAAAAATATAAACCTATTTGTGTAGCAAAAATGTGTCTATAAAATCATTAACTATTAATCAACTTATGCACCACAAATTCATCTGGCAACCCTGAGGATAACTAAAACTACCTATACCTGAACCAGATCTAACAGTCAAATACCTCATACACATACACTGGGTAGTGGGAAGTGCGTCTAGTTGCAGAGAAGGTATTAGGCTGAAGAAAATTAGAGTTTAGGCACTGAACATAGTCGTTACCTTCAGTACCTTATAGGCCAGCACTAAAATCTTGTACTGAACGAGTGGTGTGAATACCAGGCAGTAGCGTTCTGGACTAGCTGCATTAGTCTGGTGGCTAACATAGAGGATCTGTCAAGTAGGACACTGCATTCTGGCTAGGAGATAACAGATGTTTGGGTGAGCATCTGAACCACATCCCAAGTGTGGGCTTCAATATTTGCTTACAAGTTTGTTATCAGTAGTGAGAGATATTTTATATAATTACTGGTAGTGGTGGCAGTAGAAGCTGTATAATTAAATTCTTGCTAGTTTAAATTATGATAATCAAAGTTGAACTGTAACCTTTCTCTTTCTCTTGATTATTGTTCCTGAATTTAATTATTATTCTGCCCTTGGTGTTTTCATTTATTTCCTTTATTTTTAAATTGGTCAAGTACGTTATAAATTATATTATTAGTGCTGTAAATTTATGAATCATAGTTGTTCTTATATGTGATAACTGTGATGAAGGTCTTTTATGGGTGCATGTGAGGAATTAATCAATTTTTGACAAGTTCCAACGCTATCTATAAAGACAGTTGCTGCTAATTATAGTAACTGCTCTAGTGCTGTTGGAAGACTTCAACAACATGATGGATGACATTGTTTTTGTTGCTGTTATTTTCATGGAGAGATCAGTAAAGCAAAGATATTCATATGCCAATGGTTGATTAAGTTGTCTTAATCTATTTGTGACCTAGTACAAGTCAGATTGATGTGTGTGCCTAATTGTCCTTAAAATCCTATAACCAACCAATATACTTGTACAATATGTTATTTGTCCTTATCTTCAAATACCAGCAGGTGTACTGAACCAAAAATATTAATAAATGCAGGGTTATGATAATTATTGTTGTTTGGTTAGGTTTAGGCACAAAAAACTGTGACTTCAGCTTGAGTCAGTGTTCATTCACAGACACAGTATGATGACTTAGCAGGTTTTTTTATGTCCTAAGGACACACTGTATGATCAGTGAGCAAATAAATTCTATATTTTCTTTTAGAATTAATCAATTTGTTTTTTTGTTTTTTTTTTGTTTGTTTTTTTTTTTTTTTCATTTTAGACACTTGTGTAATGTTGGTAACATACCTCGTTTAAAGATAGTAATATAGGAGCCAAATGTGTCCAGACTGGTAGACTTGTCAAACATTTGCACAGTACATACAGTCAAAGGTGTTTACTCTGTAGGAATGGAAGACCCTTGTACTGTTACACTGTATTGTTCTTTGGTATGTTGTTATTGTGGAAACAATTATGTATATGTTATCACATTTATGAAATCATCATGGTTTGGTTAGGTTAAAGGGCAAAAACTACCTAGGTTTAGAAAAAAGATTGTACTTTGGGTTAAAATAATTATTAGGTTTATAGGACCTTTGTCATAGTCAGTAGGCGATTTATTAATTTTTAACAGGGGGATCGCCCAATGGGCCCCTCACAAACCCATACACTGATCTCCTGTGGAAGGTCGTGTTTTCTGACCCATCCATTCACCCCAGCTTCCTCCAATATTAACTTTAATATATCTCCTAGCTTCCTCATTTGTTTGTGTCATAATTACTAATTACTACAGTTGGTTATAATAAGCTGCTGGCACATTCAAACATGGGCTTGTATGTTTTGTTTTACAGAACAGTGTCTTAAATTCACAATAGGGGAGGTCTCCAGAACCAAAAACAACAAATGCATATTCATGTTTCTATTTTATGTGTATACAAAAAGTTTAAATCAAGACTCTACATAAATTGAAGTTGGTCCCTCAAACTACACTCAGCATCTGATGGAATTTTCTAGTGACATAGAAAAACACCAGCTTAACTGAGACAGAAAACTGACATAGGTAACAGTTTGAAAAGACACAAGAAAGCATATTGCACTTATTAAGGTAATTTACTGAAGCAGATACTGTACATATGGTCCCAACCACATGATCATAGTTTTTCGGCAATATTTGCTTCTGTGTTCCAGTTTTGATCAGTATTCCAAACAGGCCACTATGTGTGATTAATTTATCCTCATATGTCCAGTAAACACAGAGTTGTGGTGTTGATAATGTGCTAGGAAACCACCAGATGTTGTGTAGCAGTGCCACGGTGTTCATGACAGGCATGTGGTTTGTTGAACATTTGTTTTCTCGTTTAGCATCTGTTTGTTTTTCACTTCATGAAAATTTTCTTCTCTGTGCAGCCATAACACTCCCCATACTATCCTGTGATTATTCATCCCCTGCATTAATTTTACAAAAGTTTGTTATACAAAGTTTGCATGGTTGTTTTAAGTTGGCTGAGGCATCACAAAGGTATTAATTTATATCGGAGAGTGGAAGCAGATTAAAGTTTGTTTGTGATATTAAAAGTAACACCTGCTTTGTGCACAAAAGCTGAGTGAGACAAATATTTCCAATATAAAAGAATGACATAACGAGAAGAAAGTTGGGCAGGTAAGCAATATAACCATATCATCATAATAATTCATCATGATGTAACATGATACACAGAAAAAGATCATGCAGTGCATTTTTCTTCACCACTATGCACAGAGATCTGGAAGTAAATTTCTACCCTGTTGGTGCCATGCGTGGGAGTCGTCTCTTGACATATGTCACCAGGCAGTTGCACTGGCTTTGGGGGCCTAAAAAGAACTCAGACAGGCTGGTGAGGTGTGAAAAGAATATCTGACATCCCCTCATCTTTTTGCTCCTTGGTTCAGGGCCATATTGAGGTTCAGATGAGGATAGCATAGGATAAACAGAGTCAGAGGGATCTTCATCGCAACTTTAGCATGTACTTTGTTTCGACCCAAGACCATTATTGCAACAGGTAAACCTCCAAAAGTGTAAAGACCAGGTCTTTAAGATCTTCCACTTTCATTCTTTAATTTCTCTTTACGGACAGAAAACATGTTATCAGTTGATCTGTCCACTGTTGCAACAACAGCTTGAGCATCAATATCTTTATTTTCTTCTCCCAAATGATCAACAACAGGTATAATTATCTCACTGTAGATTTTGACCTATGTGCCAATAAACATGTTGCTATTGACAAACTAATACAATTCAATATTGTGCCCAAACAAAAGGAGAAAAGCTCCAATTAATTGCTACTGTGTTGTTTCAGGCATTGTGACCTCTAAAATGTGCTCTCTGTGGCAAAAACGCAACACAGTTAATCAACCTCTTGAGTTTGCCCTCATTTTTGTCCTCACCACTTGTTTATTGTGCATTTCATTGTCCTTGCTGCTGGTTTAGTCCACCCTACTGTTTTTTTTATTTGATTCTTGCCTTCGGATGGCCTGTTGTTAACCTCATGTCTTGTACTTGTCGAGCTGAAAAAGGTATGCTTTGTGAAACATGTTGAGATCCATGACCACTTCTCTGTGAGGAAAAGATAAATGTGCTACCTGTACAGTTCTACCTTTTCTTGATTGTGGCAAGTCACTGCAGTGGTCTTAGTAAAGGTCTTCATGGACACAATCCAAAAATAACCAATGGAAAAAAAATTACCTGAACCAGATGTGCATATATTTTTTCCACAAAAAAGAGACCCAATCCGAAGGGGACCTAAGACCAGTCAGACGAAATCAAGTATAATTAGTCCCAATCCAAAATAAAGTTCACCTGAGCAGAACCAAATAGTGTGAGAACACTAACGCAATAAACCACCTGTTAATTAGTATTCATGGCAGAAAAGAGGGAAATGTTATTTTCCTTGCACTTTATAGTTCACAGTTGCATTCTGCTCTCAAAAAACATTTATCTTTTACAATAATGATTACAATCTTAAAACAAAACTTATACAACAGCTAACGTAGGACCTGCTTTAACCATTTTACTATTAACTGAGTTAAAAATAGAGAATGCTACACTCGGTAGCACTCATAATGTATTAAATGTGCAACTGAAAAACACTAGCTAGAATGTTCTTCATTCTTCCAACTTTGTTGGGGGTGGGGGGACAATCACATTTCAGGGGTAGCCAGTGCTAAAAAAAGTGCAAAAAAAATATTCACAGATTTTTTGATGTGTTGCACCTTTCACTTATATTTAAGTGCACATAAAGCAAAAACTGCTTCACAAAACATTTTCCTGAATTTACTGTACATGTGTTGCATTAGTAACCATTCTATTGTAAATGATAAAGTAACTCTGTGAGCACGTTGATTATAGAGTGTTAGTGATTTGCTTACTAGCTATAGTAGCTAACCCATTAGCGCTACAAGTAGTGACTACTTCAACAAGTTTTTGGAACAGGTTTTTAGCAAAAACATGCAGATGCATTTTCTTGGGCCATCTACTGGAGTGGCAGGGCTGGACAATGCATTTCTCTGATAGTCTATATGTCAGATCTTGTATTACTTTCAGTCAAATGACTTCAATCTAGTTCCATCTGTTCCAACAATTCTGTGAGAAGTAGCTTCCAGAGATGCCAGCCCACATTGTGATTATTACCCCAGTTTTCTTTGGCAGTAGAGTGGAAAGATACATATTTCACATACATCCCTAACACATATTTGACTAGATGCTTTGAACTTGGCAGCAATTTCATCATACCATTTTACCCAGAGCACATCAGGTCTTAATTTATTATTGGCTCTTGCAGCAGGAATACAATTTTATCACACCATTTTACAGTGGCATTATATCCATTTGAAAAGTTTTTTTTTTCCTCAGCCTGCATGTCTGGGTTTTAAAACACGGTAAATAGAGTCTTGTTAAGTGGCAGTAGATACCTGTCAGTGGCCCAAAATGCCCTGGATGTCTGAAGCTGATGAGGAATGATAGAAGTATATTATAGATGCATCCTGCTCTCCTCAGCACAGCTGTCAGGCCAAAATCCCCTACAGTGCTCCAAATAGTGATGATACCAGGGAGCATTCACACAAGCTAAGGCATACAAACACACACCCATGTGTATACGTGTGTGCATATCTCCATCTGAAATATGTTCCTTGAGGTAATTCCATCGACAGCTTTGAAGCTGGGGATGAGTGAAGGTGAGAGGGCATATGAATCTGTGGGGATGGAAGAAACATGGTAGGAGTGAGGAGGAGGAAGAATGTGGTAAGAATAAGATGAGTTGTTGTCATTACGATTTTAAATTTGAGGCATCAAAGTGACTCTCTCCAGAGTACTCTGAACTGCATTTTATTGATTTTAAGCAGGAAATTTACTGGATTTTTGCATAGCAACAAAAATGAAGAGCACTTTATGATGATTTTCATGTTTTAGAAGGTTCCTCCTTGGTTTCACATGCTGAGACCCACTCCTAAGGCAAATGGTATTCTCTGTATTTTGTGTATTAAAATTGCAAACCGCAAAGTCACTTACAGAGATTAAAACCACCATTAATAAAGTTTGTACAATCACCATAATGTTGTTGAAATTAAACCTGGTTTAGCTAATACCTGTGATGTATACCTCCATTGTTGTCTAAAGTCTATTAAAAACACCTCTTCATGTTGGCATAAACAGGGCACATGCAAAGGGAACTTTTTCTGACTTAAAAAAATGGCCATGCTTAGAGCTTAGAATTAGTTTTTGAAATTAAAAGTGAGACTCTATATGTTATTTGTTGAAAATAGTTAAAGTAGATCATGGGCTTTTTCCTTTAATGAAGATAAAGGAGATTTTAAAGTTGCACAATAGGTCAAATTACTACATGCAGGATAATGTGAAAGAGATTACTCATATAACAAATCCACAGAAAGTTATCATGCAGGTATATTACTATTAATTATTATTAAGGAATATTACTATGTGTATTTTTGCACTTTTTGAAAAATCATCATTCTAATCTTAAAACAACAAAGAGGGACTGTGCCACTAAGGTGTAGGCAGTAACTTTCTCAGTCCTTCCCACTCACATATAGCTGCTGAGTGCAATGGTTGTACTCCCACAGGAACATTAAAATATTCAGTTTAAATATTTTTATCTTCTTATCTATTTATTGGGCAGTCAACTAATTTCCATGTAAACAAACAATAAACTACAGTAGCTGAGTCAGCAGAGCTGATTTATTGGTGGATGAGCTGTTTGGTCCAGTTAACATTATTAGAGAAGAGGATCATCAGCACTTTCTGTATGTCTAGCATTTTATTTTGCTCTGCAAATACTGATTGTCCAGAAAGCCGCTACCCATCTTTTCATGATACAGCACTTTGTTTATGTAGGAGATTATTTGTCATCAAGTTCCGCCTCTGAGTGCACACTGTAAGCTGGACATTGGATTGTGAACAAGGTCTTTTTTAAACCACATTTCAAATCAGCCAAATGTCAATGGAACAACTAAGGAGAAGATGACATTTCAGTCATCTGGGTCATCTTGGCAGTGTCTCCATGCACTGACATAAAAGCTACAGATATGATAAGCAAATCTCCTATTTGTCACATTTGTTGCACTTATTTGTTTACATACTGTAATTTACTGCATTTCTGTAGAATTTGGGGATTATGTCACATTAAAATCATTCATGAATAAAGAACCATAAAGGTTTTGTTGGGCTTCCTGAGTTCTTAACCAAATTTGCTTGCATATTGTAGTAGCATATCAATATTTTGAACAGAATGTTGTAGAAAAAACAAAGAAATTAAACACTTATTAACCCATAATTAAATGTTCCAAAAGTTGAGTAAACATTTCTATAGAAGCTCAGCATTCTTGCAAAAGTATGGTTTGGCTTATGAATATCAAGTCCACTACAGGTCCACTGCATGTTTGACTCAGTCAGATATCAGTGTGAAATGGTGTAAGACTTGAATACAGAGGTGACAGCTGTGGAGTCTGATTGCAGCAGGGATGAAGGCTCTGCGGTAGCTCCTTCACACGGGACAAGTGTTGCAGCTCTGAGCAGCACTCAGGTGGGAGGTGCTGTTCATGAAGGCCAGCAGTTTGATTGTTATTTTCTTATCCCCAACCTCCTCCACTGAGTCCAGAGAGCAGCCCAAAGCAGAGCTGCCCTTTTTTTAATCAATTTGTCTAGTTTCTTTCTGTCTGTTGCTGTGATACCACTGCCCCAGCAAACCACTGCATAAAAATGGCTTATACCACCACAGAGTCCAAAAGAAGTTTTAAGAGTGTACTGCACACTCCAAAGGAGCTTAGCATCCTCAGCATGTAAAGGGCTCTGCCCTTTTTTATATAGGACAGACCATTTAGTCCAAATTATTATTAGATACATACCCAGGTATTTATATGTCTACACCATCTATTTGTTCACTCCCTGGATGTTCATTACTTTTGTCTGGGCATGTTTATTCATGTGAAAATCTACCAAATCTTTGGTCTTACTCTAATTTAGCTGGACCTCATTCATCCCCTAAGATGCAGCCAGACCCCCAGCTGGGGGATTGACTGAGCTGAACTGGAAGTGTTCAGAGTGACAGGGAACACTGAAGGTGAATGAACCATCTGAGGCTTAGAGCCAGATTAAAATCTGTTGAAGAACATATTTAGCCTATTCACCCTCTCAATGCCACCTCAGGCTGCCTTTTACTGGGTGGTTCTGTCTCTCCAGACATCACTCGTTATTATGCTTGAGTCGATCTTCTATCTTCTTCCTGTAGTGGTCTTTACCCTGCCTGACCTTAATTTTTAGTTCCCTCTGGATACCTTTCATCTCCTCTTTGTTTCCAGACCTGAAAGCTCTTTTTCTGGCTTAGTAGAATTTTTACAACACAGGATCTGGTTTTAGATTAGAAAAGGCTACTGATCAGTTCAATCTATTGCCTTTTATTGTCAATTATTTTGTACACTGCTGGTCCAATTTTAATTTAAACATTTTAAAATAGTGTCGTCAATGCTTTCTCCAATATAGTACTCTGGATCGGATGTCACTGAACAGAAGCCACTGAAGATGACACTGTATTTGTCCATAAATCTTCTCTTACAGCACTTCCTTTTTTTATTCACTATTGTTTTGTTTTTTTTTTATTTCTAAAAATGCCTCAAATATACAGTTTTATCATCTTTCAATCAAAACGGGATCAGTGATTTCCTAAAACAGCAGGCAATGGTTATGCATTTGCAGGAGACTATTTTAGGGTACAGAATAACAACATATCACTCCATGGCACACAGGAATAAAACTTATAGGAATGTCATTAATGAGTATCAACACATTTCTTTTTGCATTTTCTTGTGCAGAAGAAATAGCAATACTGTATAGCAATGTAATACATACAAAAAAATAGTGACTGAAAAGGCTCAGGCAGAAGGTAAGCTTATAAACGCCCGCCTACATTCCTATCAGTGTAAACTACCCTATGTATCAAACACAAAGAGACACTATACAACCAAATCATTCCCACTTGTATCCCTCAAACATAGCTGTACAAATCCTTCTTTTGAAAACTAAAAGTTAAAGCCACACTCTTAACTCCATATTGGCATTATTCCGCAACTGCACCCCAACAGCAGAAACATATCTTCTTTTAAGCCTCTTCTTAGCTTTTTGTACTTAAAATTTATAAACATTTCAGAGTTCATATTTAGTCTCATAGATTAAAAAGAACTTTTGCACTCTATCAAGAAGTGAGTTTAATTTGCTCTAAACATTATTTGCATTATTCTATAATATACTGTCTTTAAACTTCATCATATGTGAATTTAAAAATAGTTGATCCCCACAATTCAACACAATAATTTAGATAAGGAAGATACAAAGTACAGTAAAATATACGTAAGCAATTCTATGTTGATATGTACCTAGTTTAATACAAAATTACAAATGATTTTGAGATTTTTTTCTTTAATATATTCAGTTTGTTTTTGCCATGTTAGTCTATAATCAATCATTATCCTGAGAACCTCAGTCTCTTTCAATTTCCACATTGTGCATCTTTAATTCTACAGCCTATCCCTATTCACTTATTTTTGGTTTCCAAAAACCATAAATTTTGTTGTTGTTTTTTTTTTTTTTAAGATAATTTGTTAATGTTGAACCAAATTTAGAGCTTTTACAGCTCCTTTTCTGTAGTGTGCACAAGTTCTTTTAAATTTCTACTAATACTAATACTACAGATATCCATCCATCCATCCATCTTCTATACCCGCTTTTCCTGGTTCAGGGTCACGGGGATCTGCTGGAGCCTATCCCAGCTCTCTCTCGGGTGGAAGGCAGGGGTACACCCTGGACAGTCTACTACAGATATTATTTACATAAAGTATGAAAGATTTTGGACCTATCACTGAACCCTGGGGGACTCCACAGCTAACTTTCCTGTAACTTCCTGAAACTATATCATTAATTTGTACACACTGATATCTGTTTTGTAAATAACTTTCCTATCAAGAGTTTACTGTCCCTGTAATTCCATACGTATCCAGTATATTTTCAATAACATTCTATGATCAATTGTATCAAATGCCTTCTTTAAGTCAATATAAACACAAACTGAATGCTCATCATTTTCATTTGTATCTACCATTATCGTTACTGCATAGGAAGATGTAAATACATACTCATGTTCACTCAACATTTTACAATTAAATTCCTCATCATCAACACCTTATCCCAGTTACAAATTTTCTCTCCATTTTGATATTGAAAACCCTGCAAAAAAGTATTTTTCTCGTATATTTTCCCCAAAATATCAGCTGTAGTATTCATAGACTGATCAATACAAGAACCAGGTGTACTGTATATACAACTCAAAAATATGCTCTTAAATTTAATAGTATGAATCTCAATTGTCAAATGTTCCATAATTTCTTCAACTATACAATCGTTTACCTTACACTCAAAATCTTTCTGTACACAATGCACCAATTTTCAAAGGCAAATTGTTTACGTTCAGTTACATTTGCAAAACTATAAAGTGCAACCTCACATTATTTTTTAAGACAATCTTCATCAAATTCTCATTCTCAGAAATAATCACTGCTTTCACTTTCTTCAACAAACAAAAATCTTCATTTATCATACAATATTTTATTATATTACAAATTAGAAATGAATGGCATGATGGGTTTCACACATCATTTAAGTTCCAGATTATCACCGTCTTAGCTTACTTTGTTGGACTACTTAACTTGATGCACTCTTTCCCATTTCTTGTCCATGCTGCTTTCATTTTATTTTGCTCTTTGAACACTTGCAATTTCTGGTTATTTCAGCATTTTTCTTTGTCAAATGTTCATTGACATACACTCCAGTGCCCTTCAGCTTTTTAGACTGTCTCAGTACTTCCATTTTGTGCTTTCGATTTGTACTGTACAAGAATTATTGGCTTAGCTTTATCCTTGCATGGGAGAATATGACAGGTTGAAATTTGCTGCCTGTCTAAACTAATGGTTTTGCCATTCAGAAATTCCACAGCTTGTTGCTCTAGAGAATGTAGCTCCTCAGGAGGGGCATCCTCACTTGGAGATCACCAGCTATAGCCCTGGCATAGCTGCTATGTTTTGTATCCAGTCCACTCATGATAATGTCACCTGTGCACAAGTATTGCTCCAAGTCATCAATTCTTTGTTCCAGCAGTTCAATCCTCTGGTCCCTTTGTTTAATCATGGCCTCCAGCTGAGGGACCACCATGATGTTTGCTTGCTGTCTTGCCACTTTCCTGATTTCATCCAACATAAAATTTGGGGATTTTTTAATCTCCTCTAATTCCTCTGGCAACTTTTTAGTTGTTGTTGACATCTTGCCCAACAGGATAATACCAGTTGCAGAAAAACAAACAAACTGTTCCAGGTAGATTCAATAAAGAGTTGCTCTCATACCAATCACCATGTGCTCTCAGGGCCAAACTATGACCTTGTTCCAAATACTCACCAATACTGTATCTCAACAATATTCAAAAAGTTGTGGAAGCCCAACAGAAACAAATGCTTTCTGCATCTCTCTTTCTCCCACCTTAGCTGTACTTAACTGTCACACACAAACATGCACAAACAATCATACACTTATACACACCTCCAACAGATGTTCAGTCCAGTCAACTGGATTAGAGGATTTATATTTGATATCAATTACCTCCTCAGGAACAGACGGTGCCAATATAATCTAAACTTGAAGACCCTCTGGAATTTGTAGATATGATGATAAATGGAAAACTATGATTTTTCTGTACTTTTTAAAGACCTTTCTCATTTCCTGTTTCATTTTGTTGAAACGTTGTGGACCCATCTTTTTGTGTAAATACATACGTACAGACTTTCACTTTTCTCTACATCTGCTGCTGTTTCTGATTGCTTTGCACGGTTCTTTTATAGTGTTTTTTATGATGATCATATGTTGATTGAATAGCATACATTAGTAGACAAATTCTCTTGTCTTTATGCTTATTTGTTTTTCTTTGAAGAAACCCACCTACTACATGATGCCTCAGTGTGCCAGCGTCAAAATGTGGTCATCAAAAAGTGTGATCAATTGCAATTTAAAGTAATTTAACATAATCTATAAACATTAGTGACCTGCCAATAGCTAATTAACCATGAACAACAGTAGCGGTTCCAGTTGAATCCACAATAATTTTGACTAACATAGAAAATATATGACAAGATAACAATAGTGTTACAGTAGCATTAGTTCAAGCCAACCTTGTTTCATAGAAGTAATACTGTGTGCTAAAAGCTAACCACCAACAGGACTGAGGATGCAAATCCCAGCCTCTGGTATACACACACACATATATATATCTGTATTAATATATATATATATATATATATATATATATATATATATATAGTGACATTTTCATATAGCTCTGATACAGGTACTAAGACCCCTGTTTCTGGTGAGTCTAACACAAGGTACACTATGTCAAGTTGTGTATGGGTGCAAGATGCTATGGAATGTATAATAGTAAGTCTATACACTAAGCATTAAACAGACAAAATGAGAGGCACAGAGGTGAGTTGCTCTCAGCTGCCCGAATGACAGTTTGGTGATGAATAAATAGCAGAACAGCAGTTGAATTAACCAGCATTGATTATGGTGCTGGAATGAGTGCTGCATGACTCAGGGCCATCTAAGTGGGCAAGATGGGCAATGTTTTCACACTATTTCACTGTTTACAGTGGAAAAAATGTGGGCTTGTATCCGCTGTGGACATAATAAACATACGGGGGTCCGGCTTAATTTAAATGATACAGGGCTGTTCTTGGAGGAGTACAGTTTTGATTGCTTTATTTTTTTCATATGCTTAATTTTGGGCAGGCAGTCACTCCGTTTACATGCACAGTAAAGTTGTGCTACTGTTGTAGCTCAATTAGGCTGTTTGATTGGTCTACTGTCCTTGTTCCAATGTACAAACAAAGGAAGGGAATTCATTTCATAAGGAATTTAGGATGTTCAACTTACCTTTAAGCAAAACAGCTAAATGTAGCTGGTTTACATTGTTCAATTCAATTCAATTCAATTTTATTTGTATTGTCACGGGGTGTGGGTGGTGTGGTGTGAAGGAGGTGAGGACCCAAATGCAGGACAACAGAAGCGTTTATTCTCTCCTGGGACATCCAGGACTCAAGACAATGCAAAAACTAGAGAACCGGATCAAACGGTAAAAAACTAAGAGAGACCGGGTGAGACGGTCATCACAAAACGCACTTCTACTAGCGAACACCAACTGAAGGCAACTAATGCTTCTGCAACTAAACAAAGGAACAAGGGAGGTATAAATAGGGAGAACACAAAAGGTGATAGAACACAGGTGAACATAACGGGGACAGGTGAAGCTCATAAACAAATTACCAACATAAAGCTGCCAGAGACCAGAACAGGGGAAACAGGAAAGCCACACAAAATAAGAGTCCTCTGGCAGGAAGTCCCCAGAGGGACTCATGACATGTATAGCGCCAAATCACAATACAAATCATCTCAAGGCACTTTACAAAAACTAAAACTAAAAACCCAACAATTCCCTTATGAGCAAGCACTTGGCGACAGTGGAGAGGAAAAAACTCCCTTTAACGGAAGAAAAAAACCTCCAGCAGAACCGGGCTCAGTTTGGGCGGCCATCTGCCTCGACCGGTTGGGGTGAGTGGATAGAGCAGAGAGAAAAGAACAGCAACAATAAACAACAAATAGACACTGCAAGTTGGTGGGGCCAGTAACTGCACATCAGCGATAAACAGCTCCAGGACCAGGGACACCTGCAGAAGGTACAGAGAGAGAGAGAGAGAGAGGGAGGGAGAGAGCACAAACTAGGGGAGAGAGAGAGCACAAGGTTAGTAACATTCAATGGTGGAATATACATGAGGTGGGAGAGAAGGGGGGGGGGGGGGGGGGGGGGGGGCGGGGGGGGGGGGGGGGGGGGGTGGGTGGGGGGGGGGGGGGGGGGGGGGGGGTTAGGGTAGGGGAGCTCAGTGCACCGATGGTCCTCGGGCAGTCTAGGCCTATAGCAGCATAACTAACTAAGGGATGGTTCAGGGTTGCCTGAAGCCAGCCCTAACTATATGCTTTGTCAAAGAGGAAGGTTTTAAGTCTAGCCTTAAAAGTACAGAGAGTGTCTGCCTCCTGAACCCAGGCTGAGAGCTGGTTCCACAGGAGAGGAGCTTGATAGCTAAAGGCTCTGCCTCCCATTCTGCTTTTGAGAACTCTGGGAACCACAAGTAGGCCTGCACTCTGAGAGCGAAGTGGTCTATTGGGATAATATGGTACTATGAGGTCTTTAAGGTATGAAGGAGCTTGATTATGAAGGGATTTGTATGTGAGAAGAAGGATTTTAAATTCTATTCTATATTTTACAGGGAGCCAATGAAGAGAAGCCAATATAGGAGAAATATGATCTCTCTTGCTAGTTCCTGTCAGGACTCTGGCTGCGGCATTCTGGATTAATTGGAGGCTTTTTATTAAGGTATTAGGACATCCAGATAGTAATGAGTTACAGTAATCTAGCCTTGAGGAAACAAATGCATGGACTAGTTTTTCTGCATCATTTTGAGACAGGATGTTCCTAATTTTGGAAATGTTGCGCAGGTGAAAGAATGCAGTTCTAGAAATTTGTTTTATGTGTGAGTTAAAGGACATGTCCTGGTCAAAAATAACTCCAAGGTTTTTTACAGTAGTGCTGGAGGCCAGGGCTATGCCATCTAGAGTAGCTATAATTTTAGAAAAGTTATTTCTGAGATTTTTAGGCCCAAATATAATGACTTCTGTTTTCTCCGAGTTTAAAAGTAAAAAGTTACTGGTCATCCAAGCCTTTATGTCAGTTAGACAGGCTTGAAGTCTGGTTAACTGGTTTGTGTTAACAGGTTTAATAGATAGATATGCGGAGTGTCATCCGCATAGCAGTGGTAATTAATAGAGTGCTTCCTAATGATATATCCTAAAGGAAGCATGTACAGGGTGAACAGAATCGGTCCTAGCACAGAACCTTGTGGAACTCCATAACTAACTTTTGTTCGTGTGGAAGGTTCATCATGGACATGAACAAACTGGAATCTGTCCGATAAATAGGATTGGAACCACTTTAACGCTGTTCCTCTGATACCAATCACATGCTCCAGTCTCTGTAATAAGATGTTGTGGTCAATGGTGTCGAATGCTGCACTAAGGTCTAGGAGGACAAGTATCGAAACAAGTCCATTATCTGAGGCTAAGAGAAGATCGTTGGTAACTTTCAACAGTGCTGTTTCTGTACTATGATGTGCTCTAAATCCTGATTGGAAATCTTCAAATAGTTCATTCCTGTGTAAGTGGTCTGATCGCTGCTTAGCAACAGCTTTTTCTAGGATTTTAGAAATAAATGGCAGGTTGGATATTGGTCTATAATTAGCCAAGACACCTGGATCAAGACTAGGCTTTTTGAGTAAAGGTTTGATTACTGCAGTCTTAAAGGCCTGTGGTACGTAGCCTGATACTAGAGATAAATTTACCAAGTCCAATAAAGATGAGTTCATTAATGGCAGGGTGCCTTTAAGCAGTCTAGTCGGGATGGGGTCCAAGAGACACGTTGATGATTTCGATGAAGCAACTACTGATGTAAATTCAGAGAGATCTATAGGAGAGAAGCAGTCTAAACATAACTGAGGTCCTACAGATGATTCAAGAGCTACTGTAGTAAAAGATTCATTTATTGCAGGTATAGGAAGCATCTGCTGAATTTTATCTCTAATAGTTGTGATTTTATTTGTAAAGAAACTCATAAATTCATCACTGCTGAGAGCTAAGGGAACATTGGGCTCAACGGAGCTGTGACTTTTTGTCAGCCTGGCTACAGTGCTGAAAAGAAACCTGGGATTGTTCTTATTTTCCTCTATTAGTGATGAATAGTATGCAGTTCTGGCTTTACGGAGAGCTTTTTTATATGTTAGTAGACTGTTTTTCCAGGCTAGAAAAATTTCCTCTAAGTTTGTGGAACGCCACTTCCTTTCCAGCCTTCGTGATGCCTGCTTTAAGGTACGAACATGTAAATTATACCATGGGGCTAGTCTTCTCTGAATCACTAACTTCTTTTTCAGAGGGGCTACAGAATCAAGCGTTTCACGCAGTGAGGTTACAGCGCTGTCAACAACATGATCAATTTGGTAGGGAGTAGGATTGAGGCAGCTGCCCTCCACTATGTTTATACTTGGCATAGATGCAAATAGAGATGGAATCATTTTCTTAAATTTATTAACAGCGTTGTCGGATAAACATCTGCTGTAGTGGAATTTTCTTCCAGACACTGCATGATCCATCATTTTAAATTCGAAAGTTATTAAAGAATGATCTGACAAAACAGGATTTGGGGGAAAAATTATTAGATGTTCAATTTCGATGCCATAGGTCAGAACAAGATCAAGGGTGTGATTAAAACAGTGGGTGGGTTTATTAACGTTTTGAATGAAACCAATTGAATCTAATATAGAATTAAATGCAATGCTGAGGCACATGAATTTATGTTATTAGTTATGTTATTATTTGGGAAGAATTCATTTTCTCTTAAACAGATGCTGCTTCACTTAAGCTAATTAGTAGTTTGTATTTCAGTACAATGTAATAAATAAGATAAGATAAACTTTATTAATCCCTGAAGGGAAATTCAGGGAATTCAAATTCATTCATTCAAATTTACAGTTACATATAGGTGACTTTCCAGTACACATTTTACAGTACATTGATCAGCTTTTAATCAGATATAGACTGATCAGCTTCTGTCCATGGAAACAATTCCACACATTTAAAAGATTTTTACCTTTTTTTTATTTTTCAGTAGTCTTAACAAGGACAGGTAACCACATTCAGAGAAGACAGCAGAGCTCTTGTACTGAGGTACAAACTAACTTTGTTTATTAAAGGTCAAATGTTACTTGCTGAACTTCGTGCTTTTGAAAGATGAAATGTGAATGCTGACAAAGGCTTTGTTTCTGCCTCACTATGTTAAAATATAAGTGAATATAATATGGCACTGTTAATACGATTTACTTGTATTACTTATTTGCTTTAACATGCATGGTTGCGTGACAGTTGAAGACCTGTCAGCTTTTGATAGCTGTAGGCAGCTGGGGCAACATTACTTATACTGTAAGGATCAGAGAAGCCTGTCTTCACTTTACCCATCCCTGTTGGTAATGTGACCCTCTTTTTGCACATCTTGGCAGTCACTGTGTTTGGCATCAAGAATGAAGCAATGTTAATTAATTCTCCTTAATTTCCTTTGCTGACTAAGGAGTCATCTGTAGGTGGGAGATTTTTTCTTAATAAACTCTTCATAGGTTTCCTACTTGAATGCAGCTGAGACTCCAATCACAGTGCAAGCCTTCCTGCAGCATGGCGAATCCGCATCCATTTCATTTGTAATGTGTTCAGATTGAATTTTTATTTGTTTCTCTCCATGCAAGTCAGCAATCCACATACAGATCATATGTTAATTTCAGAATGGGATCTATTTCTATTTACAGACCCTATATAAAGCTAAAGCATTGTGCCTATATTTAGCTGTTGATGTTATGTGCAGTCCTGACCACTGTTAGTGCTATGGAGCATACCCCCCCCCCCCCCCCCCCCCCCCCCCCCCCAAAAAAAAAACATGATATAGTTATGTGGGTGGTTCACATTTTAAATGGTGACAAATAAATAAATTAATAATGAATTTTAAAAATTATACATCAAATATATCATTGTATTTAAACATGTTGTGCTTTCTGACTACAATTAATCATCCACAGCACTAAACTTAGTGAGACATCAAAAGAACAAGTGAAAACTCAATTCAGTTTTATTGCAAAACTTTTGCTGCTGACTGGCAACTTGTAAGCATTGCTTGAATTTTGGCACTGAGATTTTTGGATTATCTACCAATTGCTAATAATTTGCATCGTTTTCAATATCTATGTTGGAAAACAATATAAAATATCCGTATTTATTTTTTTTGTAAAGGGTAAAAAAGCTGCTGAATAAACATTGAGACTGTTCATCTGTTCTGTTTTTTAACTGTCCTCTGGAACCAGACTAATGAAAATAGTTTCACTGGTTGACAGTTTGTTAAAGCAGAATGTAGGAAAAACTCCAAGATACATGAGGCCATTAAATAAAAAATTGAATTTACAATTAAATGAATGAATGTGCATAGAAATAACATTTTATTATAGGTGACTTTTTTATATAGCTCTGATAAAGGAGAAACTCCATCATGTTTAAGGTTTGTTCCAAACTGACTCATCAGTTTTTAGCCTGTTTAGTTGAAATGCATTATCTCTACCAGCTCAAATAAACACAACTACAAAAAATACTAACTTGTCTCAGTCAGCTCTGTAGATGTAGATCAGGCTACAGCAAGTTTTCTTCATTATTATTCTGTTTGAAGTTACATAACCATGTTCCCATGTCAAACGTCTCTAAATGGGAGAGACAGAGGCTACAGGGCCGTTTGAAGTTCAAAATTATAACCCTGTGGCTAATGTATGACTTGGAGGGAAAATGGCAACTATAGGATGGATGCCTGTGACCTTTATCTCTGGGTCATCCACCTTTGCACATCTGTATGTGTTTGTTATATATATATTTATACATGTATATTCATCCGTCTGCATGTTTGTATAAAAATCTCGGCACTGAGTGTCCTTCAGCTGCTCTGTGCCCCCCCTCACAGCTACCACAATGAGCGTAATAGGATCATACATGACTGAATGCATGCAAAATGCCCCAGTGCCACTGCTGTCTGTGTGTGTTGTCTTATCATATGGCCCTAACACAGACTGACAAGCCAACATACATCTAATTTGGATGCTGTGAGGCCTGGGATTCACTTGAAGAGAATGTGCCATGACACCTATACAACACCCACACGCATTTCTAGGACACCAGTGTAAAAGCATAGACATGAGCAAATGTATGCTTATGGTATACATAATACTTTAAAAAAGTAAATTCAATACCTTAAGGTTGCTCTAATCAATATGTCAGATATATAACAAAAACAGCCATTGTTAATAAATTTAAAATACCAAGAAGCATTTGGTGTTTCTAATCAAATCAATGAAGCTGAAACTACATTTTACTGTAAAGTTCAACAAACATTAATAATATAACAACATTATTAATATAGTTGGTAGTGTCAGTCCTGAAAGTCTGATATCAAGCTGAATTCAAACCTACATGGTGTTAATTACAGTGTTTATTGTCAAGTGAATGTGGTGTGAATGCAATTTAGGAGCTATGGGAGTTACTTTCAAGCCAAGCTCACTCTCTATGAAAGTGGCCCTTGACGTGTTTACGGTCTGTTAGCTTCAGCACAAAGGGTGCGCTTGTTTTAAATCTCATATAGCACTAGTAGGTGGTCAGTTAATAGTCACTCCATGAAAACAGGATACTGTCATGTAGTGACAGTGTGAAGATGTTGACTAAAAGAAAACCTGGCTACAACTAAAAGATAGTTTTGTCAGTGTAAGGGTAATACAATCAAACTCAGGTGCCAGAATTAACACAGGAAGTTTGCAGTTTAAACAGTATTACAGCACCATAATTCTGGTATTTTATTTTTATTGTGATAAAAGATATATAAAAAAAATTCTCAGTCAAAAGGAAATGACCCTTAATTGTATAGCATGTGACTTTAGTAAAGTAAATAGTAAATAAGATTCGCAGAAATCATGTATTCACACAAATACCTTTCTATGATTCTGCATTTTATTTAACAAGTACAGGTCTTCTTAATGTGCTATCACCTTTGACATAATGTATGTTATATAATACGTAAAGTTTTACATTGCAACTAAAAATCTGTAAACACAATAAAAAAATAATGTATCAGACTCTTTGAGTCTGCGATTCTGAGAATCTCCAATTCCACGGCACTAGAAAGCCCAATAATCTGGCCATGTGTAATATACAGTAGTGCAGCATTTCAGCTCAGCCAACAAACTTTGTAGTATGTGTACTAAGTTGTGGTTATAAAATTGTATAGTGCTGAGAACAAGTTGTACAACACATGGTTCCTTGCTTGTTTGGCTCTTTCGGCAGGTTTGCATTGTCTGATCTTCCAACAGTTACATCTGCATCTTAGTTTAATGAAAATGTGGTTTAGCATATGGTGCTACTCCTAAAATGCTTGAACACCAGTTGGTATTGGCAGTCAATAAAAAGGAAGATATCCATGTATCCTACTTGTAAATTAAATCAAGCATTTTTATTAATGTTTATTGTCTATTTAATTTTGATTACTCATTAAAAGAATCATTTGTTGTTTGCAGGATTAGAATTCTTGTAGGTCCCTGTAGGGGTGCATTTTCAGCAGAAATTTCAACATTTTGGGGCTTTCGAGGCGGAAAGAAGTATATTTCTCCTGAAAAGTAACTGACAGAAAGTCTTTATGATCAAGCATACTGTTTTTATTTATTTTTTTAATCTGGCTAGAATTGGAAAACTTTTATGTGTTTGTACAATCTCTTGTCCCCCTGTCTGGATCCCAGTTTAAAATTATTTAGACCTAAAAATCTTATCTGTGGAGAATGTGTACATAGACCTCAAAATAGCACTTTGATTATCTTTTTCATAGCTTTGATCCCTGATCACACTAGTCCACCGCTGGGCAACTGTGTTTTTGAATTTCAATTAAAATAGGGATTTATGACCTGGATTAATAAAGAGGGGAAATTGCACACAGTTTCAGATAATCCTACATTAAAATTATTCATGCAATTACACCTGTCTGTACAAAATGACAGAAGTAGCTGTACGAAGACTTGGGGAACTTGAGGAGAAGCCAAATTCTGCTTTGAATTTAAAGGACTTTTTTTTTTTCCCAGTACCTTTGGCGTTGCATACTGAGTGAATTACACTGTTGTGTTGCATTTCATACAAACATTGTATCCTTCAGTGACATCAAAGGTACTTGTCATTATTTAATGCCCTGAGATAAGAATGGATTGCAACCTCAAACAGAAAGGCCTGCTCAGAGCAGTTAGAATTAGAGAACTTATCGAGCCTTAGGTAGTGTATGAGGTGTGCAACCTACTGGGGAACCAAGAGGACAGCTCTCTGAGCCATCTGAAGAAAACAGTCTGTTTGTACTGTTACCGTTTCATCAAGATGCCTTTTACCATCATAAGGTCCTCAGGTAAAACTTGTGATCTTTGCCCCACTAGAGCCTTTAAGCAGTCTGAAGCAGTGGACCGTAACTCTATTTGGCATCTCGAGGTGAACCTGTATCAGACCGTGTGAAGCAGACCATTGACAAACAAGTATGCTCAATAAAATCCAGTCACTCACATAAACAAAGTTGTTGGAAAAACTACAGCACTGAAGTGGACATTGCATGGGTGTGCTGAACCTGCTCTGTAATGCTCCGTTGGCCTCAAGAGTAAATAATGAAATACCCAGACAACTGCAGTTTTTCTCTCATTTAACTGTCAGGACATGGGGAAGCCTCTTATTAATGTCACCCACTGAGGACAATGTGTACAATTTTTCAAATTGTCTTTTACAGAATCAAAGGGCATGCTACACTATTGTTGCCAGTTATGAATGAATCACATTGAAAAGCATGGCATTCAGTCATCTGCATTTGGCCAAGTGTGCCTCCTATCTCAGTGTCCTTTTCAGAGATTAGCTGTTGCTGCCCTTTGCCATTTGCAATTCTGCTAATTTAGACCTTCTGAAAAAGGATAGTGCTGAGCTAATTCCTTAACATGCTGGCCAAAAAAAAAAAAAAAAAAAAAACTCTAAATGCCTCTCCAATCAACCAGATTTACCTCTGAGACCATTCATACTTTGACACCAATTATATCAGCTAAATAAACAAAGCAAATTACTTTTTTTCCCTCAATACAGTTTACAGTTACATTGAATTATTGTCTTCTTAACTGTAGTGTAGTCTTCCTAACTCTCTAACTGTGGTGCCAAACAAATCATGACAAGTGTCCAAGGTTTGTTTGATTTCAATTCTCCTTTTAGCCTATATTTGTTTACATTTCTGCAAACTGGTTTCATTAAGAGGCAGTTGTGTCCTAATGGATAGGGAGACGGACTTGTAACCTGAAAATTGCAGGTTTGAGTCTCAGGTCCCACTGCTCCGGGTGTGTGTTCACTGCTGTGTGTGTGCGCACTTTGGAATTGGGTTAAATGCAGAGCACAAATTCCGAGTATGGGTCACCATACTTGGCCATATAAGTCACTTAAACTAAGCTTTTTTCTGTTTGTATTGTATCCATGGATGAAGAGCTATCATTGGATTACCTGTAAAAATATTTAAAAAAAATAATAGGCAATCTGAGAGTTACAAAGAAGGAGCCGGTTTTTTGTGTCATTTTGTGTGCATTTCTATACATTCATTTGTAATGGACATGGAGATAATGAGATAAAACATAAGTCACAATGAATCTACAAATACTGTATCTGTATAGTAGAGTTTTAAAGTTTCTGAATTGCCTACATGAGCCATGTCTAAGCCACTGCTTTGACTCCAACTTTTTTTAGTGTTGGTGAGTAGTTAAAAGTAGTAGGCCAGACGACAGTAACTACATTTTTATTGTTATTGGCCACCAGTGTGCAAAGGATCTTTTCCTCATGTCTCCCTGTCTCCTGCTTTAACTCTCCTGTGCTGGAGAGGCATGCCTCACAGTTTGAAAACCTCTGCCTTAGACCATTGGGGTGTAGTTTTGTAGTTCTCAACATTACTGGCCGGTCAAACACAAGACTTGAAAGTGCTGCAACTCCTGTATAAGTATAATTTCAGCAAATACTGTTTGTTAATGGGAATGGGATGGAAATGTGATGTTTTAACAATTGCCTATCTTCCTGATTAGTCTAAAAGATGCAGGCTGTGATGAGAGCAAATAGATAAGAGTATTATGTAACAGAATTGCTAATTGTTTTAATGTGGTTACATGCTAAAGTAGAAAAACAACCAGAGAGCACTCAACAGGTTTTTGCTGCTAGGCACACAGGTGTCTGGTCTTACAAAGGAGGTCATTTTCCTTTTGAAAATGAAGTGTCGGTAAAATGATGTAATTTAAAGAAAATAATTCAAGTTATGAAAATAAGGTATTTATGTTTGTTTCATGTACCAAACGGAGGATAGTTACAGTCTCCTCATTGCCGCTTCACTCAAATTGGTTTTGGTCTGCCTCTATTTTTTATCTCCTCAGTGGACATTTTTAGTTTGCTAAGTGCCTTTTCATTGCATGTTATTGTCTTTTGCTTTGGTTTTACCATTTCAGCACGTCACCATTCCAACAGCTATTCAAACATCCCACATTCAAAATATAGAGAACATTACAGTGCTTTTATTGTTTATCTACATGAATGGTTAGATTCAGTGGAGGAAACACTTTTTACTTAAGTAAAAGTAGCAGTGCCAAAGAAATACCATGTCAAGGAGAATTACCTTGTTCAAATTACGTTTGGGGTTCTGGGATCAAGACGGCAAACTTTGGTTATTAAAGATCAAGTTTGATCCATGTGGCTGCCCTTAAAAACTAGTGCACCTTCTCCAATTACTTCTAGAGTTGGATACAGACATCATGGGTCAGTGGAGTCCAAATTGTTTGTGCTACACCCAGAGATTACCACTGAGGTGATGCAGTTGGAGCTGCATTTATATCTTACACATACACTATACAGGCCCAAATAGGATGTTGTGCAAGAGTTTTTTTAGTTGTAAGGCAGTGTGTGCTGAGAGTATTTATTAGGTCCTTATCCCAAAGTTGCTCATACCTATGGCATTCAGGCTCAAATCAAACATTTTGATGAGCTGGCATGTCTTTAGGTCCACTCACTGTACAGCCTCGAGAATGTTCATGTTCATGAGACCAACCAACATGAGGCCCAATCTAAGTAATCAATTCACATACAAAGACAGTGTAGAAATGGAGCTGCAAATGGAAGAGGAATAGGCAGGGTTCGTGTCTGATGTGTGTGGGTTGGTTAGTTCCTTTGTTGATGCCTGTGTTTTCTAGATGTCTGATACTGTTCAAAACTGTTTAAACAGTTCAAAACTTTTGGAGTTTTTTTTTTATTCTATTGGATACAATAAGTATGATTTAGTATATTCCTGCCTGTTTCAACCAAACAGTATTAGATCTCCCTTTTACTATAGAAGCCCCACTCACTTGTACTTTTCCAGATCACCCAAACACCTTATCTCATGCTGTGAGCAGGACGGTAGCAGGACAGCAGCAACTCTGGTGCAATGTTGTACTATAGGTTATGTATGTTTTCTAAGTAGTCAGAGCCCAATACATAATCACTGTAGTAACATTAGTAAAACCCATTGACTTGGAGCAAAAAATATGCTTTGTGTCAAGTTCATGCATATATGATATATGTCAAAGCTAACTGTCACACCATTCGGTGGCCTTTATAAGTTGTTCTTGGTATCGTAGGTATGTGTGCACAGGGCTAGTAGGTGCTTGGTATCTATATAAGTTATGAGGGGACATCTCATGGCCAAGTCCAATATGAAATGTGGTTTCTGATTCACGAGCAGATGTCAACCATAGGAACATATTGATTATAGTACAGAGGGTAACAAATTATTTATCCATACTAAAGTATTTTTCTCAAGCAAACATGTTGTTTTTGTTCTTAAACCCAATGGAACTGTGACAGTTAATGTGTTTATGATTATTTCTATGATAATGAAGGTCCCATGAAATTTCCCATGGGTCCTAAACTGGAGTAAGCCACATGCAGAGGACTTCCCAATTAGCAATTGGATTTTGGTTTTCATCAGGCAACCTCCAAATCTAACCACAATTCCTCTTTGCATTATTTTTTTCTGCTTGCTTTATATTTATTTAGCTTTTATTCATATGAGCTGATGTACTGTGTTAATGTAGCCTACACAACAGTTGTTTGCCTTATCTTGAAGCATCTGAATGTTACAACAGAAATTTTTAAGATCACCATGTTTGTCTTCTTTATACACATTGTGTGTCATTTGTAAACTAGGAGTCCACTTATAGCCATAGCAGTGTGTGGAGTCCTCCTACCTTGCACTAATGCTGCAAGGTTTTGCAAATGTAAAGTGGCTGTATTACATAGCAGGACTCTACAGTACTACAAGTGCATTGTTTGTAATGATAGGGTCAAATTATTTACCACCCTCTCAACTCCAAGTGCAGATTGAATCAGACACTGGCTTGCTAATAATATTACCTTCATTTACAACACTGTCTCAATTAAAAAGTGAATGGACCCCAGCTTTGATCTGCTACAAGTTGACTTTGGCCATCCAGATGCTCTCAATAAGAGAATGTTATTGCTCTCTTTTGTTCCTTCAGTGACACCTAGTGGTGAACTATCTAGACTGATGAAAGACAGAGAGACAATAGCATGTGGATGTAAAGACAGCAAGATAGAGAGACAGACGGAGAGAAACAGTGTATGCTTTCTTTAGGAACCCCAGCAGAGTCCAAATGAATATCTCAACAAACTATTGATCCAAGCACTGTCATTACTATTCTTTATCTCAGCCCTCCCACCTCAGTCTCTCAGTCTCTCCATCTTTTGCTCACTTGCTGTCAAATTCAAATTCATCTCATTTTTTTCTGCTCTCTCTCTCTCTCTCTTGCTCAGATAGTCTCTCGCTCATATGGTGCCCCAGGGTATAATCAAATAACTGCCATGGAGATGGAGTGTATCAGAAACTGGCATGTGGTTGTGGAGTGTGTGTATGTGTGTGTGTGTGTGTGTGTGTGTGTGTGTGTGTGTGTGTGTGTGTGTGTGTGTGTGTGTGTGTGTGAGCATGTTCTTTTTTTCGCGCCCTCGCAAAAATAGAAAGTTCCTTGAAGCGTTAGTTACTGGACAGTCTTGTCAGTCCTTTGAGTTTTCCTTTCATGCTTGTACACTGCATTTTAGAGAATATCAGTGAAACACTTTGTGTATTTATAAGGATGTGAATGTCATCAACACATTCTTTCCTGTGCTCTGCAGAATTGTTACAGGACAAATGTGGATGCTTTTTGTTCAGTGGTTCCTTTACAAATGAGCCAAAAAAGTAAAAAATGCCTTTTTCTGTTTATGCTGGCCTTGTAGCTATATTAGGAATTTAAAATGTTTTGCACAGATAGAATCTGTATGTAAAGGATGCCTATTCCATTAATTCTCTACTAGAGTGTTTGGAGGAGGTAAGAGTCTGGATGGTTCTTAACATCCTCCATTTTAATGAAAACAAGACAGAGATTATTGTGTTTGGTCCTGGTGTCTCCAGTGGGTCCCCTCCTGTGTAGATCTGGGCCATTTGACACAACTGTCTAAGCCCACTGTCATACTCTTGGGTGTCAAAATGGACAGTGATCTTTGTTGGAATAAAGTCTGACAAACCATATATCAAATTAAAGGATAAAGTCTCACGATTCAAATGGTATAAAGCAATTTATCACAGCGACTACAGTTTCTTAATGTTTAACAACAGTACAAATACAGTACAGAACGCTAGTTCTTTTTCTGTCGTGTTACTTCCTACATATACTGAAAAGTCCAGTGTTGCATATCATTTTTTTCCTTAGAATTCAGGGAACATAGTGCATCCATGTTTTAGTTCAAAAGACGTATTATCCCTGAGTAAATCCATGAAACTATTGTCCTCCTCATGAAACGTTTTAATCCGGTTCGTTTTACGGTTTATTTCAATGTTTATTCAATAAAGATTGACATAGCAAGCTTCTGTGAATCACATGAACCCTCAATCAAACGTGCTTGTTACGTTTCACGGCGTAATTAAGCATAAAACCAATAGAAATCACCCCTCAGAGCAAATCCCACCCTTAGGATAGACCAAACTCTAATGACAGTGAGACCAGCCAGTCACATTGTTGGTCAATGATGACTGGCGTATCTTGTAGCCAATGAAACGCCCTTTCCAGCAATGTATCACACTGTAGGTTCGACAAAGGGTAAGGGGGATTTAAACGGCCCCCACTGCTGCAGTAAGTTTCCTTGACAGCGGTGGGCACGCAGCGGAAAAAGCTGGGGGTGGGGTCATATTTCATATTTTACAGCGTGCAATAATAAACTGGAAAGCTTTTCCTTCAAACGACACCAAGGTGATCAATATTACCCTTAAAATGTAAAGACAACAGCTAGTTTAATTTGGGTATGTGTTGTTCGGCGGTGTGCCGAAAAAGGTGCGGGGTGACTAAGAGGTTTTAAAGTGGCCCGGCAGATCAGTGCAGTGCTGAAATACAGCTTTTTTCACCTGAGACAATTGGCTAAGGCTAAACCCCTTCTGTCAAAACCACACTTTCAGACAGTAATCCACGGCTTTATCACAACTCGGCTGGATTACTATAACTCACTTTACAGCAGTGTCTCCAACTCCAACTCCATCCCTGTCCCGTCTCCAGCTGGTACAAAATGCTGCTACACGTCTTTTAACCGGAGCACATGACTCCTGTTTTAGTCGCACTGCCCTGGCTGCCTGTCCATTTTAGAGTTCATTTTAAAATCCTTTTATTAGTTTTTAAATCTCTAAATGGTCTTGCCCCACCCTACCTCACTGAGCTCCTGCACGCCTACTCTCCCTTCTGGTTGCTCAGATCAACCGACCAGCTGCTCCTGGACGTGCCGTGGACATTGCTAATAATTAAGCAGGAGGGAGGGAGGGGAGTCAGTTTCTTAGATCAGCTAAGTGTGTAGACAAGCTCAGGTTGCTCTATAGCTGTCACTGAAAGGCAGTTACTGAAAGCTATGATAAGAGCTCAGAGCCACCCCCACCTCCGATATAACTGTTGAAAAAGATCAAAGTATGCCTTTTTCATTGAAGGTTTATAAGAGCATCTGCTAAATGACAATGCAAGATAGCCTATTAGTGCTGTTAACCAACTGAATTCTGTAATGCACACAGAGGATGGCAAGGATGGGAATTGGGGTCCCTGGGTTAACTTTGTTTTTTTGCCATCGTGGCAGAGATTTTGGTGTGGTGAGCCACAATGCTATGTGAATGAAACATTATGAGCAGGAATAAAGTAAGTTTGACACCCCTGGTTTAGATCCTGATTCAACATACATCTGGCTTCAGCTAAGATATAAATCCACTCCAAAACTGAATCTAAATGTTATTCCTTTAGACTGTAAATTTGAGGGCAGAAAAGCATTGGTGGGTCCAGAGTGGCATTGGTGGGTCCAGAGTGGCTCCAAATATGAGGGACTAGACTAACCTAAAAACTAAAACCTAAAACTTGCAAACAATTTATTTGGAAGCCACAGTGGAAAAGAAACTATACGGAAGTTTTCAGGACCATAAAAGGACCAGCTTAAATGATCCATTTCATCATTCCTATCAACTAATTTGTCATTAGTTGCTATCTTAGTGTGTATTACAAGGTTTTATTAGTTAAGGAAAATGTATGGTTTTAAGACTTTTTGTCATCAAGTGATATGTTTATCCACAAAAAGGAAAAGGGTTTGCAACAACTAGGTTCACAAATCAACAAGAAGTTTATTTTGATTTAGACCAAAATAGGGAGAATGCTGGGTAAAAGCAGGGAAATGCTGAAAGCATATAGCAATGTCTTCATCAGTGTGCAAATTTGAACACTGAAGATAGCCCAAATGTCTGTGCATTTCCCCCATGCTAATGTGTGACAGTTTGAATTAAATAAATTGGCTTTCATTTTGTCAATCTCTACACAGGTATTCTTCTAGTCCCTGTCATTCTACACAAAATGTAAATTCTCCATCCACATGGGCTTGTCACAATACCAAAGCCCAAGAGAGGGTGGTTTATGACAGCAGTGTTGCAATTGGAAGCATTTTCCCACTCATTTCATCCAAAGATTAAAACATTTCCAGCTCTCAGCTTCTGCTTTGTTTGTGCTTAACCCCACTGAAGCCACCTACATATTTTATACACTCACCAATGGAGTTCACTTGGCCTTAGCAGATATGCAGTCTTTCTCTGCAACCAGCCCTTCTCTTTTGTCTGTCAGTTTAATCATATGTCTTTCACTACTGATGTAAGAATAGGTTGAAATCTACCAGTGTTTTTGATGTGTTTTGCCTTAGGTTACATGTCTAATTATTTATCACCACTTAGGGTAACTGTGCTGAATTTTGGAGTGTTTGTTGTATTATGCAAGGTCGAACTCACTAAGAGCACATCTCTGTAAAAAGTTGAGGAACATCTAAATAGTGTTATTTGTAACATTGTGATAGAAAAGTGTGTAGAACTTTTTTAATTTGCCTCTGGATTTACATCTACTAAGAAATACATATTGATTTTTTGTGCGCTCACTATTTGTGTCAATGTACAGTTAAGCAGAGAGATGAACACATTTCCCATATTGGAGAACAACAAGTGAACAGTGATTACAGAAAATTAAGTTAAACAAGAATGAGACTAAGACCATTGTAAAAATGAACACAAATATTACAAAATGCAGCATGTAACAACTGCTATGGAACTGTGAAACCAGCAGCTGGAGGCAGAATTTTGAAACAAGAATAGGCCGTACACACACCCTTAATGTGGGTCAGGATTAAGGTTGCTGTGATAAATACTCCTATATACTATAGAATTTTTCAGCATGTTTTTCTACAGCCCACAACTTGCTGTTTTCAACAGCAACAGGCACCTGTTTTCATTGGAAAAACGCTTTCAAATTAGCACAATACACTGACTACAGCTTATCAAACAGTAGTCATCCAATGGTAATTATTTATTGGTGAGCAGTTTACAGCTAAAAGGGCCACATATTTCCTTCAGGAGGTGGTTAAGACCATAATTAGTATAAGAGTCCACAGAAACACGACTCAAAATACAATAAACGCTTATTTTACATCTACTTATTTACTGATTGCCAACATGTGTTAAATAATAACTTTATATGGTGATAATAGGCACTTTCAGTCACAAAGTTCTATTCAATCACTTCTAGGAACTACACCACTAAGGAATGAACCCAAGAATGACAAAACTTAAGGCCTTTTTTTCTGTTCTCATTCACACTGCTATTTGGAACGCTGATGTAACATAGTCCAAATAGATTCAAATATGTCAAGTATATTTATTGACTATGTATAGACATATACTGTATGTAAACAATGAATAATAAATCTCATCCTGCATATCTGTTGTACCCCTTAGACATAGTGGCGATTAGCTGCCGATGCACTAAACTGTCAAGGATGTTCATCTTTTCACCTTGTTTTGGCTGTCAAACCTCAATGTACGCCATCCCATCTTCATCCAACCCACCCTGTGGCAGAGTTTTAAACCCACAGTTTTACAGTGAAGGAATCCAATTACATCCAGCACCTGGAAAGATGAAGAAGGAGAAAAAGACGAAGGGGAGTGAGGAAGAGAAAGAGAAAAAAAAAATCAATGACAATCCAACTGAGGTGGAACTAAGTTTGACAATGCAGCTCCGTTCTCTGCTTCACACTCGTTTTGTTTTTCCTACAGTGATAAAAGTGTATGACTGTCTGGGTGTTTATTTCACATGAACTCACCACATTAACCTCTTGAACACCCTCAAGGGTTTTTAGTTTCGTTAGTCATTCTTTTTGTCTTATCCCTCTTACTTCTGTTTTCTTGTCTTTTTTTGTCTCCTCTAACTGCATTAATCTCTTCCTTCCAGTACATTGTGTCATTGTTATCCACCAGTAGTACAAGAAGTATGATTCACATATTTGATATTTCAGACACTTTTTATCATTATTGCTGTCCCGAAGAGTTTTAGTTTCCCATAATGTTCTAAATATTGTTTTTATTGGCTATTCAACTCTCACAGCAGACTGATTTTAGAGTTTTTTGTATGAATTTGGCCAATTCAATCATGATTTAATATTGCCAGCGGCTTTTGTCACCTCAATTTAAAACCATGCATTTACCCTATTTTATCCTGGCTCTCCTCTTTGAATTTCAATATGTAACTGGTTGACATGTGTCTGATGGCTGATGTAGAGTATTGGCAGGGCCATGCACAGGACATTTTGGGGGATGGGTGTTCAAATTGATAAAAAAAGAGATTTCTCTCACCAACTGTTTATTTATTTAAAAAAAAAATAGTTATCTACACTAGCATATATTTTATATACAACACATACCCAAACACCTATGCAGATGTGTTAATACTTAACAGATTTCAACAAAATGATCACTGCACTATAGTATGCACTATTTGTACAATTTGTATTATTGTATTTATATGCAATAACTGGCAGCAAGAAAGAAAGCAGTGCCACATTAAAAGACCTTTAGTAGGCTATGAAATAATTTACCAATAAAAACAATTAATAATAATACTAATAATAATAATATTTAAGATAAATGCATGATATAGATTACTGCAAGTACCATTAATGTTAGCCTAACTTCATTAAAGTTGCTTCAGCTATAATGCTTACAAAATAATAAGCTAAACCAGCTTATTGTTTGTCATATAGGATTTCTATTTTTAAAATAAATAGCCTATGATATGATTTAAGAACAAAATATCCCAAAATATTAACGTGTAACTGCAGTATGATTAGATGAGAGTTAAACTTTAAATGCAAGCTTGGCCCTGAACTATTGTACTAAAATCAGAATTTGTACATTGGATTTGTTGTGGCAGCTGGCTAGTCTTTCACTGGGAGCAGCACTTCTTAGTGGCTTGACTGTACATAGATAACTGAGAAATGTATGTGAACACAGTCATATGTTTAAAATGGCAACTGCAGGTATTAATCAGCTGCTATAGCAGCCTCAGCTCTTCTCAGAAGGCTTTACCAAACATTTTGGAACCGGCCACCAGATTTATTGTGAGGAAGTCACAAAACATTGGGGAGGCAGACAAATGATAAATGATGATTGAACTCTTTTTGTGCTGACGACATTCAGAGTCATGTCTGATTATATTTGCATCTGTTCAGGCCAGATCTACTTGTCAATGTGTACCTTTTAGATGGGGCCTAATTTATACAAGTCAGATGTATGTTTTCCACAGGTCTCTTTAGGTCAGGGTTTAGAGTTCTACATATATTTTAAATTTAAATGAGCCTTTTCAAGAACTTCATCATTGGAATTGGAATTCCTGACCACTTTCTACTATCTTCTTATGAGCTGTCAAATTGTATTTTTAAATAGAGAAAAAAGCACAGTCTCCAGAATAATCAATTGATGCCTTATTGTAGTATGTATTGAAGAAGCATGCTATGACTTTCATGCTGGTTTTGAATCATTCACCTCCCTTTTTTCTTAGCTCTTACTTCTATCAGATGTCACAAGGAGTCTCTATAGAAACTCTGTCTTGTCTATAAACAACACACTAATGATTGCAGACACTGCTAGTATCACTTTGTCAAAAGAATACCTCAAAGAGCATTTTTATACTTTAAGGTTAGAGTTAATGATATGAGGGTTTACAGAGTGAATAAAATAAACACCTCTTCAAAGTGCACTTGCAGTACTTTATTTAAGAAATAAGAATGACAGAAATTTCTTAGCAATACATAAGTTCAAAAGGATAATTATACAATTTATGGTGTTACATGCTATGTAAATTAACACTGAGCTGCCAAGTTACAGTGATTTTAAACAATAAAAGATTAATTCCTGACCAGCTGATAATAGTGCCGTGAATCACCACAGGTTGCATTATTAATTATTACCACAAATCATGTGAAAATCTAATTTCGATGACTAAGAATGCATTAATGTTCACAAGTTACTGTCTTTTGTTCCTAGAGGCATGCTAATATAGAATTGGGCATTTGAGGATTTTATGTCACTTGTGATAAAAAGTGTAGTAAAATAAATGTTTGACCCAGAGATGCAGTGAATGGTTTACACAGGCATTTGCACAGAATTTGCAGCGTGTAATCAACTCATGAGAGTGATATGAAACACATCATTACACCATATTAATTACAATCACTATATTAAGTTCATAACCTGGTATTCTCATTTTCTATGTGTTCTATCATGTTTGAGTTTTTTTTTAAGTAAACTAGGACTGACTTATATAACTCTGTCACACAGAATTGGTTTTTATATTGTTGTTGCTGCCATTTTCCTTTCAATGCCAGATTTTTATCAGATATACATTGCGGAGGTCAGCATATTGGAGCTCATAGTAAAATTTATATGAATTCTGACTGCACAGTCTGCTGGTAAATTGATGTGTGCTGCTATGGCTTTACAAGCTACCAGAGAGACCACAGTTGCGTTTTGCACTGAAAACAATGGCCTTCCTCTGTGCCATGCCAGGCTGGCAGTTTTGTAAAGCAGATTCAGTTGTTAGGTTCATATCAGAGCGTTATTGGCAGCATTTTCAGTTGACTAAACAAGAAAATCTAGTTCATACCCTAAGAAAGGTTTTAATACACTGCTAACAATACCTAACAAGGGCAGCTGTGAAGTTGATTCCCACCCTACAAATGTCCTTTTCTATTTTGTGTGATGATAATGTTAGTAAAATGGTTTTGTCCAAATTGTGACTTGATCTACTGAAAATGATTAGTGCTCAGTATAGTTAGCATCACTTAAGCAGGGACTATCCTTTGTATGTGTGCATATACTTGTGGCAGCATATAATGCCAGATAGTAATGTGTTATAGTCAGGCGGTCTCTGATGACTGTTGTAAGTATGACATGACCAAAGGAGGTGTAGAATAGAGTGACAAACGCTGTAGGTGTTGGATGAGAGGCAGGGTACACAATGGACACATTGCCAGTCCGTCATAGGGCTGACACACTGGGACAGACATTTACTACAGACAATTTAAACACTGCCATGTTTTCTGATCCAGACTACCTGTAGAAAATCCTCGCAGACACAGTGCTAACCATTCCACCAACATGCTGCCCCTAAGTTCAGAGTTAAAAACAAAATTCCGAAACCCTGGACACAGACCTAGTCACAGCCCAACATTTTACAGACTTTGCATTCTTGGTACATAAAAGAAATCCTAAGCAACGCAATAAATTGGTAAGAGTCAGTATATTGCCTGTTTTTAAACAGGCTCTCCTGGCTCCACTTAAACAGAGAAAGTACTCCTGTGGAAACTGTATAAAGCCATGCTTAATAACATAGAGAGAGACATTGTATAAGATATGGGAAAGAATAAAACATAAGATTATTAATCTGTTAAAATACCTACAGTCTAACGTTTTTTCCCTTGTTTTTCCAGTTTCTTCCCTTAGATTCCACGGCAGTGCTCAATGATGATCACAGACTGTGGCAGAGAAAGTTTTCTTGTGATCTGTTTTTCAGTAAAGCTTGATAGCTTTTGATAGCTGGTTTTATGAATAATTTCTGGCACGATTGCCAAAACATTATCAAAGAGCTTTTACGTTTTTTGCTGTTTTTGGCTAATATTTCTCTACACATTGAATATTTGTTGCATATATCTGCTTCAGTTCTCACTCTAAGCTAATTCTACTTTTATATGTAGAAATTTTTTGGCTTCTTTATTCAATTTGAGATTTGCTTTGGAATTCAGAATTCAGTGTGCAAAGTGACAATTCAATACTGAATTCACTTTGAATGATTTCAGATCAAATTTTAAATGGAATCTAAATCAATTGCATGTCATATTGCCATGGGTTTTTGGTCTCTTTATTCAAAGTCCCAGGCGAACTGACAACTAAGTTTAGAAATGCAGTGGTTTTAATCCTTCAATAGGCTAACAAAATCCAACACGCAGTTCTCCTTTCTGCCAATAGTCCCAAAGCATATTTGTCTGTTTGTGGACAGCAAATATACAGGCACTACTCATGCATCTATTGAAAGATCTATTAAACATGGAGCACAACACCATAAGTTACTAAAACAGTAAACACCATGTGCAGTTTGCTTGAATTAAAACATCTTTCTGAACACTCATTTCAAATCTGATATATCACTTAGCCGCTGTCACAACCATATGTTGTCTTTAATTTTATCAGCAAAAATATTGTCAACTGGGCTTCATTAAAACACAACAAAACTGACTGCAGGGAGTGAAGTTTAACAGTACACCACTTGACTATTTTAAATCAACTGTCACAAATTATCATTCTATAATCTACTTTTTTAGTAACAGCGTATTGCTGATTGTTAGGATGACCAGACATGTACAAAGCAGACACAGGCCACATGTTATTATCACTCAACTCTACAATTTTCCCAGTTCAGCTTCAGTATTGGTCACTGTTTTAATTTTCTGGCTTCAACATGTTCCACTAGGATTAGTATCACTACTCAGTTAAACACACTGTATGTCAGCTCCACTGCATAAACTGCAATTTTGCAACTAGAAAAATTAACATTTAGCAACAGGGTCACAGTTTTGTTTTGTTTTTTTATCAAATTATCAGAAGGAGAAAAGGCAGAACTAAGCTCTGTGATCAAGGCACACATACAAAAGATAGTCTGTTCGTAAAAACGAAATGAGAGGTAGATAAGCCATACAAAGGGCTCTAAGTACAAAGTGAATAGAACTCAGCAATCTTTGATCCAGGCTATTGCTCTTTTTGTTTTAAAGCTTTAGCTTTCCAAAACCCTTCATCCTGACCCTGTGAAGCACAAAGTGGGTGCTTGATATAGCCTGCTGCTTAGCACTGCATATCCATGGCTAATGGCCCTGTGCGATACTGAGAGAGCAGAATCAGCTGGTAGATGCCGGGGAAGTTCTGGGTATTATATGTGTATGTTTTCCACTGGTAGCATGTATTACTACAACACATCTGATATATATTATTATATAACTACTCTAAATATAATTACACATTTTAAATATAATTTTGTTCTTGTTTGTATAAAAATATGACAATCCAGCCTCAACACAACACCTTTGTTCTAAATCTGCTAAATCAGCTATATGTTTCTTCACTGCTGTGGCATTGCCTTTTTCCATTAGGTAGTGCATGCATGGAACAAACTCATATTATCATGCACTGAATAAGTACTAGACTTATGTATCAGACATATATATAGGTCAGTAGGGGTTTACTACACCGAGTGCTTTGACAGGCAATTAGAGTTCAATGGTGGTTATCATGCATTATCACTGACATAAATGTGGCTGAGGAGATTGCGATCATGGATTAATGTGCACCAGCAGTACATAGCGACCCATGGTGGTTGTAGGCAGTCACAATTTTCTCCTAAACCTGACCAAGTAGTTTGGGTACTTAAACCTAACCATGTAGCTTTAATGCCTAAACTTAACCGTGTAGTTTCAATACCTAAAGTTAACTACACAGTTTTTGTGGTTAAATGTAAGGAAAGTTACAGTAGTAAAAAGTAGCTTAGTTTATTTACACATCCATTAAGTGTGCTGCAACATTGTCATTATTTGCAGTTATGTTTATGACCATTTGGCAAAGTCTAATATTCACCCTCTGTTTTTGCTCTCTACCAATCCTGGATTGGAAGATTAGGAGGAGGCTGGTGTGGATGGCTGGGCCATGAGAAAGCTGTTGCATTGCTGTGTAAAATATTGCATCTACCTATTCAAGACATGTATGATGATTAAAAAGGTTTTCTTAATCTTGTCCTATACCTAACAAAGCAGTTTTTAACTACATGTAGAGAAACTGTTATGCTTCCATGTTTAGGAGTGTTACCATGACAACAAATGTCCTGATCATATGGTGCATATGATTGGTAACATGATGACAAAAGTCTGGCAAACATGCACATTGAGGGGTCACATATTAACTAGTCACAAACAACATGCATTGTTGTTTTAAGTGGAGTTTTTCTTTTCCTCTTGTGGTTATTTTAACAAGCTGTGTTCAAAGAATCTGCCCTTTCCAATATCAAAAGACTAAATAGCTGCTACCACCTTCAATACCATTTTATAGCTGATCTGGTCCATATTATTATAGCCACAAAATGCACTCTTCTTATCTCATTATTTCAACGTTTAGCTGCTGCTTTGAGCTGTTACTATATTGTTATTCTCTGTACATGTCTGCACTGGGAAGTTATTTAATTCTTTGATCTAATGACATTTAACATGTCTAGTGCTTATGGGAAATGATGTTCATAAAAGAGGACTAAATATTAAATAAGAAACAATATTTCATTCTGCTTTTTTAATTACAAGAAAAGTCTCAAGAAATACTTGGGTAATGCATTATCAAGGGTTTCAGCGTTAGCCATATTTAATATAGGAAAATCCAGATTAATGGTCATGTCAAGATCTTTAACTGTGAACCTCTGGGTGATAATATATCATAAGATTAACAGTGAAGTAACCAATTGCTTTTCTCAAAAAGTAATAATTACAATAATGCTTAAAACGGAGCAATTAATTATTACAGTAACATAAAATGTGTAAGCCACTTTCTTTGTGTGTGTGTGTGTGTGGCCGACCACTCATCCTTAAATCACATTTATGTATATGCATGTGTGTATCTGCATTATCAGTGGTCCTGTTTTTATACCACTGAAGTAGTTCCTGAGAAAGATACAACAGCTGCAGAAATCTCGTGGGTTCAAACTGCTCTTGAAGCGATTGCTTTGTGAGAGTGCACCACAGATGTAACCATGTGTTTGATATAAGGCTTTTTTGGGAGGGATGGGGGCCATACACGTATTGAGTTTCACATCTACAATGGTGGCATATTATGTAGCAGATGCTCCGTTCAATAATTCACACATTTATTTATAAGCAGCACACAAAAGGGCTTTATAAAACCCTTTCGTTGTGCCTTCTTGGAATACATAAATATGTAAACTATTAAGTTAAACGTCTATTCCACATATGTGCCCAGACTGTGGCAGCCATACCTGTAAATTAACTGAATTATATTCTTGGTTAGGTGCATCATGCATTTTAGCTGTTAAGATATTCATTTCCCCTTAAACATGCTAACTGATTTTGGGGTCCATATATGTGCAACATACTGGTGGTTCTTTCTGTCCAAACTCAATTCTGAGTTTATTAGCTAGCAACACACACACACACACAACTGTGAGAGTGACAATTTTAATGTCAAGCATTTGCAGCAGTAGCCTTATTGGCATGTTTACAAAATTCATCAACTTTCTTCCAAATCCACCCTGGAAATTGTTAAAACAAATATTAATACAATGATGTCATGTCAGACTGATGTAACATGGATAATTATTCAACCTGAGCATTCACAATAATATCACTGCACAAGAGTGATATTCTGAGAATAAATTTAATTTTTCACCAAGTTGTAGCTGGCAAAACTATCTCACGAAATGCTTTTATTTGACACATATATGAATAATACATGTAGTGAATTTCTACAACAAAGATGTTAAACATTGAAATTATCAAAAACAAAAATTTAAAAGATCAAATGTCAAAATGTGAGAATATAAAAATCAAAAGGCCCTTCTGGATGATTGTTTCAAAATCAAGAAAGATTTTAAGGCATAAGGCAGTGACAGTGTGTCTAAAACTAGTAGGCTACACAGGAGCTGTCAGAGATTTCTTGATTCCAGGCAACACTGAGTAGTAACTGACTGTTTGAACCTTTGATATTCTTAGCTGTCTGCTACGTATTTCAACCCTTATTTTAACTACACTAAAAAAAGGCTCTTAGACAAAGACAGCACGACATCTTTGAAGTCACAGTGAGGTGCATTGTTTTTGGACATTACAAGTTATGCTGAGGTTACAGGGAGGTGTGTGCAGTTATAGTTACATGACTGTATCTGGACTGTGTGCATATGTGGACACGAGGTATGTGTGTATTTTCCATCATAACCAAATGTCCTGGCAGCTCCGTGGCCTTAAAAGCATTTACTATTGTTTCCTGTCAAAAGCTTGACAGGTCACTCCAACCTGTTTCACTGTAAGAACAAAACTAACTAGAACAGAAAGAGAAGAAAAGAAAATAGAAAAGGGGGTGATCTTTTCTTTTATTTGAACTTTAACAGTTGTGCTCCCAAAGTAAGAAAAATGTTTATGAATGAGATAATGACTAGAAAGACAATTATTTAGAGAATTTTGTTGTGGGACTGTGGGTAACGATGCTTTTTTTTCTCTCTCTCTCTCTTTCTTTATATTTCAGACCACCAGTTTCCTGTCAGAGGCCCAGTTTTCAGCAGAGTCACCAGAAACCCTGGACCCACTTTTCAAGTTCCATGAGACCATTGCGAAGGTAGGACTAACTAATCCTACACTGTCTTGTGCTGCACTTGTTCAAAATATGTGCGTCACTAGTTTAGAGATACGTGCACAGGCAAAAGCATTGGTAACAAGCCAGCTGCTGTCAGTTTCTCACTTGGTATAGTAAATGAAATCAGCAGGTTCATTAGCTCAGTAACGCAACAAAAATGTTACGGTTTTGCTGGCATGGACCAAGGTAGACTGAAGAATACAGAAGGCATGAACTGATTGCAACACCCTAACTAAGTTGAATAACTTAAGACTGAAGTGTAGAGCACGGACTGGAATCTTCTGACAACTGAAGGAGGTTCACTCAGTGTTTAAGTACACGGCCTGATCACTAACACACTACAGTTGCGACCTGTCAACCACTTATCCACACCTCACACACACACACACACACACAAAAACAGACACACAACCACCAAACCTAACAAAAAAGTCCTCACCCACATTTTACCTGCAATAATCAAAGGCTCATAGAATCACTGCATTCTTGGCTTCCAGTTTTCTTATAGTACTGCAGGTTGAATTAACAACCTGTGTGAAAAAGCCACAATAATGTTGAGTCATTTCCCATAGAGATGTTTAGCACATTTTTTCAGTTTTCAGGACAGGTTTCTGATAGTGAAATAAAAAAGACATCTGGAGGTCAAAAGCAGAATGGGAAAAATACACACATCCACTGTTAATATGCATCCTATGTGATCATTGTCTTTTTTTCTGTTGCCATAAGAAGTCACAATTTAGTATTACTTCTACACTGCCCTTGGTGCAAGTCAGATAAAATACATATTCCTCATGGCAATTGTTGCAAAATCTCTATCTCCACTAACATACTGGACCTTTTAAAATAACTGTAATTCTTAGGGAGAACACTCTCATTGCTCATAAATGCCACCAGTTCAACACTGCAGCATAGCTGTCATATTTGACAAATTACATCTTGCGCAGTGACATTTTCTTTCTGTTTTCTGGAGACCCAGCTCCAAATAAAGACACTTCATTTTGATAAGTCCTTACCTTAGCACCAGTAGTGCCTGGCAGGAGAACTGTGCTGCCAAAACTCACAAAGTGTTAGCGAGGAGCAGATCAACCTACCGCTGTGTATTTTCAGCTACAGAGACAAAGCTTCAAAGCTTTTCTTCTGCTGAAGTGTGTGCATTTAGTTTCCTGTAGCATTCTGTCAGGACTATGTGCGTTTGATGCATCTGTGATGAAAAGTGTGACATTAAATGTACATACAGAGTGTGTATACACCAATGCTGGAAATGTGTTGTTACACCTGTTCTCTCTTGGTTTACACCCAGGCTGCAGTTCTCAGTAAGCAGATGCTGATGAAAACATGCTGAGTGCAGGAATAACTTGTTATTTTGCATCTCTATTTTTTTAAAAGTTTATACATAAAAATTGTCTACTTATACTATTTAATTGATTTAATGACCCTCAGTATTGCTATCCACTACCAACTCATCATTTGGCGCACCTGCTTCACAGTGAAGGCCTTTAAACCAGAACTAAGGATGATTTAAATTTAGTATTGTAATTTAAATAAATCAAATAAACAGCAAAAACTATCTGTAACTATCTGCAGTCCAGTGGTGCTAATAGATACAAAGGGTGGCATCTTCCGTTGATACTGTAATATAAAGCAGGCTTTTTGCACAAATGGCTTGCCTACAGATCCAGGTTATGCTTGATGAAGCCAGGCATCTCTTTTGACAAATAAAAACAACATAAAAGAGAAGTATGATTTTACCATTTCTGCTGCAGGCTACAGCTTGATAGTTGTTTACATCTTGACAAATTGTAAACTGTGACATATACAATGCTTCAGGAAAGATTGCACAATAAGTCATAGCACTGCATTTAGTCATTCCTCAAAAACAATCCATCCTATTTGTTACTTCATATTCACAGTCTCAGTCTCCAGCTTTTCCTTTTTTAAAATTACTATGTGTTAAGGTTGATAAGCGTTGCATTGAAGTTATGTTAAAAAACTTTTGCATCCCCCATGGACAGCAACATTAGGTTGCTGGGCTGGTGATCTTGCCCTGTGCAGGTGTTTGTGGTTATTCTGACTGATTAAAATTTGACTCAGGCTGAAGTCAGGTGGAGCTGTGTTGGGAATAGCATGAGGTCACCATGCACAACGTGCTTTTAAGAATAATAAGTAAGTTGTCCTTAATGTGTGCAACAAAACAGGATAAGGAGGGAGATATCTATACACACCCACAGTCTAAACAGGCCAAATGTGGTAAAATGCCTGTGTGGGCGGACTGCAAGGCTGGTGCAGAGAGTTTCAGTAAGAGAGAGTTTGAATAATTATACTGAAGAAATACATCTGTACTACTTGTTCTTTTAGCTAGATATTCTTACAGTTGTGTTATTTTTATCCGATTACATGAAGTGTTTATTTACAGAAATATGCCCTGGTATCAGTGTAAAAGCACTCATGGAAATGTTCTTGTGTGCCGATGAGGAAAGTTGTAGCCATGGTGCTCAGAGGAGAAATAGGGCTGTCATTTGGCCTTAATCATCACATCCTTGGAGAACAGGCAAAGTGCCAGATGTTATTTGTGCAGGTTGTAAAATGAAAGGTGGGGTGTGGGATGGGAGGGGAGGGGAGAGAAAGAAAAAAAAAGAGAGAGAGAATGACAGTTACATAAAAACACAAGGCTGAGGGCACACTGACATGATGTCATGATGAAGGGCAAATGGGAGGTGGCAGAGATGTTATTCCCCATGTTAAATATTTAGTTTGGGGAAGGGGATAAAGAAAAGCAAAAAGCTCATGTGTGGGGGTCTGAATTGTCAAACAATCTTAATACTGAGTAAAGAATTTATCTGGACATTCCTCTAACCGTAGTTGCTTGTGTTCATGCCCTTATGATCCTCATTTGGTTAATGATTTGTTAAAATTTTTGTTTAGATTAGAAATTTAGATTCACATTTCCCAAATGTCACTGAACTGGTCCTTAGTGGCTGAAATATTTTCACATCCATTTAAAAATTTGAGCAAACAATGGAAAATGGATGGTTGAACAAAAAAAAATCTGATCAACAGAAATCTCAAGATTATTTTATTTTTATGGTTATATACTGGCTACCTTTTTACAACCAAACAAAAGACCTCAATTATTGCTGTGAAAATCTGCATTCCATTGCACCAGCAAATAACAAGTAATGGAAGGACGCAGCAAAGAAAAATACAGTATGAATATTGTTACAGGAATCCAAGGTCTTTTCAAGGCTGAGCAATGCGATTGCAGAGCAATACAGCATCACATGAAGACAACTGAAATATACTAACGACGTGAGACACATTGTCAGTCAGTGATGATTCCGGAGTCACAAAGTTCACAGTTACTGACATGTAGCTCACGACGGTATAAAAAATGTAGGTTTTAATTTATTTTACCAGCTGACAGGTGGTAGAAGGAAGGTTTTTTCTGTTGTTTACCAACTGATTAAAACTTAATGAGCAAAGTATAAAACCTGATATTTGTTGGTTAGCCTGACATCAGTATAGCACATTTATGGCATCTCACTGTCTTTCTACACACTATATATATATATATATAATATTTCGCTGTCCCAGTCTCACTTTCTCAAACCCACTTTATCTCTCTCTCTCTCTCTCTCTCTCTCTCTCACTCACACACACACACACGTACATCTTTGCTCTCTATGGAATGCTGTATGTGCATTGTTAATGTTGTAGCTTGGGGGCTTTGCCTATGTTCTGTGTCCCTGTACTCATTTGTCAAATGTGGTTTTGGACACAGCTTGGTTGGGAGGGTTCAGGATGGCAGGTGGCAGGGGAAAGCATCTCTCTCTCTCCCTCCCTCTGTCTTTCTCTTTCTCTCTTGTTCTACCTCTCCTCGTCTCCCTAGATCTGTTGGACTCTCATGCTATTGCTCAATGGGCAGTGTTCTCTGTGTAGCTAATTTTTTAAGCGTGGTTGTGTGTATGAGTTGGCTTCCCCTGACTTGGCAAGGTGAGGCTGGCATTGATCAGGACATCAATAAACAGTTTTGTCATGCTGCTTTACTGGTCCCCGCTGTACACCGCTGGAAATGCACAATGGAGTTGTATAAGTAAGGTTTGAATGTGTATATGAGTTGAGCATACATGTACAGTATATGTAATTATAAATACATTTGGCATTGTACCTGGATGTAGAATTCCTTGCAAGTGATCAGAAGATGAGAGGTCCCAAGTGTATGGAAGTCATTTACCCACAAGTGTCAGTACAAATCATGATGCATTATTTTTCTACTGTGTGAGTGTCCTCACCAGACAACTTACAGCATTGGGAATTGGCTTAATATGACTAATATAAGGTTTATGGATTTACAACAAGGGCCTCTTGTAGAAGTAAGGATAATTGTGATACCACTGTTGCTATCAGCAACACATCCACATGACCCAAACCTGCTCCTATTCCGTACCTGAATTGCACACACAGACTGATGATACAGTCATCCACTGAAACTGGATGTGACGTAATTACATGGCTTACACAAAAGTCTTTTTCTTATGTGCTATCAGGAGATGACTCTGTGCTTGATAGGGTTAGGTAGGAAACATGTCCCTCTCCTGGCTGCAAGCTGGGGATGAGGGGAGGTACACAAGGCCTTTCTGCTGAACAATAGACAGAGACCAAAAGGACCTTGCAGACTACGTGCTGCCACCCTGAGTCCAAGAGAGCTACATTTCTGTTATTTTTCAACTGGTGGACATTACTGTAAGACACTTTTTTTTTAGAAGGATAAGAACAACAAACTTCCTCTTTTCTCCCAAATCTCCACAAAATCATCTGGTTTCCACTGCACATATGCTGGACTACATGCACGTCGCCTTAGAGGAAATTGAATAGAAAATACGCACAGCAAACTGTCGCAATGCAGTAAAGCTGACTTTGGCCAATTAGTTTACCTGATACTTAAATCATTGCATATGCGGAGTGAGTTAAAGAAAAACTGGCTTAAAGGACTGAGATGGAAACCCAGATTTTCAGCCAAACCACTGGTTTCTTTCTCAGATACAATATGGTTCCTGACAGCCATTTTGTGAAGCCTGCTGCAGCAGCTGCCATCTTGCCCTTCTCTGTACATGGAAACACATTAATCTCCTGTGCTTTGCCATTTTGTTACTGTCGCTCTTGTTTACCTTCTTCCCACTTACATACACAAACACAGACACATGCACATACATAAAACACACATATTTGCACATAACATGCTGTACGCATACACGTAACACACACAGCACACCATCTTACCATCGATTATGTATTATAGCCCAACATGCTTCGTGTGAGTGCAGCCCTCTAGGCTAATGCTATGGGACTTGGCCCATCCTCACACTAGCTCAAAGAAGAAAAAATTATTTACGCTCACCTGGGGTGGGCTGCAATGTCCGTCCAAATCCAGTGCATCAGTCATGTCTGCATCTCTCCCATATATGTGGCATTTTGGTTAGAATCTTCCCAAAAAGAAACTGCCTTTGCTTCAGGTAGTTCAGGGGATCAGTATGGCCCAGGGTTCAGTGGGGTGTGGCCAATTCACAGAATTACAATGCATAACCCACACTCTGTCTCACTGGCGTGCATGCGTCTGGTCTTTCTCTATGGGTCAAAGCGATAAGAGGAAATATGTGTGCCCCACTGGGCCCAACAAACCCAGGGGCATAACATACAACCATGACCTGACCCAACTGCAAACCTCAGGTGGAGCACAACAATGCACACAAAAACTGCTAACACTGGCACACAAACAACAGCCCAAGGCAAGCAGAAACACACTCCTATAACCATGAGTGAGTGAAGAAAAACATGCACGTCTCAGGCTTTCTGGCACACTCTCTCCTGGGAAGTAACCACCTGGGTAAGGGAAGAATACACAACATGCTGCAAATAAAAGTGGATGAAAGAACACAGGGACTACCATGAGGCTGCCAAGCATACTGTATGTTCTCCACAGAAGTTCCTTGGACTAGAGCCTCAGAAGATGACACTCCCCTCATGAAGTTCATGCAGATACTGACCAGCAGCTTTGCCCCTGATGCACAAGTTCTTTATTTTTTTCTTTTGGCTGCTTCCATTAAGGCTTACCACAGTGAATCAATTGATCTGGGCTTGGGACCAACACTAAGACCGCACTGGCTTGTGCAACCTCAGTGGCTAAGTTTAGTGCCCCCCAGTCTTCCAAGGCGGTTTCCTCTTCAAGTACTAACCAGGCCCAGCCCTACTTAGTTTCCAAGATCTAATATTATCGGGCACTCGCAGGACAGTATTGCCGCTCCCCCCTGATGCACAATAAGCCTGTGCAATAGTCTCACACAATCAGAGACAACTGCTCTGCTGACAGAGGCGAGCCCAGGGAACTGTCACTATAATGCATAAAGAGACCTTCAGAGTGGCAAATGTCCACCATGTGCTTCACATAACAAGTGAGGGCACAGGGTACAGGTCAAAATGTACCACAAGTTCTATTCCCAGCAGATCAGAGACACGCTGTCACCAGGTCATGAGCTATGATCATTTTCCTCTTTTTCCTCCTCTTCCTCCTTTCTAGCTGAAGAAAAGGAGGGAAGGATTCTGTCCAAATCGATGCATATATGGAAGCGATGTGGACACAATTGGATCCATAGTGATAGCCCAAAGAGCTGTGCATCACTGTGACAGAACTGTACATAGATTAGCATTTAGCAATGGTTTCATTATTTTATTGGTTTCTTATGCTTTTGGTACAGATTACTTAGTTAATGCTTGGTGTGTAATAAGTTCTATATTATATTTTAATAAGTATACTTTAGTAAGATGGACACATATTTTATATCTCCAGGTATTGTGCAAAACTTAAAGCAAACAAGTTCAAAGTATCCTCTAAACACGTGGAAAGGCAGGAAGGCCCAGTGAGATACAGTGACTTGTACAAATGCGAATAAAGACACTTTTCATACAATGTTGCACTCAGCTGTACAAACAAAAGCAACATAAATAGTTGTGTAAAGAATGAAAAAAGAAACCTTGAAATAGAAATGTAATTCCTGCATACTTTCTCACCTCCACAAACCTGGACAACCACTGCGTGAAAAATGCATAGTTCTCAGATTGGCATTTTAGAAGCAAAAATGGTCAAACAGCTCCTTCAATTCCACCTTGAGGGATTTATGATGCTGTTTGATGATTTTGACAAAAACTTCATTTGAAGTATATTGCTGGCTTTGTCTTGACTGGGGGTGGCTATAGATTTTCTCTTTTGGCCATATCCTGAGTGACTTTTCTGCAATTCCAGTCTGTGGTCAGTAACAGCCTTAAAGATACCATACCATTGACAAAAGTTGAAAACATTCCTTCCAAAACACACAAGCAGATCACCGTTGCAGTAGTACAGAGTTCAGGGCAAAACATTCAAGGCTTGTGACCAGATATCATCCAAAGACATTCCCACTATAGTTACAAGCGATGTACAAATTAGCCTACCATTGGTACAGTACTTGTATTCCATGTCATTGCCTTTGAGAGAGGCACAAAGGGCAATATAAAGGGAGACAAAGAAAGAGTAGATTGTAACAGAGCAAACACACCCAGAAATGGACACGGAAAGAAATATGACAAAGTGGCAGATAAGTCTGAATATATAGATGAATGTGATGGTGATGATGACTAAATGTCCCAGTTCCCTCCCACAAAGAAACAGATTAGTGTAAACTGGAGAAATTTGGAGTCATGGAGAATCTAACCAAAAGAAAGAAAAAGTGGAAAAGCATATAAAGATCTGTTAAAAGCCAGATATAGGAAATAAGCAGAGGATGGAAAGAAAAAAAAGCAGGAAGTGACATAGAAATAAAGATAAAAAGAGCACTTTCTTGGGATGTGTTTTAGATGCATGATCATAAAGATGATGAATAACACGGGAATATAGTGCATTTTTATCTTCAGGTCTTTCTCTTATTTACTGAGTTCTGTGAATCATTCGCTTAACGTCCATTTCTCTCAGAGAGAAAAATGCCATCACATGTGATCTGTTAAGGAAACAGAATTTCTAGATGGAATTTAGATAATATTACACTTAGCATTTAATCCAAGATCAAAATGTATAGTGTAATTCCACATTCAAACACCAATAAAGGCCATTTAAGATAGAAATAAAACATATGCATTGGTGTCCATATGCAAGTTAATGATCACAATGCATAGTTAATTGTTATTGTTTTAATTTAATTAGAATCAGGTCAGGTAAGGTCTTAAAGGTCTCAAGTCTGTTATATGTCTTATACGTGAAAGGATCAGGGTATACCTCATATCAGCTCTAACCAATTGGTGCTTCATAATCATCATAGCAGGAAAATGTTTTTTAAACTAGCAATTGATCTATCAGTCTATCTTTCTATCAAGAGTGATAACCCAAGGGACTGTCTGGACCATTTGGATTGTATTGCTTTTTTTAAATTTACACATGTTGGATTTGGGTAGGTTTTTCATGGACTGATTTCTGATCTAAACGTTTGAAAGACCTCTGAGGCACAAAACAAAAGTTTAAATGAACAGCCCAATTTTTTTGTTTTGTAAGAAACACTATATTCAGTGTATTTCCTTGTAGTTGTGTTGGCATGCCCTCAAACAGATCATTCATTCAATAAATTTGAATCTGTAAAAAATTTGCACTGATTACTGTGATATTGTTGGTCCAATCAGTTTATTTTAGGGGCTATAAGTTGACATTTCCAGTATTACATTATTCGTTTCTTTCTGTGTCCCCAGTAATGGTGCTAACATGTTGTGCATATTTTTATGAGGGTAAATATGGATTCATTTAAACTGGGCACAAAGTGCTATGTTCCCACAACAAGCAGTGTTACATTTATCTTATTTTTCAAAATATATTTCTTGCACTTTCATAAGCTTTGCTTCTTCTTATAGACTTTCCTAGGTGCAGAGGGCATTTATGCAAGTGCAGCCCTCTGAATGTTGTGTTTCTTTACAGCTACAATTGTTGTTGCTGGTGATTGGCAGTAAATTGTTCAAAGAGAGTCTGGAGAAGTGTGGTCTTTACCTTCAATGCAACACAATGCAGAGTCAAACTACTAAATAATGCAATTGCTTTTCAGCTGTGCCCACTGCTTTCTCGATAAATGCTCCAGAGGATGGGAACATTACAGCAGCCATAAAACAGGGATTGTAGCAGAGCAAAAAGTAGAAGGAAATAAAGAGGCTTTTCCATCCACTAAGATCACAGCCTTGGCTTGTGTGTTGACAGATCAGACTTATCTCTGTGCTGTTGTTTGTTAGGCCTAAGGGGCTTCTTAGAGATAAGTTCCCTCATGAGACACTGCAGCAGGGGTCATTAGTGAACTAACAATTTAGATGGTCAGCATCTATAAATGTATTTCAATCAGAGAACCCAGGACCACTACATTGTCAGTTCTGATGCATCACAATTTCCACTATTTTAACTTCTCCAAACCAGCCAGTAAAGAGTAACAGTTAAGTTGAACAGTTAACTGCCAATATACCCAGCATTTCTGAAAGAAATTACTGAAAAAAATACTTTTAATTCTTAGCTTTTGAATCCATTCATATACTTTCCATCAGACTGACTGGGGTCTGCTACAGACAGGTGTCTGCCTGCAGTGTACCACTGATGTCACCCGGGTTTAGTGCAGCTCTGTATAAGGTTGCTTGCCAAAATTCTATTATTACACTTTTACACATTTCTGATGAGCAGGACATGGTAGATAGCAAGGTACAGAATTTTATCTTAATTAAGATTATATACAGGTTTTTCCTCTCAAAGTCTTTCATCAATTTCACATTACTTCTTTGTTAAGGAATATCTCTCACATTCACATAAACTACTTACATCTGTCAGAAGAGGCAACTGCCAGTTGTATATTTGGCATAAATATAGTCATTTTCACTGTGCTACTGGTAGCATCTCTAGAGAGCACTGCACACAAATCAAGTATTGCATTTCAGTTGAAAATATCACTACTACAATACCAGATGGATAAATTCTATGTGATCAGGCTGTGACTTGCTCTGAATGTTATGCCACACACTAATTGTATTTGCATACCTCTTTTCACTCTCTGATAGACAATGACAGGAAGTTTCACCTTGTCTTTTAAATCACTTAAATCAAACTTTTCCCATCTAATTGTTGTGTTTATGTTCTTTTGTCAACTGTGACAGAGAGTGATGACTGCGGTGAATAAATAGACTGGAGTAACCTTTCCGTGTCCCTTTCCAGAGGCATAATACAGAATAATAAATACAGAGGAAAAAACAACAATAAATAAATGTATAAATGGCAGGTCACAGCCAGTGTCTCTGCCGTCATTAGTCACCACAACAGTCTCAACAGAGCAGCAAGAAGAAGGCTGGAGTCATCCATGGAACCACCCTGTCACATTCCCACATTGGCAGTGGTCTCTAGTGGAGTGTCTTTGTAATATGTGTTACCGAAAAGAAGATTACTGACTTATTCATCACTTTCCTTCATGCTGTCTTCACTATTAATAGTCTCTGCTAGCCTCATAAATTTGGAGAAGATAACACAAGCAGCCAAATGTGACAAAAAATTCTTGCAGTATGAGGCACTGGAGCACTGACATGTAGTTATATTCTAAGAAAGGGCATGCGGGCTGCAGCATAGGCTATGGTGGCTACATGAGAAGGCTCTGAAGCTACACCATAACCCTTTCAGTCAAAATATGAATCACACTTAAAAATGAACCTTTTTCAGCTTGGTTACAAAACCCATCATTAGCCATCTTGGGATCCAGGAACAAAGAAATGTATTGTGACTATTATCATGCAGCAACTCACCAGAAGTGGGTCTGCCACCTGTTATGGAGGTCTCAATTCACTGAAGGATGACCAGACACCTGCATAATACAGACCAAGCAATCCATCCTACCACCAGTCAGTCTCTGCCCTACCTCCCACCCCCAAGAACTTCAGTGCCTCATTGCAATTCTGGACTTTTGCAAGAAGTGTCGGGGGGAGCAAGTACATATGAAAGCCATTTTCACCTGCATCCAAGTCAAGTTAAATACACAGATTTTCATAGTACTAACCAATCTCAGCTGTGCCCCAAGCACTAATATAATGCATGGCAGTCACTATGCGATCCGATGATAATTTACAGGAGAAGAAAGCAGGGGGTACTCTGTTATCCTTCTGGTTCCTCTGGGATAACACTGCTCCCACACTCCCTACTTCCATGAAAAACTGGAGTTTTGGGTACGGCAGTGTGAGTATGGGTACCTCTGAGAACTGTCTTTAGTCTTAAGAAGGCTTCCTGAGCTTCGGGTGACCAACTATATGGAACCTTAACAGAGGTGAGTTTGTGTAAAGGGCTAGCAATAGTACTGTAGTTTTTCTAATGAACTTACAGTAAAAATTGGCAAAGCCTAGGAATCATTGCAGTTCCTTGTGGTTTTGTGGTTCCGGCCAGTCTCGCACTGCCTCCACTTTTCCAGGATCCAAGCTCATCTGTCCCTCTGCCAAAACAAAGCCTAGGAATGACACCTTGGCAGCGTAGAACTCACACTTTTCTGCTTTCACATAGAGTTTATTCTGAAGTAGTCTCTGGAGAACTGCTCTCACATGTTGAATGTGTTCTTCCTTAGAATGAGAAAATATTAGTATGTCGTCCAAGTACACAAAATCAAATTTGTTCAACATGTCGCTCAATACATCGTTAACCAAGTTCTGAAAATTCAATTCAATTCAATTCAATTCAATTTTATTTGTATAGCGCCAAATCACAATACAAATCATCTCAAGGCACTTTACAAAAACTAAAACTAAAAACCCAACAATTACCTTATGAGCAAGCACTTGGCGACAGTGGAGAGGAAAAACTCCCTTTAACAGAAGAAAAAACCTCCAGCAGAACTGGGCTCAGTTTGGGCAGCCATCTGCCTCGACCGGTTGGGGTGAGTGGATAGAGCAGAGAGAAAAGAACAGCAACAATAAACAACAAATAGACACTGCAGGTTGGTGGGACCAGTAACTGCACATCAGCGATATACAGCTCCAGGACCAGAGACACCTGCAGAAGGTACAGAGAGAACAGAGAGAGAGGGAGAGAGCACAAACTAGGGTAGAGAGAGAGCACAAGGTTAGTAAGATTCAGTGGTGGAATATACATGAGGTGGGAGGAGAGAAGAGAGGGGAGGGGAAGGGGAGCTCAGTGCACCGATGGTCCTCGGGCAGTCTAGGCCTATAGCAGCATAACTAAGGGATGTTCAGGGTTACCTGAAGCCAGCCCTAACTATATGCTTTGTCAAAGAGGAAGGTTTTAAGTCTAGCCTTAAAAGTATAGAGAGTGTCTGCCTCCTGAACCCAGGCTGGGAGCTGGTTCCATAGGAGAGGAGCTTGATAACTAAAGGCTCTGCCTCCCATTCTGAAAAGTGGTTGGAGCGTTAGTCCGAATGGCATTACTAAATATTCATAATGTCCTACAGGTGTGTTGAAAGCAGTTTTCCATTCATCCCCTTCTCTTATCATTTCTCAAATCCAATTTCTCAAATCCAATTTTATGAAAACCATAGCTCCCTGTGCTCACTGAGGATCAGTGGAAGGGGGTAGCGATTCTTAACTGTGATTAGATTTAGTCCTCAGTAATCAATACAAGGTCTTAACCCAGCGTCCTTCTTTCCCATGAAGATGGGATTCCTGCTGCCAACGCCTTGTCCAGGTATTGCTGCATTGTTTCTCTTTTTGGGGCAGACAGTGAGAAAAGCCTCCCTCGTGGAGGCATTGTACCGGCAGGAAATCAATGTTGCAATCATATGGCCTGTGCGGAGGTAATGAAGTTGCCCGGGTCTTGCTGAACACCATTTTCAGGTCCGAATACTTATCTGGGACCCGAGAAAAATCAGGAAATTCTTCCTGGAACTCGACGCTGCCGGGCATTAAACTCCTCTTCTGCTCTTCTTGCTTTTCTACTGCTTTCGAGTGCCTTGGTCCCCACCTGCCACCATCTCCACTCACTCTGATGACTTAACTACCTGGTTTCATTCTTCCTGCCTGTCCGCCCTCGATTCTGTGGCCCCGTTTATGACCAAGTGGCCAAAAGCAAAATCTGACCCCTGGCTCAACGATGGAACCCGGGCTCTCAGGCAAGAGTGTCGCAAAGCTGAACGTACGGGGACAAACTGCAAGTGTCCCTCCAAATATGGAAGGACTGCTGGCATAAGATGGAAGATGGCGGCACGGACGGCTGCCTCGGCCTGGAGCTCTCCAGTTGTTTTGTTATTTCAGTTAGTTTGTCCTGCACTTTGTTTCTGTAACTTATTAAGTTTCACTCGGGCTGAACTGCTAAGCATTCGGCAGCACTCCCAGGATATTTTTCCTCCAATTTTTGTACACTCGGACATTTTGTGGAGCAACTAAAACAGTTGGCGGAGCGGCTGCGCTTCTCAGAAAGCACAAACGTGGGAAGCGCACTGGTGCGTTGGTGAAACTTCATCAGCGCAGCCTCAGGACAGCGCTGCCCAGCATACATCTGGCGAACCTCCGCTCTCTACCCAACATGATGGACGAAATACACCTGCTTACCCGGATAAACAAGGACTTTTCAAACTCTGCTGCTCTGTGTTTCACGGAGACCTGGCTTAATGGAGCCATACCGGACAGCACGCTCCATCTACCCGAATTCCAGCTGATCTCAGCGGACCGCAACTCAGACGCAACGGGGAAATCGCACGGTGGCGGGACATACTTTTACATCAATGAGAGGTGGTGTACAGATGCAACAGTGTTGAAGAAGATCTGCTGTCCTGACCTGGAAGCGCTTTTCATTAACTATAAACCCTTCTACTCGCCGCGGGAGTTTTCTTCGTGTGTTCTGATCAGTGTTTACATTCCCCCGCAAGCGCACGTGCTTGCATCAGCTGGCTGAGGAGATCGCAAACACGGAGCAGCAGCACCCAGACTCTGTTTTTATCATCCTCGGAAACTTTAATAAAGCACACTTGAGCCACGAACTGCCCAAATTCAAGCAGCACATCAAGTGCCCACTAGAGAGGGGAATACTCTGGACCACTGCTACACCACAATAAAGGATGCATATCACACCGTCCCCAGAGCAGCTTTAGGACTCTCTGACCACTGTCTGGTCCACCTCATACCAACATACAGGCAAAAGCTCAAATCTGCTAAGCCTGTAGTGAGAACTGTTAGGAGATGGACCAGGGAAACAGAGCAGGAGCTACAAGCCTGCTTTGAATGCATTGGCTGGAGTGTCTTTGAAGCTGCTCCCACAAATCTGGACGAACTCACAGACTCTGTTACATCTTACATCAGTTTCTGTGAGGAAATGTGTATTCCCACCCGGGCCTTCTTAACATACAACAACGACAAACCGTGGTTCTCTGGAAAACTCAGACAGCTTCGTCAAGCCAAAGGAGATGCCTATAGAAGTGGTGATCATGTCTTCTATTATCAGGCCAGGAACACACTGAACAAGGAGATCAGAGCAGCTAAGAGGAGCTACTCCAAAAAGCTGGAAAACCAGTTTACAGCTAACGACTCTGCTTCAGTGTGGAGAGGCCTGAGGACAATAACCTACAGGACTTCATCCCCCTCCTCAATATGCAATCAAACCCTGGCAAACGATTTGAATTAGTTCTATTGCAGATTTAAATCACCCCCCACCCGCTCTGATTGTCTTCCAGAGCAACCTTTAACACCTTTAACACCTTCAACCATTAACCCCCTCTCCCCCGCTCCTATACTTCAGACCAGCGTGGACGATGTGTGTCAGCTTTTCAGGAAGCAGAAGAGAAGGAAAGCACCAGGACCAGATGGGGTTTCACCAACATGCCTCAGAACCTGTGCTGACCAGCTGGCTCCCATCTTCTCACTGATCTTCAACAGATCACTGGAGCTGTGTGAAGTCCCTGCATGCTTCAAACGTTCCACCATCATTCCCATCCCCAAGAAGCCAAAAATCACAGGACTCAATGACTACAGACCGGTGGCTCTGACATCTGTGGTCATGAAGTCCTTTGAGAAACTGGTGTTGGCCCACCTGAAGAACATCACTGGACCCTTCCTGGACCCCCTGCAGTTTGCCTACTGATCCAATCGGTCCGTGGATGATGCAGTCAATATGGGGCTGCACTACATCCTGCAACATCTGGACAAACCAGGCACTTATGTGAGGATTCTGTTTGTGGACTTCAGCTCGGTGTTCAACACCATCATCCCATCACTCCTCAGGAATAAACTCTCCCAGCTCTCTGTTCCTGACTCTACCTGTCAGTGGATTACAAGCTTCCTGACAGATAGGCAACAGCTAGTTAGGATGGGGAAACTTACTTCTGGCTCCCGCGTCACCAGCACCAGCGCACCCCAGGGGTGTGTTCTCTCCCCACTGCTCTTCTCCCTCTACACAAATGACTGCACCTCCCGTGACTCCTCGATGAAACTCCTGAAGTTTGCAGATGACAGCACTGTCATTGGTCTCATCCAGGATGGTGAAGAGTCTGCATACAGACAGGAGGTGGAGCAGCTGGCTCTCTGGTGCAGTCACAACAACCTGGAGCTAAACACGCTCAAAACAGTGGGGATGGTTGTGGACTTCAGGAGAAATGCCCCCACCCACCCCCCTCTCACCATCATGAACAGCACTGTAGCATCAGTGGAGTCATTCAGGTTCCTGGGCACCACCATCTCTCAGGACCTGAAGTGGAGCTTGCACATCGACTCCAACGTGAAAAAGGCCCAGCAGAGGTTGTACTATCTGTGCCAGCTGAAGAAGTTCAACCTCCCACAGATGCTGCTGACCCAGTTCTACTCAGTGGTCATCGAGTCTGTCCTGTGCTCCTCCATCACTGTCTGGTTTAGCTCCGCCTCTAAATCAGACATCCAAAGACTCCAGAGGACAGTTCGGACTGCTGAGAAGGTCATCGGTGTAGGTGTCCCCCTACCCACCCTCCAAGACCTGTTCACCTCCAGAGTGAGGAAAAGAGCTCAGAAAATCACTCTGGATGCCACCCACCCGAGCCACCACCTCTTCCAGCTCTTACCCTCTGGCCGGCGCTTCAGAGTTCCAAACATCAAGACAGCCCAGCACAAAGGAAACTTCTTCCCTCAGGCCATCCAGCTCTTAAACTTGTAGCTCTCCACCATTCCCTTCCACCACCTGCACTATGACACTGGCACCTTTTTGCTCTTTGCACACCAATTAGTTCCCCTTTCGTTCTGTCTTCAGGTTATCTGTGCATTTTTCTTTAGTTTGTAGCATTTCTGTAGCATTTATGTTTACTGTATGACGATTTGTAGCATTTGTATTTATGTCTGTTTGCACTGGAGTACCCCCCCCGTACCTAAACAAATTCCTTGTGTGTGTACACACACACTTGGCAATAAAGCTCATTCTGATTGTGATAACTACCAGAACACTGTTAGAGAGGTCAGAAGGCTACATTTTTCAAATCTTATTTTCTTCGAACTGTCACAACTTACGAGTACTTTTTAATACTATTGATTCTGTTTTTCATGGTCCACATGCTTAGAAGCTTCTGTTATGAAGAGTTATGTAATGACTTCCTTCAGTTTTTTGTGGTTAAGGTTGCCACCATTAGGTCTCTTATCTCACTGCCTGTTTCTGTTCCTTCTGTTTCTGTTCCTTGTTGTGCTGTTTTTTTTGTTCAATTCCAACCAATATCTACAGTGGGTACGGAAAGTATTCAGACCCCTTTAAATTTTTCACTCTTTGTGTCATTGCAGCCATTTGCCAAAATCAAAAAAGTTCATTTTATTTCTCATTAATGTACACTCAGCACCCCATCTTGACAGAAAAAAATAGAAATGTAGAAATTTTTGCAAATTTATTAAAAAAGAAAAACTGAAATATCACATGGTCATAAGTATTCAGACCCTGTGCTCAGTATTGAGTAGAAGCACCCTTTTGAGCTAGTACAGCCATGAGTCGTCTTGGGGATGATGCAACAAGTTTTTCACACCTGGATTTGGGGATCCTCTGCCATTCTTCCTTGCAGATCCTCTCCAGTTCTGTCAGGTTGGATGGTGAACGTTGGTGGACAGCCATTTTCAGGTCTCTCCAGAAATGCTCAATTGGGTTTAGGTCAGGGCTCTGGCTGGGCCAGTCAAGAACGGTCACAGAGTTGTTCCGAAGCCACTCCTTTGTTATTTTAGCTGTGTGCTTAGGGTCATTGTCCTGTTGAAAGGTGAACCTTCGGCCCAGTCTGAGGTCCTGAGCACTCTGGAAGAGGTTTTCTTCCAGGATATCGCTGTACTTGGCCACATTCATCTTTCCTTCAGTTGCAACCAGTCGTCCTGTCCCTGCAGCTGAAAAACACCCCCACAACATGATGCTCCCACCACCATGTTTCACTGTAAGGATTGTATTGGGCAGGTGATGAGCAGTGCCTGGTTTTCTCCACACATAGCGCTTAGGATTAATGCCAAAAAGTTCAATCTTGGTCTCATCAGACCAGAGAATCTTATTTCTCATAGTCTGGGAGTCCTTCATGTGGTTTTTGGCAAACTCTATGCGGGCTTTCATGTCTTGCACTGAGGAAAGGCTTCCGTCAGGCCACTCTGCCATAAAGCCCCAACGGGTGGAGGCTGCAGTGATAGTTGACTTTGTGGAACTTTCTCCCATCTCCCTATTGCATCTCTGGAGCTCAGCCACAGTGATCTTTGGGTTCTTCTTTACCTCTCTCACCAAGGCTCTTCTCCCATGATTGCTCAGTTTGGCTGGACGGCCAGGTCTAGGAAGAGTTCTGGTCGTCCCAAACTTTTTCCATTTGAGGATTATGGAGGCCACTGTGCTCTTAGGAACCTTGAGTGCTGCAGAAATTCTTTTGTAACCTTGGCCAGATCTGTGCCTTGCCACAATTCTGTCTCTGAGCTCCTTGGGCAGTTCCTTTGACCTCATGATTCTCATTTACTCTGACATGCACTGTGAGCTGTAAGGTCTTATATAGACAGGTGTGTGCTTTTCCTAATCAAGTCCAATCAGTTTAATTAAACACAGCTGGACTCCAATGAAGGAGCAGAACCATCTCAAGAAGGATCAGAAGAAATGGACAACATGTGAGTTAAATATGAGTGTCACTGCAAAGGGTCTGAATACTTATGACCATGTGATATTTCAGTTTTTCTTTTTTAATAAATTTGCAAAAACTTCTACATTTCTATTTTTTTCTGTCAAAATGGGGTGCTGAGTGTACATTAATGAGAAATAAAATGAACTTTTTTGATTTTGGCAAATGGCTGCAATGACACAAAGAGTGAAAAATTTAAAGGGGTCTGAATACTTTCCGTACCCACTGTATGTCACAGCTAGAGGATGTGGTTGGCTCTCTTAATCCCTCAGGCTCCTGTCGCGATCCACCTCCCCCCTGGTTTTTTAACAAAGTTTTTCCCTGTGAAGGGAAATTGGTCCTTAACATTATTAACAGTAGTCTATCGTCTCGTGTGGTTCCTTCTAATTTCAAGCATGCGGTAGTGCAACCACTTATAAAGAAATCTAGTCTTGATCCATCTGTGCTGGCTAACTATAGACCTATTTCTAGACTACCGTTTTTTTCAAAGGTTTTAGAAAAAGTTGTTTATGCTCAATTGAAAGCGTTTTTGGATGAGCATGAGATCCTAGAGATCTTTCAGTCCGGTTTTAAACCTCAACAGAGCACAGAGTCAGGTTTAATTAAAGTTTTTAATGATATTTTCACTTGTTCTGATACTGGCGATTTCGTGGTTCTTATTCTTCTTGATTTATCTGCTGCCTTTGACACAGTTGACCACCACATTTTGATTTCTCACCTGCATGATGTTGTAGGTATCTGTGGTCTTGCACTGGAGTGGTTTAGATCTTACCTGGCAGTTAGAACTTTCTCTGTGGGTCTTGCCAGCCTTGAATCCTTCTCTGCTCCTCTGTCCTCCGGGGTTCCCCAGGGTTCAGTTTTGGGTTTCATTTTCAGACAACATGGCATATTGTCCATTGTTATGCAGATGATACCCAGGTTTATTTTCCGTTGAAGCAAAAGGAGGGTTTTTCAATTGCACATTTGCTTGCGTGTCGTGATGGCCTTAAATTTTCTTCACTTTAATGAGGCAAAGACGGAAGTAATGCTGGTTGGCTCTAGTGCTTCCAGTGAATCTTCTTGTGTTAATCTAGGCCCCTTGACATCACATCTTAGACCACTGGTCACTAATTTAGGCTTCAAAATGGACACGGATCTTAAATTTGATAAGCAAATTGGTGTTGTGGTAAAATCCAGATTTGACTATTGTAATGCTCTGTATGTTGGGGTTAATCAGGCATCCCTTTCACATCTCCAGCTTGTTCAAAATGCGGCGGCTCGCCTTTTAACTGGAACACGAAAAAACGAGCACATCACACCAATCCTGGCTGCATTCCATTGGCTGCCAGTGTCTTTTAGGATTCATTTTAAGGTTTTATTATTTGTTTTTAAATCTTTAAATGGCCTTGCCCCATCTTATCTTACTGAACTCCTTCACCCTTATAGCTCCATTCTATTGCTGCCCCAAGGCTGTGGAACAATTTGCCTTTGCACATAAGACCGGCGTGATGGATTGATTATGGACCGTTTTTTATTGTTTTATTTTATAAAACTTTTAACCTATTTTTAAAAAGTCTTATTTTATATATATTTGTTTCCTGTTTGTTTTCGTGTACGGCACTTTGTGTCAGCTCTTGCTGTTCTTAAAGCGCATTATAAATAAAAGTATTATTATTATTATTATCAGAGGGAAAATGGGACGCATATGGGCGTGACTAAAAAACCTTCTCCCGCTGTCGTTCTCTAAGCCACCGCCATCTCCACAATCTTGTCGAATTGTTCTGGCCATTCTCAAGCTGCAAATTCGTCTTTTATCTCTTCTGATAGTTCTGCATAAAACATATTGCTCCAAGCAGTCTTATTCCAGTCACAGGTGGCTGCTGCAAGGTTCTAAATTCCACTGCGTATTCTGGTACTGATTGATTCCCCTGGATTAACCTAGCCAGCCAAATAGCTGCTTCCTTCCTGGGTTTTGCGGGGTCACATATATTAATTAATTCCTTAGAGAATTCAGCCAAAGAGTTACAAATACTAGACTCCCGATTCATCTCTGCCGTTCCCCACTCTCGGGCGGAACCCGATAGGAGGAACAGGAGTGTCAGTGGGAAATGCAGAGGGTTGGTATTTAAATTGTAGTTCACATTGCATCAGGAAGGACCTACAGCTAGAAGGTTCCCTGGAATATCTCTCTGGTAAACATATTGGTGTATCTTTAGTGCTATGCGAGGTTGGGGAAAGTGCCATAACAAGGTCCATGTCCTGGGGTTGCATTAATTTCATTCCTAGTGTAATCTTGCTTATCTGTTTTGTAAGCTTATCTAAATTAGTGACACAGGTGTGAAGTTGAGCTTTATAGGAAGCCAACACACCTTCCACCCGCACCCTCCATTCCTCCTTGTCAGTTGAGCTCATAGTTGTGCCAGATTGTACTGTTAGAGTTCAAGAAGAATTTTTTACCAAGAGCTCTAAAACTGACAAAGAAAAGAGGTAAGGAGATTTAGCAATCTTTATTGATAACGAGGATGGATCTGGTGGAAGGTCCGGATTGTAGGCCAACTGGAGCTATGAAGAAACATAAAGATTAGAATGGGCCAGAGATCATGACGATGAAAAACTGTGTATTGATTTATTTATTACTCAAGAATGGGGTCTAAATCCTTTGGTAGGGAAAGTAATTTTCACCTGATAACTGTGGAGAACTGCCCCTGGGAAGGTGTAACTCCAGATATGCAGGTAGGTGAGGCAAATATAGAATTCTTTAACTCCTTTTTTGTGTTGTTGATTCCTACTGTCCTGTAGGTCCTTCATCGCGGTGATACAGGAAGTTCCTACTATTCTTCAAACTCCAAAAGCAGATAATAAATCTTTAAATAAACAAATTTCAATGGTTCAAGTCTTCTTATTGTACAACGGTTCACTGGCTGCTGCATTCCGGTGCTGGTCGGGTACCTTTCTGTTTTGACCGGTGTTTGTTGCTATTTCCTGACTTAGCGCTCGTTGGCCTACTGGTTAGCTTAGCTAGCTAGTTAGCTTGCTAACATGGCCTCTCCCTCTCTCTCTCTTTCTTGCTCGGTGTGCCACATGTTTAGTTATTCCTCTGCCTCCTTTAGCGATAATGATACCTGTATTAAGTGTAAGGTTCTGTTAGCCTTGGAGGCGAGGATCACTGATTTGGAAGCGCGGCTCCGCACCTTCGAACAAAAGCCAGCTAGCCTAGCCCCGTTAGCTGGTGTGGAGCCACCGAGCTCAGGGTCTGTTAGCGGTCCAAGGGCAGCTCCGGAGCAGCCCGGAGAATTAGCCTGGGTGACGGTCCGAAGGAAACATACTCCTAAGCAGAAGCCCATGGCTCATCACCTGCCTGTTCATGTTTCTAATAGATTTTCCCCGCTCAGCGACACACCCGCTGAGAAACCGACTCTGATAATTGGCGATTCCATAGTCAGGAACGTGAAGCTAGAGACACCAGCGACCATAGTCAAATGTATTCCTGGGGCCAGAGCGGGCGACATCGAGTCAAATCTGAAGCTGCTGGCTAAGGCTAATCGGAAATATGGGAAAATTGTTATTCACGTCAGCAGCAATGACACCCGATTGCGACAATCGGAGGTCACTAAAATTAATGTTGAGTCGGTGTGTAACTTTGCTAAATTAATGTCGGACTCCGTAGTTTTCTCTGGACCCCTCCCCAATCTGACCAGCGATGACATGTTTAGTCGCATGTCATCGTTCCGTCGCTGGCTGTCTAGGTGGTGTCCAGCAAACGATGTGGGCTTCATAGACAATTGGGCCACTTTCTGGGGAAAACCCGGTCTGATAGCGAGAGATGGCATCCATCCCACTTTGAATGGTGCAGCTCTCATCTCTAGGAATTTGGCCGAGTTTCTTAGCCGACCTAAAGCCTGACAATCCAGGGTGGGGACCGGGATGCAGAGACTCAGTCTAAAACGCTTCTCTGCAGTTTCCTTAGAGCCGCCGCCCCCTTCAAACCACATAGAGACTGTGTCTGCCCCTCGAACATATAAATCAAACAAATCAGAAGTTAACAGAAGAGGAGTTATTCATAAAAACTTAATAAAAATTAAGACCACTCCTCTTATTGAACAGAAAAACAGAACTGTCAAATGTGGATTATTAAATATTAGGTCCCTTTCTTCTAAATCTCTGTTAGTAAATGATTTGATAACTGATCACCAAATTGACCTACTTTATCTTACTGAAACCTGGTTACAGCAGGATGAATATGTCAGTCTGAATGAATCAACCCCCCTCAGTCATAAAAATTATCATGTTCCTCGAAGCACAGGTCGAGGTGGAGGAGTAGCTGCAATCTTCCAGTCAAACTTATTATTAAACTTTCATCCTCAGAACAGTTATAACTCATTTGAGAGCCTCACTCTTAGTCTCTCACATACAAACTGGAAAACACAAAACCAGTTCTACTTGTCATTTTGTACCGTCCACCTGTTCCTTACTCAGAGTTTTTAACTGAATTCCCTGACTTCCTGTCTGATTTAGTGCTTAGATCAGATAAAGTCATTATAGTGGGAGATTTTAACATTCATGTAGATGTTGAAAATAACAGCCTCAGCATTGCATTTAATTCTATATTAGATTCAATTGGTTTCATTCAAAACGTTAATAAACCCACCCACTGTTTTAATCACACCCTTGATCTTGTTCTGACCTATGGCATCGAAATTGAACATCTAATAATTTTCCCCCCAAATCCTGTTTTGTCAGATCATTCTTTAATAACTTTCGAATTTAAAATGATGGATCATGCAGCGTCTGGAAGAAAATTCCACTACAGCAGATGTTTATCCGACAACGCTGTTAATAAATTTAAGAAAATGATTCCATCTTTATTTGCATCTATGCCAAGTATAAACATAGTGGAGGGCAGCTGCCTTAATCCTACTCCCTACCAAATTGATCATGTTGTTGACAGCGCTGTAACCTCACTGCGTGAAACGCTTGATTCTGTAGCCCCTCTGAAAAAGAAGTTAGTGATTCAGAGAAGACTAGCCCCATGGTATAATTTACATGTTCGTACCTTAAAGCAGGCATCACGAAGGCTGGAAAGGAAGTGGCGTTCCACAAACTTAGAGGAAATTTTTCTAGCCTGGAAAAACAGTCTACTAACATATAAAAAAGCTCTCCGTAAAGCCAGAACTGCATACTATTCATCACTAATAGAGGAAAATAAGAACAATCCCAGGTTTCTTTTCAGCACTGTAGCCAGGCTGACAAAAAGTCACAGCTCCGTTGAGCCCAGTGTTCCCTTAGCTCTCAGCAGTGATGAATTTATGAGTTTCTTTACAAATAAAATCACAACTATTAGAGATAAAATTCAGCAGATGCTTCCTATACCTGCAATAAATGAATCTTTTACTACAGTAGCTCTTGAATCATCTGTAGGACCTCAGTTATGTTTAGACTGCTTCTCTCCTATAGATCTCTCTGAATTTACATCAGTAGTTGCTTCATCGAAATCATCAACGTGTCTCTTGGACCCCATCCCGACTAGACTGCTTAAAGGCACCCTGCCATTAATGAACTCATCTTTATTGGACTTGGTAAATTTATCTCTAGTATCAGGCTACGTACCACAGGCCTTTAAGACTGCAGTAATCAAACCTTTACTCAAAAAGCCTAGTCTTGATCCAGGTGTCTTGGCTAATTATAGACCAATATCCAACCTGCCATTTATTTCTAAAATCCTAGAAAAAGCTGTTGCTAAGCAGCTATCAGACCACTTACACAGGAATGAACTATTTGAAGATTTCCAATCAGGATTTAGAGCACATCATAGTACAGAAACAGCACTGTTGAAAGTTACCAACGATCTTCTCTTAGCCTCAGATAATGGACTTGTTTCGATACTTGTCCTCCTAGACCTTAGTGCAGCATTCGACACCATTGACCACAACATCTTATTACAGAGACTGGAGCATGTGATTGGTATCAGAGGAACAGCGTTAAAGTGGTTCCAATCCTATTTATCGGACAGATTCCAGTTTGTTCATGTCCATGATGAACCTTCCACACGAACAAAAGTTAGTTATGGAGTTCCACAAGGTTCTGTGCTAGGACCGATTCTGTTCACCCTGTACATGCTTCCTTTAGGATATATCATTAGGAAGCACTCTATTAATTACCACTGCTATGCGGATGACACTCAGTTATATCTATCTATTAAACCTGTTAACACAAACCAGTTAACCAGACTTCAAGCCTGTCTAACTGACATAAAGGCTTGGATGACCAGTAACTTTTTACTTTTAAACTCGGAGAAAACAGAAGTCATTATATTTGGGCCTAAAAATCTCAGAAATAACTTTTCTAAAATTATAGCTACTCTAGATGGCATAGCCCTGGCCTCCAGCACTACTGTAAAAAACCTTGGAGTTATTTTTGACCAGGACATGTCCTTTAACTCACACATAAAACAAATTTCTAGAACTGCATTCTTTCACCTGCGCAACATTTCCAAAATTAGGAACATCCTGTCTCAAAATGATGCAGAAAAACTAGTCCATGCATTTGTTTCCTCAAGGCTAGATTACTGTAACTCATTACTATCTGGATGTCCTAATATCTTAATAAAAAGCCTCCAATTAATCCAGAATGCCGCAGCCAGAGTCCTGACAGGAACTAGCAAGAGAGATCATATTTCTCCTATATTGGCTTCTCTTCATTGGCTCCCTGTAAAATATAGAATAGAATTTAAAATCCTTCTTCTCACATACAAATCCCTTCATAATCAAGCTCCTTCATACCTTAAAGACCTCATAGTACCATATTATCCCAATAGACCACTTCGCTCTCAGAGTGCAGGCCTACTTGTGGTTCCCAGAGTTCTCAAAAGCAGAATGGGAGGCAGAGCCTTTAGCTATCAAGCTCCTCTCCTGTGGAACCAGCTCTCAGCCTGGGTTCAGGAGGCAGACACTCTCTGTACTTTTAAGGCTAGACTTAAAACCTTCCTCTTTGACAAAGCATATAGTTAGGGCTGGCTTCAGGCAACCCTGAACCATCCCTTAGTTAGTTATGCTGCTATAGGGCTAGACTGCCCGAGGACCATCGGTGCACTGAGCTCCCCTACCCTACCCCCCCCCCCCCATCCCCCCCTCCCTCTTCTCTCCCACCTCATGTATATTCCACCATTGAATGTTACTAACCTTGTGCTCTCTCTCTACCCTAGTTTGTGCTCTCTCCCTCCCTCTCTCTCTCTCTCTCTCTCTCTGTACCTTCTGCAGGTGTCCCTGGTCCTGGAGCTGTTTATCGCTGATGTGCAGTTACTGGCCCCACCAACTTGCAGTGTCTATTTGTTGTTTATTGTTGCTGTTCTTTTCTCTCTGCTCTATCCACTCACCCCAACCGGTCGAGGCAGATGGCTGCCCAAACTGAGCCCGGTTCTGCTGGAGGTTTTTTTTTCTTCCGTTAAAGGGAGTTTTTTCCTCTCCACTGTCGCCAAGTGCTTGCTCATAAGGGAATTGTTGGGTTTTTAGTTTTAGTTTTTGTAAAGTGCCTTGAGATGATTTGTATTGTGATTTGGCGCTATACAAATAAAATTGAATTGAATTGAATTATTGTAATAACTTGTGTCCAAAGTCAAACGTGAGTACTGCCTTGCTCCTTAGCGTTCATTTACTTGGGAGATACATTATTCCAAATGGATTAATCCTCTTCAAAAATCCAAAAACACAATTGAGTTCACTTATCTCTCTTCATGTACAGCAGTCGAATCCATCGAAAGACTGTCTTAATTCCTTTACTGATCGAGTTTGTCTTTTGTCGGACAAGCCAGCAATGCAAGTTGAGGCGGGTTCCTTGAAATCACAGGTTCTCTGGTGAAAGCATAAAAACACAAAAAACAGCATAATAGTCTCAAAGGTAAGTTCTCAAGTAGTTTCAGGCAAGAATCAATTCAAATGGCTGGAGAGTGTCAATGGGAGCATTAACCACAATCTGGCAAGGAATGAACTGTTGTGGTCCTTCTTAAATGGTGCAGTTGGCAGGTGCAGTGAATCAAGCAATTAGGTCAAACTACTGAAGGAAACCAAGAGCCGGCAGGAAGTAATGTACAAAAAATAAAAGCCTCCAGAGGAAGTCCATAATTCCAGAGACCTGGCAGTGGTAGCAGGCCCCTACTGACCTGTGTATTTGCGACAGATGTACAAGGATGACATTTATTCAATAGCATGCAATAGCAAACTAGCTGAACCTTAAAATGTTTAAAAAAATGTCAGGATAAAGTGTCTCTGCTCTTGCTATCTGTATATAAGGAACCCCAACAACTTGGTTCAGTTCCACCTTCAAGACAAGTTTCTTTATGCCTGTTTCCAAAAAAGGCAAAGACTTGAGTCACTGCAGCTCCTACAGATCTCTTACATTGATAAATGTGAATGCTAAAATTCTCACTAATGCTCTGGCCCTCAAATTGGAAAGTATTCTCCCAACTATTACTTTATCTGAACTTCTTCTGCTTTTCCTTTCGGCTGCTCCCTTCAGGGGTCACCACAGTGAATCATCTGCCTCCATTTAACCCTATCCTCTGTATCCTCCACACACACACCAACTATCTTCATGTCCTCCTTCACTACATTCAAGAACCCCTCTTTGGTCTTCCTATAGGCCTCCTTCCTGGCAGCTCTAACCTCACCATCCTTTTACCAGTGTATTCACTGTCCCTCCTCTGAACATGTCCAAACCATCTCAATCTGGCTTCCCTGGCTTTTTCTCCAAAACATCTAACATGAGCTGTCCCTCTGATGTACTCATTCCTGATCCTATCCATCCTTTACACTCCCAAAGAGAACCTCAACATCTTCAGCTCTGCCTCCTGTCTTTTTCTCAGTGCCACTGTCTCTAAACCATACAACATTGCTGGTCTTGTACACCTTTCCTTTCATTCTTGCTGACACTCTTTTGTCACACATCACACCTGACACTTTCCTCCACCCGTTCCAACCTGCTTACACGTCTGTTCACTTCTTTTCCACACTCTCCGTTGCTCTGGACTGTTGACCCTAGGTACTTGAAATCCTCCACCTTCTTCACCTCTACTCCCTGTAACCTCACTGTTCTACTTGAGTCCCTCTCATTTACTCTGTTTTACTGCGGCTAACCTTCATTCCTCTTCTTTCCAGAGCAAACCTCCACCTTTCTAGATTTTCCTCCACCTGCTCTCTGCTCCCACAGACAATGTCATCTGCAAACATCATGGTCCATGGAGATTCCTGTCTAACCTCATCTGTCTGCTTGTCCATCACCACAGCAAACAAGAAACTCCTCTGTCACCCCTACAGCACACCTCACAAATGTCTTACAGCTGTCATACATGTCCTGCACCACTTGAACATACTTCTCTGCCACTCCAGACTTCCTCATACAAAACCACAGGTCCTCTCTCGGCACCTTGTCATACGCTTTTTCCAAGCATATGAAACCATACAATCGCATGAAACCATACTGCTGCTCACAAATGCTCACATCTGACCTCAGCCTAGCCTCCAGTACTCTTTCCCATAACTTCATTGTGTGACTCATCAGCTTTATTCCTCTGTAGTTTCCACAGCTCTGCATGTCTCCCTGTGGCACCAGTACACTTCTCCTCCATTCCTCAGACATCCTCTCACTCTCCAAGCTCTTGTTAAGTAGCCCAGTCAAAACTCTACTGCCACCTCTCCTAAACAGTTCCATACCTCCACAGGTATGTCATCAGGACCAACTGCCTTTCCACTCTTCATCCTCTTCAGTGCCTTCCTCACTTCATCCTTACTGATCTTTGCTTCTTCCTGCTCCGCAACAGTCACCTCTTCTACTCTGTGCTCTCTAACATTTTCCTCATTCATCAACTCTTTAAAGTATTCCTTCCATCTTTCCATGACACTTGTGGCACCCGCCAACACATTTACATCCCTGTCCTTAATCACCCTAACCTGCTGCACATCCTTCCCATCTCTATCTCTCTGCCTCGCCAACCTGTACAAATCCACCTCTCCCTCCTTAGTGTCCAAACTATCATACAGATCCTCATATGCCCTTTGTTTGACCTATGCCAACTCTACCTTCTCCTTATGCTGCATCTCCCTGTACTCCTCTCAGTGTCCCACTTCTTATTAGCTAAACTTTTCCTCTTAACACACTCCTGAACTTCCTCACTCCACCACCAAGTCTCCTTATCTACTTTCCTCTTTCCAGATGACACACCAAGTACCCTCCTGCCTGTCTCCCTGATCACTTTAGCTGTAGCTGTCCAGTCATCTGGAAGAACCTCCTGACCTCCCAGAGCCTGTTTCAGCTCCTCCCTGAAAGCCACACAACACTCTTCCTTTTTCAACTTCCACCACTTGGTCCTCTGCTCTGCCCTTGTCCTCTTCATCTTCCTCACCACCAGAGTCATCCTACACACCACCATCCTATGCTCTCTGGCTATACTCTCCCCAGCCACTACTTCGCAGTCACTGATCTCTCAGGTTGAAACGTCTGCACAAGATGTAATCAACTTGTGTGCTCCTGCCTCCACTCTTATATGTCACCCTATGTTCATATTACTTTATCTGAACAGTCTGTCTATAAAAGGACATCTGTGCACTCTTAAATACTTTTTATTTCAAATTTTCTAGTACCACCACTGAACTAGAGATCACAGCTGCCATATTAGCATTTGACCGAGTCGAATGGACTTTTTGGAAAATTTGGACTGGGTGACTTATTTGTCTTTTGGATACCTCTCTTATACTAATCTTCCAAAGCTAGTATTTCTACCAATGGCATACAATCCAGTTTTTTTTTAACTTTGTCTTAGGGCACAGCAAGGGTGACAGTTATCCCTGTTAGTGTTTGCATTGGTAATAGAGCCTTCATCAATTCATTTAAAATCTTTTCCCCTTTTCACTGGCATAACATTGCGTGCCTCAGCATGGAATTGAAGTTATGACAATAGTTATGACTGACAATCTACTGTTGTTTGTTTGCTTGAAAATCATTTCATATCTGCAATTCCATCCTTTTTCAGAGATTCAGCTCCTTTTTAGGATATAAGAAAAACATTTTCAAGGGTGAATGTTTTCCAATCAATACTCTTGCACTAAACCTTAATCAATCTGATATTCCTTTTAAATTAAGCCCCTTTAGCTTTATATACTTAGACATTAACATAACCAGAACATTAACTTCTCTTTATCCTCTAATTTCTCCCTTCTATTGTATTCTTTCTTCCTTCTCCCTTCCATTTTTATTCCAATGTCTCCCTTTATTTATACCAAAATAGTTCGTTGAGCAGGTTGATCAGAAAATTTCTTCTTTTGCATGAGGTGGTAAAGGATCCACAGATCTGTTCTCCACATATTTTATTTAGTAGCAGAATGTCTTTTCCTAATTTTTTAATTTATTTCTGGGTTGCTCACATACACAATATATATATATTTTAGTTCCCTTCATGATGCAAGTTCAAGACTCATCACTTGTCTCATCTTCCCAGATCTCCTCCACTATTTAAACACCTGCTACTTAACACCCCTCTGGCTGTACAAATAATATAGTGGTAAATTCTACTCTGAAAATATGCTACCAACTCAGGAGGAATTTTACATTTTTCTTGGCATCCACTTCAGCTCTGATGCTAAGGAATAATTTATTTCAGCCCACATTCACAGACCCCACCTTCTCCATTTGGCACAGTAAGGGTTTGAAGTCATTTAAAGATTTCTATAAGCATGGTATCTTCCACTTTGGACAGCTGTTAAGTCAAATAAAATCAGATCAAATCAAACTTTATAGGTATAGCACATTTAAAACAACACAAGTTGGCCAAAGTGCTTCACAATATAAAACAATGGTAAAGAGAGAGAAAGTACAGAGTAAAAGTAAAAATTAAGAACCAAAACTAAATGCCTCACTAAAAAATATGTTTTTAATAGAGACTTAAAAACAATAAGATCAGTATCTAATTTGAAGGGGTAGAGTGATCCACAATCTGTGAACATACATTCAGTTTTACTTTCATTCAAACTGAAGAAGTTCTGAGGTAGCGACATGTTCACGTCATTTGAAATTAACTGTCTCCTGACAGTTGTGTATGACACAAAAGTGGTAGATGGTGTAGGTCAGTTTTGGTAACTGATGTAGTTACATCATATCCTATGTAAAGAAAATCATGATGTGTGTCAAAGATATGTGTGGGGAGTCCTGTAATGGTGTCATCAGCAGGCTTCCACCACCTTTAACACTTCACGTGGCTTTGAAGCAGACAGTAGACATAGACATAGACAGAAAATCCGATATCCTCCTATAAGCCCCTCTACAGCTGGCCAAGGTCTTTCCCTGCTATGCTATTTGGATATGTTGAATCTGTTAAGGGTTAATCTCACATTTTTTCAATTTCAGTTCATCCATTAATAACCATAAAGTTCACTAGAGGTGAGTATTTAAAGGGTTATTTTTTGAAAATTTCTTGGGAGAGCATGCCTCTGGACACCCATGGTATTACTGGGCTAAGCCCCAGATGTTCACAATGTGTATCTCTACCCCTGCTGTTGAGTTAGAAGTTACATTAGAAGTAAAATAATAATAGCTCATGTTTGCAGCACTTTTAACGAGTTGCATCCCATGCACTACAGCAGGCAGCTTAGAAAAACGGAGCATAATAAATGCCATGTTTCTTAACCAAAATACCAGAGGTGAGGCCATCTTTCTTATGCACATAGAGGTAAAAAGGCAAATTATACCTTCTGTCTTTGTTCATGGAGGAGGCAATGTAGACACCTTTATACCTGCGAGGTGGCATCTATTTTCTAAAATACAACTCATGTGGGTAGCTCTTGGCTGACGAAACTACTACAGCTTGATAAGCAACGTTCTATGACCTTGTATGACCAAATGTTACAGCAGGAGAATTGAGTCAGTTTTAGAGGTTCCCTGCTGAAACTCTGCAATTCTCTGCTATAAAGATTGTTATACACATTGCTGATCCTCAAAAGCTGAATGCAGCAACCATGGGCTATCTGGATGCAATGGAATATAAAAACAGGCTGAAGTCCACTGCTGCAAAAGTTTAGAACTAGGTGATAGGGAGGTCAAATTGGCATAACATCAGCAAAATGAGTTGCTGGAAAAATAACTACATTTTTTTTAAGAGCTTAAATAAAGCAGTATTTTCCAGGTTGGCTGTCTTTGGAGATTAGTAGAATGGTTGTATTTGAGCTTACAATTTTATGTTTGCCACAAGTTAAACCTGGGACTATTTAGTCATATCTTGCACTAGACTGATTTTCTTTTCTCTTTTAATTTTTTTTTCTATTTTACCATTTTAAATTTACCCATTTAAATTATATTTAAAGGTATTGTTAATTTTTTTAATGTCTTCCCTATTTTAAGGAAAGCAATTTAAATGAACTTTTTTTTATTGTGCATGAAGCGACATTGTAGTTATTAAAGAGTTATATATATATAATTTCCCTGTCTTTTAAAGGGGCTTGCAGCTGTAACTAAGCCTCACTGTTCAAAAAAGGAATTAGTGACACAACATTTAACAGCTTCTTTTAATAAAATGTATTATTCTGTTTGTTATTCGTCACTTTTTTATTGATGAGGTCACCTTCATGAGAGCCCAGATCTCACCTCCTGTTTTTGACCCATCAGCGCCTGCCCCTTGCGCTGCTGCTTTCCACCTGTTTGAACCTGTTAATATGTCTCAGTTGCAGGAGATTGTTGGTCTGTTGAAACCCTCTGGCTCTCCGTGTGGCTCTACATGGTTCTTGTACTACTTGACCTAACTGCTGCTTTTGATAATGTGGACCATGATATTCTGATTTCTCATTTAGAATACTGCGCTGGTATAAAGGGTGTAGCTCTGGACTGGTTTCGGTCCTACCTGACAGATAGAATTTTCTGTGTCTTCATTGGAGATTCTGAGTTCTCCTCTGTCCCTCTTTCTTATGGGGTCCCACAGGGTTCAGTTTTAGGACCTATCCTCTTTTCCTTATATTTGTTGCCCCTGGTCTCCATCCTCAGAAAACACGGCATTACCTTCCACTGTTACGCAGACGATTCTCAAATTTATGTCCAATTAAAAAGAGAGATGGTTTTTCCATTAGCTCACTACTCAAGTGCTTGAATGACATTAAAGCCTGGATGGCCTTGGATTTTTTTACATTTTAATGATTCAAAGACTGAGGTGTTGGTACTTGGCCCCAGTTCTACAAGTGGGGTCACCCTGGTCAATTTTAAACTCCTTTTATTTGTTTTTAAATGTTTAAATGGTGCTGCCCCACTGTACCTCTCTGAGCTTCTGCATGCCTACGTTCCTACTCGGCCGCTCAGGTCGGCTGACCAGCTATTACTGAGGGTACCAAAAACCAAGTGTAAACTCAGAGGGGACCGAGCTTTTGCGGTGGCAGCACCAAAATTGTGGAATTAATTGCCTCTCCACATTAGACAGGCCTCCTCATTATTGACTTTTAAATTGCTTTTTAAAACTCACTTGTTTTCAATGGCATTTGACACAGTCTGAGTTGTTGGCATTATGTGTCATTTATTTTGATTAATGTGTTTTTTGTGGTTATGGTATGGTGTTATGGTGCTTGTTGTTTACTCCTGTCTTTTGTTTTTGTGCTTTTTGTTTTTGTAAAGCACTTTGGTCAACTTTAGTTGTTTTTAAAGTGCTCTATATATAAAGTTACAGTTACAGTTTGTGTGTATTAGGAATTAAACTTATTCTTTGTGGGAACTGAAGTCATCGGATCAATGTATGCTTCCTTAGAGCTATTGAACACATTTATAGACTGTATCTTATTTATATCTGTCTGTTGGAAAAATAACACATAATAATAGACATGCAGTGACTGAGTTACTTGACTTTGTGAATTCAGTAGTAGTTTGCAAACTGTGGAGTCTCATTGTGATTCATTATTTTCATAACCAGTCTCTCTTGGCCTCTGCATCTATTCTGTGACAGGGATGTATTAGGATCTCCTCAAAAATAATTTAGTGTGTAAACAGTTCACTGTGCAGTTTAGTGATTTATGACAGATTACTTAAATAATTAATCTTTCTCTTTTTGATTCCTTCAATGAGCACACTAGGCAAAACAGAAGGAAGAGAACATGAAATATTTCTTGTATTTACCTTATGCCTGGTTGTATTGGAATCCTACTGACAATGACTAAATTGAATTAAAAAACAGTTTCCATTGACTTAAAGTAATATATTTATTCTGGGCCCAGTATATGAGTTCACATGGGGTGTTTGAAATTTAATTTAATTTAATATTTTTCATGTATGAGATAATATCTCTGAATCAGCAAGTGAAGAAGACAGTCAGACAGTTAACCAGCCACACACTCAGTCTTAACAGCCCAGTTTACAACAAACTGCTATAAAACATGAGGAGCTGACAGCTAGTCACTTCTGTCTGACACTGAAGTTGCTGTGACATTGCTACAGCAACAGTCTGCATTGCTGCAATGACAACCTCCTTTATCACCTGTTAACAGGAGGGAGAGTTTGTGCGTGTGCAGTTTTGTGCAGTGAAGCAAGTAGAAGCTGTCTGTATGCGTTCTTTTTGGTTTGTGTGTAATATGTAGTTTTGTGTGTGTGTGCGTGTGTGTGTGCAACAGAGACAGGCCTGAGTGTGTATGAGAGCTAACAGAGGTGTCCAGGTTGACAGGCTTCGTAATGGAGGAGAAGGTAATTTGTTAGACGGATCCTCCTCTGTGGCTGCTTGCATGTCTCCCTTGTTCATCCTTCTCTCTTGTTCTTCCTCCATCACATCTCCAGTAAATCTCTCTCTACCACCCTTTCTTTCCCACTTACCTTCCATCTCTCACCGTCCTTGTTGTATAATGCACTCTCTACCTCCTCCCTCACCCAGCTTGGGCTCACATCTATCAGGTGTAATGATTAAGCTGCTGCCCTGCTCATCTGAGGCCCTGCTTCATATTTCCCACAGCTGAAAACCGAGTTTAGCGGAGTGGCATAAGAACATGGTTCAACAGCAAACAAGTTGAGGCATACCTTATACAAGCAGAGTTATTTTGATTAAACTTTTAAAAAAGTGACACATTTTTGCAACAGCTGTGACTTTTGTTCTACTACTGCAGGATTTCTTTTTCTGACCATGATTTGTAGGTGCAGATGCTAAATATTTTGTAGCAAAAAGTCTTTAATACATTTAATACTAATTATTTCCCCAAAATATGTGTGAAAAAAGCTGACCACCAACACCCTTCCCTAAACAATGACTACTGTATTATAGATTAGCAGCCATAAGTAGGCACAGAAGCTTTTTCAAGCTTTACATTATGTCAAATCAGTGTACATAGGGCTTTACTCAGAGCTGAAGGTCTTTTATGGTGTGTTTTTCATAGCTTTTCAGCATAAAACAAGCAAACATGTAACAACTGAATAAAATATACTGCTCTCTGTTGTACATTACTCCACAAACCACAGGGAAAAAACCAAAAGTATGTTTAAACCCTTAACTCATACAGACTTTGAGCAGCTTTTAGGTATTCTACAGATTTACAGTGAATAACAGAATAGCCATGTTTGGAATGTTGAAAAGCAGAGCAAAGTCTGTGGAAATAATAAAAATTAATTAAACATTGATTTTGCCCTAAGCAAAGATGTTCTAATCCTAGGCAGACAATAAACATAACTTCATAAAATTATCTTTGAGAATGTAAACTGTGGCCAGATAAGAGCTAAAAGAACATCTTGTTTGTATTTCCTCCCTTGCGTTGAAAACTCAGTTAATGAGTCACGGAATAAGCACCAAGCACAAAGGTCAGAAATGGGGTATAACCTTAAACCGTGTGCTTGTCCGCTCAATCATAAGCTGCATAAGCTATTAGCATGACTACCTAACTAGGTTATCCATACTAGTAACCAGGCATTATTTCCAAAGCCATCAGAGGACACAAGTATCAGATTTTTAGGGAATGGTATCTTGCAGGATTATAACATATGGTGGAAAAAGGTCCTGGTTGGGACCTTGAACAAAAAACAATAAACTAAATGATTTTTTATAGCTAACTTAACAACCAGGTATTATTCATATTTTAATTATAGTTTTTGTATGATGTTATAGTATGATGATATGACAATCGGGCTAACCAAGCCTACCTTGGAAGATGCTGATTCTTAATTAACATCTATTCTACATGGATCACAGTAAGAATGCTTAGTGCCATGGGCATGCAGCTTTAGCCTCATGTATATATTTCAAAGGGTAATGCATACAGCAAGTGTACTAACTTGACATCCGTTTGAAATACTGTGATTAAGCAGTTTGAGTTTTTTGTCCTGAATCTTGAGATTTCAAAATCTTTCCATTTGTTGGTGTTTATAGACCACCATCAGCTGATAATGGAACTCTTCCTACTTTAATGCAGCTCCTCTCAGAAGCAAATTTTAAAGAATTAATTGGTGATTTTAAACTGAAACTGGTTACAACCAGTTTCCAAAGATTTTAGATCTCATTATTATTCTTTAAATCTCTTGCAGATGGTTGACAGACCAACATGGCCAAATTTGAAAAATTATCTCTTATATATGTAATTCTAAGTAATGTCCCTCATACGCGTATATATGCGTCTACGAAAGACATCAGCGACCACTGTGCCATTGCAACGGTTAGAGCTGCAAAAATTCCCAAATCTAAACCATGTATTATAATTAGGCATGATATGAAACATTTCTATAAGGAAGAAGGATTCATTCTTGACTTCTTTTACATTGACTGGGAAAAAATATACTCCATCACTGATGTTGAAAATGCTTGGAATTTCTTTTACAAGGCTTTTTACAATTTAATTAATAAACATGCTGACTATTACCTTTCTCAGACCTGAAGGAATATGAATAATCCAACAAAGTTCTGGAACGCAATTAAATCGTTATCTGAAAATAATAAAGGTCCAGAGCTTCTGTCCTGTGTTCTATCTGGACAATAGTGCAATAATGCAATATTATTTTTAGCCTGGAAGTAGTTACTGCTGAAGATTCACTGTTGCTGCTACTTTGTTAACAGCTGTAGTTCTTTAAAGTCTCAAACCTTAAATGACCTACTGCTTGTCTCTGTTTCCCCGGGATTTCTTGAAAACTCCAAAGATTCACTAGGTCCTCTCACCATTTTGCTTCTGTTAATTATTTTACACAGTAGAGAGCCAGGCTGCTTTGATGCCAGAAGATGTCTTTCTTTCTCCCTCTTTATATGAATACTCTAGTGGGTCTCATCTTCTTTTACTCTGACCCTGCTCTCTTTCTCTCTCTCTCTCTATTAGTCACTCCTCCAATCTGCCCTGCAGTAGCATTACAAGTCCCACTAAAGCCAATTAAAGGAGCCAGAAACAAATTTATAATTTGGCAAAATGGCACTTAAATTGAAATTGTTAAAAGATATATGTAAATCTAAACCCCACTGATGAGTTCATGCTCTTCTCCACTTCAGGGTAATGGAGAAGTGAATGTGCCCACTCATGCCCAAATGAACGTGCACACATATCAGTGTATATGCACACATATACACAGGGGTAAATGGAACTCATTTGAGTATGCATAAATGAGTTTACACACACAATCACATGAGGCCACATGACACGTGGATGGTTGTGTGTGCACTTTTTAAATACACTTGCATGCTGGAGGCTGAACTGGCAGATATGGTGCTCTAACTTTTAAACCCCATGTCTGATGAATTATTAAACCAAAACATAATGCAACTCTACGCCAATGGTGTGAAGGAATACCACTGGATGAATCCATAGCAAAACAACCCAAGGCTTCTTTACTGCAATAACACAACTGTACCCTGACTTTTGTTATTACCTCTTGGTTTTTTTACACTCTTCATGCTCTCCTTTCTGCTTTCTCTTCTTATGCTGCTCCCTGACAGATACTTCTCTTTTTTCTTATCATAGCACATTCTGTATCTCTGTCTTCTTTAGCACACACATTCACAACAGTGATGAAGATGCAGGAAATAAAAAATTGATTGGCATTACCATTTAATCAATAGACAGACATGAAAATGTGATGCGGTTGCTCCCAGGGTGCTGTTGATGGAGAGGTGTTAGATATTTCATCAAGAAGGGAAATGCCTCAGAGACCCAAAGATCCATGCCAACACACAGTGAGGCCCAGCCATGAGCTGTATGTGTAGAGAAAAGTGTGTGTGTGTGTGTGTCATTTGACATAAAGTATTTCCACTGGGATTCAAAAAGAGAAGTTATCAGGCTTGGATGATTGGCAGGCAGGGGAATAGGTGAGGTTTTCATTGTGTTTGCTGGGGATTAAAGATGAATGTGAGAGAGCTCTCCCTCCCCTGAGACCCGATTTGTGTGTATGGACTATGTATGTGTGTGTGGGTGGGTGCATGTCCTCTTACTGCCTCCATTGCTGTCACATCTGATCACAGCCCATCAAATTGACTGAAAGCTGAGTTGACAGAACTGTTTAATAAACAGACCCCGCCTCTCCCCCATCACACAAAGGTGTAAAACTTTAAAGAAGCAATAAGATCACTTCACCACACCACAACATTTAATCAGTTCTCTTTATTTTGTACTATAATGTAACCTTATGACACATACTGATTTTTTTGGATGAACGCATTAATTCTGTCTCTTTGGTACGCAGCCCTCTGGGCTATTGCTATGGGTCATATCCCCTCTTCGCACTTGCACACTGTAGAGAAATTCATTTACGCCCACCTGAGGTGGGCCCCCCTCGCCCAGACCGAGTGTCCACACATCCGCAGCTCCTATATATAAGGCGGCGATTCGGGGGAGCTCTTCCCTAAGAATGAACCAGTCTTTTCTTCAGCCATCTCAAGGAACCAGTGGGGCCCAAAGCCCAGAGGGCTGCGCTCAATTCACAGAATCTTTTGTTAAGATACGTTCTGTCTCATTGGTGCGCAGCCAGGTTAGCAAGATAGTGGGCGCTATTCTGGCTCTCTGCGCACCCATTGCTGTGGGAGCGGTCCGCATCGCCACGTGGCAGACAATAGTGCCCCAGAATATTTGGCTGCATGTATCTCCCATCCCAGAGATGGTGAGGAAGGATTTATTGGAGGGTCCCATTATTTGGACCACAGTTCAAGGAGCTAGTTAAGGAGCTCCAATCTACCGCAGATGAGGCGGAGAGGTTTTGACGCCATGTGTCGTCCCCATAAACATGTTTACATCCCCCTGAAGAGCAAATATTCCACCGTAGCCCAGCTGACTCCTGCTGGGTATGGGTATATGACCCATAGCGATAGCCCAGAGGGGGCGAATTCATGGAATCTTGGGTTACGATACATAGCCAACATTTTTTTTTCATATAGTTCCACAATAAATAAGGACAGAGAGTGAAATAAGACAAATTTAAAAATATTGGGGAAGAGTGAAAACAGCTTTGAAAAAAAAATTACTATTTAATTTGCATTTTTTAATCAGGAAGTACAGACCTGATTTTGTAACTTGGTTTCCAGGTAGTGAAAAAAAGTGCCCCATATTTTTGCAGTGTCTGCAGGTGGCCTTTAGTAACATAACTCAGCTTTTATGGCCAGGCAGCTTGAGAGGGCTTTCAGCCACTGATTAACAGTTGGTGCTTCAGATCTTTAGCCACTGAAGAGAAATGCTGTATTTTGTCTGTAGGATACAAAGACTGACCAGTTCTACCTTCGATTTTCGTGATTTCATGTGAACAGACGAGGGCCCCAAGATTCTAAGACAGAAGTAATGTTAAAGAAACATCATCAGATGAAACCTGTGTTATTTGTCACCCAAAAAAACTGCATCTCACTTTCACATACTGTGGACTAATGTGTCCTCCTCTGAGCCACATTCTACATTTCACTATCTGACTTATTTTCTCTAAAGCAGTGTGAGTGTTTATGATCTATTTACACTGCAACAAAAATTAATGTGATAATGTATGGTGGGCAGCACGGTGGGTTAGTGGTTAGTACTGTTGCCTCACAGCAAGAAGGTCTCAGGTTGGTAACCTTGGCTGCGGTCTTTCTGTGTGGAGTTTGCATGTTGTCTCTCTGTTTGAGTTGTGTATTCCAATTTGCTCCCACAGTCCAAGAACATGTATCTCAGGTTGATTGATGACTCTAAATTGCCCATACACCCTGACCTGTCCAGGGTGTACCCCTGCCTTTCACCCAAAGAGAGCTGGGATAGGCTCCAGCAGATCCCTGTGACTCTAATTCGGAATTACCGGGTATAGATAATGATTGAATGAATGAATGAATGAATGATAATGCATGGTAAAGTTTGTTCTGTATGCCAAGTGTGCAGCTGAGGACATTTGCTTTCTACTTTTGGTAGCTTTGATAATTACTGTAGGCTACTTGTACAAAATGTTACAGTGCAGTTACAAAGCATAATGCTAAAATTTGATGCCAAATTTCTTAGCTGGTATTGTTCATGGTGACTCACTGTCAAACAGCTGGACAGAGTCATTTTATTTCATTCTGCTCTTAGAAGTCAATAAAAAATTCTGTGTGGTGTATGGCAGGGCTTGTTTGCAAAGATACCATTTCCAGTTTTTTGAGTAGTATGGTATAAACGCCAATGTTTTCTGATGCTAACTGATCAGACCAATGCTCAGGTTTCTATGAGGACCAGTGCTGTACAGGCTAAAATTCTACTTATCTTTAGTTGTGCAACACATTTTTAGTAGTGCTTTAGCTAGTTTCCACTTATGGTACAATAAGCTGGTAGCACCAACACTCAGTACATGTGTTAGTACTGAGTGTTACTGCCAAGCATTTTGTAGAGCAAATGATCCACCAGGGAGATATATGGTTTTGTTGTATGTGTTCTCTTCATTTCAAATCTGGGACAGTCTCTCAAAAACTTGCTGTATTCCTCTCCCTTTTGTAATGCATACTTCAATTGGCTCTATATTGGGCTTTGAGTTAGCGGAAGCACCATATGTTTCCTGGGAGCACAAAGAACATTTGATTCTTTTATCTTCTTCACTCTGCTTTCGCTTTCTCTGATGTTTTTACTTTTTTTTTCTTTTTCCATTCCTCTTCTACTCGTTTCTCATGACCTCTCCCATTCATTTTGTCTTACCTACTCTCCTGCTCCACTCATCTTACTGCATATCCATATTCCACACATCTTTTCTGCTTATCTTCACACCCTCTCCTGCTTTTTTTCTGATGTTTGTCTCCTCTTTACCACCTCTTCACATCCTTCCGTCTCCTTTCTTTCATCAATTTTCCATGCAGTTGCCTTTTTGTCCACTACCACCACCCTCCTTACCTCCTCCCCCTTCTTCTCTCTTATGGGATTACAGGGGACATGCATGTTCAGAGTTCACTCTACATGTTTTACATACTGCTGCTTTGAACTCAGCTTTTGTTATATTTTTCACTGTTCCTCTCAGTTTCTGTGATATGAAAAACAGTTTTTGACTGACTGCAGTACCGTGAGGGCGTGTAAGGATTCTGCTTAGGTTGATTTATTCTGAAAGATCTGCTATTGTTTTGCTGACACACACACCCAAATCCCAGTGAGAAAAGCTTTTATACAAACACAGCAATATGGAACCGCTTGGCCTGGAAGCTGTGCGGTGAGAGTCAAGGTTGAGTGACTTATTGAAGGACATGGCAGCAATTTAGCACCTGGTTGAAAACTACAGACATTCAGTTTCCACAAAGTACAGACGCAGAAACAATACAGAAATGTAGTTAGCACACTATAAATGTCAGAGTAGGTGTGTGTCTGTGTGTTCTTGTCATCTTAAAATAATTAAAAGGTCACATTAAAAATTTACAACAGAAAACATACCAACATTCCCACCCAGGATATTATTTCAGTTACAAAGAGTGTACAGTATACCGTATTTGACTAGCGCAGACTGTTTGGTGTAATGATAGATGTTTGACATTCAAAACTGACTTAATTAGAATTACACTGCCTGCCTATGTACCAGCAGTATTATGCGAGTTTATTTGTCACCTAAAGGCCACCAGCCTCTAAAGTAGTTGTATGTATTTTGTTATGAAATTACATATTTAATTCTGTATTGTATACATGAAAAAAACACATGTATATGTCCCAACAAACTATTGTTGATTTAGAGTGTTACGTTTTAGTTTGACAAGTTGTTAGACCTAATGAATACATTCATTTCTTTTTAGAATTGACGTAACGCTCAATGTACAGTGGTCTTCACATTTCACCGTCTTCCAAAGGGAAGTCATAATTTTTTGTTTTACTGAAACCCTGACTAATCTGATCCTGTGTGACAATACTAGCATAAGATTTTATTTCCATATGTAATTGTAAAATATTGCATCTCAGCTGTACAGACAAGCATCTTTTCATTTTAGGAAGAATACATTTCACATAATTGTCAGTACTAAACTCAGTTATAATTAAACCACATAATGCACATTTTGGCTTATCCTATTTTTCTCTAAACAACTGAAAAACTGAATTTAGTCCATCCAATTTTCTTCCAAACCTTCTCACACACCCAGTGTTTTTATAAGAAGTGTGCACATACTGTATTTACTTTTGCACTATTCATAACATCATGTCTGTGGAGCAGCTTTGGCAGTGGGTCAGCGGTCAGTGGGCCAGGTTTGTTATCTTGATAATGCTCGTCACTTACTCATATAGCAATTGTCATTGGTATGGTGAATGTGAATGAGAAATTTCATATCAGTAAGGTCTGTAATTTCAATTTTTTTATTCAATTCAATTCTATTTGTATAGCGGCAAATCACAATACAAATCATCTCAAGGTACTTTACAAAAACAAAAAACCCAACAAGTTCCTTATGAGAAAGCACTTGGCGACAGTGGAGAGGAAAATCTCCCTTTCACAGAAGAAAAAACCTCCAGCAGAACCAGGCTCAGTTTGGGTGGCCATCTGCCTCGACCAGTTGGGGGGAGTGGATGGAGGAGAAAGGAAAGAACAGCAACAATAAACAACAAATAGACACTGTAGGTTGGTGGGGCCAGTAACTGCACATCAGCAATATACAGCTCCAGGACCGGGGACTCCTGCAGAAGGTACAGAGAGAGAACAGAGAGAGAGGGAGAGAGCACAAACTAGAGGAGAGAGGGAGCACAAGGTTAATGACATTCATTCATCTGTACTTGCAGAACAGGACAATTTCCTAGTAAATCAGAAAGAGAAAGAGACGCTTACAAAACTTGTAAATAGTGTTCAACCAAAAATTAGATTTGTTTTTTACTAGCACAATACAAAAGTGCTTTTTTTTTTTTCAAAGTTAGACCCTGGCTTGTGTAAACCAGCATAAGCCAATTCAGGAATTATGCAGTGCGGCTGCTCTTGATCCTGATGGATGAAACTGCACAGCGACAGAGAGTTGCTTACACTATAGCAACTACTGTATGTAAAAACTGAGTTGGACTGAAGCGCTTGAGATGTTGAAAATTCTAAGATGTTAGGATCCACAGAGTCTTTGTTCCTCCAGTTATTTATGCAATCTTACATGAAATGCATACGGATGAAGGAGAAAGGTGTGCTTCATAACCTTAGTGAAAGTTCTCAAACAGGAACACACATACACATTTGGAGTGCATGCTCCCATGTTCTATAATATATACAGAATGTAATGTTCATCAGTCTGTCAATATGTTTCTGTCTATATTTGTCTGGATTGATTTTTGCCCCTTCCTGAAGCCTACACGCACATATATACGACCATCTGCTGCTGTAATGAGTGTGGCTGAATGCAGCTATTTGTAGTATCAATCTTCCAGGCTACATATGTCATGCAAAGCCATGCAGAGACAGCAGGCACTGGGGCGAGCCTTTATGCTTGCCAAAGTGTGAATTAATTAGTACAATGTCTGAGGGTTCTCATTCACTTCTCCTCAATATGATCTAACAAGGCCTCGAGCAGATAAAAAGCACAGGCTGAACCAAAGTCGTTCTCCAGCACATGCTTAACTTGTCCTCCAGAACGTAAGCTGAGTTTAAATGTGGGGACTGTGGAAAAAAAAAAAAATTCTTATCTGAATTGTTTTTTTTTTTTTTATCTCCTGGGAATATAGTCAGTGATATGGCGAGATAAAAACAACACAGATACCAAGATATTATCCCACATAATTTTGCTTTCTGGTATTTTTTTTTAAACCATTATCATTATCTGAAGATGATAATGATTATCATAGCTAACGGCTGTGTGACAGGTTAAATGTTTTCAGATCCATCTGTGTTTCTCCTCCACTGTTGTCCCACTCAGTCGTGGATAATGGAGGTTTAACTCTTGTGTTTATCCAATTAAGCTTTGCCAATTATGTATGTTCATAATTGCTTGTCTCTTGGAGTAAAATCTTTCATTGATTTTCTTGCATGTCAGTAAAATCAAGAGACACAAACACACAGACAAACACACTCAGGCACATGCAGCATCTTTCTAAGAAGTACAGCCGATGGGACCATCTGTTATTAAAGCTCAGGCTCCTCAGGCTTATTGAAGCAGGAAAAATGATGTCTTCCAGAAACCAGCTCATTGCATGTCTGTAAATATTAGTCCTGGCACTGGCCATGGGAGCTGGTTGTGTGGCTGGCCTCTTGCATGAATAGCAGTGTGTGTGAGGATTTTTTAAGATTTTGTTTTTAGATAATTAATAAGTCCTTTAGTGAAGGTAATTCAACTTGAGGATGACCGATGTCTATTATTTGCATACTTAAAACATTTGTTTTCTTTAATTTATGAATGCTGTCTACATCTTAGATATGAAGGCAACATTCTCAGTATTGAAAAACCTATCATCTGCCCTACATGAAGAACACTAGAGGTCACATTCTGTCAGAAAACTGCTACTGATCTTTCCCTAAACCACAATCTTTATATTTTAGGTATGATGTGGCACTGGCAACAAACTGTAAACACAACTTTGACATCACCTTTTATATGAATTTGGCAATTTGTTAGCAAATGTTTGCCAAAGTACACAGTCCTATAGTTACTCTTCTATAATTACTGTTTTGGTCTTTACGTACTCCTGATAAAATATTTGGCTATTAAGCTTAAATGCTCGACTGTGTCTAGTAACTGGTTTACTTTGTTTGTTTGCCATTTTTTTCTGGTCAGCTAGTGTAGAGTGAGTTTGAAAACAAAATGCCTGCTGCTGGAAATAATGGTGAACATTAACCAAAGCCATAATGTTGGGAACTCATGGATGCTAAAATGCTTTGCAGAGCTGAAGGGATCTGCAGACCTGGGTTTTAATTCACTGTAGGATCAATATAAACAACAATTGTCATAATTTAAGAAAAACTCTAGCCCCACTGTAGCTTTTCTTAACTATATAATTGCAATGGCAGGTAAACCTTCTGAATTTGTTATAGAATCAAAATGACAACGGTCATATAACGGTGATATCGTCCCACTTCAGTGTTGATGTGTTCAAACGCACATCAATTGAAATTGATGGCTGCCACTAGAATTTTTCCTTGTTACCTTCCTCAGAGATTCAAAGTACATATTCATGAAACTACGTAACAGTACCCCTGCTTGCTTTTTTTCTGGGAAATCCAATTACCCATTTTGCTACAAACATGCTTAAATCATGAACTGTTGAAATAAGCTCTTCTCTGGTATAGGACTGTGGCTTGCTACTACCAGCAGTATACAGCTTATTGTCACCTTAGTTGCGTTGCCCCCAGCTGAACCCCATTTCAGCTTCAGCCCACAGCCTTTTTTTTTTGTTGTTCTGAAGGCCTGAGTTTTTACATCCCTACTATAGTCACTAGAACACCAAATTGCACTTTTGTGAGAGGGAGAAAAAGCAGAGATGTCTATCTTTGCTGCTGTGGGCTGTTAACAGTCAGGATGGGGAGACAATTTCTGGAACTACAATATTATAAAGTCTATGAATAATTCTGTTGAATACCAGCTTATATGTTTGAATCAATTTTACCATCAATCTTAGTTGTTTGTGTAAGGCCAGTCGTGGTTGTACAACTTTATGTATTATTTATTTTTTTTTTTTTATTTTATTTGTTTATTTGTGCACTCCATTTGTTTCAATGGGTACATACTTGCAAAACTTTTCCTTAGGCTGTGGTTTGCTGCCGATAGGCACTCTTGCTGACCACCCACACATGAATGGCATGAAAAATATCTGGACCAAACATCTGTCTCATTGTAATTGCTATGTATGAGAGACATCTTTTTGGGCCCGGGTGCATTGTATGACCAAAACTATGGGATAGCTCAACACTGCTTTCAGGGACTTGGTATTGCTCTCAGTCATGCTGCCATTAAAGTTATTCACCCTATGTGTTAGTATTAAGGATCCTTTCCTGTGATTGCTGCTTTTTTGTCAGACATTTTGTGGAAAATGTGCGCAGACAGCAGTTTAAAGGTTCAATAATTACACAAAGTGCTTATTTTTTGCTGGTGTCACCACTGTGACAGCTCCACATAGACTGCCACTTTACCATATTCTGTAACCACTTGCACAGCATGTTGTTGTATTAGCCCAACACATGGTCTCATCTACAGTGTACAGTATTGTTTAGCCCTGCTGGTAGCACTAACTCTAGAGATGGCAGTGTAGGTCTTTTTCCAAGGTCCACCACTTAAGTCCAGACCAAAATATCTCAACAACTAATGAATGGATTGCTGGGAAATTTTAAAGGATGAACCCTACTTTCCATGGGTTTTATAAGTTAAATGTATCATCAACAATTAAATGAATTGTTGTTACATTTAGAACAGTACAACTCACAAAATAAATTTGAAGGTGAAGAATTCATGCTTCAAAAAATTGCATTTTAAAACAAGAAATATAATATTGACTCAGGAAATCTCAATCAGTAATAGCAGCAAAATCTAAAAATATGTTCGAATATAACTTTATCACTTAGAAGCTAAGCATGTGTACTATGATGTTTGTTTATGCACTCAAGCACAACTTGAAAAGAAAAATTTAATGTCAACCTTCCCATTCCTGCTGTATTTACCATGCTGCATCTGTTCATCTGCTGTTGTTACATAACTTAACTACATAGTTTATGGTTTATTCATAAGGCCTATTTTGGCCCAGAGAACTGGGTGTCCTGAATCAGAGGAGCATCTCTCCATCTCTCCACAGGCCTTGGGGGAAACCAGAGAGGCAGGCAGGCAGGCAAATGAGCTCCATAGACTTGACAGAATTACCACTTCAGTGAAAGCGAAGGAGAACAAAATGATCTCTGTTACCTCCTCTTTTTCTACCATCCGCCCATCTAATCATCATCATCTTTTTTTTTTTTTTTGCTTCATCTGTTTACATGCACCTGTGAGGCTGAGTGTATGCTAAGTGCTGTATTGCTCTCAAGGTAACACTGCCAAACTGCATGTCTACATGCATGGATTTACAGTATAGGCTGACACTGTCAATGATGCCACCAGTCTGAATAGGACAGGAGTTAGCTGAGAGGTTGTGTCAGTTGTGCATAACTATGAATGCATTTTAGCTTAAGTTTTTGTGTGTATAGAAAACAAAGAGAAAAGCTAAGACAGATGGCATGTCACAAACCAGAGCCAAAGACTCCATCAGCTCATGATTCTTGGCACTTTGTAGTTTTAAATCATGATCAAGAGATCACTGGACGTTACCCGTGACTCATAAGTTTCCAAAGCCATATCCATGAAGAACAATCCCACGTTTCTGTGTGATGCAATGGTCAAACCTACCAGAGTTAGTAAAACATATCTCTAACCACACTATTTGAGATTAATTTAATAACAAAATTTTGTCCATCCTGTCTAAAATTTTTGTTTTCAGGTAACTTTTACTGATTAACCCCTAACATTATGGCATAGCTACAGCCCTGCTGTGAGCACTACAGGATGACACTCAGAAAGTGTAAGGTCACACAAACTCCATCTGTCAAAAATCGCGGGCTCATTTTTGATCAGTCCTTCAAACTGCATATCAAGGTAGTCACTAAATCTGCTTTTAACCAGCTTCAAATCATCTGCAGATTGAAAACCTTCTTAAATAAGGCTGAGCTTGACTTCTTAATTCATGTGTTCATTTCATCCAGGCTGGACTACTGCAACGTCTTACTTTCTGGACTGCTAAAACCCAACCCTAGGGGTCTCCATATGGTCCAGAATGTTACTGCCAGGTTATTAACTGATACTTGTAAATTTGATCATATCCCTCACATCCACATATCTTTAAACTGGTTACTGGTTCAACACTTTTTCATACCACTGCCCCCAGTCCTTTGAAATGCTCTGCCTTTAGACATTAAATCTTCTCCCAGTGTTTCTGTTTTTAAGGGCAGACGACCGGCAACAGCGACAGTTTGTTTTGCATTTTTATCGTCTTTAGCAAGGCGTTGGCTAACACTACTTACAAAGTACGGTGGTCCTACGAGGATTTGCGAATGTTTAAGTTTAAGACTGTTGGCTCACATTGAGGTTGTACTGTATTGTATTGTAATGGAAAATTACCTAAACTGAGTCCAGTCAAGTAGAGTAGAGCCAAGTAGTGCTAAAACTGTGTAATGGAAAAGGGGTAATATTCCCAGTCTCACTATAATCTCAATTTTGCATTAGTGCCTAAACCTAATGTGGAGGTAGTCAAGGACTTTTATTTTGAAGGGTTTTTTTTCTTGAGGAACTGGGACCGAGAGGGAGGAGCATGGTGTGGAAGGAGGAAGAAAAATAAGTGAGACGGCCTCAAGGGGAGCATGAAAAAAAAGAAACGAAGCGGACCAGAGAGTCAAAGAGAAAAAAAGAAATAAGGCCACTTCTCGGGATTCTTTTGTTTTTTTTTTTGTGGAGAGCATTTTTTTGATGAGTATCGAGTGGAGCTGATGAAGAGCTAGACCGAGCTGGTGTTGCTGCGAGATGGCTGTGGAATCGAGTTGTGTGCCGGTGCGACACAAGAGGGCCGTCGCTCATCGCGTTGGCTGAGATGGGGTCTGTGTGAGTGGTCATTTCCATCTTCAGAGAGTCGAGTGGGACTGTTTGGACGTCCTACAGTGTTTTCGTCTCAAGACTTCTGAAATTATTACAGTATCTCACAGAAGTGAGTACACCCCTCACATTTTTGTAAATAGTTTATTATATCATTTCATGTGACAACACTGAAGAAATGACATTTTGCTACAATGTAAAGTGGTGAGTGTACAGCTTGTATAACAGTATAAATTTGCTGTCCCCTGAAAATAACTCAACACACAGCCATTAATGTCTAAACCATTGGCAACAAAAGTAAGTACACCCCTAAGTGAAAATGTCCAAATTGGGCCAAAGTGTCAATATTTTGTGTGACCACCATTATTTTCCAGCACTGCCATAACCCTCTTGGGCATGGAGTTCACCAGAGCTTTACAGGTTGCCACTGGAATCCTCTTCCACTCCTCCATGATGACATCACAGAGCTGGTGGATGTTAGAGACCTTGCACTCCTCCACCTTCCATTTGAGGATGCCCCACAGATGCTCAATAGGGTTTAGGTCTGGAGACATGCTTGGCCAGTCCATCACCTTTACCCTCAGCTTCTTTAGCAAGGCAGTGGTCATCTTGGAGGTGTGTTTGGGGTCGTTATCATGCTGGAATACTGCCCTGTGGCCCAGTCTTCGAAGGGAGGGCATCATGCTCTGTTTCAGTATGTCACAGTACATGTTGGCATTCATGGTTCCCTCAATGAACTGTAGCTCCCCAGTGCCGGCAGCACTCATGCAGCCCCAAACCATGACACTCCCACCACCATGCTTGACTGTAGTAGGCAAGACACACTTGTCTTTGTACTCCTCACCTGGCTTCCGCCAGACATGCTTGACAACATCTGAACCAAATAAGTTTATCTTGGTCTCATCAGAACACAGGACACGGTTCCAGTAATCCATGTCCTTAGTCTGTTTGTCTTCAGCAAACTGTTTGCGGGCTTTCTAATGCATCATCTTTAGACGAAGCTTCCTTCTGGGACGACAGCCATGCAGACCAATTTGATGCAGTGTGCAGCGTATGGTCTGAGCACTGACAGGCTGACCCCTTGAACCTCTGCAGCAATGCTGGCAGCACTCATATGTCTATTTCCCAAAGACAACCTCTGGATATGACACTGAGCACGTGCACTCAATTTCTTTGGTCGACCATGGCGAGGCCTGTTCTGAGTGGAACCTGTCCTGTTAAACCGCTATATGGTCTTGGCTACCGTGCTGCAGCTCAGTTTCTGGGTCTTGGCAATCTTCTTATAGCCTAGGCCATCTTTATGTAGAGCAACAATTCTTTTTTTCACATCCTCTGAGAGTTCTTTGCTCTGAGGTGCCATGTTGAACTTCCAGTGACTAGTATGAGAGACTGAGAGCAATAACACCAAATTTAGCACACCTGCTCCCCATTCACACCTAAGACCTTGTAACACTAACGAGTCACATGACACCGGGGAGGGAAAATGGCTTTGGACATTTTCACTTAGGGGTGTACTCACTTTTGTTGCCAGCGGTTTAGACATTAATGGCTGTGTGTTGAGTTATTTTGAGAGGACAGCAAATTTACACTGTTATACAAGCTGTACACTCACTACTTTACATTGTAGCAAAGTGTCATTTCTTCAGTGTTGTCACATGAAATGATATAATAAACTATTTACAAAAATGTGAGGAGTAGTAGTAGTAGTAGTAGAACCAACTACTCACTTCTGTGAGATACTGTAATTAGTTTTTTTTTTTGGAATGGACACTTGACCAGACCTTTTGAACTAGGCTCAGAGTTTGGCTTCCAAATGAACTTTTCATTTATTTATTATTTTTCTTAAAATTTCTTGGTATTAACCGATCTCCATTGGTTGAACTGGTTACCCTGCCATACACGGACGCCCCAGACCCCAGCCAAAACGTTAATTCTGGAATTGGGAATCTATGGATGAATTGGGATGAAACATCTGTAACTACTGTTGAGTGGACTGAGTTACCATCTGAGTGTTCTATTAGAACTGCTGTTGTGTTTTTGTTTGGCTTGACTTTTGTTTAAATTGCTATGATTATTGTTGAAACAAAGCAAACCGAACAAAAGTTGGAATCTGAACAAAACTTTTTGTTTTTTTGTACATTTCTCAGTGAGAGCATAAGAAGTCCATAAGAAAAGTGGAACAAAGAATTTGTTTCATGACTATTGTCTTAGTTACTTTGGTTATTCTTTACTAAGTATTAAAAAACAAAACTTCTGTTATCTTGGAGTAGGGGCATTCCTACTGTCTTTTGGGCTGATAGAGGAGAAGAGGAGTTATTCAACGCCATATTACTCTGGTAACAACCGTGTACATTATTTAATTCCAGAGTCTCAACCCTCATCAGTCACTGCTACCAAAGAATAAAAGCACACTTATCAAGGCAGATAAAACATACTAAAAAAATAGTACAGAAATTAAACGTATTAGGGGTTGAAGACCTAGATCTTGTCATCTCCCTAGTCCTCCAAGATATTGTAGTAGAAGTTAAACTCACCCTTACACTGTAGTGAAATTCCTCGCTACAATAACCAGGTACCACATTTTCTGGACTAAAGTTTGCAGCTGCAACAAAGATCGGAGTGAGTATTGGCATTCAGCTAACTCGAGAGAGGACAGGCCACTTGACCTCCTACCGCTCGAGTGGAGTGTGCAGCCTATGTTCTTCATAGGCTAATTTAGACTATAATTAGTATAATTAGAATATTCCGGTGCAACTTATGATCTGGAAAATACGGTAGTTTTCACCCCCAAATCTAACCATATCTTTTAATTTTTATGCCCAAACCTAATTACATAGATTATGTTCTTTAATATAACCATTAATTTTTTCCTGTGGAAACCTAATTGTATAGTAATTGTTCCTAAACACAACTGTATAATTTCTGCAAAGTACCTTTGGCATCTCATATGGGTGGCAAATGTACCCTTTAGCATCAGTATGAGTTACCAAATTATACCTGCCAAATCATTAGTGTCTCATGCCTTGGAACATGGTAGTTTGTTTGGTTTGGCAAAGAACTCACCAAGAAATAACATATCATATTGGCAATAGAAAGAGCATCCTTTATTTTGTTATTAAGGTGATATGTAATTACAGTACTTACTTTTTAATGAGGAATAGTCAAAATACATCAAGTCAGATTAAGGAAATATGCATTACCATAGCATAAATGTGTCGTTTATAGAGATTAATTCATACTAAAATTAAATTGATTATCTATACCTGCTTATTCCTAACTACGGTCACAGGGACCTGCTGGAGTCTATCCCAGCTCTCTTTGGGCGGGTACACCCTGGACAGGTCACCCTGGACAGGTCACCACTCCATCACAGGGCCATATAGATACAAACAACCACACACATTCACACTCACTCCTATTGGCAATTTAGAGTCACCAATCAACCTAACATTCATGTTTTTGGACTGTGGGAGGAAACCAGAGTACCCAGAGAAAACCCACGCAAGCACAGGGAGACCATGCAAACGCAATACAAATAGGCCCCTTCCAGGTTATGAACCCAGGACCTTCTTGCTGTGAGGCAAAAGTGTTAACCGCTAATCCACTGTGCTTCCCTACTAAAATTACATATCTAAGAAAAAATCATAAGATATGAAATGAGTATCCAAAAATATATTCTATATCTTTTTTTATCTCAGTGGAGGATAGGATAAGTCGTCTTCAATCCAAAGCAAGGCAAATGACGTTTTTACACAGTTGATTTAACTTTGGACTCATCTGACCATATGAGTTCACAGCAGTCACACTTTAATCTGGCACAATCGCACCTTGTTGACTTTAAATAAAGGCTTGTTTGAGATTGAGTTTTGTTTGGCTTAAAGGCAACATGTAACAAAGAGGAAACTGAAAAAAAAGCAACATAAAGAAAAGGAAGAGAAAAATAAACTCTGCAAGATTGTGGATTTTTCCAAAACACGTTCTACACACAATCAATGGATTTGTGGGGCAAGAAAAGAAAGTCGAATAGCTATGGAACAGTCTACCACAACTATGTTCTTGGCAGGTGGTCAACTAACAGTATTCACCAACTCCTGTAGCTCTGCAACTGATCACTATGCGAAACAGTTTATACCACCACCTGTTGCACTACATGTGGCTAAACATAACCATGTCACTTTCTGGAATGACCTAGTCCTTACATATTTTTAAAATCTTCTATAAATATGTATGGATTTTAGTCCACCCCTGACCCACTTTCCTGATACAGAGACTAATAGCTGTATAGGTACACATAAATAAATTTTGGTTGGCTAGAGTGTATGTCATTTCATGACACTATGCATTTTGCCACTGATCCGCAGGATGAAACCTTGCATCCTTGATCAAGCAGGTTACGACTTACAGTACGACCCCTTGGCAGATCAAGAAATAATTCTTCAAATTTCTTTCGTCTATGCTAAACAAATTCACAGTTAGTGACAACAGGTGAATGGTCTTATATCCCTGAAATGTAACTTAGACAGATGGTACAGATTTTATTCTAATCTAAAAGGTCAGGTTAAGGCTGGAGAAGAGACAAGAAAAAAGATGAAACATGAGAAGTGATGCTCAGGCTAGTTTGTTCTGCCTTCCACTCTACTCCAACTGTCATCTTTCCTTAGTTCAGATTGCCTTTTGCTTTGTGTTATGTCACAGCCTCTTTTCTGCATTTCGTCCTCCATCATTATCTCTCAGCATCGCTCCCTCTCCCTTCTCTCTCTCTCTCTTTTGCGTCTACCTTGGAAACAGACAATCCAGAAATAAGGCCATAAATAAGAAATCAACGGCCTTTTCTGTCCCACCACATTACAAGCTTTTGATGTATGCTTTCTGCAGTAGTATTACTCACCAGCCTCAAATCAATGCTCTAATCTTTCCCCCCTGCCAGATTGATTTCAGTGGCAGTGACAACAGGATTGACGCATCGCAGAGCAGATCTGTACACTGCAAGCCATTTTCCAAATAGCAAAGTAGTGTTATATAGGGACAGCTGCTTAAGTAGATGCCAGATAGACTCAGAGGTGTAAAAGCATAATATACTGTATCAAATCTTTAAATCTCTTAATCCCAACTGGTCCATCCTTAAATCTTATGTTGTGTGACGAAGTGTATTTTAAATCCACAGACCTGTATATTGAATTCTGATCACACCCCCATAATTTTATGTGATAAATCATCGAGGGAAAAAAGAATTTTCAGGGTACTAGTGTGAAGCTCAAGCAATGTATTAGATGTATACAGTAAGTTCTTTCTGTTTACCACTCACCTGCCTTTTAAATATTGCCTTTGTGTACTCTGTTTTTTGAAAGTAGAGAAGCTTAACTATACTGCTATACTCAAGCACACTGTTACCAAGACAGTTTTCACAGAGCTACCTACCTCCGCTATATACAGCCTTATAATTAAATATGTATTTTAAATATGTAAAAAAAGTTTTTTATATTTATCATTTTTTGTGATATCTGTTTACAAAATGACATGAATTTTGGTTGGCAATGTTAAATCTGATTATTATTTTTTTTTTCTTTTATCACTTGCACTGTGGTATGTTGCAAACTTTTAAATTATCACTGTGAAAAGTTGTTTTGCTGAATGCACAAGTCACGGATTTACAGTACGTTTACATATCCAACAGACAGAGCAATTTTATCTTTGACTTGGAGTTCCAACAACCTGATGTATGCAAATCCAATATTCCCTCTTTTAACTTTCTGTTGCTTTGTTTCTCTCAGCAATTCATTTCAAATTACACATATCCATTTCATCCACTGTGAACACAGAAATATGTTTTGGGGAGATAGATATTAGCTATATAGAGTGAAATTATTCATAAAATTTTCCCCAGCCAAGGAAACCAGGAAAAAGAGATTTTTGTGTAAGCATCAATGGTAAGCCTAAATAGCTACATATTGGTACTACTGGATTCTCATATGCACCCTAACTGTATTACTAGTTCCTGAGTTTATGGCCCAACTTTCTAGCAAGCGCCATTCAAATCTCTTTCAATTGTGAACAAAAACACACTCCTTGGTGAAGGTTAAAAGACTGCAATAATACATTTAATCTTATGTGCCTTCTTGGTTTTGTGGAGATATTTGCTGCTTATCTTTTACTTCACAAAAGTACATTTATGGCAAAATAAATGCAAGATCTCCCTTTTTTTTACATAGGAGTTAAGAAAAAGTTAGAAAAAGAGACCATAGAGAGTGAGGTCTCAGAACTCTACATTGGAGAAACCAAACAACCACTTAACAGGAGAATGGCCCAGCACAGAAGGAGCAGCTCCTCAGGACCAGAATCAGCTATACACCTCCATTTAAAAAACACAGGCCACTCATTTGCAGACAAGGATGTACATATTTTGGACAGAGAAGATAGGTGGTTTGAGAGAGGAGTCAGAGAAGCCATATATGTTCAAGTTGGAAAACCCTCTAATGGAGGGTATGGAGGGCTCAGACATAACTTATCCTCAACCTACCAGGCTGCCCTTTCATCTATTCCCAGGAAGTAACACATCAAATGTTTTGCCACAAGAGTTGACCATTAGATCCTAACGACCCTCACCTGAGCTTACTTCTGTTTTTTACCTAACAAGCCTAGTCAGTCCAGGTGTGAAGAGAAAACAACTTGGAGGATAAATATTGAACTTCCCCAACTTCCCTTTAGACTGAAGAAGCCACTTGATTTGTAGTGAAATGTTTCAAACTACAAACTAGAAGTCCAGTTGCCATCCCTCAGCTTCTGGAAGACTTCACCTGGACGATTGAGAATCTTCACAGATACAGTTTTCTTGTAGTGCAGGGTGTATTTCCTGTGAGAGCAGTTATGATTATATGCAGAGTAGTTGGTTAGCACATTGAGCCATAATAATCTAATTCAAACCCTTGCCAAGTCCTCTACCTGCTAAGAGAAAGGCTGAATCAGTCGGTCTGTTTGCATCAAGATGACAGACACTTCACTGTGAGAGCAGAGCCAGACAGACGTTCTCTGTGATTTGGATGGTGCCTCTCAGTATGGTGTGCCAGAACAACAGGGATGTCCATAAATGTTTGCTCACACTGCAGCCAAAGGTGGCTCAATTATTTATTTTTCCCTAACATTACAGCTGTTGTCTAATCAGTATAAAAAGCGAAATATTGCACGGAGTGTCAGCTTTTCAGTTTACAATCTGGAACACTAAGGTGTGTGGTGCAGAATCTGATCTGAGGCCTGCGGTGACAGGGGAAACAAAACACAATCTGAATGATTGAATTGTTACATCTCCCTAAGTACCAATCACAATCCAAAGGTACATAACTGAAATGTGTTGAAAACAAGCAGGAGAAGTTTAGGCATAAAAACTGACATAATGTCTTTTGTTATTGTTACTGTAGTACAAATTTATTTGGGAAACTGTTATCAATTTGTATTGCTGTTATGGGTTACATCCTTGATGGAGAAGCACCATTGAAGAAGAACAAAAAACTGAGTACCAATTCAAAGTATGCTTGGCTTGTACAGCTTTGATAAATAAGATAGAAATGCACTAAACTCCAGAAGACAAAAATTGTACCCATACATGGATGTAATAAAAATATAAGCAAGAAAAAACATTTACTGTAAGAAAAAAATGCAATAAATATGTCTATTTTTGTGTTTGTGTTTTGTGTTTCTACAGATGACAGCAGAAGCCATTCTCCGCCTGGTCAATGATCCTGTGCTGCCATTCTATCCTCTGGACATTGCCTTGGATGTACAAAATAAACTCAAAGGTACCAGTAATGTGTAGCTCATTGTGACAATAGACAACACATGGAATCAGGCATATTTACATATATAAGTGTTTTTTTTAAGTGGCCATGCAGAACATGGGACTCTTTCTCATGAACCGTGGTGTTTGTGGGTCACTGAGTGTTTATTGTGAGGTGTTGTTGGCCAGCATTCCTGGAGGAGGCCAAGGATACTGCTGGTGAACTGGTGCAAGCTGGTGAACTTAGTAAACAACTGAGCAAAAGGGGATAAAGATCAAACCAGATCTTTGGAGTTATAATTACAAGTTTGCCAGAAATATGATTCCAAATTAGTAGTTCAGTGGTTGACACTGTCACCTCACTAGAAGAAGGTTATGAGTTTGAATCCCATTCCTGAGTTTTCACTGTCTGTGTGGGATTTCTCCCACAGTCCAGATATGCAGGAATTGACAGGACTTATTGGTAGAGCCAATGGAGGGATGGATAATTCCAAATTCCAAACATTGCTCTTTGTCTGCTGTCTGTGTAAATAGGCTAACATTGTTAATGTTTCAACCATATTAACTTTATTGTGTTAAACAGTTTGAATTGCCCAGGTGGTCAAGTCATATTACAACTTGGGTTTTATTTCCAGATATGAATTATTACGAAAGTAATTGCTGAGATCTTAAATTGCAGTGCATTGAGCCAATGGGCCAAAAACACTAGCATTAGGTAGTTGCTAAGGGTGGACAGTTTTACCAGGACAGATACCACTTCATATGGAAATGAAACTAAAAAGAAGAGCATCCATATTGTTGCAAAAAAAAAAAAAAAAAAAATCACTGCTAACAACTACATCAGGTCAAAACGAAACCTGAAATCTGACCTACAAGCTGTCATGGATATATATTACAAAGAGCTTCGATTGTACTTACTATTCACTTTGTGCAATCATCTAACAGCTTCTGTTTTTGTCACCATGTGCCCAGGTCTTTGAGAAGACCTTTTCCACAGCAGACTTATTTCATGGATTTTATTCACTGACTCACTTTCATCGAGTATCACAGGATAAACCATGACAGAGACACAAAGCAGAATACCATGACTCTGAAACTAGATCATTTAAATTCAGTCATATTAATGACATTACCCTCTTCTGTAGACTTTGTGTTTGACTGGTGAGCACAAACATGGAATATAACTGCAACAACACATTGTGACCCACCAGGGTGTAACATGTTTTTAGACATTTTTACAGATTGTGATGTACTTGCATATAAGGTAATTTGAAAGATGTGAAAAGATGCATTTCCAGGGTTTTCACAGTGATATATTATGTGCTCTGCAACATAAAAATATGCAAAAATATGAGATTTAAACAGAAAAGCATGTTAAAGCAAGGGACCAGGAATATATTATATCAATGAGTGTCCTGTCAAAGATAGGTGTAGGTGTGTGTGTGTGTGTGTGTGTGTGTGCGTGCGTGCGTGCGTGCGTGCATGCATGTATGTCTCTGTGTGTGTGTTCAGTGGCTCCTGTCTTTGACTTTTATGTTGAGCTATAGCTGAGCTATCTGCACTACACTGTCCAGCCAGCCAGTTCGTACATCAATCCCTAATACACGCAAATATGAGAACACATATTTTTTACACACACAGAGAAAGCAAAATGACATCATGTCTATGAAGATTCTCAGTCGTCCAGGTGAAGTTTTCTAGAAACTTAGTCATGGCAACTGGAGGTTTACTTTGTAGGTCGAAATGTTTCACCACTAATCAAGTGGCTTCTTCAGTCTGAGAAAAAGCTGGTAGGAAACTCAAATTTATCTTTCAGGTTAGTTTCACTCCACCTCTAGCTTGAATAGGCTCATTAGGTGGACTATGGGCCAAGAGTTGTTAGAGTTGTTCCCACAGACTGAAGAAATTACACGCATGAGTGGTGAAACGTTTCGACCTAAGTTGCTATGACTCAGCTTATAGAAAATGACATCACACACACAGAAACACACACATTAATCCAAACTGTGTACAAATCCTCAAATGTGCAAAAGATACTTTCCTCAAATGTTTTACATATGCACACACACACACACACACACATACAAGCACAGTCATGCACTGCCTTTTCCCAACACTTTCTCCCACATAAGAATGATTTAGTGTTGATTCATCTGTTGAGCTGAACATATCGATCTCTCCTTTCATGATTCCTCAGCACAGTGACCTTGATTCCTGCATTATAAAATTCTCTAGCTTCTTCGCCTCTTCTTAAGTCTTTAAGTCTCTTTATTTCTTTTTTCTGCCATCCTTTCACCCTTTTCCTTTCACTCTCTCGTCTTCCTCTTTTTTTCTACTGTAGTGTCCCCGGACATGCCCTTGCTTGTTTCTGCACTGCATTCTAATCTATTCAGTAAATTGGCAATGAAGAAATTAAAGCAACAGTGCTAGCTGCTGAGCCACTATAATACCCAGAGGTACAAATGAAATCAGTTACACTAGAACAATAAATACGATGCAGTGATAAATTCAGGCTAAAGTCCCACCTACCTGGTCAAGTGATTACTTTCACTTGCTGTTACCACCCAGCTGTATCGTATATAGTGTATAATTTATCACGTGTGGGTGTGTTCAGGGTGTGGTTATAGGACCTGTCTGACATCGTGTGCAGAGTTCCCTCAGTCATCCCCGCCTCCTCATCTAGAGCAGCTGGATGTTTGCAATCAAGTCTCATTGTGGTATAAAACCCTTCTCAGTGTTGAGCTTGGAGTGGCTATGAATTAATCTGTGCTGTCTGCCTCTATTTGCTGTGGCTTGCAGGCACAATTGTTTTATTGTTGTTACAATTGTGCGTGTTTTGTGACCTATTGTAATTGCTTGGACCAAGGTTACTTTGTTAGTTCTATTGGCTTGCCTCTGATGGTATTTTGGATATATTTGTTTTCCTTGTTTCTTTTTTTTTCCCACTGACCTCTAGTTTTGATATTGGAGGGGTTGCTTAGGCCTGTCATTGGACTTTTTGTCCAGCCTGGATTGTTTTTAGTTGTGCTTTTGTTGTTTGCTTTTGTATTTTATATATTATTTTGTTTCATTGTTGTCCTTGTTTGGCTCCATCATAATTAAAATTGGTTTTGTAAGCTTTTACTCTCTCTCTCCACCGCCTCCTCCAGTCTTGACCTGACTTTCTGTACATTTATGAAATTTAAGCAATAAATGTTCACAGAATGTCATCAGTGGCAGCTCTAATATTGCATTACAATACAACAGGATCTTTGTTAAACATTTAAATAATTATAATAATGATTATATAAGAATATAATGCCCCCTAGTTATAATATAATAGTTATAACTTATCTCTGTGCACTGTGTGTTTCTTGAGGCTCCACTTTGACTAGGGGAATTTAAACAGGGTATTGGGTTTGGGGAATAACATAACATATCAAATCATTTTAAAGTTAAATTAAACATGGACTGTCAATATAGGTACATTCTAAATTTGGGAAAGTGCTCTTCAGTGCACAAGGAGCAGCTACATAAAGTGATTTACATATTTATCACCCGAAATGTGCAACTTGCATAGTAAGAAGCACACATCTTTTTAGTCAAGGTCTGAACTGAACCCTGTGTAAATTTCCATTGTCAAATATTCAGCAGTTAACATGCTGTACATCCTCTCAGGCCTTCTCAGCCAAAATCAGCTTATTCAGTCATAGTCTCAGAGTGTGCAAAGGCTCTGTCCTTGAATATTAAGATGACCTTTAAGGATGCACAACAAAGGCTTTGATTCATTTAGCCTGCATGCTATCTTCACTTACAAATTCAGAAAGAAACTAATTGTAATATGCACTAAAGATAATCCACAAGTACAGTTGACAAACAGCACGATTTATAAATATTCATTTTATAATAAAGTTGCTCTTTAACACATTTGTTGTGGATTTAAAATATGTAAATATACAGCACAGAATGAATGGTTTATGCTTGTGATAAATCTATCTACCAACATCTATAAATCATTTGCACACTCACATCAGTGATTGAAAGGGACAGAGAAAGAGCAACACTCTCTATTACATGTACTGTAGCTCCAACTTCAAGTCATTCATTGTACTACTAAAGCAATCACTCAGTAGCTGAGGTTCACTGGCTCTATCTAAGCATGTAAGCACCTTCCCATTAAGGTCTAGATTGAATGGTTATGCTTCCCTGTCTGAGACTAATGGACAGATTATAACCAGAGAGAGATGACTGATTATTCTACTGGCCTGTAGCCTCTTTTAGTTTTTTTTTTCAGTGCTTTGTCCCTCATTGTACCCCTTTGTCTTTTTCCTTGGTTTCTCCCCTCTATCAAGTCAGCTCCAAGGTTGGCAAAGGAGCTACACCTACTTGGTTTCTTTGCACATTAGTACTAAGTTAAAATGATGCTACAAGGTAGTGTCATTTGATCAAGGCTAAAGGCCTAATTATACAGAATTATACCATCAATCACAATAACACAGGTAATTGTTATTGATAAGAGAATAATGGAAGAGCCTGCCAGTATAACACAATACAACAGCAGAATCACCCATATGGAAACAAAGTATATCTGACTTTTTTATGTATTAAATTTTCTATTGTTATTTTTGCCCTGTCATGCTATCTCCCCATATGGGAGAGTGTTATCCAACTCTTCTGTAATTGGTCTGGTTCAACAATCTAATACAATCATACAATACAATACAATCAATACAATCATATGGACCACAACCACCTCACAATTGGACACATTCATCATGTGTTAATTTTTTATTTTTCCTGTCCACATCAATAATGTGCAGTTGCCAGTGCCCACTGAAGATCCGGACATCATGCTGTTACATTTTCTGAGAGCTCTGTGCAGCATGCACATCTGTCATGTGGCTGCTGCCTCAAGTTTGTAATGAAATCATGATTTTTGATGGTTATCTATTCTAGTCAGACACAAGGGCAAAAAACAAAAATATTCAACACATACATCATATGATGTATAACGTAAGCTTGTTTATGGAATTGTAGATGGACACAGTTGAGCTCCTGTTTTCAATGTCAAGGGTGAGCTTTCAAACTCAAAGCTGAAAGCAATCTGCAGCCAGTAACAGAAACAATAAGCTGAGAAGAAATTATATCTCATCTGGAATTTAGTTTTGTTTTTTTAACTATAGCTGTGTATCATTTTTAGCCTTGTGTTATGAATTAAGGTTACTGGGAAACCTGCTTTATTTTACTGACTGCTTTATACTATACAAATGGACATCATGTCCTTACACTTCATCTCCAAGTGCCATTTTACTTATGCTTACATTTAGTTTTACTACTTCATCAGCTGTGTGTAATCAGAAAGAGGTTGCTTGACAGATTTTTTGGGGGGGGTCTTTATTGTGGTTATTAAAATGATATTAAATTTAATTCCAGGTGGCATTATAAACGTCTTAAACTTATAAATTTGTACTTTGTGAAACGTGCAGAAACTCTCAATGCTTTGTGTGAAGCAGCTCCTGTTCAACCAGAAAACAGGTGGGGGAGAGCTTTTAACTCCACTGGTTAAAAATACAGTGTGGCACCAGATGGAGAGAAAGAAGAGGAGGAGGAAAAGGACAGTGAAATAAATACTTTCTGATATGTTTGTGTGTGTACGATAACGAATAGTGTGGTGTGATAAATAATTCCTGGTGTGTGTTAAGACTGAATATTGGTTAGTTAATAGCAAATGGTTGCAGAGTAAAAGCTGGCATATAGACAGTAGAATAAGAACAACATATCATTTAATCAAAATAAAAATGCAACAAAGTGTGAGTTGATTGAACACCATTTCTCCAAAAGATATTCCTTCATCTGATGTTTTGATGATGTCTATCACATTGCTACAGGAAAAAATGTTATAACTGTTCAACTGGGTCGAGATGCTGTGACTGTGAAAGCCACAAAATAACCCTTTGTGCCCTATGGCTGGACCACTGTCATCCAGAGATAGGGACTTGATTCTAGGACACGAAGCAAGTCACACACACAGCAACTTGACTTGAGACTCGACTCAGACTTGATGTTTGGGACTAGTGAACAATGTTTATATATTTATTTATTTTGTTCTAGCATATTATGGAAATTTGTGACAAGTAGTGTCAAGTAATGTTTACTATTTTCTTCTTCTGGTAAATAAGTAGCAGGATAGATGTAGCAAAGACATATTGCTGCCCTCTATTGGTTGTCAGCACAACCCATTTGTGGTGCGCCTTGCCACATAAACTGCACATTGAATCCGTATCTTGAACATGGCCAACGTCCTGGCAAGTGCATTCCAGTTTGGTTATTATGACTTCATACAAAACCTGCACGGCAAGCTTTGTTAATTGCAACCGTGAGACTTGAGACTTGACTTTGACTTGTGCCCAGAGACTTGAGACTTGACTTGGACTTCCAAAAAATGACTTGTTAGCATCTCTGCTGTCATCTAGGATGAGACTACTCCCATCAGGATAGATGTTTCATCACAGAATTAAGCTGATCACTCAGAAAAACTATTTACGCTCAGTGATCCTTTCCTCTAAGGGGGCAAACAATGCCAACGAAATGCCCCCTCTAATTTTCACCTGTCTGGTCATAATGACAAACCCATAGAAAATTATAATCCAATTTTGCAGTTTCCCTCACTTAAAATGTTTGGGGTTTTTCTGTTTGTTTTTGCTTGCTACCTTTGCCAAAACCTTACCAATAATATGCCAGTGTGTACAGCCTATGCTGTTTTCTTGAAAAAAATCAGCAACTGCAAGTTTAACACAATAATTGAATCCAGTTAATCAATGTCAATTCATTAGCTGGAATAGCAACTTTAGTGGTGTTATGCAGTTGGAGTGGTTTACTAACAAGTGATGTCAAATAGCTTTTAAATTGAACGGATTTTATTATATTAGTGATTATTTTTAATTTTATTTATGCACTGTAGCGCTTATTCTTTCAGGGCCATTGTGCATTAAGTTTCTTTGAAGAGGGAGGGTTTTACAATTCTGTCAATCACAGTCTGTTTCTGATTGACTACTTGTTTGCAGCATTTTCCATAGCCAAAAAATGATACATATTAATAATGCAGTAAGTTTAAATACAGAAATTCTGAAGATCAGTCGTAGTGTTTTCATGTACTGTCAGTGGTCACTGTCTGTTCTCCAGCTGGAATATAGAGCACAGTCAAACACTAGCACTAGTCAAACCTAGATACCAATCTAAAAAAAAACGAGCATCTTTGGAGCCTTGGGATCTAATGCTAATGTGTTTGGTTTTTTTTTTCATTTTTGGTGCTGATAATTACAGTGTAAAGTACGAGATGACCCTGGCATTAGAACCTCATATACCCTGGCATGTGGAGAAATCCAAAGCTCAATAGGCCTGACATGCACAGTCATCAGTGCTAAGTTATAATTGCAGTGATTCAGTTGGAAGTAGCACAATGTATATTTATTTAAGTAGCACAAATATATATATTTTTATATGGCAAATCAGTCATGTTTTAGTGTCTTGTAAAGTGTCTTTGTAAGAAAGAGAGTCTAAAGAAACAGAGGCTTTTGACTCTCAACTCTATGGGCACACACAGATTTCCATATAAGTGCAATGGACTGGTGACCTGTCCAGGATGTACCCCTGCCTTTCACCTAAAGAGAGGTGGGATAGGCTCCAGCAGATCCCTGTGACCCTGGTTAGGAATAAGGGTATAGATAATGGATGGATGCATGGATTTCCATATAAATGTGTTTTATTGGTCCAAAATGTGATTATAGAAGTTCAAGGGGTGAAATCATGAACAAAGTACAGCTGTTCTTTAGTTCTTTACAGAAGTGAGTGTCAGTAGAATGTGAGTAAATGTGATCATAATTGTGGTAGCATACTGTAATACTGTGTTTGAATGTGACTAAGTGAGGGCACATGGGGTGTGTATTTTTATGTGTGTGTGTGTGTGTATGCTTGTGGGTCTGTATGTGTAGGCTACATACATGTGGATAGTGACATATTTTTGGGTTCTATTCAAAGATTAGTGTGAGTATTTTAGGTATGTGAAACAGTGATGTGTGTGGCTGCATGAATACAAATGTTTATGTATTTATGTGAATGTGTCAGTGTGTGTCTAGCAGCCCCCTGTGGCAGAGGACCAGTGATATTTAATGGATTCTTCACAGCCACTGTGGAGCACTGCAGTATTCATGACTAGCAGTCATGGAAGGTACTTAGATCAAACGACCAGGGCTAATTGAAACCCTGCAAAACCATTTGTTCATTTTTAATCACAATTCTCCTTTCTTTTGTTTTTTTTTTCAAATGGAACTGCCTTTGGTCTAGTTTGATCTGATAATTCTCCATTAATGTACCAAAGTGATTGTGCTCAATAGCAGGGCTCCCTTTGGTCCTCAACAGCAGTACCAAAGAACAGTAAAGTAGGCTATTGTCAGCTCTGGCAATTACACACTGTAAAAAAATTAAAAATGTATGCATCTACTGTACATTAATCAATTATTTCGTATGCCAGGCTGTCACTTCATCAAAGTCAATGTTGGATGTACAGTTTTGAGTTTTTTGTATCTCAATGACAGCCAAACAGCCACATTTGTTGGATAATTTGAAATATATTTCCCAAAAACATTTTAATGAGAACATTTTTTTACATTTCAGGTCCCAAAGACATGAGTAAATAATGAATACAAATACAAAAATGTATTGCATATATAAAAATTCATGTCAGGGAGGAGGAACATTTAATATTTCAAAGTATGTGTGCATGGTATAAAAATGCAAATGTTTTTACTTCCCCTGGCCATTGTGCCTAAATCACTCTCTTGAGAAGAAGAGAGCAGCAAAGAGATCTTGAGAACCTACATCATCACAGATTACTTCTCACATTTGATTATGCCAAAAATAATTTACACTATATCTCCTGGTTAATGAATTATTGATACTGCATGTGCTATAAATAGGACATCTGTGTGCAATGACCATGTGTGAGAATGACAGCGCTGGTACTGGATCTCTCCGTTGCTAGTAGATGAATTGTGCAGGGTGGAGCAGAGGTATTCATATGCAAGCAGGTGATTTGGAGTGCATCTACACTGATCTATGACTGTTGGTGGGATTAGGAAGGGGACTGGTGCATGTGAGAGGATATAAAGAATGAATGGATAATGGCAACCCACTTGTTGCCATACAGCAAAAATATTATATAAATAGACATAATTTTATATTTTTCACCTTTAAACCACAAAGACAGAATAGCAATACATTTTTAAGGTGTTTTCCTACATAGTTTCTGATTCAGATACACATCACTATAGCAGAATAATAACAATCAACCAGCTATAATATTCATAAACATATGTAAATGTTGGTGTACTAACTAAATGAAAATATTCTGTCTGAACATCACCACAAAGACCTTTTGTTTATGCTCTCTCCTCTGCCATAGTTATTGCATGAGGCCAAATCCCAACTGTATACCAAATACACACTCACACCAGTTCCCGTGTGTCAAACCATATGATGGATTACAACAATCAAACAATATTTCATGAGTCCCAGCTGGCTGCGAGGAGCCGAAGCTGTTTAAATTTGTAGGAGAGAACAGTCGTCTTTGTCTATTTTTGTCCCCACTGTCTTGTCCTATCCTCTGAGATGAGTCACGGCAGCATACTGTTATACACTTTAATACAAAGAAACGCACCTGACCGTATATGGAAATTATTATTTTATAGTCTCCTTTTTGATTAGATAAAACAGTATATATAATCCTAGAGAAATTTGAACCTCTTGTGATCTTACACAAGCAACAAACATAACTCAAAATACCACAGTTTTCTAATTGCAGAATGTGTATTATAAGCACCTATAAGTATTATAACTGTTTGCTAAGAACATTCTAGTTCTTCACTTAAAACATGCCCAAATAATCAATTATGGCAGGGTTAATTATTCTATAACTACTACATGTCCAACCTTCATGGTATTTTGGCTTAGTTTTAGTTTTCATGCATATTAATTAATTGATGTACTGTCAGAGATATATAAAACATTTTAACAAGTAGGCGGATTGTTATTATGTATAAATATGGAAATTGATTAAGTTAAATAAGCACTTGAAATCAAAACAAGCCAAAAGATTCTCAATTTTATCAGAGTTGCTGTCAAAATCAGTAGTAGTTGAGGTCCAACACCAAAGTTTATTTTAATGAGCCCATATCTTTGATGTACCTTTTAACATTTTTAAGATCATTTAGTCTAGCCTACTGATAGCAGTATCTGCTGCACAGTATGTGTGATGGGATGCAGCCAATGCACCACTGCCCGGATCTCTACACTTATGCATTCCTTTGTTTTCATTTTCATAGCTCGAATAATATCCCTCTCAGGTTAGTAAAGTTGTTTAAATCTTGAGTCTTCAATTTGTTTTTGAAATTATCACTAATTAAGTAAGTATGTAAATAAATATTTATTTATTGATCACTCAGAAATGTACTGTTTAAGTATAAAGTACAGCAGTTTAAAACTGTGAATGACAATGACATTCTCATTGTCAAATATAGTATATTTTCTAGTATAGTATATTGATATCACATTACCCCCATTATAATTGCATTCATTTCTGACTAACTGAATGTAAAACATTTACAGCCACAACGGGGCATGAACATTTTTAACATTTTAAATTGTCATACAGACAATAACACAAGAGATTTTAGTCTTTCCAACACAAGTATAATGGATTGAGCCTAATATTGATAAACACAAGAATAACAAACTAATTAACTACAATGTAATGCAAATTGATTTGTAGCTCCATGTGTAATGTAAATGGTAAAACAATCCGGCATTGTGTTGACAGGCTAATGTGGATAGCATTGTGCTGTAGTTGTGTGCATGTGTGTGTGTGTGTGTGTGTGTGTGTGTGTGTAGGCCAATGGAGTAAATAGATCAGTAGTTGGAGGTATAAAAGGACGAGAGGGTCTGTTTAATTTAGTACATTGACTGGTGCATGGTGGTATGGGAGTTGAAAAAGAGGAATGGGAGGAAAGTTTAAAATTATGTCCAGAGTTGGTGTGTACATAAGCCTCATATTATTCACAGTGTGGACCAAAACCTGTTTATACACTCACACTGTGAGGGTTCAGCTTCCCTCGAGATGCTACCTTAATAATTTTATGACGTATTTCCTAATACTTTCATGTCCATTATCTTACCAGCTTCTCTTGGCAGGGTTGAATGGGGCCAATCATCATTTTCCACAGACTTCCTCCTTTGCTCATGTAATTGCTAAGGCCTCCAGAGGTTACCAAGCATGTAATAAGCTGCTGGTAGAGTCATCTTTATATCAGTTATTTGTCTAACTTTGTTTTTTTCCTTTTCATGTGTTTAGACAAGAGTGTAGTATCTCCACCCATGCTATCCTCAGCCTCCTCTCTGAGAGACCATGCAGCTTTCTTCCAGTCAGAAACTATGCGGCCAGCAAATGATCCTAAAGAACGTGACCCCTCCCACGTGAGGATGTTGAATGATGTGCTACGTGACCTGGAGAAGAGCTTCATCGTCCCACATACACCGCCTGGAATATATCGGTAGGTGAGAAGTTACTGTCTAAGAGTTGCAACAGTGGTCTGTGGATAAAAGGTAATGGGTATACTCAGGGACTCACTAACTTCAGAAAATCTTAAAGTGCATGGAAATATATCCAAGAATGCAAGACCTTACTATCTTGAATATAAAGTCCCTTCTAACTATTTGTTTCTATGTTTTTCTGCTGAAGAAATATACAGGTCATGCAGACTGTGGTTTTATGATCTACAGTTTTTTATACTGCTGAAATGTGTCATGTTTTAATATGAAAAGGTTTTAAATCTAAAATTACTTAAATTGCAGCCAATCTGAACAAATTTCATATTTGACAATTTTCATTTTTCATCTAATCAGGGAGCCCTTCTTCTCCACTGTTCTCCTGCCTCACTATAAACTTCATCCTCTTGCGTGTACAGGCTCTCTTCGACTTTCTGAAACTGTTGAGACTTTAAATTTGTTGGCAGACTAAAATTCCAGCATTACATAACATTTATTAAAGATCCCCTGCTACATGAAAACTGTATGCTCACTGTTAAAGTTGACTTTCTGAATAGCCTTTGTTCACACATTGCTACACTTGCTTGTGTGTTACTGCTAATCAGGAGATTTATTGGAGTCCCTTGAAATGTGTGTTGTTCTGCGTAGTTGTGGACATTGCTGTTCTTGTGTATATGCTTGTGCATAAAATATAAACAAAATTGGATCAGTTTCAACAAGCATTGCACTTCACAGGAGTCCTATTAATGGTTAACAACTCTACAGGGTACTTTTAAAAACAATTTCTTTTATGGCATGTTTTGCTGTTTTCATAGCAACACATTATGAGCATCAGTGTGTCAAATCAAAGTCAAAGGATTAGTCTTAGCTTGGATTTAAACATTTCAACAATTGGGGAAGATCTGACAGTTAGGGGTAAACTATTCCACAGTCTGGGAGTGGGCATTTAAAAGGCTTGGTCCCCTTAAGGTTTGTAATGTGAGATTAGAAAAAAATGAGTTGCTGATTAGAAGATGGAAGGGGTCTGAATCTATGTAGAATGTGAGATGAGATCAGATGAGGGAAAAGTGATTTCTAGATATACAGGCATTTCAAAACAGTGGATCAAGAGCACAGGCCAAATCATTAGAGCATGTGCAAGACTTTTAGTTACTTATCACATGTTATTTTCTTAATAATACTGTTGTAATGTCTTTAATTACATTGCAGAAATACATATATGTATGCTTCTGTGTAATTAACCATTGTAGACTACAAATATTTTCACCTTTCAGAGACTACTTGGATATGCAGAAATATTGGCTATTCTGGCCTCTCGCAAGAACCTCCATTAGATGTTTAGGTCTGACTGTAAAACACTTGTCAAGCATAAGAATTATAATGCCACAATGCAAATAAATTTAAAGCCAATCTTTATGCAAAAATCTCACTTACACCACAGAAAGGGAGGTTTAACAGTGTAACATTGCACTGTCGATTTTAAATTAGCTCTTCCAAATTAATATTTTATAGTCAACTTTTTCAATCAACGTGTCATTCCTCAGAAACAGCGGTGTATCGCTGGTTGATGGGAAGGACAGTGAAGGCACAAAGTGTAGCACTGTTAAACCAACAGCTGAAGTTTGAGTCCAGCCTGAGTTCTGCTCTGGCAATAAAGTCAATTTTTATATTTATGTATTTTCTCTAACTTCATTAAGTATTGACGCAGTTGACGCAGTAGATATACAGTAACTTTTGTTACAGACAGGAGAAGTTAAAAGAAAAATTTGTATGCTGAATATATACTGGTCATTTACATTTGGTAGGCTGAACATTTTTACTGTTTTAGAGTCAGTAGGTGTATTTGTCAGGGTGGGGAAGGGGGGCTGAATGCCTGGATAAATAGACTACAAAATAAACATATTAGATAAGAATATATATAACAATATAATAAACGCATGGTCAATAAAAAAATCTTTTCTCTTAGTTGCATTGTTAGACTTGAAAGCAGAACTTTGCCTGCACCGTCAGGGGAGGGGAGTAATCTGGTGCTGCACATAAAGATGAATAAAGTATTTCAGTGTTAGCAGATGTAGATAAATCCTTTTCCCATGCATATTAAACAATGACATGACACTGTGTTAATGCTGATAAAACAAAGCCCTTGTGGTGAATCTATGAAAATATTTTATTGTAGTAACATGGGCTACTTAAAGCTGTGCTCTCTTGGCCATAACTGTTCAGTAATGAATTCAGAATCAATACTATTAAGACTATCAGTGTGGCAGTCGTGGCCCAACGGATAGGGAGTAGGACTTGTAACCTGAAAATCGCAGGTCCAAGTCTCAGGTCTGGCAGGAAATGTCGGTGGCACAGAGTGAATAGCCAGCGCCCTGTCCATCTTCAATACCACGACTGAGCAAGGCACCGGACCCCACTGCTCCGTGTGTGTGTTCACTGCTGTGTGTGTGCACTTGGGTGGGTTAAATGCAGAGCACAAATTCCGAGTATGGGTCACCATACTTGGCCATATAAGTCACTTTCACTTTCAATATCTATTTCTACTGACAGGTATGCTAGATTATGTGTAGATTATGCATTAGGCACATACAGGAGGAAAAAAGCCTCATCTCACCTGTAATGAAGTACCTTAACTGTAAACTGTAGAGCCACACACTCAGCTCTTGTGTTCATTTTGACCATCTCAATCTCAGACTGCAGCTTCAAGTGGGATCAAACTTTCAGGTCTGAAAGAAAGCATGGCATTTTTCCTCCACCAAACCTCCTCTGCAGTGCCTGGGTGTTACATTTGCTGTAGGAGAAAGCAGCATTATTCAATCAAATATGTTCCTTACAAAACGTAACTATGTTTGCAGTTTAGTTGCACAGAAATGTTTTAGGAAAGAGGGTTGACTGATTGTCCTCATGAAATCAAGCCAAAATTTCCAAAAGATTAAAGTAAAGTACCACATCATCCAGACACATTAATCACAGTCTACAGCAAAATCTGACCACAGGGCTTTTTTCTTCAAATATGCCTAGGCATTCATTAGTCTATTATGCACTATGGTCTGTGCATGTACACAGTGCTGAATGTGTGAGTGTAAGCTGAGCACCACCTACAGACATTATAGTGTAACATATGCCGTGCTGTGGAAGAAATGATGAACAGTTGCAGTGAAAGTGGCAACTTACCGCGGCAGAGTGACACTTTGAACTATACCATGTGATATGCAAGGTAATGTAACAGTATATAATTATATATGTTGAGTGAGAGCTCTACTTCTCATCCTACAGTGTACTGTATAATTGATCATTTTTATAAATATTTAAATTGTTTGGAAATTATTTATTAACTTTCACAAAATGTGCAGAGGAGCAAAGGATTCAATTTTGGTCCCAAAAGTGAGCATTTCATTTACAAGAACTAGGACCAAATTTGATTGCTTCAAACAGAAATAAATGAAGGTTACAGGGTTGAATGACCTCTGATTACTGACCCAGTGCTTAAGTAACATAAATATTGCATAAATGTTCTTAAACTACAGAACTGAATTCATTCCAAAAGCCTGTTTCTGACTGAAGCACCAACCCTTTCAAAATGCACAGAACCATGAATTTTGAGCCTCTTTTCCAAGTATTTAGCTTCTACCAGCTGTTCTGAAGTGCACAGTTGACTCTGTCCAGGCTCTTTTGTGTGGCTATGTTTGTGGAGTTGCTGTTAGTTGAATCCCCTGAGACAGGCACTAATGGAAAAAAGAAAAAATCATATAATTTCTCTCAAATTTGGTTACACATTGGATACTGATATTTTTCTTAACTAAACATCTCTTTCAGCCATTGTCCAATTGAGATAGACATTACTCATAATTCCTTAACAAGGCATCATCATGTATAGTATAGTATGGTATGTGAAATCCAGGGTAAATAAACAAACAACATACTCTGTCTCTGTGCTCATGTCTTAGCCCATTTTAGAGAAATAACACTGCAGTTCAGCAACTGAATGTAACTGTGAACTCAGTGTTCACGTCATGAGATCAGTTGCTGGTGAGCATGATTTGATTTATACTAAAACTGGATATTTATTTGTGCAATTTCTGAATGCATGTGTCCTGAATGTCACAGTCTGAGGGGAGCTGTTCTGTAAGTGCAGACTGCATCTGCACATTGTCACACTGTAGTGAGCACATTTTCCTGACTCACCATCTGACTCATCATCCTATAAACTGACTAACCTTGAACTTTGTTGAAAAGTTTAGAATAGAATAGTTCATCCACCCTTTGTCTTCAGAACTTGTATTTCTGTTCGTAACACATTATTATCATTTAAACTTGATTAGAAGTGATTTCTGGAGTTAGATGAAGGAATGGCAAGTCAAAAAATGATTTGAACCTGAAAGTTATGCAGTAGATTGAATGTTTTCAATATAATCAGCAGATAAAGAATTCTTACATTATAGGTGATTTGCCTTGAATAGTGTAAATTGAGTATATATATGCTTTAGTATGGGTTTTACTAAGTCAAGGACAGCTAGGTGGTATGTTGGTATGTTATATATCCCATGCAGTTACTTAGATTTATGCCCTGATTCCAAAGACAAAAAAATTATTTATGAATTGTTCATCATTTAATGTAGGATATCAGTTAGAAATATGTTAATATTATGCAGAATAATTATAGTGGTAATGCAGTGTTGCTGAATAAATAAAGTGGAAACACTGTCCTATACAGAATAGGCTGCCAGCCATGAATCATAAATTTGATATTAAGAGGGTTATGTTATTATCTGGAAAGGAATGTGTTGTTTTGATTGTTTGGTTGTTTGTTTGCTTTAAACATCAATTTCGATCTTTTTAAGTAACTGTGCATTGCCACCCCACATCACACTGTAATGCCCTCCAAATTAAATATAATTACACTTGGTGTTAACAACCCTCAAGGAAATAAATATTGGTAAACGATAATAAAGGTATTCAACAAACACTACAGTTTGATGGTGGTGATGACATTGATAATTATTCTAAAATCTTTAAAAAACACATTTACTGTACCTATTCTGCCCTCACAGCTCTCTTGCTGCTGCTATGCAGATAGCTAACTCCTCCATTAATGACGCGGAAGCAGTAATCTCCTTTCTTGCGTTTATTCCATAAATCAGACAGACGGAGTAAAAACTGCAATACAAAATGTATCTCAATCAGATATGCATAAACGTTCCCCGGTTTTATAACACACAAAATACATATAAAATGGTCACGATTAATAGGCATAACAACCGAAGTGTAATCGTTAGCTAACACGCTAATATGCTAGCGCTAAATCTAGTCTTATTTCCCTCCGAATTTAACAAGGTTTATACACTCTGGATCAGTACAAACTGTACCAACACTACACTAACAATGATGTTAATTCACAATTGGTACTTAATACTTACAGGCTGTGCCAAACATAGATAAACAGGGCTTCCGTGGTTGTAGAGACTGATGCAAACTAAACGTTTCTCTATACGTACGGTTTTGTTCTTTCAAAATAAAAGATCGTGACAGACTACAAGTGAACATTAACTGATCGATGCCTAGAAAAATCAAACAAGGCTCTGAAACCTGCTGGAGGTAGAATACTCCCCGCCTGACATCATAGATGTCACTAACTACTGCTAATCTACCACATATGGCGTGGAGTCAGACAGGAAGATAACCATATCTTATTTCATTTTTTTGGTATTATTTGTTTCATACCTGTCGCTTGTAACTGTGGAATCATTTGTTTTAATAAACATAATATTTCAAATAATAATAAAACATAATATTTCAAATAATAATAATTATTCATGGAACGTGTGTCCCACAACATGCACGCAACCCTGTTACCATAACCTTTTTAGCATGGTAGAAGAAGAAGAAAGCAGTGACATGCTGGACATGACATCATCAAACAGTTTTCCAAAAGAATGGGTAGAGCAAAGGTATGTCCTCTCTTCTATTTTTCATATTTTCATAACATATTTAGCCTGGACTGAAAGTCTCAATCTACCTCAAGCAACCCTGTTATGCATATTATCAGAATAAGAGGATTATTTTTGTATTTTTTCTTCACTTATTTACTACATAAGTAAGTTTGTCCTCTTGGTCAGTAGTAACAGCTAGATAAACAGCTAGCTTCTACTCCTGAGAGAAAGCTAAGATTAGTAAGGATTTGCAACCCTGTTACCTGCAGGGTTGCACTACATTAACAGGGTTGCACCTACTCCAGTTTACTCAGACTTTAGAAACTATTATTTGTAATTCAATTCAACAATTGACATTATCTGAGATATAATTTAGTTACTCTACATATTGCAAACACATTTTTAAATTTTACATACTGAATTGTTTCCTTTTATTTCATAATTGTAGTCCAAATGGATTATGGTTGTAGCAACTACCTCAATGGGATGATTAACTTTACATAAATAAAACTGTATTCAAAAAATGAGTTAATTTCATAGTAGGGAACACTAAATTAAGTTGTATAAATTGTTTTTCTTACAGTGTGGCCCACCATTGAGTGCTGCTGAAAAGCAGAGACGCTACCGAGCCAAGCGTGATGCTGATGTACAAAAGAGACAACAGTACTTGCTCAAAGAAGGAGAGAAATGGAAAAAAGATGGAAACAGGAAAAAAGTTGCTTCAAAAAGACCGCAGTGAGAGAGGACACCAGAAATCCCGTTTAGGGCAGAATATCCAAAATCTAGCTCCAGCTCTCAACGTAGAACTTCAAGGTAAACATACAATAAGGTTATTGAGTAATGTAAGTTAGGGTAAGCACAAAATAATAAAAACTGCTAATGCATATTTTGCTCCAGGTGAAATTGTTATGGAACAAAATTAATGCTTATATGTTCCTTTTAGGAAAAGTGATGCTGGGAGAAGAAGAAAATGGGCTGCCCAAGAAAAATCTAAAAGAAAGCAAGAGGAACTAGAAGAACAGTTAAGAAGAGGAGAACAGAAAACAGAAAAATACACGAAACTGCTTCAACGATTGAAAATGGCTTGTCCATCTCCAAGAGCCAAAGTCAACAAAATACTCAGGGAAGCTTCGCACACATCCCTAAGAAGAACACTGTTGTTCCATATAGCAGTATCTGAGGAAATGCGTTTCAGACCAATGGAACACTCTGGTCAGCCATGAAAAGTAAAGTGGAATATTGGAAGACAGATGTTCTAAAGCAGATGACAAGTTTTAAGCAAAGTGTTAGAGTGAAATCTTTCTAGCTCAGTGTTAGAGTGAATATGTTGATATGCTAGGGTAGCCAGCCATCAAAGGTTAAAAAGTAATGTTCTGAACCAAAGGGCAAGTTTCAGCAACGTTTAATTATTATTGTTTCTTTTATTTTTGGGGTGTTATTTGAGTAAAAGTGCAACAGAGGGTATTAAAAGTTATTCAAAGAACACTTTGGTGTCTTGTGCAGTTATTTGTCAGTTTTATATGATGATCTATATTCAAAAATAATGTAGCTAATCATCCATCTTACTTTATGCAACCCTGTTACCTTAATTTCAACCCTGTTACCATATCATTTTAATTGAAAATAATCCTAAATTACTTTCTCAGTTCAAAAGGGTTTGACCCATTTTCCTTTAGAGTTTATGCATTCATATGCAAAATGTGTTAGAGTAAATATTGTACAATAAATACTCAAGTTGGTAAAGGGAAACATGCCATTATTGAAAAGTTGAGTAAGACAGATTTCAAAAGTTGTTAAAATTTATTTAAATCAAGTCATATGTGAAATCAAATGGTTATTCAGAGAGAATGCTACTTTATTTACTTAAAAGAAAAGGAATTTCAGAAATCAATAATGTAGTTTTTACAGGTTGCTCAGTGTTGGAAACAGGGTTGCACCAAGTATTGTAAACACCAGATAAATCATGTAAAAAAAATTGTAAAATTGATCTGTAAGCTGAGCCTTTGATAGTTTATTATCTATTATTGATGAACATGTAGCAGAAAATCAGAAAAGTGAAGGTTTATTTTTCAAGAAATTTGAAGCCCAAATGTCCTCCAATTCTGGAATGACCCATCTGTTATTGGCCTGAGGTAGGTTCTACAAGTACCGTCCTTTACCACCTTCACGTCAGCCTTCCTCACTCATCCATCGCTGCTGGGGTAAGTCTTTACCACAAGGCCCATCGGTCAGTAGTTCCGTTTAGCTTGAGGATCCTTAAGAACTACAACATCCCCTTCTTTGAGGTCTGGTTTCACTGAGTGCCACTTGCGACGACTCTGTAAGGTTGAGAAATATTCCTTCTTCCAGCGATGCCAGAAGGAATTAGCCAAACTCTGGACCTGTCTCCATTGTCGTTTGAAGAGGTCTTTTTCTCCAAAATCTCCTTGAGGAGTAGATGGTACCCCGAGCATTTGGGTGAGAAGTGTAGAAGGTATAAAAATGAGTGGAATGTCTGGGTCACGTGACATTGGAACTAGTGGACGTGCATTATCTCTGCCATGAAGGTGATAAAAACCTCATGAGTAAAATGTTGGGGTCCAACGTGCACCAGAAGAGAGTCCAGGATACGTCGGGCGACTCCGATCATACGTTCCCAGCTTCCACCCATATGAGACGAATGAGGCGGATTAAACACTCAAGTGCAGCTATTGTCTGCAAGGAAACTCTTCACACTTGGTTCATTGGTGATCCTCATGTTAAAACCAAGTTCCTTACAGGCACCGATGAAATTTGTCCCACAGTCAGATCATAGTTGTTTCACAGGGCCTCTGATGGAAAATAACCTCCGGAGTGCATTGATGAAAGAGGAGGTGTCCATAGACTCTATCACCTCCAGATGGGCAGCTCTCGTGCTCATGCAGGTGAACAGCACTGCCCATCTTTTGTTATTTGAAACGCCACCTCGTGTACGTCGTGAAGTAACCATCCATGGCCCAAACACATCAACTCCTACACAGGAGAAGGGTGGCTCAATACTCAGACGTTCTGCAGGCAAGTCTGCCATCTTCTGAGTGTGTGTTGGTCCCCTAAACCTGCGGGAGGTCACGCATGAATGAATCAGGCTGCTGATGCAACGCTTACCACCAAGGACCCAGAACCCTGCTGATCTTACTGCACCTTCTGTGAAGTGATGCCCCTGGTGTCGAACCCTTTCGTAGTGGTGCTGAATCAATACGTCAGTGATGTGATGTCGCCCAGGAATGATGAAGGGGTTTTTTTTTTTGTCACTTTGGAGGTCCGATTGAGACAATCGTCTTCCAACCCTAAGTAAATCTGTACTATCAAGGTAAGGAGAGAGCTTTTTAAGAGAGCTTCCCTTGGGAAGATCCTGCGTTCCTTTGAGTAGTCTAAGCTCTTCTGGGAATGTTTCGTGTTGGACTGCCTTGATGATTATTTGATCTGATCGAGCCCCGAGATGGAAACCTCATCACACCTATGCCATCCTTTGCTAGCGACACTTTCAGCCTTTGATGTGAAAGTACGGGTGATGTGCACCAGCTTTGCAATTGCTCTGGTGAGAGACCGCCAGCTCGAGAAGGACAGAAAGGATTTAGTGCTCAAGCAGAGTCTTGACATTTCAGACATGGAAGTAAGTAAGGGGCAGACCTCCTCGTCCACTTCAGGTTCTACTTTAACCCTCTGGGGTCTGAGGGGGTTTTCGGGGCCTGACATTTGTGCTTTTTTCAGTGTCTTTTAAACATATTAATGTCTAAAGTCTAATAACACTGTAATCAGCACAAAATTGGCTACAATAATATGTGAGAAGCAAGTTTATATATTATTGTTTTTGAGAAAAACGTGTTTATGCATGGTTAGTGAAAAACTACAATTTTTTACTCACTGAAATAAGACCATAAAACGCAAACAGAACATTGGTTCACAAGACTTTGGAGACCTGCATGTTGTAGGCTAAAGTGTTTACTTCAGAGTGCTGTGAATGTCATCTTGTTCACACATTCACAGTAAACAATACACTGATTTAAATTTTCTAAGACACTTTTTGTCCAGAAAGGCCATATGCAAGAGGGTGTGTCTGAGGATGAATAGTCATGTGATTTACCTGAGAACACAAAAGACGCACTGAACGACCAGACAAAGACGCACATAATGAGCCTTTCAGTCAATGTAGATAGGACAGATTAGTGCAGCACAATACAAAACAATGAGGAGCCAAACGATCCTCATTTGAGTTAAAATCAGTGTTTTTACTCTGAGGACAAGCTAAACTATTTGTCTCTGTGTGGAATACAAGAAGCGCTTCATCACGTGCGTGACGCGCCATCATCAAACGCACCGAAAAAGTGAGTAAATTCTATGATGATGTTTGATATTTTGTGTCATTTCTCAGGGGTGTGCACATATTTACCTGGTTCACCTGAGATTATTTACATGTGAACAGTGGACAGTGTGCAAGGCGGGACTGCATTACCTGTAATGAGGTGAGACAGGAAAAAACAGACTTCTCCTTACGTTCATATGGATTAAATAAAAAGTGATGATTTGTTTTTGACTTGAATTGTTTCACTTAAAAGAAAACATTTCAAGCTTTCTAGCCATATAATTCTTATTTTTATGATCCAAGTATTCGCTGAGATTCTGGTTGTTTTATTTACACGTCTGTGAAGAGAAATGGCAGAGACAGAAAAGGCCGAGAGCGCACCCTGTCGGCTTTCTTTATTTTAAAAAAGCACAACGTTTTGTTGTTGTTATGATGGTATACCACTAAAACTAGACCCTTTACAGATTTGAATGATATACTTCTTTTATCTGTACGATCAGAATTGACGGAGTAATTTAAGTTTGTTTCGGCCTTATCAGGAAATGATGCGTCAAAACGCGCCGGCGCATGCGTCGAACCCAGAGGGTTAACCCTCTGGGGTCTGAGGGGGTTTTTGGGGCCTGGACAAATTTTGACATGTCCTGACATTTGTGCTTTTTTCAGACGCACTGAACGACCAGACAAAGCCGTGCATAATGAGCCTTTCAGTCAATGTAGATGGGACGGATTAGTGCTGTACAATACAACACAATGAGGAGCCAAACGATCCTCATTTGAGTTAAAATCAGTGTTTTTACTCTGAGGACAAGCTAAACTATTTGTCTCTGTGTGACTATTTGTCTCTGTGTGACAATCCTTCCACTCTCTGTACTTGACTTCTGGAAGAGGTTCATCCCATTCACAGGATTCTGTAGCCACTGCTCTCAACAAGGCCCTACCTTGGATGATAACTGGGACTGCAAATCCAAGAGGGTCAAAGAGGCTGTGTGTACGGCTTCGCCATCTCTGACATTTGAAATGTGAATACATCTTTGCCAATGTCCCAACTCACCCCTAAAGCCTCTCTGCATGGGTGGGAACTCAGTATTGAAATCAAATCCTTCAGCCCACTTGCAAGATCCTGACTGGGGAATGCCATCGTCTCCTTAAGAAGACTGATGGCCTTTGACTTGTTTGGAACAGACTTGAGACCATCATGGACAGAAAAATGTCTTTCCACAAATCTTTTTGCCTCTTCACTGTGTACTGACATAATTTGGGAAGCTGTCCAAATATCGCCACGGCTGGAGAAGGGCTATTACCAAACACGTGGACCTTCATCCTGTACTTAACTATTTCCTCTTTTGGATTGTTGTTACGGTACCAGACGAAGCGGAAGTAATTCCTATGGTCTTCACGTATCAGGAAACAGTGGAACATCTGTTGTATGTGTGCAGTCACCACCACTGAGCTTTCCCTAAAGCGGAGAAGCACACCAACTAAGCTGTTGTTCACATTTGGGCCTGTGAGAAGCACATCATTGAGAGATACCCCCTGATATTTGGCGCTGGAGTCAAAAACTACTCTTATATTCCCTGGCTTCTGAGAGTGGTAGACACCGAAGAATGGGAGATACCAGCACTCTTCATTTTCTTTCAAAGGTGGTGCTGGTTCTGCATGACCATTATCAAACAGACCTTGCATGAAATCCAAAAATTGCATTTCCGTCTGTGGTTTTCTTTTTAGTGTACGGCATAGTGAAGACAGCCGACTGGATGCTAGACTTTTATTATGAGGAAGACGAGTTTGTGGTGAGTGGAAAGGAAGTGGTGCTACCCAGCTGTTTGTGCTGTCTTGGTGGAATTCCTTTTCCATTATCTGCAAGAAGGCTTGATCCTCTAGAGAAGGTTCTAGTTTCTCATCATTCTGATTGCACTGGAACACAGATTTCCCCAATGTCCTCATAAGCTTCTGTGTGCTTCACAACTGATCATGGGGGTGGAAGCTTTCTTTTACCTGGAAGCTGTTCTGGCAAGGTGAACAAAGACTTGAACGCCCATTATCTAGGACGTGGGTTCTGAAGGCACCCACATTTGTAGGCAGATGAACTCCATCAAGACAAACTTCGCCTACAATTACCCACCCCAGTGCTAGCCTTTGGGCGAATGGAGCATTGATGGGCTCACTACATTGCTCATATACTTTGTGAGCTTCTATAATGTCCCGTCCGATTAACAGTAGGACATCTGTGTCATAATCCATCGGTGGGATCTCTCCTGCTAGGTGACGGGAGATGTGTGTGTGCACGGGCAACGTCAGGTGTTGGGATTTCAGACTGGTTGTCTGGTATTGTGTTGCACTCGATTAATGTAGACAGAAGGCTGGACTGACCATCAGCTGACTCTATAATAAAGTTCTCTGCTCTAGGGTCTGTAGCAACTGACACCCCGGTACATGTCTTGAGTGTATATGGAGCTAGGTTGCCTGGAGAGATGTTGAAGGCATAAAAAAAGGTGGACCTCGCTAACGATTTATTGCTGTGATCATCCAAAATAGCATAAGCCTTAATTTTCTTGTCAGGCTGTCCTTCTGGATACACTCCAACTGGACATATCTTGGAGCAGGAGCGTCCACCACTTTGCATGCCACAAATCTGAGTGCATGAGGAAGTAGCTTCAGTTGTTGTTGTGTCTACACTACCCGCCCACCATGGCCTAATGTAGTGCAGTCATTTTTCAGCTTCCATGGTTCTAAGCCTGCATGAAGAGCAGCTACATGTCTTTCACTGTTGCACTCTGAGCACCTGATTGCTGCTTTGCAGTTCTTTGCTTGGTGACTGGTTGACTCACAGCATCTGAAGCAGATCTTGTGGTCCTTTAGGAATGATTTCCGATCATCCAGGGGTCTTTCTCTAAAGGCTCTGCACTTCTTAAGAGGATGAGGTTTTCTGTGGATAGGACATTGTTTGTTTAAGGCTTCGTCAGAAGGGTCTTGGCTTCCTCTTTGTGCAACTGCATCTATCTCAGTCTTGTGGACTGCAACAGAGGGCTTCGACTTCCCGTGTCTTAGAAAGTGCATGCGTTCCTCTGTTGGTGTGGTTATTTGAAACAAATTTACGGACTTAAAACTCAGCAAAAGAAAGAAAAGGGTGGAAAGCTAACGTTATGCATCATTTTGTATTTAGTCCCTTCTGACATCCATATGTCTTGAAGGTTGATTGGGAGCTTGTCCACCACTGGAGCGATGCCAGGTGCAGTGTCCAGATATGACAAGCCTGGCAAGTAGCTGTCCGCTTTTGCTAACTCTGCCTCTGTGAGCAAGTCACCAAGCTCTCTGAGTTTCTTTGCATCTTAGCAAATTAGAGATTTTTGGGAAAAGGTCTAGTCTGTCCAACAGTACCTTTTCCACAGCTTCCGGTGTGCCATAGCACTCACTCAGCCTCTCCCACACCATGCTTAGACCCAGGGCTGGGTTATTGAGGTGTACTGCACGGATGTGTCTTGTGTGTTTGGAGGATTCATCACCCAACCATTTTGTAAGCAGATCCAGTTCTTCACTGGGTTTCAAACTCAAACCCTCTGTACTATTGTTGAATGAAGCCCTCCATGCCCAGTAATCTTCTACTTTACCAGTGAACTTGGTTAAGCCCTCTATAACTAAATCTCTTTTGGTGAGACATCTGGCGAGGTCAGCAAATTCACTGACTCTCTGTGTCTCTGGATGAAATTGACTTTGGTGTAATGAGAGGTTTGAGACGTAAGCGTCGGGTGGTCTACCCGAGGTGTAAGTGCTGGGTTGTTGTCCGGGGTTATGCATGCTAGGCAGCTGATCCGACGTGTAGACACCAGGTGGCTGTGCTGAAGTGTAGGCACTGGATGATCTACCTGAGGTGTAAATGTCTAGGGGACGCTGTGGCTTGGTACAGGCATCGTAGGATTCTTGTGTGTCAACCTTGCAATGAACCTCTCTCTGTAGGCTGTACTTGCTGATTGGCATTGAACTCGACTGCGTGAGTACTTTATCCTGTGTGTCCCCATGACAGTAACTTAAGCACCTTCTCTCCCCCTCAGGAGTACAGGCATGCTGTGTTTCGCCTCTCATCCCTTCATCAGCTACTGCAGCTTCAAACACATCAGCTTCAGCCAGCGCAGCTTCTGCCTCCTTTTCTTCTCTAAGAGAATCCAGTGTGGCATTTAAATGTGTCTCTTCGACTTTCAATTGTGCTTGTCTCACTCTCACTTCAATTTCTTCATGTGCAAATGCCACTCTAGCTCGAGCTGCCTCTGCTCTTGCACGAGCTTCAACTGCTGCCATGCTAGCTGTTGACTTGTTGGACTGACGAGATATCGATGATGATCTGGAGCACACTGATCTGACCTCCAGGTCATCGTTTTGCTGCATTGTGTTGCCACCGATGTGTTGGATATAACTCTGTCTGGAACCTCTGTGTGACTGTTGCTGCCGAAGCCTTTTTTACTATTCTGCCCTCACAGCTCTCTCACTGCTGCTATGCAGATAGCTAACTCTTCCATTGATGACACGGAAGCAGTAATCTCTTTTCTTGCATTTCATTCCGTAAATCAGACAGACGGAGTAAAAACTGCAATACAAAACGTATCTCAGTCAGATATGCATAAACGTTCCCTGGCTCTGAAACCTGCAGGAGGCAGAATAGTACCCTCAGCAAAAAGAAAAAAAAAAACACACAGCTCTCAATTTTCTGACCTCATATCATTTTCACATAGCCACTAAATTACAGACAGTCCCATCTTGTGGCAGCCGTGATTTAAACCCCAGTCATCTACTTTGCATTGGGTGCATCCACCTTCTGTTATTTCTTTTCAATTTGTTCTATGAACGGAGCAGAAGAGCAATAATGTAACATAAAACCTGGGAACATGTATTTATTCGTATTGACAAAAAAGACAAACTAAACAATTTACACACAACCATTTTTTTTCAGGCAGCAGCCTTTCATGGCAAAGCAGCAGTAATTCATTAGCGCTGCACAATGCATGCACAAGAGAGCCCCACATTTTCACGAGGTTATTTTAATGAAAATGTCCAGCTAAAAAAATAACATGATAAATCATATTAAATTACATTTGATTGGACAGCCAAACAGCCTAAGAGAGGGGACTTTTTCTCAGTGACTATATTTCTCATAATAGTAAAATAATATTTGATTTTTGCATCCACACAGTGTGTGCCATATACTCTGTTCCCTCTGTCCCTCCACAGTTCTCTAGCTGTCTACTTTGCCACTAGATTCCAAAAGAATAAATGGCTTCTGCTGTTCTGTGTTATTCACAGTTTATGGCTGTAATAGACATGTTAATTGTCCTAGACTGCCATTAGCATCCAGGCTAAAATTAGCTGCTTCATCATGCTTGGAAAGCATTAAGGCTTAATAGCATTCATTTATAAAGGAAGTTACCATTCCCTCACATGTCTAGAACAATTAGACTAAGAACAATGGACAGTTTATGTTATATTTTTAGCAACAAACACTAAAAAGTCAACATTGCTGCAATACTGGACTGGAGTGAACACAGAGAAACTGATGACTGACAGACTTTTTTTATATAAAGGTGTTGGAATTAAGATAAAACTTGTACTTGTTACACCGATGATGCACCTTTATATAGCTGTCCACACATGCTTATAAACTGCCTCACTTTATAAACTTCAGTCTCAGTTATTCAACTCAAGCTTGTACTGAATAAAGACAAAACTGAGATAATGTTTTTTTTTTTTTCAATCTCCTGCTTATAGGTGGTGGATAATAGAGGGTGCTAAAGGGCTCTTGGGTAAAAAAAAAGAGGGCCTGTTAATTAACAGCACAAAGTGTGAGATATATACCTAAGTTATCATCATTCATGCGCATCATGTTCCCAAACAATAAAACTAATACAAACTGGTAAACATTTCTATACCTGTACTGAGAATCCAAGATGGCTTCCACAAAAATATCCTCTCAACAAGTTGTCTAATATTTAGTAAGTCTCTGGAGGCTTCTTTCTTACCTATTATTGCCCTTTATTCATCTGATAGGGATGTATCTTTACAGTAAGGTTGCAATTAATCTGCTTATTGGCTTTTATTCAGTGCATGTTCATAAACATGCAACTGCATTAATAAAAGTATATTTAGTTACAGACTTGGAAACCCTGAATTTTCATTTTGTATCTTCAAAATGTTAACCTATGACACTTGATTGCTTTGAGATATAATGTAGCACCATATGAAACAATATCCAAATACAAAAAAATACCCATTAAAAACAGTACATTTTGATATTTTTGCTCTCAAAATTATAATTATATTATATTATAAAAAATATACAATCAGTTCCTAATCTCTAAATGTTCTGTTGCAAAAGGGAAGATTATCTGAAATGTTAAAATTAAAGTGGCACTTACAAATGGGTACCACAGCACACAGAGACAGACACAGCATGGAACCGTCAGTTTTGGATAGATGTTGCTGTCCCTGTGTGAGTGGCACATGGGACCAGTTGGCCCAATTTGTTGTGTTTCAGAGCAGGAGGCAGCATCCATTAAGAGTGGATGTTAGGTTGCTGAGGGCCAACCTATCAATAGCAGATGTGTTTATGTACACTCCGAGGTGCTTCAGAAAAACCTCTTTCATATTCACAGGCAGATGGTGGATGACATATTACCATTTAAGGGATATGATTAGACTGGTTGTGAGCTTCTGAACATAACATCTTCATTATCTCTTTTGGTTTCATTTTTAAGTGCTTGCTTTTTTAATTTAATTTAATTTTTTGCAGTTTTCAATTGTATTTATTATGTTAGTTTTTTGTGCGTAAGGGTTAATATCTCATTTTCCATGCATTGCAGTGTGGAGGCAAACCAACCTGCACTTAAATGTTTTTTTTCCACACTAAATGGTTTATAGCTTCTTCATTCTCCATTAAAGTAATGTGATGCGCTACTTAAAGGGTATTGTCCTATTTACACTATAGACTATACAATGTCTTGCCGGCAAATAGCCTACCAGATATAATAAAATTAAAAATGTCACTTGCTACTGTGAAATATTGTTTACATCAAATTTCCTGCCTGTCCTGCATCTACCAGGGAATTTTTGTAAGATGGTGGTGCACAACCCCGGTCCTCAGGTCCCGGAATGTTGTGATCCAGAGGTCAAGTGGGGGTCTTTGTTCAGGGGACTAATTGACAGATTTGAAGCAAGACCGAGGTATAATCACAGATTTTATGAAATTGGTGCAGCCCACTGTCCAAACTGGGAAATATGTGGATGTGATAAAGGTCACTTAATTTGGACATCAATGGGTCCTATACCAGATAGGCGCTGACAATTTTCACTTAATTGCACCAGTGTGAAGATGGGATAAGAACCATAACCCTAGAAAGTTTTGCCTATTTCACAGAATATTGGGTTACAATACATGACCAACATTAAATTCTTAGCCACCCTATTTCTTTTAATACCGTCACATTCATTTACGATTGCAAAAACCTAGATCATAGGTGTTCAGTTGTACTTTTTTGCAATACATCAGACTCATATCATATAATAAAAATAGTAATTGTAATAGTAATTTAAACGCTGATTACAGTTCTACAGCAGTGCAATTGCTCTCTCACCTACTAGATGGCAAATAAAGTAGGATCATCACTATATATAGTGTCTGCATTTGAATAGAACTATTTAAGGAACAGATACTGCATGTTTAAAACAGATAGTTAAAGTCACCAATCTTACAGATTCAGTGTCTTACATGTCAGCCCTTAATAAACTGGTGATCAATCCAGAACATGTAACTCCTCTTGCCAATTTTGTGCTTAATATAACTCCAGGCTGCATCCACAAAGCACATACAGACAATTGGTTGATTTTTGTCTCAATGTGAATAAAAAAAAGGGGGTTTGTATTCCACTTGTTAGTGACCAGTGGGTAAAATGTTACGAATGTTACGACTTTTCCCTAGCCTGGTCAGCCAGGCTAACTCTTTTTCTATTCTATACCTAAAATTAGTTGCGAATCTAATGGGTTGAGATCAAATTCCTGGGGGCGGGCCAATGGACACAATAAACTAATCAACCAAAATAACATAACCAACAGTGAGACCATTATCAACAAACAAACTTGGTGTTAAGCCAACATGGCATGTGGTATAGTAGACACTACTGAATGACTGTTGTTGTTTTTGTTGCAAAAACAGGAGAATATATGGTGTTATCAACAGTTTTGTGCATATTTTTGAACAGCGTAAACAGCAAAAGCCAGTTGTAGAAAGATTTGCAGACTTGAGACTGGCATTGAGAAACGTTATGAAGTCAGTGTTTATAAGTATGACTCACTGCATCAAGCCTGCCCCATTTTAAACACCTGTGATTGGCTCAGCTTATTTGAAGCTGCAGGAAGAGGCTACCTAAGTCAAGGGCTCCAGGCCCACATTCTTTCGCTATGAAAGGAGGAGGTCTGGCTGGCTAGGCTAACTTTATACCCCCACAATAACAAAACCCTCTTCATAATCTATTTTTTGTTTTGAAATATAGGGTTACAGGTTTGTACAACATGTTAACGTAATGCTAACTGATCGTACAAAAAATTCAATTCCCATAGGCAAGCTCATTCATTGTCAAGTTGTCAATTTTTTTTCTTTTAGAAATCACATTTTCTTCCTGTTCACAGTAGTGTTTTTATTCTCACCATTGATTCATTAACACCAAGTTTATGTGCAGCAGCTCTATTTCCTTCCTGGATAGACAGCTCGATTGCTTTCAACTTAAAAGCTGCATCATATGCTTTTCTTCATGTACTTTCCATGATGAAAGTGTGAAAAATATTTTACGTTCGTGTGTGTCGTGCTGCTTGCGTCGAGTGCGCCAAAAACTACTGGTGGCGTCTTCTTCTTTGCATTGACCTCTCGCGTCTGTCACGTTTTTGCGCCCCTGATTGCAGTTAGTGAAGAAAAATCGATAGATAAGCCGCATTGTACAAGCCGCAGGGTTCAAAGCATGGGAAAAAAGTAGCGGCTTATAGTCCGTAAATACAGTATATTAAAAATGTTACTTTAAATATATTTTATATATCTTTATATATATTTTTCTAGCTTTTCCTAAAATCAGAAATGGGGTTCATAAATGGTTTGGGGTTTTATATAATTAAATAAATAAATATAAGTATTTATTTATTTATTTTCATATGCTCATGTCACAAAGCTTACCAAATGCATCCTGAACAATTATTTCCATATTGGATGATTTGGTACCTGAAATTTACATTACATTCAGGGCTAAGACAGGAAGTACCGTGCTCTTTATGGAGCACCATACCATGAACTTCTGCTGTGTCAGACATATTTTTAATTAACAATAGTTGGAGTGAGTGAATATACAGTATGTACTTTCAAAGGCATCGCTCATAGTGTTGAATCCACAGAGAATTATCGCCCAACTCTGCAGTTCCCCTCAGTTCAGTGAAACATCTTTGAAATACAGGGGTTTGCAGAACTTTGCAGTAGGTGGTAATAAAATTAAGGATTTCTCCGCTCTTATCACAGCTAATTATGCTAATCCAGATAACACCATGGGCATGAAACAAAATATGATAAATGGATTTGACCTATCATTAGTGTTATCATTTATACCTGTGCTTCTTATTCTGTGGCATGTCAAAATATCCACCATGAGAGTGGCCTATGTTGACATTTTATCAGTGATGTGGTTGGTTTTTCTACCTTCCTGGCAGTCACTGATTTTCATGCAATACTTGAAAATGACTTGAAATAGGTAGCCTGTCACGGCTGATATATTCAGTTTTATAGCAATGTGTTGTTTAGTTCTTGTCAAATGTAGTTGAAATTGCAGACTTGCTTGAAAGTTCATTGCTAACTTAGTATATGTTCATGTGCTGGTCAGCAATCTTAAGTGCAGAGAGTGGCTGCCATATAGTATTGTAATAATGAACCATGGTATGTTGTGCTAAGATGCAAAATAAGCAAACGTGGGCATTGTGGTGACTCTAATAACTGTTTATATTTTGTACTGTTATGCTAAAATAACCTTATAACTGTCACTTTTCTTAACAAATATTCTAAGCAAACAGGATGAGCCTCACTGGTGTGGTAGAGTAGATACTGTATAGCTTCCCAGTGCTCTGTCTTTGAGTCTAATTTGTGTGCAGAAGGCCATTGTTCTTTCACACCCTAAAGCTCCCAACGTGTGTCTTAACAGATGAAGAATCACTCTATTTACTCTCTAAGACTGTCGGTTCAGCCACTTTAATAGAAATCAATGTACTTCAGCCTGGAGGAGAGCAACACTCCACTGTCTACTTTGCTACCTCTAAAGGCTTCTCTGTGATTATATGTGCTTTGCTTTATGCACTACACATATGACAGTAAAACAAAGGAGACATAATGGAATCTTTACGGAAAATAATTCATATGGTATAGTATGTTTATGACAGAAAATGAGCTTCAAACTTCCTCAAAATGTGAAGTTTTGTTTTGTTTTGTTTTTTATGTTTCAGTTGTGCTTTTCTTTGATTCTAAGAATGTACGCATAGAGTCAAAGCATTTAGACCGTAAAAGACGAATTACCAGCCTGTCAGCTGACACCAAATTAATATGTATCTGTTGATGCTGCCAAAATCTATAATGCTTATACTGACGTCATTACTGTAAAGGCACTAATTGAAAGAAGATCCAGCTTTTAGCCCACTTACAATTCCCCAGGTTCTCTGGTTAATGTACAGTGAAAATGTCCTCCATGTTTACTTGTTGTCTGAATAGGTTTGATATAATGTACAATATAAAACATACAATGTACATTTCAACAGCATTTATTGAAGCACTTATTGAAATCTAAATATATAAAACAGAATAGTGCCATGCTCACCAACCTCTTGCTTGCAACCTCTTAATAACTTATGATGGTTTTGTGTGTGTTTTGGTCTTAACAAGGTTAGAATTATGCTTGGGTTAGTGTTGGTGTAATTGTGATAGTTATGTTGGGGTTTGGGGGCTAGGGAGGTCCCCCCCCGGGGCCAGATGCCCAAATTTGTCATACTGGCTTTTGTCGACAATGAATCGTACACAGGCAGTTTTGGCAGAAATCCATTTAATTTCGAGCACTTCGACTACCTGTGTCTTTACACTAACGGTCAGATGCATCCAGCAACACTGTTGCAACCACATTTCCCCAGAGGCCAGTATGCACGTGAATACTATCAACTGATCCAAACAACTGGACGGCATCTTAAAGACAGACCGTTGGCCATTATACGAGAGGACTTTGGACGGGGGTACACCTTATTTTGTTTAAATTTAGAGGCCGATAGTGGCACGGCGGGAAATGTCTCCTTGATCAAGACAGGGAATGTAAGACTAGAGGCCCAGTTCCAAACACCACTCCCATGCACCGTTAACATGATCTGCTATGCTGTCTTTGAGTCAGTCATTGAAATATCAAACAGTAGACAGGTGCTGGTGGACTATTTTTGAAACCACGCCATGAATACCATCAAATTGACTTGTGCTGCTAAAAGGATAATTGGTGAGGGGGCCTATTTTGTGGGGTGTGACCAGTTGGTCTGTCTCAAAATATGGCGATATCCTGCAGCATGTTTTTATTTAGAGAGAAAGAAAGAAAATAAGCATTTTGCACACAATTATTATTTCATATAAAAACACAACTACTAGGTCAAAAATTATTTTCAAATAAAATTATAATCAAGATGTCAGAAATTTATGATTATTATTTCAAATGAAAAATACATTTGTTAAAAATGATTTCAAATAGAAAATACATTCATTAAAATTATGTCAAATAAAAAATACATTCATTAAAATTATGTCAAATAAAAAATACATTCATTAAAAATATTTCAAATAGTAAATATATTCATTAAAATTATTTCAAATAAAAATACATTTACTAGGTCAAAAAAAAACATCCATCCATCCATCTTCTTCCGCTTATCCGGGGCCGGGTCGCGGGGACACTTCCTCCAGCTCTTCCGGGGGGACACACCGAGGCGTTCCCAGGCCAGCCAGGAGACATAGTCCCTCCAGCATGTCCTGGGTCTTCCCCGGGGCCTCCTCCTGGTGGGACATGCCCGGAACACCTCCCCAGGAAGGGGATCGAGGACCGTGACGTCGCCCGGCATGGCGAAGCCGGGGCCCCACCCTGGAGCCAGGCCTGGGGTTCAGGCTCGTAGGCGAGCGCCTGATGGCTGGGACATCTTTACTTGTGCCTTATGGGGATGTACACAACCTGGCAGTCAGACAGCAAACTTGTTCTAAGTCTCAGATAATCAGGTGGTTTGGCTTTATAAGCGATGAGTAAGTACCCATATGGAGCACATGGCATCATTGAATGCTTCTAAAAAGTATTTGGTATTACCGGGGAACATCTGCCTGCCTATCAGTGTCACCTGATATCTATCTCTGGGACTTTTAAATAAGACAAGATAGTTGCCGTTTAAACTAATAGTACGGCTGGCCTTGACCTGTATGAACAAATTCTGTACTAGATAATACAACTCAGATTTCTATGATGGACATATTTTGTGAAAACATTTTGAACCTCCAAATTATCGCTGACATCATTCATTAGATCACTTATAATCAGGAGGTTGTTTTTGTCTGGAGGCAAAAGAGTATCATCACACAATGACTCTGGCAGCCCATTAATAAAATTAAATCTATGCGAAATAAGACTGCATTTTCAATGATGCTTTTGACAAAAAAAGTCCTGCCACTGGATGGTCACCTAGGTGACCGTCAAACTCTAATTTAGAATCCATAAGGCAATGTTGTGTCGGCCACAAATGATTTGACGAGCCCCGCCAGCGACTCCTGAGTCACAACAGCCACATTAGCAGAATTCAGAGTTACCCCTTTACATTTTACCTGTCTCTTCCCTCTCTGCGTATGGTAAGCATAGCATTTGGGTCCACTTGACACAAACTCTGTGATGAAATCATCCTCTGTCCTCACCACACAACTCATCTGTCAAATCCCCTAGGTATGGGCCTAGTGGAGGCGTCCACTCCCCAGGTCTAGATGTGAAGATAACAGAATCAGTATCACAGTACAGTACTCTCTGTTGCAACTTGTCCAGCAGCTCGTACAACATGAGCCTTGCATCGGCTGCACCAATGAACACATTCACATCATCTGCCCTGCTGTCTTGGTCATCACTATGTCGCCACTGAACCATTGCTTTTTCATCTGAGATGAAACAGAACTGCCTAACATCAAAATAGCCAGCAAATTCAAAACGTGTTTGAGACTGCGTCGAACCCATTCACCCAGTAGGAACCCACCTTGTGTTCACTGCCTCTGAGAGCATGTCTAATCACTCGCTTTTCAGAATAAGCCACATTTTCCAGCCACTGCACGGACACATCTGAAAATCCTTCCACAGTACTTCCACATCATTGCGGCAGTAATGAGCCAGATCACCTTGCATTTTAAATGGTGTCTTTAACCTCATTATACCACTTCATGTATTTTACCTGCTCACTCTGGGACATCTTGTCATACTCGTAGTAGTGAGGGGCAGGGTATGGACCTACATAAAATTCATTTTCAACAGTGTTGAATTTATGCGGAAAGTATCCATTGGCCAAACCATCAAAGCCTAAGGTGGCCGGTGTTTTAGCCAGGCTCATAGGCAGAAAGCTGTACGAGTCAATCCAGCTCTGACTGTAATCATTGTACATCAGAATTACTCTGCTTCCCTTCATAATCACGAGGGGGGTGATGCGTTGTCTCACAAAGTATTCAAGTATTATATAGCTATCAAAACCTGAAGCATTATGATCAATGAACGTGTACCCCTTATACCTATTACATCTAAACCGTCTGACAAACGCAGCCACACAATTAACACCAGTGTAACAAAATGGGTAGGGATCGCTTATCTCGTTCATTTCCATGGCACAGACATAATTGCCCTCATGCTTGCCATTACGGTACCTGGTTTCAAAGTCGTACAGAATATAATTATTGCAGGGTTCCTCTTCTGACTCTTTAAGGGGTGGGGGCTGTATGTAACACTGATGCATCATGCCTCCTCTAAGTGTCCCCACACTAAACGCAGCAGGGCACTGCACACCTGTGTTTAGGGCTCTGCTTACAACTCCTGTAAATTTTTCCACATTCCTCACAATATTTCATAGTAGCACAAGGTATCATATGGTGATCAGCGTCCGGCAATTTGTGATTCTGGAAACAGTGCATGGATTTACAAATGCGCCTGCACTCGTCACATTTGACAGTGGGCCCGGGGTACTGCTCACACACTGTGAAGCAAACATTACACTTGTGTTTACAATTATGTAACAGTGGTGTCTCATAGGTGTTGTAGCAGTACTCACCTACATATGAGGCCCCAAAAAAACCCTTAGGGTTCGTTATCAGATAATAGTGGCCATCATGTAGATAGAACCAGATGGTTTGTGGATGACGGGAGTCGTGTTTGTTAACAGAGCGGCCGTTTTCTACCACCACTATGATGAAAAATTATCATTTTTACCCCTAATTCTCTTTCGAATCTAGTGACATCACTAAAAGCCACCTGCTGTGTGTGGTGGAGACCTACAGATTCATGTAGTTCTTTAGCACGGTGTAATATTTCCAGATCCCCCAGTGAGGGGTTTTCTGACCGGATAACACACACGCTGAAACATACAGTATCTCACAGAAGTGAGTACACCCCTCACATTTTTGTAAATAATTTATTATATCTTTTCATGTGACAACACTGAAGAAATGACACTTTGCTACAATGTAACGTAGTGAGCGTACAGCTTGTATAACAGTACAAATTTGCTGTCCCCTCAAAAGAACTCAACACACAGCCATTAATGTCTAAACCGCTGGCAACAAAAGTGAGTACACCCCTAAGTGGATGTTAGAGACCTTGCACTCCTCCACCTTCCGTTTGAGGATGCCCCACAGATGCTCAATAGGGTTTAGGTCTGGAGACATGCTTGGCCAGTCCGTCACCTTTACCCTCAGCTAGCAAGGCAGTAGTCTTCTTGGAGGTGTGTTTGGGGTCGCTATCAATACTGCCGTGTGGCCCAGTCTCCGAAGGGAGGGGATCATGCTCTGCTTCAGTATGTCCCAGTACATGTTGGGATTCATGGTTCCCTCAATGAACTGTAGCTCTCTCATCATTTCTCTCATCTCCATCCGGATATTTTTTGTGTGTTTATTCTGGAAATGTCTTGCAACATTTGACTTTTTGTTGTTTGCTAGTTTCTCATCACATATTAAGCAAGCAAGGTAAACCAGTCTCATCATCAGTGAAAGCAAATGAATCTGCCCACATAGCATTGAACGTTCTGTTTTCTTCAGATACTTTTCTTAGAATTCTCCATAGTTGGCTTACCTGGGGTCGAAAAATTATAGAAATCGCGTGCAGGCAGCTGTCGCACATTGGCAGTTGTGACCAATACCAAGAGCGACAACAAGTTTTTATCATGTTTTATTTAGATTTTACAAGATCACCAATCATTATTCACTGACACTTTCTTTCTGTCTTTTTGTCTTTATAGGAACCTGTTATACAGCCTTCCAGGAAAGACTCCTCAGTTTTCCATCCTCAGGTTCCCACAGGAAGCTGGCCAATATTGCAACCTGACCAGCAAATTAGTTAAACACAACTCTCCAGACAAGGAAGTAGTTTGCCACAGCAACGTGAACCAATCTCTGTCTCTCATACTTAGAGCCATCCAGTCAGCTGAAAGGCTGGTGTATTTTGGTTTGGACTTGTTTGAAAATTACCCCAATGACACAATGTGATCTTGGCGCAGACCTGCCATTGAGCTTGGATGCTCTCAGCAAGAACTGATATTTACGTCAATAAATCAGTCAATAAAATTTAAATATATTGGGACTATTAAGACACAATTCACCTATTGACCAAGCTCACCCATAACCTTATTTTCCTTGTCACACTAGTGGAAAAGTTAAGAACCAAAGGGAATCCACACAGTAAATGAGTGTTGACATTGTAAATATGCCCACCCCGTAGTGTAATGTATCACCATGATTCTGCTCTTCCTTTGTCATTTATATAGAATCAATGACAGCAACATGCTAGCCAACATATAGTGAGAAATTTGAGCCATTTTTAAATTATTGAATGAAGTGTTGTAAAACATGTTTTCTGATCCATGAATGTATCAAAACTAACATGTTGCACATTAGCTGATAGATATGCAAACAATAATGAGACAATGGGGTTGTTTAAATTGCACTATACTTTCTTCCAGTGATAGATGGCCAGTAATAAGAGGTATTTGACTACTCTGATATAACCTTTTCTTCGCCAGACAGGTGCAATGTTCTGTTGCCTAGAAAATTTGCATTCAATGTTTCCTGGACAAATCGTAGCAGTGGATGTTTTGAGAAAACTAAAGCACCAATTCAGAAATTCTTACCTTATGATAAAACGTGAGATTCTAGGTAATAATTCAGAGCAAATGTAAACATGTTTACATGTATGAAAAGCACTTACAATGCAGCATTTACAGTGGCTATTGGTTATATACATTGGGAGACAGGTAAGCCGAAAAATAGACTTTCAATTTATCCAGGTTCGATCAAAGTCATGTTGTGACAGAGAATGTTTACTTATTTTTGTTTGCCCACAAATGAAAACTTTGATATTTTATAACCTCATTCTTTCTAATTCTTTTCTAAATGTCTGCAATGTTGGGCAATGCAAACGTAGCATCATAATGGACAAATTATGAGAATAAGACCCAGGAAAAATATACTGGAATTTTCTTTGGGTGATGTTTATAATCATTTCTAACACCTGGCCTTGTTGAGCAATAAGCCTTTATAATATCAGTGTACCCAATAACATCCTTTAGCTGTATCCAAAATCACTGGCTCATAGGTTGTGTTAAAAAGCAATAACTTACATTTGAAAACACAGAACCCAGCTATTTAAGAAACTGAATAATGAAACCTGATTTATTCACCTAGAATAATACCATCATACTACATCTAAAAAGTAAAATGGTTAAGAAAAACTGTTATACAGTCTTTGTATGTTTTTCTATTTAACTGTAATGATGGTGTCCTAGTAGGGCAGCACAGTGGCTGAATGGTTAGCACTGCTGCCTAACAGCAAGAAAGGTCCTGGGTTCGCAACCTGGCCTTTCTGTGTGGAGTTTGCATGTTCTTCCTGTGCTTGCGTGGGTTTCCTGGGTTAAGTTGATCGGTGACTTTAAATTGCCCATAGGAGTGAGTGTGAGTATGTGTGGTTGTTTGTCTCTGTGTGTCTGTATGTTGCCCTGTGATGGACTGGTGACCTGTCCAGGGTGTACCCTGGCCTTCCGCCCGAAAGAGAGCTGGGATAGGCTCCAGCAGATCCCCGTGACCCTGGTTAAGGAATAAGCGGGTATAGATAATGGATGGATGGTGTCCTAGTAGCACAGACATAAAACAGTCACCACTGCAAAGATCTGGGTTCACTACAGTACATAATTACCAATGCCTCTTGCTTGAACTGGAAACCCAAACAACACCCACAGTCACTGGGTGTGTTAGCAGTGGATAAGCAGTGGTGGAAAGCTGCTGGGGGAGAATGTCTCCACTGCTCTTACTAGATTCCCCTCTTGGTAAAACTGATACAATTCTTCAGTGTCAGGTGAAATGGAGCAGTAGGCCACTCCATGTCCTTGGTATGAGGCACATGATTGTTGCTACAGGCAGCAGAGGGAACTGTATGACAGCAATGACAGACATCAACTAGTAAATATGGTAGACAATGGGGCAACACGTAAAAATAAATGGACATTCTAAAGACAAAATAAATGTCTACAATAATACTTAAATACTGCCTGTTGCTATATACTTGGCTATCCAGAATATCAGTCCTGTGTAGGATTCTTAACAATTTTGCAGTTCGGAAGAGGTGAAATGCTGAAAAGAATTGCTGATCGAACAGTACAGACATCACAACACACACAATTCCAACTGATTGCATTTATAATATTATACACAGTTTGACAATGGTTCTCTATCTCCACTTGTTATTCTTTCCCACTTTCTCAATGTCTGTGTGGCAGTGAAAACATAAGGTTTTAAGTGGCAATAGCCAGTGTTATCGCCCGTCTCTCTTCACATTCATTTCCTAAATAATGCCACCATCCAGTGATCTCCTTCATTAGGGAGCAGTTTTCTCTGCTTGTGACAAGAGATTTAGGAGTCTAAGGTTAAATTATAGGGGATTCAACTTTTACTAAAAAAATACTGTCAAATTGAGATTCAGGGTTTTTTGTAGTTAGGCATGATGTTTGCTAGTATAGTGTTTGTGAGAAAATCATTGGATAAAGCACTATTTTATAGTATGAAAAAATGATTTCTTACCTTAATTTATTTGTAATATGAATGTTCTAGATTTTTTAGCATGCTGGAAGGGTAAGAGGGCATAGGAAGGGTGTCAGTTTTTGCAACTTGTAATTTCTTATTAAATCAGAATTTTATAGAGTTCACACACATATTAATGTTTGGAGAACTTATTTTGCATCTGAAAAGATACCAACGTCATTATCTAAAGCTGCTTTACTTGCCCAGAAAATCTGTTTGCTCTCAAGTCAATAATACTTTCAATTAACTTCCTTTTTAGCCTTAAAATATGGTGTTTTTTATTAATTCCATTTCAATTTGTAGCAATGATTTGATACACAAAATTTTGTAAGGTAAATTTATCATATGTATTTAATTGTCCAGTTTGTAAATAAACATGCTTGCATTGCTGATTTGAAAAACTAAAGCCTTTTCAGGGACTAAAATAGAAATGTTCATTGCTTTAAATCATGTGCCTTCTATTTGTAACAAGAAAATAAACACTTTAATTTAAAGTCAAAGTATACCAAACATTTTAAGTTACAGATTTTAGCTAATGTAATCGTAATGGTAATGCACTCAATTCTGAGCATAAGAGAAACTGTAGAATCCAACGAACTGTGCTGTTAAAATACGTATTTGTGTCTTTAACCAGCTGAGATTAGCATGGAAGTGTATATTGCAAGGTAATAAGATGCTTTGCTAAACTAGACTGTTTGCTAGTTAGCTGGTTCACCAAATGCAAGTGTACAAACAAAATGATACTGGAAGATGATGTGCTGTATTATTGTTCAGGAATTCCAGTCTGTCCAAAAGGTCTCAGGTGCTTTCAATTGAATAACAAAGTTGCTAATTGATGTGATTTCACCACCCTGAATATGAAACCAGTACACCCAACTGAAAAAATGTTGCATTTTGTACAGTTTGTAAAACCAGTGTTTATTGTGTATTGTCTAATGGTGAAGCATAGCCTACTATATATTGATACTGTCATTGTAGCACAACTTACATACTAAGTACTAACATACTGCAAGAAACATCAGGTATTCCTTTAGCTGTACTGGATGTAACTGACATGCTGTAAGTAAAGTCTGCCTCAAAAAGCCAATAGCAGTAATATAAGACTTTGCTGCACAGCATGCAGCACTAACATATATATATATAAATGTGTGACACATAGTTATAGCCTACTATAAAAATACATTTTAAAGGTTTCTAGCATGTTGAATAGTGAGTTTAATTCCAGGTAACCTGGTGTATGACAAGTCTGCCTCAGTGCATGAGTCTTTTTTTCTATTTGGTTTAGAGTTGCATGGTAGCCCATCCAGGATAAATTTCATTTCACTGTTAGTCATTGTCGATCTATGAATTTATGCTTATGTTGTTACATAAAGATCTTGTGGTTTTCAATTTTTTGCTTAAAAAAGGAAAAAGTTAAAATTTGTTATCTCTAGTAATAAATCCACTTAGATGATATAAGCATTTGCTATTTTAGTAGGCTATCATATAAACATAATATGGGCAATGTGGTGGTGCATGTTTAGCACAGGTACTTTACAGCAAGAAGGTTCTGGAGTTTGAATCCTGTTTCACCCTTTCTGTGTGGAGTTTGCATGTTATCCCTGTGTCTGTGTAGGTTTTCTCAAGATAGGCCTATGATTTCCTCCCACAGTGCAAACAAATAAAGTTTGGGGTTAGGTTAATTGGTTAATTTACCTGTAAATTTCCCATAGATGTGAATGTGAGTGTGTTTGTGTCTATGTGTCAGCCCTGTGAGAGACTGACTCCAGCTCTCCCATGACCTGGATAGCAGAAATAAGCAATAGATAATGGATGCAAGGATGGATAAACATAGCATTACATAAATATGATGAGCTACAGCACAAAATGCATCATTGCACACCCCGCGATCAGGTCCAAACACGCATGCTGAAAAATGCTTGCTGTCGACTGTGTACAGTATTTTTTTTAAATTCTATTAATATGCAATATTACATAATTTTTCATAAAATTACACAATTAGAACTCATGTATTGAGGAATTTTCAACAAGATTGTGAATGTTCTCTGTGATGTTACTCTTTCAACTGAATTCTCCAGAACTCACAAAATACTAATTTGTTTTCTGAATTGTGCTTAAAAAATGTTTTGAAGTGTACCATCTCAATAAGCTGATTCTGACTCTTAAATACGACACTGTTATTAGTTGAATCATTTGATGATTCGGTAGACCTATGACTTGATATACAGTATATATGCATGACACAATAACATAAAAGCTAGTTTATGCAGGGATTTCTTCTGGCATGTTTTTTTCTGTGCTCTTCACCTGTTGCAATAAAGAACATTTTAAGCCTCTGCCTTTGTTCCTGTTTGTAATAAAATGTCATAGCATGATAAATATCATGTCATAGTAATAAACTGATTTTTTGGCATGATATGCTACAGAAAATAAATATAGCCTAGGACTACTTGAAAATATAGAAATGAGGTCATAGGAATTGGAAAGTAAATACATAGTAAATACTGAAACACATATAAATAATTGATCAATTTTGGCAAAAATAGACAGGTAGCCTACTGATTTATTTCCTTGAGCTCAATGGGACTATTACATTTCATATTTATTTATAGCTACTTCATGAGTTGCCATAAAATTTTGTGTTTGAGGAAACAGCTCAATTTATGTGCTTCTCTGTGTAAACCATTAGCTTTGTACCTCGTGTACTTTTACTGCTATTTCTGCTGAACATATTACTGGATGGATTTGTTTCAATGTACTAACTGCAATGCTCAAACTCAACACATAATCGTGTACGCGCAGCAAGTTGAGGACCGGGCGCGTTCACGTGTCACCATAGAGAGGTGCGGGAGGGGATGGAAGAGGGTGAGAAGCAGGGGAGGGGGCAGACCGAGAAAGAGAGAAGTAGGGATAGAGTATGGTAATGAAAATGATGGCGACCGATGCAGAGGAGATAAGCACCCAAACAAGCCCCAGCCCCATCCCCGACACCAGTCTCAGCACTGTGTCCATCCAAATTACGAGGAAAACCCAGGATAGACAGTGGAGATTGCGGTTTATTTACCTGCAGTGCTGTGAGTACCGACACACACATCGAGGTTTAGACCATAAACACCGAGTCAGGCTACACAAGCCCAGCCAGAAAATGTCGAAAATTGTGCCGCCTCACAGTGTTTTGGTCTTCCACCACAAAATAAATATTATTTACCTTAAAGACACGTTTGCGCGTAACCGGAACTCCATTAACGTTAAGGTGTGGTACAGAGCACAAATATGAAGAAAATGCAGGTTCCACTACAAAATAAACTGAAAACACAGAGACAAACCATGCCTAGAGTAAAGCATGATTCTCAGTAGCCTAAATCATTTGAATTCCGCATTGACTTTGGTATGCATTTAATAAACCAAATAGATCTTAGGTATTTCAAATTTAACCTGTTAAAACTGAACTGGCCCAGCGTTATTTTAGAGAAGTTGGTCATAGCTATAGTAAATGCTTCTTGTTGGATTATCTCAATGTTTGCTGTTCATTGAAATATCAGTCAATAGTAGACAGTCTTAACGTGTCTAAAGGCAACTTGTTTTTATACATTACATTAAATGTTATCTATTTGTCAAATATAACGTGAGCTAAGGAAAAAACAAGAAATGAAGCTTAGTATGTTGCAGTTTCTTGGCTACTTTACAGCTGCACTGCCCTATTAGAACAGTATTGTGTTTTTAGTTTTTGACATTTTTGAAATAACAATTACACTGAAATCTCACATAGGCTGTCCTCAGCCAGTGAAAGAGTCAACATGGACTCTCATAGCGTGCTATTATTTTCTTAATATATGAAGAAATATGGCAAGTTCAGTAGCTCAGAAGTTAGTGAAGTGTGGCTCCTTTGCATTGAAATGGCACTGCAGCTCAGAAAACAGGCATTTTTCCCTGGAGGACATTAGTTAGCACACAACTAGCTTGTGTTGCACCAGCATAGTAGCTTAATGTTTATCAACAATGCCTTTTAATATGGCTTTTTCACAGAAGACATTTTGACTTGTCACAGTCAAAAGAACACTGGTATAAATGATAAAATATGAAAATTACTGAGACACTTGAATAGAGCAGCGACATAGTTAATTATATTAGTAACATCTGTGCTTTTCCTGCTTAACTTAAAAGGTTTGCTGTGTAAAAAATACCAACTGCTGTACATTTTCAAGAAAAGGTTCACTGCGAGCGGATCTTCACCAAAAAGTAATGGGGATCATAAACTGACCATGGGCTGATTTCTAAAAATCTGCATCAACCATAGAAAAACCCATGTCAGTCGACCTTTTCTTTTGAGACACCTTTCTTTTTTGCGAGGCATGGCTCGCGTCAGCTGATGCTACCTGTGAATAGTACACTGACACAGTGTTTTTATATGTCAAGATAGCTCTAAACCACATCTCCATTCTTGTTTCATTGCTTGGGCTGCAAGGTCACCAACACCTGACTCCAGTTGATGTTTAGTGAAGTTGATTTTTTGAAGCCCAGTGTTGCTGTTACTTTTTACCATTTTACCATTACTTTGTATGTTTAACCACAGTTGACGTGTAGTGGGATCAAATCACATTTTCTGACCACTTTGTGCATAAAACCAGGAAACTTCAAACTTTACTTTTTATTACAAAAATTACTTTTTTTGCAGCTGTGGTGCTGCAGCCCTTGCTAATGGCCACGTAGTATCACCTGCCTGAATAAAACAAATTAATTTCTTTTAAAATTCTTTCCACCTCTGGTAATTGTCTGCTGTTACCTCGCATCTCTTACTCTTTAAAGCAGCGAGATAACGTATTGTTAAATAGCAAAAACTGTAAATCATGGCTGATACTGTAAGTAATGGTACAGTATTGCAGGAGAGCCACTAAATATCATGTTCTTGGCTTTCAAAGATGAGCTCATGCCCAAGTTACAGATCACATCTGAGCTGAATCTCTAATATCTCATTGTAAGAAAGAACAAAATTCCCCCCTGCCATCATGTCTCATTTGTCTCTGTAGGAATAAACTGCTAAAAAATTATCTCCTAGTTCCTTTTAGTTCTTTTCATAATTTGTGCAATATGTACTAGGGCTGCAGCATTATAGGTATTATTGACTAATTTGCTTGATATGTTCTCGATTTATCCATTTATCTTGTTGTCAGCCAGGGACTTAAAATGATTTGTTTTTGGTTGAGTGTGAAACTCAAAGATACAGTTTTTCACTATACTGTCCTATAAGCAGTGGTGATGAAGTACTCAACTTCATTACTTGAGTCAAAGTATAGATCCTCCTGGTCAAATATTACTCCAATACAAGTAAAAGTTGCTCGGTCAAAATATTACTTGAGTTAAAGTACTGGAGTATGTGCTTTCAAAAATACTTAAGTATTCAAATGTCATGAGGCGGCCGGACTCTCTCTCCCGTTCCCCTCTTGTTTTCTTTTTCCCTTTTTTCCGCCTGTCTGTTCGTCTATCACTGTCCTAATGATTCACAGGTGCGCGAAGTGAGATGGCACATCCCACTATTCATCCCACTCAATATAAGCTCTGGACTTCCTCATTCAGATCGCCAGTTCGTCAGTCTACCTATATGGTAGTATCGTACCTTTGGCTGTCTTCCAATTTAGTTTCTAATTTTTATAACTAATTGAAGGAAATCCTTTGCTCTCAGGTCGCCAGCTCCGCCTAGCTACCTGTGCCCTTTCCAGGACCTTTGTCCTGCGCCATTGACTTTCTCCCGGGGGCACCATTGCCATGTAGTAGATTATATAGTCACGCCCCGAGACAGAGTAAATGGAGACGTATATTAGGGACTTCCTAGCGACGGGTCTTATTCGACCATCTTCCTCCCCACTCGGCTCTGGTTTCTTCTTCTTATTTGTTACTACTGTTACTTACTACTTCACCCCCTGCCGGTTCCATCTTGGCCCTGGTCACAATATTGCCATGGACTTCGTTACTGTCCTCCCTCCTTCGTAAGGTATCACCACCATACTCACCATAATAGACCGGTTCTCTAAAGCTGTGCATTTCGTTCCTCTTCCCAAGCTCCCAACAGCGCTAGAGACGGCCAGGATCCTTACGGAACATGTGTTCTGTTTTCACGGTATTCCTCACGACATCGTCACTGACAGAGAAACCCAGTTCACCTTGAGGGTCTGGAGGGCCTTCTGCAGAGCGTTGGGGGTTTCGGTGAGCCTATCCTCAGGATTTCACCCACAATCTAATGGACAATGTGAATGAGCGAACCAGAAACTAGAGGCAGCTCTTCGTTGCTTGACCACTACCAACCCCACCTCCTGGAGTTCCACGCTTCCCTGGGTTGAATATGCCCATAATTCACAACTATGCTCTGCCATCGAGGTGACCCCTTTCGAGGCCTCAATCGACTACCTTCCGCCACTTTTCCCCTCCCAGGAGACGGACATCACCATTCCGGCGCTGTAGATGGGCTTGGGTCCAGACCCAGGCGGCTCTTCATCACTCCTCAGCCCAGAACAAGCGTTTGGCAGACCGACGTCGGACTCCTGTTCCGGCCTATCAGGTCGGCCAGTTGGTCATGCATGTTGCCAGCCAATGTGGATGAGCAGTGGTTCTACTCCAAGCTCCTCCTGGGTAACTGAGCTCCTCACCCTATCTTTAAGGGAGCACCCAGCCACCCTGCGAAGGAAGCTCATTTAAGTCACTTTTATCTGAGATCTTGTCATGACCCAAAGCTCATGACTATAGGTGAGAGAAGGAACGTAGATTGACTGGTAAATCAAGAGCTTCGCCTTTCCACTCAGCTCCTTCTTCACCACAACAGACCGGTACATCGACCGCATTGCTGTCATCTGTCAATCTGTCATTCCATCCTTCCCTCACTCATGAACAAGATCCCAAGAAATACTTCTTTTGAGGCAGGATCTCTCCCCGAACCCCTCAGGGAGAGATCTAGGTCTAAGTCAAGCCTAAAAGTGGCAATGAAAATTAGTAAATTAAATAGCTAAATACCACCAGGATGTGCCGCTATACAAAATCTTATGTAGTGAATATACAAAAGCAACAGCAATACAACAAAAGCAGTACAACAGCATACGTCATGACTGTCCACCTCTGCCTATAAGGCAAAGAAAAGCATCAAATACTCACATTATAGAAGATGGAACTAGCAAATGAGTTTTTGCTCAGTTAACTTATTCTTATTAAAGTACTTCCTGCCCTACCGGTTTTATTTTTTCTCTTTTTTTTTCTTTTATAGTATGATTGAGTTATTCACTCAGGATTCATAGAAAATAAAAGGGGACAACTTTGCTTTATTTAGCACCTCACTGTTGGGCTAAAAATAAGAGGGAAAAGGGGAAAGTACTCAAGTGATGGTTTTATTAGTCAGTAACTGCCTTTGGTTATGACAAATTTTCTTAGGTTTTTCTTAGCTGCTATTTTAGGATATAATATATTTTGTAAGTTTGTGTTGTAGTCAGAGGTTGGCTTGTGAATAAGTAGGGCCAGATTGTGACCAGCCTAAAGACAAAGGACTAATGGCCCAAAAGGTATCAAATTCAAAATGCCATTAAATGTCTATTAAGGTCACTTGCTCATGTACTTTTCTGAGCTCTGTAACACAAATTATTAAAACAGCTGCGAGAATAGACAATGTGAAAAATATTATGATAGTTCTAATTGCTAGACTACACTACTACCATATGTTCTTCAGCCATCTTTTGAGGTTTGGCAGAACACATAATAGGACTGATAAGAGGATCATGAAAAACAATCAGTCTGATTTAAAATGACAGCTTATTTGCTAGTGATGATAGGAGGTCTGTAGTGTACAAGTGATGGATTTGAATGTGACAGAAAAGTGACCTGTCTTGTCAATACATCTATCAACATATGTTGACAGGTGTTTGGGGGCTTGGGAACTTGGGGATGGTGTACCCACTTTATGATAATGTAATTAGTAGATTAAATAAGTGCTTGTGTTATTCTATGGTGCGGAAATGATTGGAGTTTGTAAAAGGAGAAAGAACGCAGCAGTTTAGATAGTAAAGTCTAGGCAATAGCCGCACATAGAGAAGCTTGTCTGAGAGTAAAAATGACACCAGAAAGCACTAGAGGAAAGCTTCTCTTCTCTCATCTTGTCTTGCACTCTTTAACCTCTTTTACTCAGTCCCTCAGCCTGTTCACCATGCAAAAGTTTGTGTCTGCAGAGCATGTGCAACCCTCAATACACCCTTCATCTTTTTATGACTCTCAGTACGGGTCTCTCATGGTAGCAGTTACAGGTACAGGAGCAGTAAAGCGAGACAGAACTGTCCTTCACTAGTTAATTGATTTTGTTGCATTGTTCTATTAGAGACATTGAGGAGTGGGCAAATATACTTGGGCGGCCCACCAAAGAATACCCTGTGTGGGAAACACTACATGATGCAACTCAGTCATAAAGTGCAGATTAATTATATTTATTTAAAGTATGTTTCACAAAATTATGTAACAGCACACTGTACATCAAACCTAACATTGAACATTAAAATCAATAATGATAAATCAAAGAGACTAAAATGATAAATAAAATTACATCAAACAAAACAGATGAAGTAAATGCAGATGTAGCAAACCTAAATTCCAATTTTAGTTCATGACAGATTAATTACCTCAGCAGCAGCAGATCTGTTTCTTCTTGGCACATCAACCAAAACTTATTGTAATTAGAGATACAGATTCAATGGTGAGTCAATTATTGATTCAATATCTGAAGAGTGAATTCTACCTACCAGCAGTGACCCTATCGTTTTCGCAACAAAAAAAGCAAAGAGAGCAGAACTAAATTTGTGTAATTTATTGCTTCAGACATGAGTTAATAGACATTTTAATTACTGATGTGAGAAAAGGTGAAGCGGCTGATGAGCATGGACAATCACAGTGATTTGTGTTTAATATCTGTATAGTAAGGTTGTAGTGAGGTGAGGCTTATACTATGAAGATGTGAACTTTAAGGGATCTATGTGCAGAGCTATTTGTTAGAGAATTATTTCATAGCAGGGGCCCATGCAAACGATTTAATCCAGACACAGAGAGAGGAGAAAATACACTGTGCCTACTGTTGCTGGTACTTGGTGCTGGCGGTTACCTGCTGATTTTGTGGCTGGTCCTGCCGGTGTGTTAGGCTGACATCTAGGTGGCTCTCTGATTGTCTGCCAGAGGTCACCACAGGGTTGTGCCCAGGCCATTTCTCTGAGCTGCCAAGATCTGCAGTCCAGTAGTTGACTGGCTTCACAGGTAACTGGGTCAGATGATCGTCGCTGTCAAGGCATTGATCCAATGGGATGCCCAACTGAGTTGTTTATCAAAAGATACGAAATGGGATTTTGATACTGGACGACTACATTTGGAAAATAGCTCTGGCTTGACTGGTAAGCTAAGTAAAAATTAAAGCCAAAAGGAAAAGGACAACTGGCAAGAGGGCAAGAGGGGAATTTGTAGCAGAAGTGAAGCATCTAGTGATGGCATTGAAGAATCTCACATCCCTAAATTTTGAGTCTCTGATAATCAAGGTGGAAAGGGGAAACAGAATGAAGATGGAAGTTGAAAGCACAGGGACAGAAGATGGAGGCAGAGTAGGGCCAAATGCGGAAGGGGCTGATTTTGCTGATGGGCCAGGGAAGGAACCCATGGGAGAAGTGGATTGAGGTGATGCGGAGAGGGCAGATTCCGCATAGAGAGCCACAGCATGATGAAACAGAGAAGGTTGAGCAGGCAAATATACTTGGGCGGCCCACCAAAGAATACCCTGTGTGGGAAACACTAGATGATGCAACTCAGTCATAAAGTGCAGATTAATTATATTTATTTAAAGTATGTTTCACACCTAACATTGAACATTAAAATCAATAATGCTAAATCAAAGAGACTAAAATGATAAATAAAATTACATCAAACAAAACAGAGATGAAGTAAATGCAGATGTAGCAAACCTAAATTCCAATTTTAGTTCATGACAGATTAATTACCTCAGCAGCAGCAGATCTGTTTCTTCTTAGAATCTTAGTCCATGTGCAAGTTACAATTCCTGACTGATTAATCACAGCCTCTTTTAAGAGTTTGTGAAACAGATCTTCTGCTCATGTGTTGAATCTGCTGTTGGTTACTGGTCAGATTATTTGTTACGCCCACCTGATCAAAATCTGGAATTTGGTGAGCAGGGGGTGGCTGCATTGTCTGAAATCTGTGAAGTGTAGTTGAAGGACAAATGAGGCTCTCTGTGGAAATACAGGTACATCTCAATAACTTAGAATATTATCAGAAAGTTGATTTATTTCAGTAATTCGATTCAAAAAGTGAAAGTCATATATAAATTCATTACACACAAACTGATATATTTCAAGTGTTTATTTCTTTTAATTCTGATTATTATAATTTAACTGTGTTCGGTCATTTGAAACTATGACCTAATACCGATCCCTTCACTCATGAGTTACAATATTGTTGTTCTGTTGGAGTTTAGGCTGTAGTTTCCCATGTCCCAGGTGTTCTTCCTCTGTCTGCTTTTTGTAAACAAAGCGCTTCAAGTGTGCGAATGAACATGCCCATATAGACATAAACACGAGTCTGGTGCAGGACACTACATGATTTGGTGAAGACAGTATCAGAGCTGTGTTTACTAACAGTCTGTCACCTTCTAAAATGGATGAAATGAGAGGATATTCGTGTCTTTGATTCATTATGTTTTTTATCATATGAAGATCTGCTAAGCCTGCTGTGTTATACTAATGTTATTAACACATGAGATTTGTACTATGACGTTTACCCTCTGTAATGGACGTTTTGTTCGGTTGGGATGCGGCATTCATGCATTTGTTGCATCTAAAGAGTTCTCAACATGTTGCTGGTGCTTTGATTATTTTACATTAAGTAGCACTGCTGGTATATTTAATTATGAAATGAAGCCAGGTCTTGTACCATTATTCCCACTCTTTCAAGTTCCACCAGCAAAGCTGCAAAGTTTGAGGTCCTGACGGACATGCAAGTAGGCATGCAATTCTGAGTGATTGAAAAATTTTGAACTGGTTCTAAACTGGAACTGTGTCTCGATTCCCTTCACTAGTCCAAAACTAGTTGCCTCACAGTTAACATAAACAGCATGTTTTTTCTTAAAAGCCTTTTTAAGTTCTGAACAGACACATTAATTCACTGACAGTATTTTTGTGTAATGACATTTAAACAGATCTTAAATTTTATTGCATTAAAAAAATGCTTGTTAACAAGAATTTCCCGCTTAAAGCAAAAGTGAGTGGTGCATTAACCGTAATGAAGCGACATGCTTTCAAACATGGACTTGAACATTGCAAGACATTATCCTGATGAGCTGCATGCAAAAACGTAATTATCCGAGGAATATAGACCGGACATTAGCTGGACTTTGCTCTTAAAAGCTCCCTGATAGAAAGTCTGGGTAGTGTGTGTTTCAGTGGCAGACTTACCATTGGGTGCACTGGGACATTTCTCGGTGGCCTGGGGATGATTATGTAGTGGCAGGATAAGTTGATAGACTTTCAGAATCCTCGGACCAAGAATGACTTTCACTCTCGCTGCAGTGCCAAAAAAAATTCACTGTGTCTCTCGGCAAAGAACGTAGCAACCATAGTGCATAACAACCATAGTACATAGCAACCGTTTACCTGCTTGTCCACCTATATCACTTGCATTTACAGAGTGACCTGGGATGAAGTCAAATTCCCAGCCTGAATCAAGGTTTCAGTCTGCCCCTTGTGTGAGCGCCATTGTGTCTCCTGCTGTGACTGCATGTGTTAAAATGACAACTCCAGACTCTCTCTGGACATGATTCTCACGACATTGTCGAGAGTTTATATGTGAAAACAGATCCACACTAACTCCAACCTGGGAATATAAACTAAATGCTCACGAGGAAGTATTGACATGAAGCCTACAAAACAATTCAATTCAATTCTTTGTATAGCGCCAAATCACAATCCAATCATCTCAAGGAACTTTGCAAAAAACAAAAACATCCGTTATGATCAAGCACTTGGTGACAGTGGAGAGGAAAAACTGGAATCAGAAGAAGATGTGAAACTGATCAGCCAGTCACCGATCCGGACTGGTCATGCGAAAAATTGGCCGATTCTGATCACTGGCCGGTCAAATTGGTGCATCTCTACTGCTCAATAAATGCTGTTTGGCCTGCAACTTTGACTGGTTTTTTAATTTTGACCCTTTGTGGGATAGAGTTCGACATCCCTGCCTTGGAGTCAGTGTGGACCGACTTCAGATAAAACAAGTTTGTATAGTACATCAGTTGTAAACTATTTTAATAATTAAATTTTATCAATCACATTGATTATTTGTTGCAGCCCTAATCTATACGTTCATTGTTTTTTTTTAATACTTGTACACCTACACTGCCTTTTGAAACTGTTTTTGTTCTACGGTTAGTTTTCATTTTGTGACTTTTTGAATACAGTTGATCTGACCAAGCTTCATTTGTCTTCCTAGATTTCTTGACCATTGCTACAATATTAGGAACTGGAATCTTAGGTGAGTAACTCTTTCATTTTTCCTCCTTAAGATACGAAAACCACAACAATTAATCCAAAAGACTTATCATAACAGTTATACTTAGGGCTGGATTTGGTGAATGTGCTCCCATTTGTGTTTTCTGCACTTTATGGTAGGTCTGAGAAGAACAAACTTAAATGTCAGTAGGGCAAGCAAAAATGATTTAGTTTTAAGGGGAATGCCTAATTGGAGAGTATTACATCAGTTGGATGGTTGGGAAACAAAACTAGCAATCATTGGAGTTTTGAAGAGTTGTTAGAAATGGATAAGATGCTTGCTTGCTTATTGTTGTCTTTGCAAAGTTTCACAAATGTTTTAATTTCACTGTGCATCAATCAAACTTGCATTAGGTTGCATTGATTAAGCAAAGTTAAGAAATTACAGGTAAAATAAAACACTAAACATTTGAGTTTCATCAAATTTAACAGTGTCATAAAACAGGATGGTGCATTCTGTAAATTACAACAAAAACTTCCCACTTAGCATATAGAAGATTTACAAGTTCATACTCCAAAACTTCACAACATGGATGTGTCAGTGTTTAAAACTGCAGTGTATAGACCTTAGCTGTCTCAATCAGAATCGGAATCAGGAATAATTTAATAATAGCAAGTAATATACACAAAAATACACACTGTACACTATTTAAATTGACACATTTACATATATGTAAATATTGAATAGACTAGATGGATTTAAAACTATGAATAGATGAACGGGGCAGGTTGATTGAGCAGAATGAGGTTATATACAGCCTCCACAGTAGACACTGATTTTCAGAAGGAGGAGTTGAACAGGACCAATGATAGGAGTGAATTCCTGCGGCACTGCATTGCATTGTGGAGGAATGAGTCTCTGGCTGAATGTACTTCTGTGGCTGAGCAGCCCAGCATAGAGAGCGTGTGTAGAGCTGTCCAATACTGATGTTATCTTGGACAACATTCTCCTCTCTGACACTGCTGCCAGAGAGTCCAACTTCCACAACATGGCAGCCATTGTGGATGAGTTTATTCAGTCTGTTGGCATCCGTCACCCTCAGATGGTACTGGCTACCACAGACTCATCAAACATCCTCAGCATCATCCAGCAGATGTTGAAGGACCTCAGCTTTCTCAGTAAAAAGACTCTGCTCTAGCCTTATAGAGGTAGTTAACTGCTTCAGACAAGCTAATTATAGATCTGACATTTTAAAACTGACTCGAACAGCACTAAAGTAGAATCACATTACTATTTTAAGTATCATTTTGTAATCACTGAACTCAGTATTCAGTGTTAGTGTCACCCAAGATTTCATAGTGTTCAGTTCACAGTTTTTTTAGTGTTTTTAATATTTCAGTATTCTTTGGTTATAGAACAAACACACAGTTTATCTGGGTCTTGAAGGGTACTGTTCCTAGACTAGTATGACATAATTTTTTCACCACATTACTTAAGAGTGTCACTTACTGCTTTTTTATGCCTTGAAAGAGATCTGAATGACTCTGACACCACATCTCTTTCTGTGCACTGATTTGAACAAATTTATTGGAACAGTAACTTTCTCTATTGGAAAGTATGACCTTGCTTTTTCGGTTGGCATTTTTCTTTATGACTTTAGAATTTTCATGACGGTCAATTCATTTTTTAAAAATGGTATTTAGCCGCTATTGAGAATCCACTTTTCAAATTTAAAACATCTTTCTCACATATTCTCAAACAAAAAAAAACAAAAACATTTGAAGCCTTACAATTATTATTTTGATGATTGAAAGACCTCTTTCCTTCTTCTTTTTTGTGATATGATTACATTTGGAAGAAAATTAAGGCTCTGTCCATCTCTAGGCTTTCATTGGCAGAATAAATTTAACTGTGGTTTATGAAGTGTAGTTAACACCTGGGAGATTTTTGTAGAGGTGGAAATTACATGGGACATTACATTTAACTACTTTGTTTTCAGCAGGGTCTTCATGTAGGTCCAGCAAGGTGGAGCCCTTTGAAGTTAATACTTGTTCAGTCACTTAAATCACATATTGAAATCAGCGTTAGCCATTAAATTTTATGGTAGGTTCGAGTCAGAGAGAAAAGTGTCAGTGAGAAACAGAAATAAGTGTTGACAGGATACGGTGACAAAAAGTCAGACATTCTATACTAGACAGTTTAGTGCAAGTCTTAAACTTTACTTAGCTGTGAACTAGTTCTTCATTTTATCAATTTCTAGGTCTTCCAGTAACTATATCCCATGCTGGATTGGTGCCTTTCCTTGTCTCGTTTCTTGTTGGCTTCTTTGTCCAGGTAGGTAATAGGTGAAGATGTTGTGAAATTAGTACTGAACTGAGCCTTAACAGCACAACATGGTCAGCATTTTCAAAGCTGCTATTTTAGCAAAGATAACTTATTCACATCTTAATAAAGCCTACTAAAAATAATTTAACAAGGAAGTGATGTACAAATGAGATGATTCATATTTTTCTTTAAATGTTACCAAAGAGGAAATGGTCAGACGAGATGAGATAAATGCGGTGAAGTTCCCTTCATACAGCTTTTTAATTCGCATGATAGGAGCTGGGTCACTACTAAGATCACTAAGAAAAATCTGATTGCAACCAGCTTCTCATTTAGTGCTGAAGCTAGGGCAGGGGTGTCAAACTCATTTTAGGTCAGGGGCCATATGGAGGAAAATCTATTCCCAAGTGGGCCGGACCGGACCGATAAGGCAGCTAGCTAGCTCCGGGCCAGCTGACAGGTATAGGCCTACTTGCTCAGCCCCGGGATAAACAGTTTGCCCGCTTAACATAATTGCTATTGCGACACCCAGTGGACACATTTAGAACAGCAGTTTCTTTCATTGAAAAATTGCAGCTAATTTAAACTTCAAATCATCAGGCCTGCGGGCCGTGAGTTTGACACCCCTGAGCTAGGGCCTTAAGTTCCAATGACAGTAACCGAGTTTGTTTACATCGCTGACTGTTATCTGTCTAATGAAGTGCATTTAAATGCACTGATGCATATAGTCATGGAATGACCATATCCTTTAATATTTATATGGATACCTTTTCTTTCCTTTGTTGTGCAGGCCTTGCTTGTCTACCTCTTTGTAGAACTTCTTCAGAAATGTCAGGTGGTACAGCTGAAATCTCTACAGGTAAGCAGCTGAACAAACAGTGCATCTGCATTTTAATGTTCAGGTTCCACTGGTAACATAGAGCAATCTACGAAATTATATAGGGTAGTAAATTCTTGAAAATCAGTCAAGAAAATGAAATACCAACTGTGTAACCTTTTGACTGAACAGAATGGCAGTCTGTAGGAAGCTTTTTAGTTTTGTGTCGTAAAATCATACTTTTGATAGAAAGTTTAATTTCTTATAGAAGGATAAATAAAAATGTTTATGTTAGCTAAGTGTCCCAGTAAGCCATGATAATTAGAATACCAGAATACTACTTTTGTGTCCATTCAGTTGAAGTGCAGTTTTTAATGTTATAAATTAGCCCTGCACTTTTTTTAGCTATAGCCAATAATAGAAATGCCTTTTTTAAAATTTATAACTTGGCTTATTTTCTATATCGCCATGTTAGACAGGGGTTGCAGAGTGTATTGTAATGAACTGGATGGGTGTGGAGAATGAAGCCCTATCAGAGGACGAGGATGAGGATGAGAGTGAAAATGCAGAAGCAGGTAAGAAACCTTTTTGTTAAGCATTTCTTCCAAACTATAGTATGTTCCGGACTATAAGTCACTTTTTTTACTCCTTGTAGTGTGACTTATATAGTGAAGCAACTTATGTGTATATATTTACAGGCATTGTGTTGAGTAGTCACTAGCATTAGATGGCACTCTTGACTTAATTAAAGATAATATTGTACTACCAAAAAAGTAAAAGGCTAACTCCTAGTGTAACACAAGTGAAAATGCTGCCCAAAAGAAAGAGCTACACTGCAGAATTCGAAGTACAGTTAATATATTATGCAGCTGAAACAAAGTTTTTTACAAAACCAAGCTGAAAAATCATGTAACAAAATAATTTTATGGAAGTACTATAAAGATTTGAAACTATATGTTCCCATTCTATGTTCTTAAGTAATTTCATAATAACCTGGATCATTATTATTTTTGAAGTATTAACCAGGAGAGAATATTTATGGTGATTGTAAGTCACAAAGTTGCAAATTAGTCCCTAGTTTCCTCTTTATGAGTATAGTATGATAGTTCCATTTTAATGTTTAATTTGTTGATGCTATTTGATGCAAACTCAAAACCTGATTACTTTTCATGTGTTATATGATAAATTCAGTACAGTATATCTCTACAGCACTAACTATAGCTGTACAGGAATATGACCATGTAAAAATGCAGTGCTCTCAATTCCATTCCATTCCATTCCTCTATTGATTTGACTTTTTTCAGTTTTGTATTCTATTAGGAAAAAGGCACAACATTTTATGATATTTCGTAATGAAAGCCTTTGTGTGGTAAATCACATGCTATTATCCCTCCCTGGCATGGTTGTAATGTGGGACATCTGGTTAAGGTGTTGATTTACACTGATGGCAGTATAGCAGTAATAAAATTACAATGTACACGCAAATGAAAACAGGTTGAAAATCAACTTTATTAAGTGCAGCAGATGTAAGTAAGATGCAAGTATGAATAGACTGTTGTTGATGGAATGGATGGAAGTCATACTGTATTAATAATATTGTAATACACAGTGTTTTTGTATCTTTCCACAGTCTTTATTAGCAACTAGCCTTTGCGTGTGTATCTATGTAAAATTTGCTAATATTAAATAACATTACCCACCATCTATTCACGTTACCATACCAGGTACAACTATCGAAGCAAAACCCCTGAAATGTCCAACAAATAAATATTACACCTTAAATAATAGGTGGTGTACATTGTTTTTAGACACCAAATCCATTTAGATGGAAAAGTGAAATTCCAGTATATTTACATTATCCATGGAGCATTAGACCAGTGGTTCTTCCACTTCTACTGGAGCATTAGAACACTTTTTCCAAACTCCAGCTGATTTATTGGGACAAACATTTATTGGGACAGGGGCATGACCTGTTCTTTTAACAACAACTGTTTAAACTGGAGGAGGCCACTTGCTGCTTTCAAAGCAAAATGTTTCCGCTGCTCAACAATTCAGGGACTCTGTAATATTTTTCATTTCATAATGTGCAAAATGTTTTCAATAGGTGATAGGTCTGGACTGAAGGACGGCCAGGTTAGCACCCAGACTCTTCTTTCTGCACAGCCAGGCTGTTGTAATACATGCTGACATTGTCTTGCTTAAATAAGCAAGGAAGCTTGTCTCTTCAATACAGAGATTTCTCCAGATTATCTGAGCCTTTAGAGGTACATCACATACTATACATACACAATGTTACATTGAGAAATGTTGTTTTCCCAGGCAGCCTTTCAAAGACTGGTGAACTTTGTCCCATCTTTACTTGAAAGACTCTGACTCTCCGAGATACTCTTTTTATACATAATCATAATACCAACCTGCTGCTTTATTATCTTATTAATTGTAAGATGTTCCAGCATGTGTTTTTTTAGCATTATGTACATTTTTGTACATGGACCATGGACCAATTGCATCAAAAGACAGGCATTTATCATATGCATTTGTACCAGAGTAGCTAGTGCTGGTCATTTGGATTTGGTGTCCAGTATTACAAAGCCATCTTTTAAAACTGAATCACATATATTTCCATGAATGTTAGAAAGTCTTTTGTGCAAAAAACAACAATAACAATTTGATAATCAATTATTCAATTAAACATCCTCTGCACTCATTTATTTTTATCATCACAATTATAGAGATACTATCCAGATGTATTTACACATTCTGACCCTCAGGGGTGTTAGACAATGTACAGAAAACTCTGCAGCCTTGATTATTGCTGGATTAGTGATGAGGATTTGAAACAGATTATGCAGTTAATGGTTTACACACAAATTAATAAGGGGCTATTACACATATTCCCCAAACACAACATAACTCTCCAAGCTGTGTGTGAGAATACCTGCTGTTTAATTTCAAAACTGCACTTTAATCCTTTTCCCGTGACAGGATAAATGGTGAGTATTTGCAACATTTTTAGTGACTTGGTCCAGTTTGCCCGAGCGTAGCCTACAATGAAATTAAGCAATTTATGCTGAAACCCTCACAAAGGGTTTAACCTGTGATTTAAGAACTGATGTATAATTATATGGACCAGTGGCTTTTTAGGCCCATATTTCTAAGCTGCTTGGGCTAACCCACTGACAGGAAAATTATTTTGTATAATGGCTAAACTGTTTTTTTATGTAACTTGCCATTTCTCATTTTCAGTGACAGGCCTTATGCTCATAGTATTAGAACCAGTTCTGTACTTACTAGTGCAGAGTATTGCCAATTTTTGGTGTTGCCCATGATTCATGTTTTTACTTTTGATTAAAATCAGAGTATATAAAGAGCAGGGGCAATAGCAGCCACTGTTGCCAAAAGAGGTAGTCATGGGATCTTGGTGCATTCAATTATGCTGGTAATTTACATTGTTGCTGTTGTTGTTGTAATTTATTTAGTTTAGTTTTGGTGATGACCATCGACTGTATGTTGTGAATGTCGTCTGTCAGTTGTATTATGTCTGTCATAAAACTATTCAAATGCTTATTCAAATGCTGAAGACAGTGTTATATTAACAGAAGTAAGGTTTAGAAATGGAAGAACATGTTACTTTCCTACCTTGGGCTCCAAAATCACCTGTAATTATAATAATAACAATAACAATAATGATCATTGTCATCGGAGCTAAGGCTAGTCAGATATGTCAGCTTCTCTATGTACAGACCCATTTCAACAGCAACGACGTGTATATTATAAAGAAAAACTGAGAAATACGGAGATGTGTTGCAAACCACTTTTATTCACTTAATAACAGTACAAAGATATTTAATGTTTAAATAGCCAGATTTTGTATATTATGGTTTAAATAAGCTTTTTCTGAGTTTGAGGTCAGCAACCCAATCCAAACCACGACAACATGAGACAACCCTATTTATAACCCAGACATAAAAAAATGTACATAATGCTAAAAAAACACATGCTGGAACATCTTACAATTAATAAGATAATAAAGCAGCAGGTTGGTATTATGATTACGTATAAAAAGAGTATCTCGGAGAGTCAGAGTCTTTCAAGTAAAGATGGGACAAAGTTCACCAGTCTTTGAAAGGCTGCCTGGGAAAACAATGTTTCTCAATGTAACATTGTGTATGTATAGTATGTGATGTACCTCTAAAGGCTCAGATAATCTGGAGAAATCTCTGTATTGAAGAGACAAGCTTCCTTGCTTATTTAAGCAAGACAATGTCAGCATGTATTACAACAGCCTGGCTGTGCAGAAAGAAGAGTCTGGGTGCTAACCTGGCCGTCCTTCAGTCCAGACCTATCACCTATTGAAAACATTTTGCACATTATGAAATGAAAAATATTACAGAGTCCCTGAATTGTTGAGCAGCGGAAACATTTTGCTTTGAAAGCAGCAAGTGGCCTCCTCCAGTTTAAACAGTTGTTGTTAAAAGAACAGGTCATGCCCCTGTCCCAACTTTTTTTAATTCATTATTTCATATATGCATATATTCTTCCAAAAACAGTAACATTTCTCAGTTTTAACATCTGTGTGTCTTTGTACGATTCACAGTAGACTGTGGGTTTTAAAAGTTTTCGTTATCATTGCTTTCTGTTTTTATTTACATTTTACACTGCATCCTTAACTGTTTTGACAATAGGGTTGTGGTTCAGTGACACAGTCTTACTTATCACCATAACTGCTTCAACATACTTCAACAACTAAATATTCAGTGCATCATATTTTAAATACAGATATTTTTGCAGAGTGGAGGAAAAGCACACACTATTCTAAACTTGACTACAATTTTGATATATTTAAATATATACATTGTATGGACTGTTAAGCAGCTATGATCAGAATGATCAGACTTAGGTGTTTACAGCAGAACAAGACATGTTACAATTAATAGTTTAAGTAGAAATTTTAAATAGTGGAGGATATGTTGGAACTACTAAGGTGATGGACTGGTTGCAGCCTGATAATAGAAGATTTGAACAACCTTTGGCCACTCTTTGATTTATCATTTCTGGTTTTGATCTGTGTTTCCTGAAAACAGAAGAAAAGCATTCAATGTCACCTTAAAGACAGTGAAAGCATCAACCAGATGGTTATGACCTTCTTATCGAAAAGGGAAAAAAAAACACATTCTGACCATTTTAAAATTAAGTTTATTTATTTTTTATTTCACTTTTGAAGGAGCTCTTAAACTGACTTTTAGTGAGAGTGTAGCACGTGATGAGTGGTCAGAAGTGATTTAATTTAGGTTTGTGAAGTTTGGTGACTTATGTTAAGTAATTCATGTAAGCATTTTTGTCTTTTTCTTACAGATACAGGTTTACTGCATCCAGATACAGTCGATTTGCACAACCAAGATGAGTTCCTGCAGCCCAACCTTCATCTGCTTGGCCACCTCTTCCTCTCACAGCCCATGAGCCATGCCTTCAACTGCATCCTCCTCTTCCAGTTGTAAGTTACCATGGAAATGATCTTTGCAGATTTTTAATGTTGCAATGTTTGCCAGTCATACATTAAATAACACTGTGGGGGTGAGTGTCATTTTCCAATCTATTTTTGCTGGATGTTAAGAACAGCTTCTGCCATTATGCTGTGAGCCATTTACATATTTCAGGTGTGCATTTTGCTTTCATAAAGTGGCTTTATCACAATAATCACCCAACAATATGTTTAAACCTTTTTACCCATTATGTTCAGCACATGCCCACTTCACTATTAAATGTAAATGGTGATTCTGAGCCCTTTATAGTTCTGAGTTTCAGAATTATATCAGCTCTAAGAAATGTATCCAAACATTTTAATCATTGATTTCACTGTAAGCACTACAGATGGCCATACTATGGAAGGGTTTATAATAGCTAGGAGTAGTAAGACATCCAAGTAAGGGCAAGGTCAACGTTATTTTTTCCGTCCACCATAAGAGAAAATTGGCAGTTTTGAAACAAGACAGACCTGTTAGAATAAAGACATACAAAAAATCATAAAAAAGGCACTCTTGCAATACTGGTTTGAACTAAAATAATCCCCAGTAACCTGAAAATCAATAAATGCTGGCTTTTACTTAGTCATGATATACTCATATCCTTTGACATAAATTAACATAATTGACATAATAATATACCCAGACATAATTATAACAACTCTGTTAATTATAAGATACTAAGTCCTACTTGCTATTTACTTTTTATGCCATACTATCATATATTAGAGAATTTTCTCATAAAATTGTTATAGGCCATAATTATTAGAATTAACAGTCAATACACATGGGTTATTTATTGCTTAGAGGTGGTGGAAAAAAGCTTCCAGGGCTCGTTTTTCAACGGTATATGGAATAACATAACAGTGCTGTGCACTAAAATCAATATAGACTGGAGCTCAAATCCTGGCTCCTGACCCTCTGTCACATTCAGTTATAACGTAAGTCTACCATCTTATCTTAACATGCAGTTGCACTCTCTGTTCTGCTTAGTCTTTGTTACTGTGATACAGTGCAATATCCTGTTTAATATAACGATATCGAGAAGAATCCCGCTAAGTCATTTCAGTGTCATTGTTCTAAACCACTACAAATACTTTCACTGAACCCTGGCCGCAGATGTGTAAAAACTGTCCTTGAGGTCCAGACTTTTTATCATTGGCTTCTGCTGCACAGTCTTGAGCTACAGGGCTGAGAGTTACAAGCTTAAGCCAAAATAGTGATAAAATATGACTAATGCTGTTGCACTGAGATTTTAAGGTGACCATTCCATTTATCCCCTTATTGTAATTTGCCAGCTATTAAATGAAACATTGCATTAATATTCTTAATCAATAGACAAATTAAATGCAAATTAATGGATAAATCATCCAACAACATGCCTAAAATTACAGTTGGGGCTAAATTTTTTGACTGTCACTAGGTACTTATCTGCCATGTTATATGCAGCATAGCAATTTTTTTTACAGTGATGCATGAATTACCATGTCCCTGGATTTGTTTGTGTGTAATTCTTGCAGCACTGACAGAATTGTGTGTGTCTGTGTGTGTGTGTCCTTACATGTGGAGGGGGATGGGGCTTTTAGTGTTGCTGGTGGAAGGTCTTGTTATCAGTGTGTGAGCAGCTCTGTAACACCTAGCTAATCGATAGTTCTCTCATTGTGTTCAAGGAGGCTTAGTGGTCGATCAATGCCGAGGCTTGACCGCACACATGAGCACACATGCACCGCAGGAAGCATGACCTGTATGTTTTACCCTTGATGCCCCTTGGTCTTTATGTACTGCCCTACATGGTGAAGCTGTTGTACCACACACATAACTACCCACTAGTGTATTAGCTACTCATACTTTATGAGTACTGTATGTCTCACAGAAACAGATACTGTATGTGTACACACTTGTGCACACAACATTCAGTGGCTTGGCCAGTGACAATGCATTTTAACAAAAATCTATATTATGGAAATAAACATTTAGTTGAATAAAGAGAAAAGACAGTCCATGATTACTTTAAGAAATGAAGGTCAGTCTATATATTCTGAAGAACTTTCAGTGTATGCCTAAATGCATTCACTAAAACCATCAACCACTTTGTTGGAACTGGCTCTCTTGAGGACTGTCCTAGGAAGAGTACACCGAGAGCTACCTCTGCTGCAGAGGATGTTTATTAGAATGGCCAGCCTCAGAAACTGCTGAATTAAGCCCTTACTGCCTAAATTTGTTTACAATTAAAGCATAAATTATATGTTTTTTTTTTTAATTATTTGTTGTTGTTTTTTTCACCTCTGCTGCATTCAGACCAGAAGTGGTTTGATGTAAATTCGTGACAATAGTCTACAAGGGGTTAAAGTTTGCTGTTGTTTCTGTCTATATTTTTAAAAACCTGCAATTTCATAAATAAAGTATCAAGGACAGTAGGTGATGACAAGTTACTGACTAAAACTTGTTTTAACATATTCTCGTTACCACCTCTCCCCCTCCGCCGCTCTATAATCATTTTATCTTTCTCTTCTCTTCTATCGTTCTGCAGTATTTCTATTGGAATTAGTTATGTCTTAGCTGGAAGTGAGGCCTATGCTGCTCTTCTTAATGTCAGGTATGTCTTACACACACATACATATAATTGTATTTACAGTTCATGTAAAATAATTGAGCAAACATGAATGTGTTAAAGTAGCATTTTAACAAATCTGGATCTTTTATCAGATCCACTTATTGAATGTGAATCTTCTCAGATATCTAGTCAAATCCACAGTTTCAACTTTTAATATTTCTTAATTACATTATTAATGTGTTATAAATTAAAGTTTAACTTGGGCATTACACCTTGTAACATTGATGTGATGCAGCTTAATTGTTTCATGACGAGATTGATCACTGTTTTGGTAAACACACTGTTCTTTAGTGTCTCTAGCTATTTTATCAGCCTAGCACCTGGTCGAAAGCAGGTTCCAAAAGCTCCCAATCTGTTGGATAATAATTAAAATTTAAGGGACCACTTGCTCCAAGGAATTTTGATATTTTCTACATTTTGGGCTAGAAACAAGAAAAACAAGGATGCAGACAGAATTTGCTTTAATAACAAAGCTAACAGGCTAAGTCCTAGCAACCAAAACTAGGGAGGGATAACAGTTGGTGAGGTCTAGATGCAGAAAACCAGAAAGTAATAGTTCAGGGGAAACTGACAGTAAGCCGAAGCCAAGTAGAGGAAAAAAAATAGTAAGATAAACAGGGAAGTGTGACTAGAACTTTATGGCTGAGAAAACATAATACACGATCTGACAATTAAGTGAGGAAAGAAGGTTGGTATATATGTAAAGTACTGTGGTGCTAATGAGATAAGTGGAAACGTATATGTGGGTAATGGCCACTGGCAATGTGGAGTGGAAAAGAGGTGCAAGTGGAAACAGAAAAAGTCAGTCTGTTGACTGCATGAGAACTGGAAAAAAAGGGCTGAGACAGAAACAGAGACAGATATACATGTGATCAATACAAAATTTGAAATCATTTTAGATTGTACTTGGATTAAATAAAGGTTGCCCTCCAATCCAGATGTTCTTCCCACACAATCCACAGTGCCTGTGAGCAGTTGGTTTCATGTTATTTTGTCATTATTGTTATTTTTATTGTACCATATACAGAACCATAGTTCTGGATTATTATTTATTTTTTATGTCTTTGAAACTCAAAGGAACAGGTTAATATCCACTTAATATGCACTGTATGGTAGGGCTTGGCAATAATTTCTAATTGTCACACAACAATTTCCATGATAATGATAAACTAAAGTAGTTTTTGGTTCACTTTTCTGTCATCCTATTAGAGCAGAGCAGGCTGCGAAGGATGATGAAGCTGTAGTGGGTAGAGGTCACACACATTGATGATTTAGAAATTGTTCCGATTTTTAAAGCTGGATACATAAGAGTGACAACTCTAAAATATTTAGGCAAATTGTCCCATTGAAGACAAGGAAACAGCAAAAAACAACAACAAAGGTATTGTTAGCCCAGTATACAGAATGAGAAATTCTGCTCCCAGTCTGCACCAAACAGGTTTGTTGACAGTCCTTGCATGATGAGGTTACTTCAAACCTCCAGACTAAATATCAATAACTTCACATCCTTACAGAGCTCCGCTACATCAGTGGGTTACTCTTGTCAGCCTTTTCAGTTATATGTCGATATGAGAAGAGCTCAGACCGAAGCAGGGAGACAGTGCAATTTCATATTTTATAGCCAATGACAGCATGCCAGCTAGAATGGTAATGGCAGTGGTTGACTCTGGGTATAAAGTTATAGGAAGCATTTTTCAAAACTGCACTGCCTCAACTTTATGTAGCATGCAGGAGAAAAGTAGAAGAGCAGCTTTACACACTTTGCCTTCACTATTGACTATAGTTTAGTCTCATGGCAGAGCTTTACATGAGCCTATAAGCGTAAATCTTACAAAAACCTTGTGCTTTATATCAGAAAGTGAATGTTTGTCTTGAAATTTAAATGAAAGGTAATCTTTGAAAGAGAGTACTCATATTTAGTGATAACATATGACACATTGTATCCTTGAGGTCTCATTAATGATGGTGCCATAAATGTATATACATGATGCTAATTATCTATTTATCTATGTAAAAAAATGAATTGTATGGTAAATAATAGTGAACATGCTTAGTGTATGTAAAACATGATTGTTTCCTGTGTAACATGCAAGTCTCCTTTATTTTTGAGTGTGCTTTTCTACATACAGCATGGATTTCTGAAATTTCTTTTAGGCTTAGCAGCCCTTATAAATGTTACTTAGGCTGAGTCAAACAGTTAACAAGTAGGAAAACAACAAGTATGTAAAAAAAATGTTTCACTGAACAGGGAAAAAACATCAATGAAAAAATAATGTCCCAAGAAAATCTAAGGTTATTGCATTTGATTTTAATGATTGTCGGCAGCAGATATTCACAAAAACCTTGTGTCTGTCCCCCACCTCAGTCTGACCCACCCTCAGTTCCAGTTACTTTTCTCAAAAAACAAAACATTGAAAGTGAATTGTCAATTCAGAGAGGTTTTGCTTCAGGCTACTTGATTTCACAATAAAATGTTTTTTGGAAATTGAATTTAAAAAAAAAAATGATGATGAAACCCTGAGAGATGATAGCTGCTCACTAAAGTGGGCTCACTAAAGCTCTGATAGTGTTGCATAAACTTGCAGCATTCCTGTTAATCAGAGCTAAAAGCTAAAATAAACAAATACACACACTGCAGATGTTTACTGAGGCAAAATATTCCATTATGAGATGGTTTAGATTTCTTTATATAATTATTTTTTATTTTCCGTGTTCAATGACTAACCCCAGTCTGAATTTTAAATCTCTACTAAAGCAAACAAAATGAATAATTAGCTAAGCCTTCTTATCTGTCACACACTTCGCTGGACACTGAGGCTGCTTTCACAAGTGTTAACTGTCTTAATTGGTGGACATGAGTCAATATTCCTAAATGTATTACTGTAATAAATGAATCAAATACTTGAGGCTAACAGGTTTTGAAGACATAGTTTGCAGTGTTTTTACCTGTGCATTAACTGTGTTGTCAGCAAGTGTACAGGTTGTATTGTACTGTAACGTGGCAAATTCACACTGAGCAGTTGTCTTGAAAGTTAAATATTTACACTTAAGGGAGACTAAATAAATGAGGCCATCTTATAGAGGTTATTATAATAATTATTTGTACTAACTATATGCAGTTTATGTTTTTGCAACATATGCAGCATGTTTCACCAGTTTGCTTGCTCCTAAGGTCAGTTTTTTTTTTTGAAAAGTAATTGAGGCTCATAAAAAATACTTAAAACTCTGGAAACCCCACTGGAAACATCCAAGACTGAAAACAGGATTGTCCTTGAACAAAAGTTCAACTTGTAATTTTATACAGCAGAAATGAAACATCAGTTTTTAGTTGTTTATTGTTTTTATTTTACTAATTTTCACAACTCCTATGGAGTATTGAAGTGTGGTGTCAGAGGTATGGACAGAAGAGAGAAACAGGAAGGCAGAAATGCAGGGCTGTATTACAGTGTGGGAGGGAAGACAGGCAAAGCAACACAACATTGAGGGAGAGTGACACACTGACAGGGAACTCACTAAACAAGCACCAACCCGACACATGAAATGTAGTCCACTAAGGTCCAGCAAACACCAGAGTCTATGGGCAAACACACACCACCAAGAGTGAAACAAGAAATGAGAAGGAAAATGCAGGAGCAAAGGAGCAGGGCAGACACAGTAAATGCAATGAACTGCCAAACTTGGGAGCAGGAAATGGCAGGTAAATATACAAATAACAATAATCACATGATCAGGGCATTAATGCTAGGGGAAGCACTGAACCAGAGTTCAGGACAGGAAGTCAGCGTGACATTAGTCTGCAGACAACAAGAATCAAGTCAACACACACGTTTCACAGTGTTTCACAGATTAGTCAGGCAAACTGACTAAACTTTCTTAATTCTAGATTCCAGTTCATGGTGGTTTTCCTCTATGTCCACTCTTCCTCCTTTTTCTACTGTCTTTGCCACCAGATTGTGCTAAGCTTTTACCATCTGGTATAGCTTCCCCGCCCTCAGCTAAGACTGATTAGTCTGCTTGTGTTTGGAGCCTCCTCACACTGCTTTGCAGCAGTTTTTTTGTTTTGTTTTTGCAGCTGCAGCTACTTGCATTGTACCATTTGAGATTGAAGCTTGCTGTGATTTTATCTGCTAGAATTGGCATCTTAATAGTGTTGATCCTTTGGATACAAGCCTCACTTAACTGGTTTATTGTTGTGAGCTTGTTCCAGCTGTTCATAGGCCTTTTTAGTTGTTCTCTCAGCTTCTGCAGTACGGTAGAGTAATGTACTTACTGTGAGCCTTTCCCAGCTGGGTTGTTTTAGGGTATTCCGTTCAGCATGCTCTTCAAATATTAAAAAATGTGATTCATTTTGAAAAGTCCTTCAAAAACAAGGGACACATGGCACTATAAACTGCAATGCTCACTTGTGAAGAAAAGATTATTCAGTCAAGTTCAGATACATACAACAAAGTTTTCAATATACAGCTCCACTCCAAATGTGCTCTAATGATCAATGAAATCTTGTGTATTTGCCTGAAGTGTATATGCCTGAAGTCAGATGACCATCCACTTAGTTTCCTCTGGCAATAGTTTAATTGTTACGTCAGTTATGACGAAATAGGAGAGGACCCAAAGGCAGATTCAAACGGTGAATCGCAGTTTATTTAAACAACAAAAAATCATTGGAGATCAATCCAAAACACAAAACACTCCAGGGAAACTCGGGACAATCCCTCACTGAGATACGCTGCAACGTACGCCTTGTTCAGAACAGCGTGGCTTGAGGAAATCAGGGTCAGATGCACCACAGCTAACTGCTAACTACTCCGGGTGCTGGGTGGCAGGCGATCTGGGTTCCATGGGCCCACTGGAGAACCTGTGGTCGGACAGAGCTGGGTACAAAGAGTCTGTTACTCGGGCTAGTGCCTGGGTCTGGTTCATTACTCTGAGCCTGTTGTACCTGGTTCTCGATTTCCCAGGTGACCGCTGCTACCACGCAGCTGGGAGGCAGAATAGATGCGGGCTTGGGTTCTGACTGTGAGGGCAAACTGGCGGGAAAGGGCATTGGGCTTGGTGTTGCATGACCCCAGGCGGTAGGTGACCATAAACTGGAATAAATTAAAGAACAAAGCCCACTGCGCCTGTCGAGCATTTAGCTAACTGGCAGACTGCAGGTAGGCAAGGTTCTTATGTCAGTCCACACTAAAAATGGGTGTCCCACCCCTTCTAACCAGTGCCTCCACTTTTCTAGGGCTAATTTTATAGCGAGGAGTTCCTTGTTGCCCAGGTCATAGTTTTGCTCTGCCGGGGATAGACGCCGGGAAAAGAAGGCACAGGGATGCAACTTGTCATCATATGCCGCACGCTGGGATATAATAGCCCCAACACCTACATCGGAAGCATCGACCTCTATGATGAACTGCTGCTGAGGGTCGGGTTGCAGGAGGATATGGGCCGAGATGAAGCATACGTTTAGCTCAGTAAAAGCCGCCTCCACCTCTGGAAGCCAGATGAAAGGCACTTTGGGGGATGTGAGCCAGGTAAGGGGATGGGCCACGCTGCTGAACCCACAAATGAAGCAGCGGTACAAATTGCAGCGGTACAAATTGGCGAAACAGAGGAACTGTTGTAATTTCTGCCGAGTTGTGGGTCGTGGCCATTCAGCCACCGCACTAACTTGTCGCTCGTACTCTACCGCTCTCAATAATAAGGCCGAGAAATGGAACGGATGGGCGGTGAAACTCACATTTCTCAGTTTTGACAAACAGCCAATTTTCCAGCAAACGCGGCAGAACCAGTCTTACATGTTCCTGATGCTCATGCAGTGCCTGATAAAATCAAGATGTCATCCAGATAAACAAAAATGAATTTGTTTAAAAAGTCTCTGACGACTTCATTGATCATTGGGATCACCAAATATTCAAAATGCCCTAGAGGGGTTTTAAATGTCGTTTTCCATTCGTTGCCCTCCCGGATCCAAATTAAATAATAACCATTGCGGAGGTCGAGTTTGGTAAAAATAGTCGCACCCTGTAGCAACTCAAATGCTGAAGAAAGCAGGGGAAGTGGATAGCATTCCGCGGTAATCTATGCGGGGCGCAGGGTCCGGTCTTTCCTCTCAACAAAGAAAAAACAGGACCCCACCGGGGACAATGAGGGCCGTATAATCCCTGATGCAAGGGACTCACCAATATACTGCTTCATCGACTCTCTCTGGGCGCGACAGACTGTATAGCCTGCAGGAAGGAAGCGGAGCACCCAGGAGGAAATTGATGGGGCAGTCATAGGGCTGATGCGGGGGTAACGATAGGTCCTTTTCTTTGCTGAAAACCTGCGCTAAGTCATGATAGCACTCTGGGATGCCTGTTAATTCAATTGTTGTCTCAATGGGACTACTCTGGTTAAGAGTGGGGGTCAGCGCCACCCGGAGGCAGGTGACATGGCAGCGCTGACTCCACTCTGTGATCTTGCCGGTAGCCCAGTTAATGCAAGGGTTATGGCATTGCAGCCAGGGAAGACCCAACACCAGGGCTGATCACGGCGCAGGAATAATTTTAAAGGTAATTTCCTCTCTGTGGTTACCCAAGAGGATCAAGGTCAGGGGAACTGTGATATGTATGACACAGGCGATCTAGGGCATCAGCTCTCAAAGGTGAGGGTAGGAGACATGAAGACACTCCGATCTGATGCGCCAACTCTGCATCTAAAAAGTTGTCGTCTGCCCCCGAATCGATCAGGGCGGATATGGGAAATGTCAGTTGGTCGACTATGATAACGGCTGACACAGTGCGGTCTGACACACCAGCACCCCCAGGCTTTTTGATGAGGCGGCCTGTTTAAGCATGTGACCCGACTCACCACAGTATAGACACAAACACCCCTGGAACCGCCGCCGCCGCTCTTCGGGGCTCAGACCCGCACGACCCAGCTGCATGGGTTCTTCCAGGTCCCTGGAGGTGGTGGCGGTCGCGAAGGACCGGGGAGCGGACTGTCGTGTCGTAGATTCCAGGGCAGATGGGGCTGGAAGAGACCGTTCTAACTTGGCTGTCTCTCGTCACCTCTCCTGGATTCAACCATCCAGGAGAATCACCTGGTCTATAAAAGATGGGAAATCGGGAGCTTGGTCCCTGCAGGTTAGTTAATCTTTGAATTGTTCTGAGAGTCCTCGTTTAAACAACTCCCTTAATACCGGCCCTGCCCACCCCCGCGCATGCCGCCACTGTTCTAAACTTGATGGCGTAATCCACCACACTCCTATTTCAGGTGTCTGTCGGGCTGGGAATCCGCTGGGTCCATATGGCCAGTTCTTTCTGTTATGTCAGTTATAATGAGATAGGAGAGGACCCAAAGGCAGATTCAAACAGTGAATCACAGTTTATTTAAACAACAAAAATGCTCATCAGCAGCTACCGTTCTCCCGTGGCACACCTGCGGACAATACGCACAGGGGAGACAGCACAACTTACACTGTACCTCAGTATGTGTTGAAAGGGAATGGAGTTACACAAGGAAACTGGGAGGACTGGTACTGCCACCTAATGACATTTAATAATTTTTCTTATATGTGATAAGACAAAATACCTGATATATCTGATATTTAGAATTGAGCATTATTGTTTTTACTTAATAATGGCTTTCAGTAATGTGATTCCACTGTTAGTGTCTAGAAATTCAATACTGCAGAGAAGCTCTCACAGTCACAGGGGCCTATAAACTGTGGTCTGATTGCTTTTGAAACCATATATTTTGTTTTCTGCATGTGGTAAATAAATAGGATGAATCATGAGAGTGGAGGTTCAGGAGTTGTTTAAAGGCAGCTTTGATAGTGGTGAGCTGCGTAATGGATATAATGTATTAATAACTTTTGAGTAACTGGCATTTAATTTGTCTTTCAATGAGTAAAATGTATTGACAATAAACAATAACAATAAACCCAAGTCATTTTAAGAGGGTAATACTGTTGTTGTTGTTGTTGTTGTTGTTGTTAACTAAAATTGTTAAACTAAAATTGTTAAGTTGGTGTCGCTGTCTAGCTCCTACAGCACTCTTAAGTCACTGAAGCAAGAATCATTGCAGCACCACTAACCATCTCTTTAAGCGATCACACCTCGTCTGCCCCTCTCCCAAGCCTATAATTACTTTTATCAGTTAACAGGACTAATTTGTTTTGTCATGCCTCAGTAAATACTTAACCCAAATAATATTATTCACACTCTGCCAGTTGGTTGGGCGCTTCATTGTTGCTCAGCGCAAGGAGAGCACTAGGGGAGATGCTGTGGGAGAGGGAAGACAGGATTACTGGAGTGAAAAAATCTTGGACAACCTCCTTTGGATAAACCACCTTATTCCCCCTCCCCAGGGGCAACAATCAATAGGTTACCACAGGACTCTACACAAAAACTCTCCTTTCAGACCCATTGATGTATCTGAGCTCTGTAAGGATGTGAAGTTACTGAGATTTAGTCTCAACAAAGGGATTTTTTTGTTTTTTATATTCTTGCAATAGATTAGATTTAAATAGTGCTCTATCTAGCGTGGAATAGTAAAGGAACAAAATAATATATTTTACTATTAAATATTATAGATATCCATGGCATTTAATTATAATGAATACAAGCTCACCCCTCTCCTACAGATAATGAACTTAATCTAAAATCATCTTGCTCCTAATAAAAATGTGTAGTAACCCTCAGTGAGATAGGAACAAATGGGGAGCACATAACTTTTAGTGTGTAACATTTGTTTTTTATATTCACTATATTCAGTGTAAGAGAACATACTAATAGAAGGTAGGCAAAATGCATGAACTATATGTGCCCTGTATCTATTCAGCCAGATGCTTCAGCAGTACTTTGGTACTGGTAGAACATCAGCATTGGTAGAGTATACTGTCACAACATTCATTTTGCTTGTAATGTGCCACATTTAGTACTGTGAATACAGCAGAGCCTAGAAAGGCAGATATTTCTAGGATAGAAGGAAACAGGTTTGTATCATTCAATTGTATTATACAGTATATCTACCTGGATTCTTCATTCTTTTTATACAATTCATCCTTCTTCCTTTTTTGAAACTGAATGGACCATGACAATAGTGCAGCAATACAGAGAACAATATTTTTTGCAACTGTGAAAATCTTCACAACTACATGAACAACAGGTATTTTATTCAGCAGGTGGAGTGCTATTTTGTACTGAACAAAGCTCTCCCAAAAAACAGAATTCTGTACTTGTATTGTAGTTCTTGTTGTTGCTTCAGATTATGTTTCTTGCATTTTCTGTGAACAGGTTAATTGTATCACAATTCTTGACAGAGCTATTTGATCATTTTTTGCAAGTTCATAAGCTTACACCTGTTTTGCCCATCAGTGTCTGTGCTTTTGTACACAAGTCAAAGCAGAGTAGAATGTAAATAAATGAATGGCAAGCCACTGTGTGGCCTCCTTGAGTACACAGACACTTTCCTTAAGTACAAGTAATTATCCTTATCTCAAGATTTTTACATAAGTGGAAACACACTCAATTGAAATACCTCAAAATGTTTCTCAAGGACAGAGAGTGCCTGAGCATTTCTGAGCTATGTTCAAACTGTGCAACAGACAGTGATATGTTGCTTTACAGCTAACACACTGTTGTCTTAATTAGGGACAGACAGATGTGCCAAATTTACAAATTACTTTTTTTTTTCATTATGAAAATGAATGTGGATTGTGGAATGTGATTATAATTTTAGCAGTATGTTTGCTAGTAGGAAGTCTGCAAATATGTTAACCAAAAACAAACTATGTTCAAAGGTTCTCATGTGTGCCTGAAATCATCCACCACATTTGGATTTGCTACATTGCTACAATTTGCACTGTAGGTGTGGTTGTGCATTATGGGACAGGAGTCCAGACAGTGTTGTTTTGTTCTGATTAAACAATATGTAATTGTAAGGAAAAGTGTTAATGTGTGCAACTTTGTTGTATTTTCCACAGCCACATCTATGTAATCCCAGTATTCACCTGGATTCTAACACTTGGCATCTTGCTAGCACACACAGTCATCCAGCCAATCACTTCACTGTTAACCCTACTGAAAGGAATCCTGCTCATTGTCACGGTAATGATTTTATTTATTTATTTGCCTATGCAATTATTATTATTATTTACGCATCCCAAGTTATGAATTAAATTATTTTTGTACTGAATACTGACTTGTTTCACTATGGATGTCATTACCTGAATATGTTTGTAGCAGTGTGGTGATGCAGGCAAGTCCTGTATTCATTTAATGACATACTGTAAGCTTTGGCACAGAGATATTTACAACCAGCCTGTCATACTTACAGAAGAATATATGAGCGGCTTCTGTGCTTTTTTTCTACTACATCTAAGTAACACACAATATTGACATATATTTATTATGAAGATTATATCTGCTATTAGTTGCATACATTTTAGTGCCTTCTTTGGAAATGTGCATAGAGATACAGTAAGTGGGATACATCTAGATGGTGTGAATGGATCAAGAATGGTCTCACAATCCCTGTATTTTACTCAAATCAAGAAGATAAAACCATCAATTTGGCATGTGCAAAAGTTTGGGTGTCCTTAGCGTGTGCCCCTCTGCATGTAAGACTGACAATGAAAGTTACCAATGATCACATCACGATGCAGGGGAAGGTTACAAGAATATGGAAAAAAAAGTCCAACAAACTATGTATCATATGAAATCAGAAAGTGTCATGATTCAAATGGTATAAAGCAATTTAGGATTGAATTATCACAACGACTACAGTTTCTTAATGTTTAACAAGAGTACAAATATTGGAAAAACGCTAGTTCTTACCTTTCCTGTTGTGTTACTTCATACATGTACTGAAACATGTCCTGAAACAAGTCATTTTTTTCATTAGAATCCAGGGAACATAGTGCATCCATGTTTTTAGTCCAAAAGATGTATTATCCCTGAGTAAATCCATAAAACAACTTCTAATAAAAGTAGAATCAGCCAGTCGGATTGTTTGTCAATGATGACTGACGTATATTGTAGCCAATTAAAATGCCCTTTCCAACGACGTGTCATACTGTATTGCCGACAAGGGGGAAGGGGGATTTAAATGGCCCCCACCACTACAGTAAGTTACCTTGACAACGCTGGGCATGCAGCGGGCGAAGTGACAGAGGGAAGGGGAGTCATATTTCATATATTACAGCGTGAAATAATAAACTGGAAAGCTTTTCCTTTAAACAACACCAAGGTCGTATATATAACCCTTAAAATGTAAAGACAACAGCTAGTTTAATTTGGGTATGTGTTGTTCGGCCGTGTGCAGAAAAAGGGTAGCAGGTAGTAACAGGTTTTAAGGGAACTTTGCAGTTTAAGATGATATCTGGAAGACCAAGTACTTAGTCAGAAAAGAATATCAAAATTTTTCAAATTTAACAAACTCAGAAATGGTGGTGCACTGTTCCATTGTGTGGTTCCTGGAGAGAGAGTAGTACAATACATTCAAAGTGATATTTGTAGTTAAATGCATAACATTAAGCCATTAAGCCTGAATATCAATTAATAATAATACCAGTTAGTGACTGTTATTTATTGATATCTGACTCTATGAAGTCTAACAGTTTTACATTACTATGCCTACTACCTGCCTTACTAAAACACTTCCCCTAAATTATGAGGGAAATTAGAAATGTTACACTGCACTAAATGATTATCAATTATAAAAACAAAACACTGTGGTATGTAATTTATCCTGGACTCTTCTACACTCCCTATTTCTGTTTGATTAAAATGCTTCAAGAGTTACTCATCTTCATGCTTCCCATTTCACAGGCTTTTCAGATTTGTCTATATTGACCTGCTAAAAGTAAATATCTTTCAGAGATTCTTAATGGAAGTCATGTTGCCATGGCTGCTGTGTATCTGCATGAGGTTACACTGGAAAAATGGAAGTGACATTGTGCATGTTTCAATTCAATTCAATTTTATTTGTATACTGCCAAATCACAATACAAATCATCTCAAGGCACTTTACAAAAACAAAAAAAAACAACAAATCCCTTATGAGCAAGCACTTGGCGACAGTGGAGAGGAAAAACTCCCTTTAACGGAAGAAAAAACCTCCAGCAGAACCGAGTTCAGTTTGGGCAGCCATCTGCCTCGACCGGTTGGGGTGAGTGGATGGAGGAGAGAGAAAAGAACAGCAACAATAAACAACAAATTGACACTGCAGGTCGGTGGGGCCAATAACTGCACATCAGCGCTATACAGCTCCAGGACCGGGGACACCTGCAGAAGATACAGAGAGAGAACGGAGAGAGAGGGAGAGAGCACAAACTAGGGGAGAGAGAGAGCACAAGCTTACTATACTTAGCATCACAACTGCAAAAGCTGTGATGCTCCCACTTTCCAGGTCAGTGCTTGCCAACATAAGGGAGTATTAGCAGCTCAGTAGGAGCTCATGAATGATGTCTGTAGGCTTATGTCATAGTGCTCTCAGCACCATCACCTCCCACAAGGTTACACTGCCTCTAAGAATTGTACAGCCAGCTGCTACATCTACTGCTGGCAGCTGGGAAAACAATGATCACTTCTTGGTCAATATGAACAGGAGGAATGACTAAAATGGGAGAAAGGCAATTTACTACAAAGCATGTTAGTATTACTTCAAGACAAACTTGGAAAAAAATGAATATATATATGTATATAATATATATATGAATATATAAATTACAGGTTCAATGTGTAATATTTAGAACAACTCATTAGCAGAAATGTAATGGAGTATTCATAAATATGTTGTTAATGTTATATGTTAATTAATGTAAGACTGACTAGTCGTTACTAAACCTACACATACTCATATGGGTACATTTGCTTTCAAGAGTCTTCAAAATAATTGCATGACATGAAAATAAAATTACAATATGTGTTAGCTGTACAAACAAGAAACTAAGCTCCTATAACAAGACTTGTCAACAAACTGAAGTTTTGGGTTTTGCCTTATCAAATAGCACTTTACTAGGGTGCTAATGCTAGCCCATGTTAGCCATTATGTCTTTTAGCAGCTGGTGGGTTTTACAGGATGGCCATGCTACCTTGCAACAATAAAAACATAGCAGACATTGCTTCTTATGATTTATGAACATGCACAATATAGCAAATCAACACAATGAACTGACCCAGATAGAAAGTAAACCTAGATAAAAAAAGACAAACTCAGTATGCTTTAACTGCACTCATTACCATATGCTACTACACAGTGTGCTGTATACTAATGAAGTAATTAAACAAAAAAGTTTTTTTAAAGCATTGCTCAGAGGGCCTATATCTCAAATGATGATTTCATAGAAACATTAAGTACACATTTTGTAAAAAAAAAGAAAAAGAAAAAACTAAATAAAAAATAAAAGTCGCATTTAAAGCTCATGTCACTATATGAAACTACTGAGAGGTCACAGAAAGTTAAATACAGTATAGAAATCTGTTTCAGTTCACTAACATGTAAAGGACCTTTAATCATCTAGAAAAATTCTCTAAATATAATATTATTCTTATTTGTAACCACTATCTTTATTGGGCAACATTTCTGCTCTTCCAGTGTAGTCACCTCATGATATGGGGTGCTCACAGCTACCAAGACCCACCAATTCCAATGATTAGTAAATTATGCAAGTAATTATTCCATTTAAAGATTTAGTGTTTTCAAGGGACATTTAAGGTCAGCTAATGCAGGAATATCTCTGCTCTCTAATGTGCTGTGGATGATATCTAATGCATTTTACTTTTTCCTATGTGAAATAGGAAATCTTCACTGCTTCTTTATAAACACATATATTGTAACAAAATTGCTCCGTCTCAGTGATAGGAAGTATGATATGTTTAAATGTATTACATGCCATTTGTTCATTTTCACTGTCTGAATCCAAGAACAATTACTTCATTTTACTGTAACTCTATCTGCCCAAAACTTTAATCCTTAGCTTAAAAAAATGTTTCAGTCACTGCAGGAAATGCTTATGCAGCCTTCTATTGTTTTTCTCATCTCTGACCTTTTTGCTTTTGTTGCTAAAGACAACTCTTTCATTACATACAATGTTCCCAAGGACACAGCTTTCAGTTTTGTCATATGTCCTGTGACCCTATTCTTCTGCAGTTCATATACCAGGTTAGTTTAGAACAATAACTGATGTACTCTCTTATGATCCTTAGGGATTAACACAGGAAGAGATCAATGACAGTGTTATTAAGTTATATCACATTCACCACAAGGGAGTCAGGTTTCCGACTGTTTCATGACAATAGTTACAAGACAATAGTTAAGCAATTTGTGGTCTTCTGGGAGGACCATCAAAATTGCCCACATAAAAAAACACAAAATTAAAGCATAACAAAAACCACTACAGTTAACAGTATATGTTATTTTAAAGGATAGGCTCACTGTGAATAATGCAACTTCAAAAAATATTTTTAAAACTTTAACTGGTTTATTTCTGGGGAGATGATTGACAGAAACATTTACACAGAAACCCACACGTCTGCACACACAGAGTGTACAAACAGTATGAAAGAAACATGTACTAGAGCTGTCCCGTACAGGGGGAGGTGTTAAGATTTAGAGGTTCAGCTTTGGAGCAGGGCACTGAGAGTAATTTTTTCTACTCTGCATCAATATGAAAAAGGCCTGGGCTTGCAAGGCCAACTGAACTAGAATAAAGCTGACTATCATCAAGATGTGACAGTGATTTTTCTCTTTATGGATGAAATATTAATATTTCTATCTTGGTATACATAGAAAGAAAAGCAGCAGTTGAGAGTGAGATTTCAAATTTTCAAATTTTTTTCAAATTTTGTGGGTGAATGTGAGTAGGTGTGCACCTACACCTGTGAGTTTTCAAATTCCAGTGAGCTGTCAAAATAGACGGAGACACAGGAATTTAATAAGTAATGTCTTTGGTCAGTGACTACTATAAAACATCAAAGCCAAAATCACAGGAATAAAATGTTTTCAAAAGGTCATTTTACGGCATTGACTTTAAGACTTGCATCATTTATGAATAAAATATCATTATGTCAAAGGAAGTGGTAGTACATATTATTACCATCAGTTTCTCATTATTCTCTGTTCAGCTTCTTATGTCTGGTTGTCAGGGGCTGGAGCTTAGTGTAAGCATTAGTTTCTCTAATTCAACCCTGCTGGCATAAGGTTAAGTTTGTATTATATTGCATGCATACTTTGACAGTAGAACTGGATTTGCGATGGTAGCTGTTTCACAAACTACAGCTGTGTCACTCACCTAAACTAGAAGTTCACACCTAGCTCTTTATTGTACATAAGAAAAAAGGCCGACCTATTCAGTATCCTGCATTTCATTAAATGATGTCCGGTTTCTCAGTAAATTGGGATTACACTTTTCAGCTCCTCAAAGACATATTGCCGTAGTCGTGTTATTTTTGGGTTACTTCAGCCTAGTCTTGAATTCAAAACCTTACAAATGTTGGCTATAAATGTCTTTGCATGTTGTTTGAAACATTGTGTGTGACATTTATAAAATGTAATGTTCAATAATAGACTGTAAGAAGTGCTGACATTGCTGAATACCATGAAGAACATTAAATGAGTCGTGCTGGGTATGCACTTACATGCTGGGTTTGTGTTCCTGAAACAGCCAGTTACAGTATATATAGCATTCAGTCAGACTTAACACCTGTCTTATGGGTAGAATGCCTTTTCTATTATTATTTGCAAAGAAGAGGTGATGGCGATAACCCTCTTTTTCAAACTCATTTTTACAGCTACACAACCCTTAAGAAAGATGGGGTTCTTTTTCAGTCGCGTTGCCATGTAAGTCACCTAAGGCATTTTAAGATTTGAAAAAAAAATAAAGTGGATGTAAGTCCAGAGAACTTTGCAAACTAAAAGTTATACACTTTAGGTAGAACTGATCTCAAGCACTTCGTACTTGTATACCAACCAAACCTGCTGTTGATGGTCAGTGAATAGCTGCAGAATGCAGGTTGGCTGCTTTTTAAACTACAGTGTCTTCTATTTTTCTACATGTACAAAAATGTATATGAGACATTGGTGTGAAGTTATGTGAGCTGAATAAAATAATTTAAGGATTAATTTGTCAAATTATTTCTACTGTGTACTAATTGTTAAAATGCCGCAATTAATTTTTCAAGCAGCACATTCCAGAGAGAGGAAAGCTCATTTTACTGTTGTGACACTCTATTTAAATTATTGTTACTGTAATTGTTACTGTAGAATAGAGGTCTAAAGTGAATATGTTTTTATTTTATTTTTCAACTTCAAACATGTGGCAGTGGCTTTTTCATCATTTACTAAGATTTCGGAAACATTATCAAAACAAAATCAGTGCTGGAGTCTCTTTGCTTTCCTCCCTTCATAGAAGCATAATCCTAAATAAAGCCATCTATAATTTATTCCAATTTTCAAACAGTGGCCTAAGGGAGATGCTTCTCCACTGCAAAAACACTTTCAGAAAGCTAAAGTTAGATTGGAGAATCTAGCTCTTTTTAAGTCAAGTTTATAAAAGTGAATGTGAACCCTTGGCAGTAAACAACTTATGAAGTTGACTGATGTTTTGAGCAGAATTTAAATAAAAATTTGTTGGAGGTCTCTGGTGACGCAGAGTAGGGGACAGCTCCACAGGGCAGTGTTATTGATTGGGCTAGCTGTGGTGAGACAAAGGTCAATGTTAGCAATATGATGGGCTTCAGACAGACACATCAGCAGTTTGTTTTTTGTTTGGGGACCAACGATGGAAGCAGTTCATATCACTGTACCTACTATATGTTTACAACAGTTTTGGTCACAGTGGAAACTTTACTTTCATGAGGTATTGCATTGGGTAATGTGTGATGTCAAAGTGAGGAGTGAGGATGCATGTGTGTAATTATCCTTACCTTATTAGTTTGAGTATGTCTATGTATGTTAGAACATCCCACTTCTTCTCAGGTATTCTGATTCGTTGGACACGACATCACAGAACTCCATGTACATTACTATTCAGAATGATAACGGTGTGACAAATTCCACCGAAGTGTGCAACAAAACTGACAGATAGGTCAGGGAGATGCCAGTTTAACTTATGCGACTCATTCATTACTCCATATATAACAGATACCTCTTAGTTTAGTCATTATTGAGCAGTACCTTGAGTTTTCATACAATTTAATCATCGTCTTTGCTGTTACTTTAAGTATTGCATTGTGAGGTTGAAAGTGCATGCCACTGACACTTTTAATGCCACTAGACAGAAAATGAATGCACTGTATAGTAACTAGTGATTTGTACCCTGTATGTACATGAGGAACAATGGTGGGTCAAATAAATCAAAATAATGAAAATAACACAGCCAGGATTCATGACAGGGACCTTTAGGAGGAGTCTTAAATGCAAACAGTAAGCTTATTTAAATTCTATTCTATTCTATTCTATTGTTCTATTAATGATCCTTATAACTTGTCCTCCAGCACCATCATCAGGTCAGAATTGTAATATATGCACTACATTTGGTTTATGATCAAATACCTACAAAACTAATGGCATTCCCATCACCCTCAGCTTCACTTTGAGTGTGTGTGTGTGTGTTTTTCCTTTTTTTACTAATTAGCAAATGTTGGCATGCAACTGTACCAAGCTGGTAAACAGTGCTAAACTATGCATGCTAGCACTGCTGTTATGAGCATGTTAGTATGCTGACATTAGCATTTATTTCAAAGCACTGCTGTGCAGCCTCACAGAACTGTGGCTGCACGCTCTTTGTTTGGTTGCTCAGAAGCACAGACTGATTACAAAAAGATATAAATCAAAATGTTTTGTGCGGTGTGACCTTGGCTGCCCGATGCAAACTTGCCACCATCATTATAAGTCGGGCTATTTCACCATGCAATACATTTATGGAAGGTCACTTTGCTACAGGTGACATTCATTGTGACTATCATGGCTATCGTATGTACTGCACACACCAGCAGATCCTTGTGGCCTGACATCTGACTGATAGTTTTATACAAACCCTGCAGCTAAATAAAATAACAGTGAAGTTCAAATTATGTTGATACACCTTGATAAGAGCCCTATTAAGTCATTGTGAAATAGGTCTAAATGCAGCTTTGTCGTTACATCAAACACACATAGAAAATTAAGTGAACACAGTTTTGGACACCGAGAAATACACATGCACTTTTAAATGAATCTCATGCGCCGAGCTGTGGAATTGTGTTGAAGGTAGATTATTCATGGGAAATCGACTACAATTTCACGGCTTTCTGGAAATAATTAGTGTGACATTTATTCAGGCTTTATAATTGGTTAAGACTCTAGACCCTCACCTCTAATAAAGTTGTCATTGAACCTTTAATGCTGCTGCAATATTCCCCTGCTGCCATGACAGCAGGGGAATATTGCAGCCTGGTGCAGGGCGGTCAAATCATTTGAAAGAGGACAATGCAGTCAGGTTTATGGTGCGTGTGTGTTTGTGTGTATAGGGAGACGCTAGGTCCATTCTTTGTTCAAGTTTTAATGAAACCTGCCCACCATGAGATGATGAGACAATATCTCAAAAAATTTTAAGGTGGTGTTTCAGCCTGTGTAAAAAGCATTTGTTGGTAAATAGGACTTTTACTTAAAGTCATTACCATCAGTCTTCCTCAACATATATGTCCTTCTCCACAGTTCTTATTCCTTTTCATCTCTTTTTCTAAATTGTGTTTACTCATCCTCACTCCTACCCCCAACTTTCAGTCTTTATTTCCTTTCACACCACTCATTGTTCATCTTTTCCTCATTTTTGTTGCCTTTGGTTGGGAAATGATTTAAAACTTTCTTCATGTTTAGAGTGTTAACATATCTCTTTGTCCTTTAGGAAAGAGACCACAGTTTTTTTTTTGTTTGTTTGTTTGTTTTTGTTTTGTTTTTGTTTTTTTTTGCACTAAAGCACAATACTTCCTCTGTTCTCAGATTTCTGGCTGTTTTCACACAAACACATTTCATTCATGTATCCAGTAAGGTTTCTGATGTTGCTGTGGTACTGAGGAGTTTCACCAGTTTTCACTGTGGATTTCATACAGACCTCTATGTTTCAGCCATTAACAGTTTCAGTTGATTAGTGGTAATTTCAGCTGCCCCGAAGTATTTCAGAATTTTCAGAATTGATAAGACCCAAAGATTTAGAAATTAAGCTAATTTCTTTTACAGTGGGTACGGAAAGTATTCAGACCCCTTTAAATTTTTCACTCTTTGTGTCATTGCAGCCATTTGCCAAAATCAAAAAAGTTCATTTTATTTCTCATTAATGTACACTCAGCACCCCATCTTGACAGAAAAAAACAGAAATGTAGAAATTTTTGCAAATTTATTAAAAAAGAAAAACTGAAATATCACATGGTCATAAGTATTGAGACCCTTTGCAGTGACACTCATATTTAACTCACATGCTGTCCATTTCTTCTGATCCTCCTTGAGATGGTTCTGCTCCTTCATTGGAGTCCAGCTGTGTTTAATTAAACTGATTGGACTTGATTAGGAAAGGCACACACCTGTCTATATAAGACCTTACAGCTCACAGTGCATGTCAGAGCAAATGAGAATCATGAGGTCGAAGGAACTGCCCAAGGAGCTCAGAGACAGAATTGTGGCAAGGCACAGATCTGGCCAAGGTTACAAAAGAATTTCTGCAGCACTCAAGGTTCCTAAGAGCACAGTGGCCTCCATAATCCTCAAATGGAAAAAGTTTGGGACGACCAGAACTCTTCCTAGACCTGGCCGTCCAGCCAAACTGAGCAATCGTGGGAGAACAGCCTTGGTGAGAGAGGTAAAGAAGAACCCAAAGATCACTGTGGCTGAGCTCCAGAGATGCAGGAGGGAGATGGGAGAAAGTTCCACAAAGTCAACTATCACTGCAGCCCTCCACCAGTCGGGGCTTTATGGCAGAGTGGCCCGACGGAAGCCTCTCCTCAGTGCAAGACGCATGAAAGCCTGCATAGAGTTTGCCAAAAAACACATGAAGGACTCCCAGACTATGAGAAATAAGATTCTCTGGTCTGATGAGACCAAGATTGAACTTTTTGGCGTTAATTCCAAGCGGTATGTGTGGAGAAAACCAGGCACTGCTCATCACCTGCCCAATACAATCCCTACAGTGAAACATGGTGGTGGGAGCATCATGTTGTGGGGGTGTTTTTCAGCTGCAGGGACAGGACGACTGGTTGCAATTGAAGGAAAGATGATTTCCTGGAAAAAAACCTCTTCCAGAGTGCTCAGGACCTCAGACTGGGCTGAAGGGTCACCTTTCAACAGGACAATGACCCTAAGCACACAGCTAAAATAACAAAGGAGTGGCTTCGGAACAACTCTGTGACCATTCTTGACTGGCCCCAGCCAGAGCCCTGACCTAAACCCAATTGAGCATCTCTGGAGAGACCTGAAAATGGCTGTCCACCAACGTTCACCATCCAACCTGACAGAACTGGAGAGGATCTGCAAGGAAGAATGGCAGAGGATCCCCAAATCCAGGTGTGAAAAACTTGTTGCATCATTCCCAAGAAGACTCATGGCTGTACTAGCTCAAAAGGGTGCTTCTACTCAATACTGAGCACAGGGTCTGAATACTTATGACCATGTGATATTTCAGTTTTTCTTTTTTAATAAATTTGCAAAAATTTCTACATTTCTGTTTGTTTCTGTCAAGATGGGGTGCTGAGTGTACATTAATGAGAAATAAAATGAACTTTTTTGATTTTGGCAAATGGCTGCAATGACACAAAGAGTGAAAAATTTAAAGGGGTCTGAATACTTTCCGTACCCACTGAATATTACTGTCTTGCTGTGTTTGTGTTGCTGTTGAGCCCTTGATTGCATGCTTGCCTTGATGTTTATCTATTTTCAGTTTCATCTTGACCTAGACAAAATGGGTCTCACAAGACCTGTTAAAGAACACCTTGTGTGCATGTTTGTGCATCTCAGGTGGCTGTGACATTTGCAGTGGGGTCAAAGGTCGGCCTGCAGAGCAGCAGTGACTTCCGGCAGATGGGGAAACCTTTCCTAATGGGCACAGTGGCTTTGGGTGAGAAGGAACTTTTGTACAATATTGCTTATTTTCTTTATATTTTCTTTTCATCTTCCTGACTTTCTGAATATGTTGATCTTTTTTTCTAATCCTACCAACATTTTCCTCCTCTCATTTTTACAGCTGGTAGAGAATAATTAAATTTGCTTATCAAATCCAAATCCTTTCAGATCTTATCAAAACTGTTTACATTCTTCAGACACTCTTATGTGCAAAAGTAAGGATTGTGTAATAAGCCTTATTTAATCAGGCATATTGAAAACTGGTTTTGACCTCACAAGGTCTAGTCAAGTTTGTCAAGTCAGGTCTGTCAAGACAGGGCAGAAACATTAAAACATATTGTTTGCCTCTGGTGCTTTCTTACATAAGCAGTGCATCATCTTCATAAACATTTGTCATTATATCAAATTGATAGTCATAATACAAAAACAATTACACTTGTAATGGACATTATGCACATTATAAAATAGAGGTATTTAACTGGTATAAAAAGGCTCAAAATGTATTTCTTCATTTAAAGCTGGATTTGCCAAAACTTCTAATTTTAAAATCCAATACATTTCTATTTGCAAATTATTTCTAAGGTGGTCTCCCCCTTTAATATATTGTAATATCCTCTATTCCTTCTGCCCACAGTAAATCATCATTACATGAATGATGTTCAGTAAAATGACATGCCATAGGATAGTTGGTCATTTTTATTTTAATTGCATATTTGTGTCACCTCACTCAATCTTTCAGATGCCTCTTGGTACATATGATGTAGAAACATCCACAGGGACAAGTGAGACGATACACCACAAATGCGGTATTTCAAATAATAAACTTTTGTTTATATGTTTTTCACGTGTTTTTAAGGATATTCATTCTTTCTACTGTAATATATTGGGACAATGCTTGCAGTTAGTACTAAGATTGGTCTTTTGACCAGTTACTTTCCGCAAATAACTGATAACTGTGATGTTATAATACAGTAGGTACATATCTTTATGAAATTATCAGAGGATCAGAAAAAAACATGTCCCAATTAACTTTACTATATTATTTACGTGCACAATGAACCTGGTGTTACCTGAAAGCAAATTGATTCTTGCACTACTACTGTTCATAGAATCTGAGGGTTCACACCAAAACCAGCGGTACGCTGAAGCTGAGTATTTATTCTTCTCAAGATCCTTTGTCAACAACATGTTGGACACTTGATAAATATTTAAACAAATGACTTGTTCCCTGTTTTTCTTCCAAGCAGTTCACACAGTTTGTTTTATTTTGTTTCCAACCTTATTGGTGAGATTAATATTAAACAGTGCATGTAGAACAGTGTTAGTCAGTTATGAGTTTATATATGTCTTTTTTTCTTTGCTAGTGTCAGAGAGGGCACAGGGTATAAACTAAACAGAGAAAGAAAGATTCGATATGGGATTTGTTTGGCCATAAAGCTTAATGAATCCAGGACCAGTATTTTACTAAACCGCTACATCATCTGTGGACAGATTTTGGATAGACACACATGAGTTAAGCTCATCTTGGTTTAATAATTTCCATGTTTGTAAGTTGAAGATGAGGGTTTTTTTTTTAATTCTTTTGTACCCTGAGACTAACATTAGTAAAATAGAGCTTCAAGTCCAGCGCTAAACAATTGCATTACTTGATAGAATGTCAGCAAAGTCTGATCTAAGAAAACTATTTAGCCACTTTGTCCTGTATCAGTACAGTGTTGTAGATAATGATGGGTTTATCAGTACTGTCATTGCAGCAGAGAGGCTCAGCATAGAACTATTCTTTTCTTACTCTATCATTCTTCTTCTATTCAAGACATTTGACCAGTAGTGACAGTCAGTAAATTCAACTTTAATGTCATTACTCTCATAAGGCAGAAAAATTTAACATACTCCATATTATTCATTCTAATTTTTATTTTTGCTTGACCAGATAGTGATCTTCACTAAGACCAGTTAACTGCCAGTTAATCTTTCAAGTTACAGTTATAGTGTGTTAAAAACATAAGAATGACACCATCATTCAGAAGTGAGATTCCCAAAGCTTCAACACTCTAATATTAGAGTTAGGGTTAACCCTAACCCTAACCCTAACTCTAACCCTAACCCTAACCCTAACCCTACATTTTCCACTCAAGTTTTTACCTTTGAAATCTCTTCATGCTGTATTTCTTTTTATTATTTTCTCCCATTTTTTCTCATTCCCCCCACCTTTCCTATGTGGTGTTAAAAAATGCTTGCATTGAATATGCTTATAAATGTTTCCTTGCATAAAAACACAAAAGAATTTTTAGTGCCTGTTAGTGTTTAGCAAGAGAGATTAGTCGACAAAATAAATGGGAGGTAAAATACAAAAACAAAATACATATTGAAATACATCTTAACCCTGAAACATTGGTACAAAAGGATTTCTTCAAACGAATGAATAATTGATGTAAGAGCTGTTTTTGTGTGTGACATGCAGTTCAAGATTTTTTTATCCACAGCACTCGCAAGTACTTTGACACAACACTGCAACACATCAGCAGCATAACTGGGTATCGCTCTTTTTCATTTGAGTTTCTGTGACAGCTCCGACTGTACTTCCTACTACCTTTCATTACTTCTGAGAGCCATTTCAACATGCAAACTGCCAGCTATGACAGCCGCTTTGCAGTTTGTCATTGTGTGGAACAGTATACAGAATATCTTTAAATCATTTTCCTAAGATTACTTACCCTAGGAATTGTATTCTGGTCAGGATTTAAAAGTGCCTCAAACAATGTTTAGTCTAATAACATGCTTTTGTTTTGGTTTAAAGCAGGATGAGACAGATCCCACTGCAATTTATAGCTTTACACTAGTGAGAAAGCACTATAATAATGTAACTGGCAGAACCCGAAACAGGGAGCAAACTATGATTTCTAATTACAGTATCTCACAGAAGTGAGTACACCCCTCACATTTTTGTAAATAGTTTATCATATCTTTTCATGTGACAACACTGAAGAAATGACACTTTGCTACAATGTAAAGTAGTGAGTGTACAGCTTGTATAACAGTATAAATTTGCTGTCCCCTCAAAATAACTCAACACACAGCCATTAATGTCTTAACCGCTGGCAACAAAAGTGAGTACATCCCTAAGTGAAAATGTCCAAATTGGGCCCAATTAGCCATTTTCCCTCCCCGGTGTCATGTGACTCGTTAGTGTTACAAGGTCTCAAGTGTGAATGGGAAGCAGGTGTGTTAAATTTGGTGTTATTGCTCTCACTCTCTCATACTGGTCACTGGAAGTTCAACCTGGCACCTCATGGCAAAGAACTCTGAGGATCTGAAAAATGAATTGTTGCTCTACATAAAGATGGCCTAGGCTATAAGAAGATTGCCAAGACCCAGAAACTGAGCTGTAGCACGGTGGCCAAGACCATACAGCGGTTTAACAGGACAGGTTCCACTCAGAACAGTCCTTGTCATGGTCGACCAAAGAAGTTGAGTGCACATGCTCAGTGTCATATCCAGAGGTTGTCTGTGCTGCCAGTATTGCTGCAGAGGTTTAAGGGGTGGGGGGTCAGCCTGGAACCGTGTCCTGTGGTCTGATGAGACCAAGATGATGAGACCACCTTATTTGGTTCAGATGGTGTCAAGTGTGTCTGGCGGCAACCAGGTGAGGAGTACAAAGAAAAGTGTGTCTTGCCTACAGTCAAGCATGGTAGTGGGAGTGTCATGGTCTGGGGCTACATGAGTGCTGCCGGCACTAGGGAGCTACAGTTCATTGAGAGAACCATGAATGCCAACATGTGCCCTGACATACTGAAGCAGAGCATGATCCCCTCCCTTCGGAGACTGGGCCACAGGGCAGTATTCCAGCATGATAACGACCCCAAACACACCTCCAAGATGACCACTGCCTTGCTAAAGAAGCAGAGGGTAAAGGTGATGGACTGGCCAAGCATGTCTCCAGACCTAAACCCTATTGAGCATCTGTGGGACATCCTCAAACGGAAGGTGGAGGAGTGCAAGGTCTCTAACATCCACCAGCTCTGTGATGTCATCATGGAAGAGTGGAAGAGGATTCCAGTGGCAACCTGTGAAGCTCTGGTGAACTCCATGCCCAAGAGGGTTATGGCAGTGCTGGAAAATAAGGGTGGTCACACAAAATATTGAAACTTTGGGCCCAATTTGGACATTTTCACTTAGGGGTGTACTCACTTTTGTTGCCAGCGGTTTAGACATTAATGGCTGTGTGTTGAGTTATTTTCAGGGGACAGCAAATTTATACCGTTATACAAGCTGTACACTCACTACTTTACATTGTAGCAAAATGTCATTTCTTCAGTGTTGTCACATGAAAAGATATAAATTATTTACAAAAATAAAGGAGGAAGAGCTGGAGGTAGCAGAGCTGAAGATGTCGAGGTTCTCTTTGGGAGTGTCGAGGATGGATAGGATCAGGAATGAGTACATCAGAGAGACAGCTCATGTTAGATGTTTTGGAGAAAAAGCCAGGGAAGCCAGATTGAGATGGTTTGGACATGTTCAGAGGCAGGACAGTGAATATATTGGTAAAAGGATGCTGAGGTTAGAGCTGCCAGGAAGGAGGCCTAGAGGAAGACCAAAGAGGAGGTTCTTGGATGTAGTGAACGAGGGCATGAGGATAGTTGGTGTGGGTGTGGAGGATACAAAGGATAGGGTTAAGTAGAGGCAGGTGATTCTCTGTGGCGACCCCTGACGGGATCAGCCAAAAGGAAAAGAAGATATTAGCAAACTTCACTCAGACTGTGGATCCAGTTTGTTTGTTTCTGTTTTCAGTTAAATTGCATGGGATTCAAGCAAATAAGATGATGAAAATTCTAACATGAATAAACTGAGTTCAGAAGAAGTTCACCAGTAATTTAATAAATTCTGATGTATTTTATCACCATACTATGGTACTGCTATAGGGTATTATTTTTCAAGCAGTCTGTTATAGTATTTCCAGAAACTTGTTTGGTTATCGGGGATGTAGCAGATTTCATAAACAACTGTTATTTTTCTGCACGTATAGAAAAAATGACTAATATCACAATCTGTGAGAAGTGAAGTTGTCCTGCTGTTCTGTTTTTGTCTCAACAGGAGGGATTGTAAACGTGATGCCTCTGCTTTACTCACAGATCACACACAACAAAACACAGGTAAAGATTGTCTTCCACTATATCCTGGTGATCTGTAGACTCCATGTAGTAAATTCTGAAATGGTTTAAGAGGCATTGTGTTGTTATTCTTCAGCATTAGGGCATAACATGTTTGGAGCAATGAAAGACTGAAGGGCAGCAATGGTATTTTGCACTGCTCACTCTCTCTAACTCTCGTCTTGTAACCTCAAACTGGCTGTGCAGCATGGATATGGGCTGTGCAGCTCCAGTAGAGCAGTTCAGAGACCTACAGTGCACAGTGATTAGGTAGGTGAGTGGTAAACAAATCCTTTTAAAGCAGATGCTAGTAAGTTTTGTGGACACTTTACTATTGGATATTAAATGAAAATATCCAATGGACAGTGTGGTATTTCAATTCCGTTGATGGTATTGGATTTGTATTATATTAAAAATGATGGAAATGATGGAAACCAACAACAACAAACAACATGTAAACTGCCAGCCATAACAGCTGTATTTTATTAAGTTTAAAGAGCACATGCTACATGTTTAATATCCCAGTTGGTCAGCACTGTGGTTGCCATTGGCTGTCTCTCTTTCTCTTGTCATTCCTGCCAAGTCTATAACCCTGCCTGTTGCTTAGGCTGCAGCTCTCTTCTAAGCACATGATCCAGTTTTTGTTGGGCAGGCTCATGGCTGTGAATAATGCATCAATGTATAAAAAAATGTTTAAAGTCCAGAACATAAGAAACATAATTGGACAAACATGCAAGTCAAACAAAAGTATCACACATTTTGTGAAAAATCCTGTGCAGTCAATTACTGTCTGAAGTATTCAACCCTTAGACATCAGCAGACACATTATATTGATCTAGATCTTGCTTGTTGTGGATTCTCTCTGCTTTTAGTCTGGTAGGGTTTAGTGGAATCTGCTTTATCCCTCATAGTTACAGACAATCTAAATGACAACGCTTAACTCTGTCTAATCCCAGCAGCTCCAGAAGAAACACTCTGTAGACAAGTGTCCAATTATTGCTGAACTCTAGCAGTTTTGTTACTATGCATTAAAAGGGTTATCACCCACACAGTTCTTTCAAAGTTTGCCTTAAGTCAAATTAAAGCTGTGACCTGATACTTTAACATAGTGTTTATTATTTTATTTTAAAGTAAATGTGTCTCTGTCCAAATACTGGACTGTATTTCAAGTTCTAGGGCTTCACCGTTCCCAAAAGTGTGAAATTCAGGAACTGTTGTTAACAAGGGGTGTGGCTTCAACATGATGTAAAAAACAACAAGGATTTTTGTCACCATGTACTCGATTTTCTTCATGTTCAGATCCTGTGGTTCCGAAGAGCAGTTCTTGGAGGTCTGACAACCTGCACTGTACTCAACATCCTTTGGTGAGCGCATAAGCAAATTATTCTCTTATGCACTTGATCTATAATGTCTTTAGTAAAAAAAGACAAACAAAACAAACAAAAAAACTATTTTAAGTTATTAAGTAAAACAGTTATTACCATATTTCTTTCAAGGTTCATTATTCTTCAGAATCATAGTCTTTTCTAACCATGTTCTAAAGAAAATGAAAAAAAAAAAGTGACAAATAACATTTGGGCCATATCACGTACATGACATACATGATTGACACTGAGAATTGTGGTGGTCACCACTGAAATATTTGAGACTGTCAGAACATTAGCTGAGGAGGCAAGCAGTCAACCCTGAGCAGAGGTTTAATAAACTTGAGCAATAGGAGCAGCACCCAGGATGGTAGAGCAAATGTGTTCCAAAGTGAAAGGATGCCAACTGGTGTACAATCATTTAAAGTGAGTTCCAGATGCACCAGAGAGCACAGACTATACACAACCTGTGAAACCTATTTTGCAGTATCCAGTTTTGAAGTATCTTAGACAGGTGTATGTAGAGGGGACATTTAACCTGCTTTCTCACACTTTCAATATAGAAAAAAGCCTTCGGCATTTTGGAGTTTGGCATCAGGCTGCAGGCTGGTACTGAAAATAGCACTGAAAACTCATGCTCTTCAGCAATATGGTTAGCAACCTTAAACATTATCCATGTGCACATAGCAACAATGTCTCCAGTGATGCAGGGTGCCACACCACACCAGAACATAGCAAACATAGCTTTTTTGTGGATATTTAGCAATATGTGTGTGTGTGTGTGTGTGTGTGTGTGTGTGTGTGAGAGCGAGAGAGAGAGAGTTCCACGAGAGTGAAAAAGAAACAAATGGAGATACAAAGCTCCAAAGATGTTACATGTCTGAGTCAATTTACTAGTTATGTGGAGTTCTACTGAGCCATGAAAACAGTTGTATAATGTATTTTGTGGCTCTGGAGAAGCTTTGTCAAGTCTCAGACAATTACCCATGTGATGTCAACCAACAATCTCAGCCTGGGGTTGGAGACAAGTTTAAATGGAGAGCCTGCATTATGAACTCTTGCCATGGAGTTTAAAATACATCACCATTTATCAAGCTGCCAAGGTCTTAAGAAAATACAGTTACATTATGGGATGTGTAGGGTGCAGATACATATGTTTCAATATCCATCAAATCTAATAACTCCTGCATTGGTTCAGGTCTTCAGACTCTCAAATCTTTCCACTGACTTATTGTGTCAGATTTTTAAATTATTTTGGATATTAACAATTGCCAAAATGTGAAAACATAAAATGAATAGGTAAGCATGTTTTATATCTGAACTCTCTGAATTCTCTGAATTCTCTGTTGCACTGCACATGCATGACAAATTTCACTGGGCTATACCCAACAATTGGTTGTATCTGACCTTTGGTGTATTTCACTGAGCAGCTTCTGGCAAACAACTTACAGCAGCTCCACACAGTAAGTCTCTCTCCTCTGGGATACTTTTCTGAGATTTACTGTAAGAGCTTCAGGCTCCATTTTTTGTTTGTGTCCAACCTACACACCATATTCTGAAAGCAGTGTTGGGTGGCAGTGCACTGCCCTATAATAGCAGTTTTTTTTTCCACTAGGGAGCTCCATTTATCGATTCATGTTAACATTTCTGAGTTATTTCAGTGCTCTGTTAACAGGCTTCACTTTTTCCCACCACATATACAGAACTCTTTGGACAACACATCTTATGAACTGTATGAGCTTCAGGCTCAACAATTTAATCATTACATCACCAAGCTTCCAGCACCAACTAGAGAAAGAAAAACAAATTTCATTGTGGCACTGTCTCTTCTGACAGTATACTGAGTCCATTTGTGACCTCTGTTTAGGCAACTGACAAAAACATAAGTACAGAGACAAGGACATTATGGAATAATTATAAAAGAAATGCCTTCTAGTTGCACAGTTTTTGATGGTGTGTCCAAGTGTTTTGCTACTGTCCCTGAAAAACCTTGACCACAGAGAAGAAATTTGAATGTGTTGTGCGGTGGGGCAGTTAAGTAACCTCTCTAGGGATGTGTCAAGCAGACATGGAGAGAGTGACAATTCTAGCTGTGTCTCAGTGGTGCAGCTTTGCACAAAGGTTGATGACCATCTCCTTCACCAGACTCTATACATGTATGCTAGATGTGCCCTGGTATCTATCTAAATCTTTTGAGAATTCTGGTTTGAACTAAATGTTGTGAACTGAGATTTTTGCTCTTAGGGTGCTTCTTGCCCCTTTTCCCACTGTACTATGGTCCACTCCTTTCAGTCTGTGGTTAGTATCTCTAGGAGGACCATGCATATCATTTTCTGGGCACCTGAGCATGTGATGATCTAGACCAAGGTGGTGCATTCTGTCTCAGTGAGTTTTTACAGTCTCATAGTTTCATATATCTGCTTTCGAAGGTTGGCATGGTGTACATGATATGTATGTCTGTCATTGTAACTGCACGCTTATTGGCAGGGTATCAATCTTTCTGTCACCTAAGTCTAGTATCACCTATGTGAAACACAACCTTATATACAGTATGTATTACATCTGCAGAGTCCTAAGTCTGCTTTCTTTCTTGCACATCTTCCTTTCTGAAGATTTCAAATATTTCACATCTTGTAACTCAAAACTATGACATAACTGACCTTCACAAAGTTTGTGCTGCCCCAGAAATGAAACTGTAAAATTAATTGAACTGTGTCTTACTGTAAATTGACCAAAATCATCATGGCTTACAGAGCAAAGATGCAAACCCAATCTCTCCCTTGGCTTTCACCTCTCTCTCTCTCTCTCTCTCTCTCACTCTCTCTCTCTCTCTCTCTCTGTCCCTCTCTCTCTCTCTTAACACTACTTTTTGGGGTCCTGTTCCTGCTTGATGTCCTGGTGAGCAGTTTCCTCTGCTTCCATTTTTCAGACCATAATTTTGATTGATAATTATCGCTAGGGACATAATTCTGTTGAGCCACCCAGCAGAATGAAAGACTAGTAGAATAAAATAGAAATGGTGTGTTGCTGGGTGCATTCGAGCGTAGCCACAACAAATGAATGGATAAATCTCTCAGACCTGCACTCTGCACTGCCGATTCAGAGACCAACAGCCAGTGCTGCAGAGAGAGAAAGAGAATTTACTTGTCCGTGACTTGCTTCTCCTCCTGCAGCCTAACTTTATGGCCTATGGTTTCAAACAAAGAATGTGTGATTCATCCTCTGTGTCCAGTCCCTTTTTTGTTTTTAGAAAACCTTCAAAGACTAGCTGTGCCCTGAAGGATTACCAGGCTGATTTCCACCAGACTTCAACACCTTGACAATCCAAGAGGAAATGCTTATATAAGGGGCTTGGATGGGACCTCTGTTTACCCATGATCCTCTCTCATAAACATATCTGAGCTGCCAATGGGAATGCCTCCAGTGATACATAGCCTCTTGAAAAGTCTCTGGATTTTAAAAAAAAAGAGGCACATTAGCAAATAACAAAATCCTGCATATGAGTAGTAGATCATCCTTCTATAGCAAAGAAAATAAATTAGGGTTTGTTTATTTCTTTTGTATATGTTAAATGTCATAATCAAGCTGCACTAAATATTTTACAAAGATTTGTCTCATTGTGGAAATCAATAATTGGACATAATGGAATTGCTTGTGGTGTTATCCTATTGATTATGATACTTCATCTTCATGTATCCACACGACAGCCACTATCATTGCAGCCACTCGTGACCAGATCAAAACTGCAATAAACAATTTCAGAAAATTGAGTTGCTATTAGGTGGCTATGTTTTTTCCAAATGTTTAACAAAGCACTGTTTGTAGGCTTAGCTTTATCACTCTACATGTGTCAAGGAAAACTACATTATATTGTTTTTGAAATTAAAGTATTTTTCTAAAGTTGATGAAAATCTTAACAAATATCATCGCTTATTTAAGTTACTATATTGAAAATCTGTATGTGCATTTTAACAACTGCATAACACAATTGGAGGAATACTTGTTTTACTAAAGAACACATTTTTATTAATGCAGTGCTAATTGTCATTTTCAGTTAGCAACTCTGGGTATGTATGTTTTTCAGGTGCTGGGCAGTGCTGGAAATTGTTCCCCAGACGTCGTTACCAGAAAGCCAGATGGCAGTTGAGACGACAACCCAGTTGGACTTGATCAGTCCAGTCTCGCCTGGTCTCCCTACCTTCTCCTCCCCTCTCCTGTACTCCAACATCTCACTAGAAGCGTGAGTCTTTTCTTTGGTCTGCATTTCTGTCCTATTTTGTGTCAGGCATGATGACCAATAATCATTTAGCTACAAACCTACATCTATAGCCTGCAAGTTATATGTGTTTGTGGTGTGTGTGTGTGTGTGTGTGTGTGTGTGTGTGTGTGTTTTTGTGTATGTTTTTTTGTTGTGTCAAAAGTTCAAATCAATTACACTTTGATGTGAACTCCACTGACCCTTGTGGGTGTAGCCAGCTGCTGACCACTACATGAAATAAGTAACTTGTGTTTTTAAATTCCCACAATTGTACAGTAACAAATAGACATATAAACATATTTCCTTTGTGAAATATCGGCATTCATATGCAATAATGAAAAAAACACTGGGATCTTTTACTTAAGAATGTCTTACACTCCTGCAGTAGGGCCATAAACACAACCCTAAGCACATATTTACACTTTGTCTATTTTCCTGCTTGTCAGTCACAACCACAGTCACAACCACAGTGACTGTTTATTGAACTCTTGAGTGCCTTCAAGTCAAGGGTGAATTATACTCTCTACACACTGTCTGAAACCTTCATGTTAGACACACATGGAGCATCAGAGCTGCCGTAATTAATTACAGTATTGAGGTATCTGTAATGTACTTCAGTATTTTCATTTTCTGCTACTTCAAACTGTGACTTCACTACATTTCAGAGAGAAATATTGTACTTTTGCTCACCTACATTTTTTTAACTTTAGTTATTAGCTTTTACTTTTTGGAATCAGATATATAAAACACAACATAGTGCAATCATTAAACTGTATTGATCACCAGTAAGAAATTGACAAGCTACCCAGCTGCCTGTAAAATAACTGAAATTATAACCATATATGTTAGACAACGTTTGCTCTACATTAAAGTGATAAACACAATAATGCATCAATAAATATTGTCCAATAATGTCAGTTACTTTAATATAAGATGTGCCATGATACTTCAGGTATATTTGGCTGTTAATACTTTTGAGCCTTTACCTAAGTAATATTTTGAATCCAGACTTTTATAGAGAATTATTGCTGTATGGTATTTATACTTTTATCTGTACTTAAGTAAAGGACCTGAGTACGTCTTCCACCACTGATAACTTACCCAAAGCCAAACAGAAAGTCATTTTATTTTTGACTGAAGCTGAGGTGAAAGGAAATATTGTCAGTTCTGCAGTTAATGGACTGACATAAGCTGACATTCAAGCTGACATAAGCGAAAAAGTGTTTAAATTTGGGTCAACTGTTCATTCACACAGCCACCGACCATCTTGGCTCATCTCAACTTAAGGTTCACTTATTTGCCTTTCAAATGTATCACGCAATCTGTATCAGCAGATGTGTCAGGGATATAAGAATATACATTTTCAAAATTGTAATTCTGAGCACCTTCAAGACTTCTTCAAAGCTGAGGTGGTGGGGGTTTAAAAGCAGAGGTTTGAACTTGAATCTTGACCTTGTAAACAACAGTAGGCAAGTCCACTCTATTTTGGAGTATAAAATACTTTTGAAGGATTGAAATGGAGACTGGATAATAGATGCTGTAAAGATTTGGATAACGATACACTGTATCTAAGCAACTATTAGTAATTATCTTCCATTTGCCCAGGTAGAATGTCATATTCACAAATTACATCCATTGATATCAGGTCAGTCCTTCAATAATTTGGCAGGCATGGAGCTCTTTTTATGTGATTACATTTTACAGATTCCATTCTGAGACCACAAAAACAGCACCAGATTTCCATGTCTGATACCAAGTTAGCTTTTTGTCATCAGGATGTTACAGTATGCAATTACACTGATGTACAAAGGTGACAGCGATTGTACATCAGCAGCAAATTTTGTGAATTAACAGCTCTTGTACTGAATATGTAATTATTTCAAAGCATCTTTGAATTGTTATAGGTCTTTTGCTCAGACCTTCCCTTTCCATTAAATCCTCCTTTATTCCACTGATTTGCAGAACAACCATTTTTCATTCTGATTGCTTTGCATGAATTTTTATTTCTGTTATTCTTTTTCCTCTCCCCATCACTGTTCATTGTTCAACTCTTTAAAAACCAAACGTCCTGTGACCCACATGTCTATGACAAACTCACTGACAGGTACTCTCCTCTCCCTTGCCTGGCAGAACTGTGGCTTTCATAGAACAACATTGCCCCCTGGTGTCAATCAGATTATATTTTTTATCTGTTTTTTCCATGTGACTTGTAGAACATGGTTCTTATACTGTTTCAAATCCTAGTCCTCTAACCTTGTTTCCCCCCATCATTTTAGAGCAGCTACATGCTTTTAAAGCCATGTTAAGATGAAGGGGGTATAATAAAAATCAAAACGAGGACAGGGAATTCTCCAGACTTCCCAGTGGCCTCATGTCTTCTGTTATTGGTATCAGAAACAAGTGTTTGCTTTTAGTCTTGTTGCCATTTTCTAAACACTCAGAATTCATAGAGTGTTATTGCTAAACTAAAGGTTATTGTGGTACAGGTCTGGAATTGTTTAGGACAAGGAATACATTTTGGGGGAAAAACGTTTGAGTAACTTTGTTTTTCCGAGTATATATAGGCTGTCTTAAGCTATTGTCAACACTGCCTTAGTGAAGTCTGGGATCTCATTTATAAAAGCATGAACAAGTTTGAAGTGTGCCTAACTCGGGCTGTCCATCCAAACAAGGGAAGTTGGTATTCACCTTCTCCTCACTTAACCACTCATGGCCAAATGTGGCAAAAGTGAAAAATAGAGGAAAAACATCACAGACAGTGCATTTAAGATGCCATAGCATCCCATGAGAAGGTATGTGAAAAGGTTTCCATGCATGGACTTAGACAGCAGGCCATAGCTGGACATAAGTCTGTCAGTGTGTCTTCCTGCATTAATGATGGTATCATGTGTGACTACAATATTTTTACTCTTACCACTGTGTATTTGTTTTCATACAGTTTTTTCTGATGAGCAATTGCAGTTAATCCCTGACTGATGTGATGTGCAGAGCTATCAAATTCTTTCTACCTTGTAGAAATGTGGGAAATATATTACATCTAATGTTTCAAATCTGAGAACTCAAAGCCACCACTGTATTAAATGGAATCTAGCTACACTAAATAGTTTCTGACACTTTCAGACATGGTTTGTTCCACAGTATAAATTTCAATTCATGTTTTGTTTTTTTTAATTTCACAGATAAAAATATAAAATGGTAAATCAGGTATTGCTGGCAGTCTGTCAGTACTTAGTGCCACTTACTTTGCCAGAGATGGCAGCCTCCAAACATTTGTTGCTGCCAGTCTTTGAAGGGGGTTTTAATCTTGTTTCGTAGCAGTGGTCTGTGTCACTGATGAAAGCAAAGAATGAACATTCATAGAAAAACATGAATTATTCATCTCTTTACACTATTTTGAAATATGATGCCAAACAGGTACCTAAAAAATGTTGCCAAGGAGGGTGTTCTTTCCCTTCAAATTCATGTGTCATTTATTTCACTCCTGGAAAGCGATATCACTGAACTAGTATGATAAGTAGATCAAGGCTGGGGCAGGTGAAACAAAATACTTCAAAGTACAAACACACATTTACATTGAGGAAATGTGCTGTAATAACTCAGCTCACATTTGTGAATATATTAATGTACAGACCAAAGAACGATTAAAACATTTCAAATTATGAATAACAGACTTTAATGATACAAAAAATACCTTATGGAACTAAAATAAGAATAAGAATATATTTTCCGTTAATACAGCCACAGATGTAGTCTAAGTGTTTTATTTTCTTCTCCGTTCCTTTCTACTTAACTGGGTTTTTCGCCGTTTCTTTAGGCCTTTGTTAAAGAGAGTGTAGATCATGCTTGACAGGAAGAAAATAAAGCAAAAGAATCAAAATATTCCATTTAATATAGGCCTACATGTTACAAACAACCTGTTACTCTACATAATTATTTTGAACAATATGCTAACTCTTACTTGCAGCAGTCCCACATGCTGTATCAGAGTTGGTAGTTCTATCATGTTTCTCACTGTGTTCCTCATTTAAGGGGTTTGTCTACAACTATTTTTTTGTTAAAATTTTGTACTTTAATACTAACTAAGACTCTATAAAGCAATACAAGAACAATGTTGTTTATTTCTATGTCTTGTTGGCAGATTAACCTGTTCACTAGCATGATAAGCATAATGATGGAGTGAGTTTCTGTTTCCGGGTTTTGGACTTTTCAATTCAATTCAATTTTATTTGTATAGCGCCAAATCACAATACAAATCATCTCAAGGCACTTTACAAAAACTAAAACTAAAAACCCAACAATTCCCTTATGAGCAAGCACTTGGCGACAGTGGAGAGGAAAAAACTCCCTTTAACGGAAGAAAAAAACCTCCAGCAGAACCGGGCTCAGTTTGGGCGGCCATCTGCCTCGACCGGTTGGGGTGAGTGGATAGAGCAGAGAGAAAAGAACAGCAACAATAAACAACAAATAGACACTGCAAGTTGGTGGGGCCAGTAACTGCACATCAGCGATAAACAGCTCCAGGACCAGGGACACCTGCAGAAGGTACAGAGAGAGAGAGAGAGAGAGGGAGGGAGAGAGCACAAACTAGGGGAGAGAGAGAGCACAAGGTTAGTAACATTCAATGGTGGAATATACATGAGGTGGGAGAGAGGGGGGGGGGGGGGGGGGAGCTCAGTGCACCGATGGTCCTCGGGCAGTCTAGGCCTATAGCAGCATAACTAAATAAGGGAGGGTTCAGGGTTGCCTGAAGCCAGCCCTAACTATATGCTTTGTCAAAGAGGAAGGTTTTAAGTCTAGCCTTAAAAGTACAGAGAGTGTCTGCCTCCTGAACCCAGGCTGAGAGCTGGTTCCACAGGAGAGGAGCTTGATAGCTAAAGGCTCTGCCTCCCATTCTGCTTTTGAGAACTCTGGGAACCACAAGTAGGCCTGCACTCTGAGAGCGAAGTGGTCTATTGGGATAATATGGTACTATGAGGTCTTTAAGGTATGAAGGAGCTTGATTATGAAGGGATTTGTATGTGAGAAGAAGGATTTTAAATTCTATTCTATATTTTACAGGGAGCCAATGAAGAGAAGCCAATATAGGAGAAATATGATCTCTCCTGCTAGTTCCTGTCAGGACTCTGGCTGCGGCATTCTGGATTAATTGGAGGCTTTTTATTAAGATATTAGGACATCCAGATAGTAATGAGTTACAGTAATCTAGCCTTGAGGAAACAAACGCATGGACTAGTTTTTCTGCATCATTTTGAGACAGGATGTTCCTAATTTTGGAAATGTTGCGCAGGTGAAAGAATGCAGTTCTAGAAATTTGTTTTATGTGTGAGTTAAAGGACATGTCCTGGTCAAAAATAACTCCAAGGTTTTTTACAGTAGTGCTGGAGGCCAGGGCTATGCCATCTAGAGTAGCTATAATTTTAGAAAAGTTATTTCTGAGATTTTTAGGCCCAAATATAATGACTTCTGTTTTCTCCGAGTTTAAAAGTAAAAAGTTACTGGTCATCCAAGCCTTTATGTCAGTTAGACAGGCTTGAAGTCTGGTTAACTGGTTTGTGTTAACAGGTTTAATAGATAGATATAACTGAGTGTCATCCGCATAGCAGTGGTAATTAATAGAGTGCTTCCTAATGATATATCCTAAAGGAAGCATGTACAGGGTGAACAGAATCGGTCCTAGCACAGAACCTTGTGGAACTCCATAACTAACTTTTGTTCGTGTGGAAGGTTCATCATGGACATGAACAAACTGGAATCTGTCCGATAAATAGGATTGGAACCACTTTAACGCTGTTCCTCTGATACCAATCACATGCTCCAGTCTCTGTAATAAGATGTTGTGGTCAATGGTGTCGAATGCTGCACTAAGGTCTAGGAGGACAAGTATCGAAACAAGTCCATTATCTGAGGCTAAGAGAAGATCGTTGGTAACTTTCAACAGTGCTGTTTCTGTACTATGATGTGCTCTAAATCCTGATTGGAAATCTTCAAATAGTTCATTCCTGTGTAAGTGGTCTGATCGCTGCTTAGCAACAGCTTTTTCTAGGATTTTAGAAATAAATGGCAGGTTGGATATTGGTCTATAATTAGCCAAGACACCTGGATCAAGACTAGGCTTTTTGAGTAAAGGTTTGATTACTGCAGTCTTAAAGGCCTGTGGTACGTAGCCTGATACTAGAGATAAATTTACCAAGTCCAATAAAGATGAGTTCATTAATGGCAGGGTGCCTTTAAGCAGTCTAGTCGGGATGGGGTCCAAGAGACACGTTGATGATTTCGATGAAGCAACTACTGATGTAAATTCAGAGAGATCTATAGGAGAGAAGCAGTCTAAACATAACTGAGGTCCTACAGATGATTCAAGAGCTACTGTAGTAAAAGATTCATTTATTGCAGGTATAGGAAGCATCTGCTGAATTTTATCTCTAATAGTTGTGATTTTATTTGTAAAGAAACTCATAAATTCATCACTGCTGAGAGCTAAGGGAACACTGGGCTCAACGGAGCTGTGACTTTTTGTCAGCCTGGCTACAGTGCTGAAAAGAAACCTGGGATTGTTCTTATTTTCCTCTATTAGTGATGAATAGTATGCAGTTCTGGCTTTACGGAGAGCTTTTTTATATGTTAGTAGACTGTTTTTCCAGGCTAGAAAAATTTCCTCTAAGTTTGTGGAACGCCACTTCCTTTCCAGCCTTCATGATGCCTGCTTTAAGGTACGAACATGTAAATTATACCATGGGGCTAGTCTTCTCTGAATCACTAACTTCTTTTTCAGAGGGGCTACAGAATCAAGCGTTTCACGCAGTGAGGTTACAGCGCTGTCAACAACATGATCAATTTGGTAGGGAGTAGGATTAAGGCAGCTGCCCTCCACTATGTTTATACTTGGCATAGATGCAAATAAAGATGGAATCATTTTCTTAAATTTATTAACAGCGTTGTCGGATAAACATCTGCTGTAGTGGAATTTTCTTCCAGACGCTGCATGATCCATCATTTTAAATTCGAAAGTTATTAAAGAATGATCTGACAAAACAGGATTTGGGGGGGAAATTATTAGATGTTCAATTTCGATGCCATAGGTCAGAACAAGATCAAGGGTGTGATTAAAACAGTGGGTGGGTTTATTAACGTTTTGAATGAAACCAATTGAATCTAATATAGAATTAAATGCAATGCTGAGGCTGTTATTTTCAACATCTACATGAATGTTAAAATCTCCCACTATAATGACTTTATCTGATCTAAGCACTAAATCAGACAGGAAGTCAGGGAATTCAGTTAAAAACTCTGAGTAAGGAACAGGTGGACGGTACAAAATGACAAGTAGAACTGGTTTTTGTGTTTTCCAGTTTGTATGTGAGAGACTAAGAGTGAGGCTCTCAAATGAGTTATAACTGTTCTGAGGATGAAAGTTTAATAATAAGTTTGACTGGAAGATTGCAGCTACTCCTCCACCTCGACCTGTGCTTCGAGGAACATGATAATTTTTATGACTGAGGGGGGTTGATTCATTCAGACTGACATATTCATCCTGCTGTAACCAGGTTTCAGTAAGATAAAGTAGGTCAATTTGGTGATCAGTTATGAAATCATTTACTAACAGAGATTTAGAAGAAAGGGACCTAATATTTAATAATCCACATTTGACAGTTCTGTTTTTCTGTTCAATAAGAGGAGTGGTCTTAATTTTTATTAAGTTTTTATGAATAACTCCTCTTCTGTTAACTTCTGATTTGTTTGATTTATATGTTCGAGGGGCAGACACAGTCTCTATGTGGTTTGAAGGGGGCGGCGGCTCTAAGGAAACTGCAGAGAAGCGTTTTAGATTGAGTCTCTGCATCCCGGTCCCCACCCTGGATTGTCAGGCTTTAGGTCGGCTAAGAAACTCGGCCAAATTCCTAGAGATGAGAGCTGCACCATTCAAAGTGGGATGGATGCCATCTCTCGCTATCAGACCGGGTTTTCCCCAGAAAGTGGCCCAATTGTCTATGAAGCCCACATCGTTTGCTGGACACCACCTAGACAGCCAGCGACGGAACGACGACATGCGGCTAAACATGTCATCGCTGGTCAGATTGGGGAGGGGTCCAGAGAAAACTACGGAGTCCGACATTAATTTAGCAAAGTTACACACCGACTCAACATTAATTTTAGTGACCTCCGATTGGCGTAATCGGGTGTCATTGCTGCCGACGTGAATAACAATGTTCCCATATTTACGATTAGCCTTAGCCAGCAGCTTCAGATTTGACTCGATGTCGCCCGCTCTGGCCCCAGGAATACATTTGACTATGGTCGCTGGTGTCTCTATTTTCACGTTCCTGACTATGGAATCGCCAATTATCAGAGTCGGTTTCTCAGCGGGTGTGTCGCTGAGCGGGGAAAATCTATTAGAAACGTGAACAGGCAGGTGATGAGCCGTAGGCTTCTGCTTAGGAGTATGTTTCCTTCGGACCGTCACCCAGGCTAATTCTCCGGGCTGCTCCGGAGCTGCCCTTGGACCGCTAACAGACCCTGAGCTCGGTGGCTCCACACCAGCTAACGGGGCTAGGCTAGCTGGCTTTTGTTCGAAGGTGCGGAGCCGCGCTTCCAAATCAGTGATCCTCGCCTCCAAGGCTAACAGAACCTTACACTTAATACAGGTATCATTATCGCTAAAGGAGGCAGAGGAATAACTAAACATGTGGCACACCGAGCAAGAGAGAGAGGGAGAGGCCATGTTAGCAAGCTAACTAGCTAGCTAAGCTAACCGGTAGGCCAACGAGCGCTAAGTCAGGAAATAGCAACAAACACCGGTCAAAACAGAAAGGTACCCGACCAGCACCGGAATGCAGCAGCCAGTGAACCGTTCAAAGTCTAGCCGGTTCCCAGGTGTGCCAAACCACAGCTAGTCTGCCGCCAGTCTGCAGACGAACCACACAACACACACAACACGACACGCCTGCAAGACAAAAGTGATTCGCTTACCCGGATGTTCAGCTACTCACCTCAGAACTCTTAGATCACCAGTCTACCACCAGTCTGTGCTGGAGCATTACCTGTTGGAGCGTATGTCTGTTCATGCCACCGAAGGAAGAGATTTTGTTTGTACGCCATGTGGTGGAGTTTTTATGTTTGTCTGCCTGCCCACTGACTAGTGTAGTTGTGTATTTGCCTGTCCACGTCATGTGGCAGTCAGTGCCGGATAGAGAACTTTGTATGTGCCTGAGCCTGGTCGATCCAGGCATAATAAAGACTGTGTGTCCTGCATTTGGGTCCTGCACCTCTCCTTAACCCCTCACACATCCCTCACATCATGACATGATGAGGGCATCATTATGCTCAGTGTGTAATCATTTTGACATAATATTGGAGAAAAACACACTACTATTTCGAGGCTTTCCTCCTCTCATTTTCTAACATACAGTATCTCCACTGGAGCAGTTGGCATTAAGAGACTTGCTTCAATGTACATTAGTGACGTACATGAGAGATGGCTGTTACTGTGGTGGTTCAAGTTCAGTTACTTCTTTCTTTGCTTATTTGAAAGACCATAAATAATGCACACAGTTCATTTGCTGTTGCTTGTCCTTTTAATTATCGCCTTGATACCCCTACTGTGACTTGGCATGTCACAACCTATTGTTTAAAAAACACCAGCTAAGCAGCTGCTGCAGATCAGGATGGAATCAAAGAATGGAGCAGATGTGAGTTGTTGTGACATGAAGCTGGGATGTTGGGCTAATGTGGTACCTCATAAAGAAGACTATCATTATACTTTATTAAAAAATCAAAAATATTGTTAGGGTCTCCTGCCATGTACTAGAGATCAGACAATAGAGGTTCTTACACCACCAAGCAGACTTGGCAGAGTGCCATAGCTGTTAACAAACAGCACCGACACCCCACTGCCACTCAGTTACATCTAGGTGTGAAATTTGGTTTGAATCCAAATCCTGGCAGCTCATTGGCTGAAACTCACCAAGCTCAAGATGCACTACCACCCTCTCTTGCTTCATCACATAAGCGATAAAAGGAATTCAATGCTCTGACGCCTTGCTTTTTCCCATGTGCTGACTGGCAGGAACTGTTCCACAGCTCTCTCACATCCTGACTAGAAGAGAACTCACAACCCATCTTAGCTTTCACCCCTTTTTGTTGGATGTATTTCGTTTTTCCTGTTTTCACCAAAGACTGAGGCAGCAAGTCTTTGACTCGCTGATTAAATAATAAGAATGTTTATCTGGATCAAAAGACTGTGCTGAATCAGCTGACCTCAGCTGTGATCTTGTCTACTTTAGATTGTCAACTCTGCTTCTGTCACTGCTATGTGAGGAAACATCTCACGCTAACTGCCAGAGAAGCGGACCCACTGGCCACTTATCCCACTCAACCACTGTCTCACAGTTCCCCTTCAAAAGTGCAAGTCTTTTAATGTTGATGTAATGCCATATTTTTTTGCAGGAAACAGAAAACCGTCGTTTGCTCAAGGGTTTGTAATCTCTCCCAGTAAATATGATGTCTTTTGTAGTAAATATGTATGTTTTAAGTGGCAAGTGTTCTTACTATTTATGTATTGAGTTTAAATGTTGTAAACACTTTGTTTTACATTTGTGGTGTCTAACAGTACAACATAAATAAAATTTGATTGATTTAATATGAAATCACACACCCTCAGAATGGACCATATCCTCTCTACTTTCTAACATGATCCTTGAACAGCGTAATCTGAGTAACAGCAGCCCCACTTACTTCACATGTTGTCAGTAGTGCCTGAAACATCTTTGGGACATGTGAATATTTGCTCATGAACTGCATTCCTGTGTTACTTTGTGGACTAATTACTGTCTGGATTTAAATGTCACATTAATGATTCTCAAGGACTTGCGATCCACAAAGGAAAAACCTGGTCATTCCTTATGTGGGAAGTGTCACATACCAGTTCACTTCAGACCCACCAACAGAGACAGAGACTAGTTCACCCAAAAGCTTAGACACCAAAGGATGAGCACTGCATACACTACATGTGCAGTCCAGTGTAGAGAAGAATGCTCAGAACTCTAAATTGGAGAAACCAAACAACCACTTGACAGGAGGATGGCCCAGCACAGGAGGAGCAGCTCCTCAGGACCAGAATCAGTAGTGTGCCATTTAAAGGACACAGGCCACTCATTTGAAGACAAGGATGTACATATTTTGGACAGAGAGGTTAGATGGTTTGAGAGAGGCTTCAGAGAAGCAATACACATTCAAGTGGAAAAGCCCTCCCTTAACAGGGGTGGAGGGCTGGAGGATGAATCCTACTGCCTGTGGTGAATTCACAAATAATTGGTTTTTAAGTCAGAATTCAGGTGTACATACAAGTTTTATTTGTCAGGTCTACTATAATTCATGACTATACCCTCACTGACTCATGCCACTAGAATTATAAGATATTTGGACAAGTGTTGTGCTGTACACAGACAATTTTGGTATTTTTCATGTATGAGTGAAATCTTTGGCTTGGTTTTCAAGACACTGTCACATACCAAAATGTTGGTGTCAAGTGAAAATTTGACCTATGGAGGCATTACCTTGAAGCTCAAGAGGTCACGAAGATTGTGAACACATCTTTTTCTGGGATCATGAATGTCTGTGTAACAAAATTGTACAGCAGTCTAGCAATTATTATGTCCTCCAGTGGATTAAAGTGTAGGTTTGACTAATTGACCATGTGTGTAAAACAACAATGATGTCATAATGAGATAATTTTCCTTAGCCCTTTCAAGAGTGCAGTTATACTATTTAACCACTAAGTTCATGCGGACTAAGTTCAAGTGACTGTTTGACATGTCATGCACAGTGTGGACCATAATCCCTTTATTTAATAACACATTACAAGGAGATCGGAGATAGAGCTGGCCAGCTACCAGAGGAAGAACTGGGCTCTAATTCAATAACTACAGTTCTGTGTGTGTGTGTGTGTGTGTGTGTGTGTGTGTGTGTGTGTGAATGTAAAGCAACTGAACAAAATAAGTTTATGTCTTTATGTAAATTATTAGTGTTTAGTGTGTATTTCATGTTCTATAAATAATGTGTGACATGAAGTTACTGTAGCAGCATTGAGATGGTTTATATTTCTTTGAGACCACCAGGTGGAAGCAGAGTTACAAGAAAGTCGCAGATGGATTTCTACATATGTTGAAAGTTTCCCTCTACTTTTGGAGTTTATGTAGAGTAATTACTAGTGAATTTAATTATGCAATGACATCTTTAGAAATGTGTGTCCTAGATTTCTCAGAACCTCGCTGTTATGGCCTTTTTGTAAGCATTTACTGATATATTGTACAGATAAACTGTACAGAATAATTTCCTGTGCTCAGTGTCATGGCTTATCAGACCACTCTATAGATCACAAAAAACTAAAATGTTATTCTGAGGAATACATTTTAGCTGTAATCAGAGAAGTGCACATGTTGTCCATGTGTTAAAATCTGTATAATCCCTTTTTTTCTCTTGATATTTGTCCAAAAGTTCCTCTTTTCTGCCATTCAAACTTTGTTCATGCACTGCATACACATTATGCACAACCCTCAGGACCACTAATTGGCATATAACAATGTGCACTAAAAGCAGACCAATAAAATTTTCCAGACAGGGAAGGGAAGCAAAATGTGAACTTGTTTTTGTTGACAATCTCATTGACCATTGAAACAGTTCATATACTAACTTTTCTACTAAATGTGTTTTGTTTTCCCATTAGGTCTGAGAAAGCAGGGGAGATTGCAACCATTCCACTGACAAAGGCTAGTCTCATCACTCTTTTTTTCTGTGTTTGTATTTGTACTGGTGAGCACAAACAGGAAGGAAACATGCTGCAAATCCAGAAATACAATAAAGTGCTACAATGGAGACTGGCTACATTAGAAGTGCTCTGAGACGCTAGGTGAAGTGATGGGCTGTGTTTATGTGTATGAGTGTGTGTGAAACACGTTTACATACTCACATTATGGAGACTGAGCTTTGAATTTTAAAGTGCTGGCTTAGTTTGAGACTGGATTAAGGTAAGCAAATAGTAGTTATGGTTAATGTTAGGAGAAGGTCAGAAACACAGTGTAAGTCAATGGAAAGCCCCCATGAGAAATGAAAACAAAGGTAGTGTGCTGGTTAAATAAAATGTGCATTTTTTTGGTGTAAAGTTTTTTCTAATTTTGATGTATAATGATTATGAATCTGGTGTGTTGTGATCTATAAACCATTTGAAAACTCTCTGAAAACAAATTAGTCAAACCAACTGACAGTCAGAGATCACACAGTATGTGCCAGAGCATGACTGGGTAAGTTTTTCTGTACAAACTCAAAAATGGGCTCACACCACAAATTCACTGTCTGACTCTCTACAACAAGTAGTTGCCTAATGAAAGATCACAAGATCAAGCATTTCAACTGAGCAAAAATTTATATATAGTGTAATTTAAAGATGCAACACGATTTTTAAACAAATCTAATTTACTAAATTATCAAAGCAGTATTGTTAATATCATATACAGTACCACCCATCCACTCTGGCAGTACACTTACTTCAGAACCTAACCAAAGACGTGTGTTCTAAAATATACAAAACCTTCCTTGTTGTGTTCTCATTATCAACATCTATCATCATCCATTGCCCTCCCAAACAACCCATGTAGATTATTAATGAACATTACAGGGCCTACTCATGGGTGGCTGAGCTGATCCAGGTGTTTATAGCCATTAGCGTCACTGTGTCCTTCCTGGTCATGGGATCTGCCATGAAACACACCAGTAAGTTATCTCCTGTCTAAATATCATTCAACCATTTACTCTGCTGCCCTAAATGTTCATGTAATGTTACAAGAGACAATTAAAATTCAGAGAAAACTGTTGGTGTTGCTTGCAATGTGTAGTAGTAGTAATGTTCATAGTTGGCAATACTAGTGGTATGTAATTAATTAATTATTGTAATCTGTTATATTACAGCAAAAAAGTACTTTACTTTAGTAATGTCTTACTTCCAAGACTCAGTAATATACTTAAAGTTATACTGGTTTATGTTTCTCTTAATGAGATTACTATGAATATTTGAGCTTCAGATACAAAGTATTGACTGTTTTTTTTTTGTTTTTTTTCTAGTTGATGGTCTGGTGAGCTCACTGTGGTGCAGCAGACTGGAGTGGCTGTCAAAATCCTGTGAGCGAACTCTGCCAAACAAACAGCACAGCTGCTCAGCACAAAGGTGAATTGTGACAAGTGAGAAAGGAGTGAACGTATTTTTACTGTGTAGAGCTTTATTAAGATGGCAAACATAGCCTGATATAATCAGAAACTCAGGAAATCAGGAAATGTGAAGGGACACTCAGCTTGCTTTGATAGCACAGATGTAAGTTTGTTGTGCTCTCATCGTGTGTTGAAACTAGTATACTGAAGCTGAACTGTAACAATATTTTTATATAGGCCTATAAGATGTACATTTGTCATTATTCAGCCAACATGCAAATCGATGAAACACTCTTTAAAACATTTATAGTGTTAGATTTGGTTAATTATATGCAATGTGACATATAGTTGTGTGAGGAATGTCGAAATAAGCAAGTTACTCTCTCACCACTGTAAAACTAGGCAGTCACAGCATGAAGTGAATGTGAATGTCAGATTGTTGGGTCCTGAAAGTTACAGAAGTGGTGTGTAGGTTTGCAGGATTATGTTATGCCCCCATTTAAGGTAGTGCAACATAAATGCTAAAAGGTTTCTTCCTTCCTTGATCCTTGACTCAAAGGTTGAGCATCTCCTCAAACAGCATTCCGATATTGGCAGACAGAATGGCAACATGCATTACATAAGCAAGGTTAGATGATTATGATTATGATAGCAGGACTCACTGATCTCCACCACAGAAACTGATACAACATCGTGATTACTAAACCATCTCTTAATTTGTTTAGGCACACCTATAACTTTGTTAGGTTTAGACACAAAAACTACTTGATAAGGTTTGGAAAAATATTGAGGTTTGGGTCACAATGTGCTTTCTCGTCATGATTACAATAATAAACATATGGTTAAGGTTATGGAGTGGTCATGGATTAAAAACACAAACTTTCACATCGGAGTTAAACTCCAGGCCCCTTGGGGAAAGTCCTGTGCTATTTGACCCTTTTGGGTTTTTTAAAACCAACAATAAGAGGAGTATAAAAAGTCAGAACAACTGACTAACAAAAAGACTTGATTTAAAACAGTATATAAGAAACTGCTGCTTCCGGAAAATCTCAGTACAATGCACACTGGCTATGGGGTCTCATGATACCACTGTTCATTGTTTGACAGTCCACTTAAATAAAATATTTCCTCCTTAGTCAAACAGTACCATTTGATTACATATGGGTCAGGATGGACCAAAATATATCGGCTTCAAACATCCCAAAAAATCAGTGCATCACAATACAAAAGTTTGAGCTAAAAAGTTTTATTTTATGCATAACATATAATTCATCTGAAAACAGTTTTCAGATGCTAATATCAACTAATCAAGTTGATTTTATGCTTTTGCTCTTTTTTGTTTCAGTATGGCTAAAGGATTCATGTCACTACTTGGATTTAGTGTCATCTTTATTGTGTCAATCTGTGATCCCAGAGTAGGTAACACACTGTCCACATATTAATAGTACTGATTGAACAACAAGACATTGATGATAATGAACTGGATTTCCACCAGTCATCACTGTTTTCTATACTCTTCAGGGATTCGTTTTCATGTTGGACAAAGTTGTGTCATTCTCACTCAACACTGAAGTGGGACTATTTGTCTTCATCATGCTGAGAGAATCCAGAGAAGACAGATTCCAGTGAGAACTTGTTTTTGTAATCTTGTGCAGTTTATTTTTTCATCTTTTGTGGGTCTGAGGGTTATTTTATATAGTGCTTCTATAGACTATGATAAATTATGTGACAGGTCTTGCGATAACACAAAAGCTTTAATTTTGTTTGTGCATATTAGAATTCTCAGTTTTACTTGGATTTAGAAACATGTGCTTCTTTATTCTAAATGTATTATATTTTGCTTTAATATAAATTATCATCATATCATATTGGATTAAATATTAACATTTCACAGATCTGTGGATTGCTGATAAATACTAAAATATTTTCTAGATTAATATGTCAGTAATGGGTAATTGGTCATTTGGTCTAATACATTTATTGGAAGAGTATGGTAGCGTTACCTGTAGAGATTTTTAGTCAAAGCACAGCAGATCAGCTACAGTAATGTAAAATGTGACTTCAGGCAATTCTTTATTTGTGGTGAAGTTACCAGTAATCAGAAATAGAGGAATATACAGTATATACGTGGTTTTGAAATGAGCTGTTCTTTAAAGGAAATTCCAATTTTCCCCATGTTTAGTAACAAATTACAAGGATATTTACAGGAACCACTGGAAAATGTGGACCTTTGAAATAGTGTTCCAAAACAACTCGCTGTAAATTGTACTTTAAATTTTTAACATTCTTGGAGGGCATTTGATACTAAATAACTGCAAATTCAGCATGAGACTTTTAGTATAACATGGTTTGGAAATTTGGAGATTTATGAGTTTTCATGGTTAGGTCCGTTAGTGGTAAAAAGTCAAAAAATTAATAATTTGACTATGCTTACTATACACAAGTGGACAAAATTGTTGGTACCCTTCCATTAAACAAAGAAAAACAATGGTCAATGAAATAATTTGAAACTGACAAAAGTAATAATAAAAATGTACTGAAAATTAACTAATGAAAATCAGACATTGCTTTTGAATTGTGGTTCAACAGAAGCATTTACAAAAAACAAACCAATGAACCTGGCCTGGACAAAAAGTTTTGTCTCATCTGTCCAAACGACATTCTCCCAAATTCTTTGTTGCTTGTCAGTATACATTTTGACAAATTCCTGTCTCACTTTTTTATGATTTGTCCTCCTCAGTCGTCTTCCATTAAGTCCATTTTGGCTCAAACAGCGACGGATAGTGCGATCTGACACTGATGTACCTTGACCTCAGAGTTCACCTTTAATCTCTTTGGAAGTTGTTCTGGGCTCTTTGATTACCATTCATATTATCCATCTTTTCAATTTGTCATCAATTTTCCTCTTGTGGCCACGTCCAGGGACGTCTTGTGGACCTTAAACTTCTGAATAATATGTGCAACTGTAGTCACAGTAACATCAAGCTGCTTGGAGATGGTCTTACAGCCTTTAACATGCTTGTCTATAATTTTCTTTCTAATCTCCTGAGACGACTCTGCCTTTAGCTTTTTGTGGTCCATGTTCATTGTGGTGTAAACCATGATGCCAAACAGCAGAGTGACTACTAATTTTTTATTTTTTATTACTGTTGTCAATTTCAAGTTATTTCAATGACCATTGTGGGTTTATCTTTCTTTAATGGAAGGGTACCAACAATTTTCTCCACGTGTATCTGTTGTGCAGCAGTCTGCAGTCAGATTTTGGAATGAAATCTTCTTTTTCTATGTTCTCCCTCTTTGTCTCCAATTTTCCTCCCAGACACCTTGCAGTTCCTCTGCCAGTGGGTGACTGTGTCTTCAGCCTCACTTGGCTGATCCCCACCTACTTCCTGTTTGCAGTTACCTACGATGTCCTGCAGACCCTGGCTGATGTGGCTCAATACCTGCCTTCCTACAACCACAGTCTGACTGGGAGCTCAGTAGCGGCCAATCTCTCCATCCTGCCCTGATTCTCAAGCAGCCAATGAAATTGTCAAAAATCTAAAGCTTAGAAGGTGCATTTATGTTGTAGGCCTAGTCATTCTTAAGCACTCTATTCTATTTAAAACTTGTAAAAATGTAATGCATGATGACAACAGTTTAAGCATTGGACAATTGGTGCAACACCTGCAGGGGCTGTATTTTTTTGCATTTGATGCTAGTGGCCATCATAATTCATGTAAACCACACAGTTTCTTTTTTTTATTTCCAACAAACTGGAAAAAATTTGTGTGACACAATTTTCTCATCTTGAGCCAGATCTATAAAAGAGGTGTATACAACGTGATGGGCCACATATACATACTCAAAAGCTCAGACAGTGATAGGCTGCTAACTGTGAAAGGGACATGGTTTGTGCCTTCAGCACTACAGGGAAAACTTTGCCTTAGATTTACCACAATACAGTCCCATGCACATTTAGCGGGAGTTTATTGCTGTCTAAGCATTTGACTGTATGTAAATGTTTTATAGGACTGGTAGATCAGTATGCATGTCGTCCCTGGTATTGTACTGTATAACTGTAAATATACATTTCTATATTAACTCACATATAAACTGCTACAAAAAAGATCAAGGGGACACTTTATCATCACACTATAACACCAAGTTAGTTAAACTTCAGGGATATCAATCCCTCCATTTAAGAAAAACAAGTGACTGTGAATCAGTTTTGCCTGCTTTGGTGTAAATGAAAGGAATAAAACAGGTGGAATGGAGAGGCAAAAGCAAGATAACCCTTCCAAATTGAATGGTTTTGTATCTGATGGCTACAGACAGTTGATTTGACCTAATCCTTCCTGACTGACTTCTCAGGTTTTGTGTTTTGGTACTGCCCTTGTCACTACTGGTAGCATGAGGCAGCCCAGGTACTGCACAGGTACTCCAGTTACTCCAAGATGGCACACCCATACGTGCAGATGCAAGAAGATTTGCTGTGTTTCCAAGCATAATCTCAAGAATATGGAGGAGATACCGTGAGACCAGCTGTTACACATGGAGAGCTGGACAGGGCTTGTAGAAGGACAACAACACAGCAGCAGGACCAGCAGGACTCCTTTGTAGAATGAGGAACAGGAGGAGCACTGCAAAAGCTCTAAACAATGACCTTCAGCAGCCTACTGGTGTGATTCTGACCAAACTATCAGAAGCAGACTCCATGAGGGTTGTTTGAGGGCCTGAGGGTCCTTTAGTACAACCTGTCCCCACAGCCCAGCACTTTGCAGGTTTTTTTGGCATTCAGAACACCAGAATTGGCAGGTTCACCATTAATACTCTGTCCTTTTCACATATGAGAGCACATTCATAGTGAGCACCCTTGACAGGCATGAAAAAGTCTGGAGATGTGAACATTATACTGACTAACATCGAGCAGGACCAGTTTGGTGGTGGGTCAGTAATGGTCTGGGGAGGCATATTCTTGCAAACAAAATGTCAAACAGTTCCATGACTTCTGTGAGGTACCAGGATGAAATACTTAAAGCAAGTGTCAGGCCTAACACTGGTGCAGTCAGCCCCGGGTTTCTCCTGGTGTAGGACAATACCCATGTGGCCAGAATGTGTAGGCAGTTCCTGGATAACCAAGACATTGATGTCACTGACAGTGGCTGTCATATTCCCCCGACCTAAATCAAGGGGCACCTATGGGACATTATGTCTTGGTGTATCCAGCGCCACCAAGTACAACCACAGAGTGTCTAGAACTTCACTGATGTCATGATCCACATCTGGAAGGAGATTCCCCAGGACACCATCCGCTGAATCATCAGGAGTATGGCCAGATGTTGCTGGGTGTACTTAGAGGCATGCAGGGGTCATACACACTTTGGAGTCACATTATGAGTTGCTGTGATGAAACTGACAATTTGAATAAGCCTGTGATTTCAACATTTGGAAAGTGACAATGCTGTCTAATTGTAACTTTAACTGTAGCTTTATTCATTTGTGTATGAACTCCCTGTAATAGTGTAATCCATAATCGTAATATACACCTTTGTCAGTAAAAACCTTGCAGTCCTCCATCTGACTCCTGCTGAAACATAGACTTCAGTCAAACAACACTGCTCTGGAAGCAAAGAAGGTAAGAGCATAATTTGACTTGCTGTTGAGTTTGAATCAACAACTTTTCACTAGAATCAAGGACAACTGACACAAATTCTATACAAAAATATTTTCACTATGCACAAATATGTGTTTGGTTCTCCTAACTGTAGTGAAAAGTGTTCCCTTTGCTCACTATTGAAACAATCATGTCACAACTGAAATGTTTCGGTTGTGACTATTTACATTGTGATGGATCTTAAACAACACATGGTTAACCAGCACAGTTCTGAAGAGTTTTACACATAAAAACCAAATGCACTAATAAAACCTCGAAAAATTTGCCTCATTGCAGAAAATGTTTAGTAGTGACATTAGAGACAGTTTGAGATTTTTTTAAACACATTTTACTTCAAAATGTTGAAACCCCTCAGCTCACCATGCGGTCATGAGAGCAGGAAATGCACAGACTTCCTCGTTGAAAAAGGTGGAGACTGATTTTAGCCACACACTAAAATCTGTTTCAACTCATGGTTTAAAAATTATGCTGTTTTGGTAGTGATATTACAATCTGGGTCAACATTTTTTGCATGAAGTTTCATTCATTATCTATAACCGCTTTTTCCTGTTTAGGGTCACAGGGATCTACTGGAGCCTATCCCAGCTCTTTGGGTGAAAGGCAGGGGTACACCCTGGACAGGTCACCAGTCCATCGGAGGATGAAGTTTTATAAAAATGTTAAATTAATTGATGAAAATTAATCCAATAATACAATGCCATTTTTCTTATTTTCTCCAAAACTCCAAAAGATCATTTTAAAAACACCATTGGAAAAATGTATAAAAACAATTTTGAAATTTGAGGGTCAGGGTTTGGAACAGTTGCCTCACATGTTTAAGTACCATAAATATAAATAACACCAACCCACAAACACACACACAAGCTCAGGACTCTTATCAAAATATATTTTATTCTGGACTTTTGTTTTACTGATCTGACTTAAATGATAACAGATCGATGTGATGTGGGTTGCAGAAAAGAAAGAAAGAAACAAAGTCCCATTGGAGCAATGTTGTTCAGCTGACATGATGCTCCATTACGGCGACACAGATAAAGGCTCACTTTAGGCTTGCCATGTTTACCCAGACTAACTGTGTGGCACTGACCTAAAGATGACATGAACACAGAGGAATGTGCCTGTGTTACATTTTTGTATTTCATAAACATTGGCTCAAGTGCTTCAAATACAGAAGAGAAAAAACTGTTAACAGGACCACATGAAAACTTTGTCGCTCCATAAATAGAAACTTCCAATTTATGAAAGGGAATATGGAAAAAGTGTTGATTTGTAGTTAAGACAGGTGACATTTCTCAGAGGCAGAGGTGCTCTGGAGGCAGTTTTTGCTTTCAAACCATAGTGAAGCCAAACTAAAACTTAAATCAGAGACAGAGAGTGGTCTAAGAATGGAATTATATTTGTCTTAATTATGAGCATGTGATGAGACACTTTTAGCCCTGACTAAGATATTTCACATTTACATAAATGATATTTTATAAAAGATGCTTTTCTAATTCTGTAATGACCAGTGATCCTACTGGTAACTGGACTGGAGACAGAACAGCCAGTTCAGCACTCTCAAGTTGGCTGAAATGGAAGCACACTGTAAATTAGCAACCACATAAACAAATTTATCGAGCACAGATTTGGAATCTCCAGAGACAGATTTGCCTTTTCTAACAAAATTACTCTTTGCTTGTCCAACATTGTGAGCAAAATGTCCCATTGTGCAAAGCAATTTAGACAAACAGTAACTCAACATTTAACAAAGAGTATTATATCTTTCTGCACATAACATGTCACTCCTTATATTATAAATTAAAAAAGGAGGGCACGGGAAAAAAAAAAAAAAATCCTTGCCTTCACTTGATTAAAAAATTACAAATTCACTTTCACTACATCATTCACAGACTTTTTCTTTTTTGTGTGAGCTAACAGGCAACTCACGAGAAAGTCATTACCTGGGACAAAGCTTTCCAAAATGATTCAAGCAAAAGAAAAAGTAAAACATTTCTTTATTAAAACAGACAAATTTAGTGGTGATTTGCTCCTGGGAAAACTCTTCCCAGTCAAGGTGCCTTCAGAATGACAGTTCAGCTCATTAAGCCTTACTTTACAGGGTCAACCTTTACTATTTGCAATAGTAATAAAGTAACAAAACAGAATTTTTAAATTTATAGAACACGTAAATTAACACTGCCAATATATCATCGATTCACATTATTTTCAAATCTACAAAGTAATTACAAAAATGTAACTTTAAATTTGTCCTTAAAAGAGTATAAAATGCTTTGTAAGCAGGGAACCTTGAAAAAAAATGTCAGCAGAATGTTGGTGCAGAAGTGAGAATGAAGGTGCATGGGCAGATGAATTCTAATACATTAAAAGTACAGCTTGACCTTTTCTGTCTTACCGTTTACCAAGACTGTGATACGGTATGGAAAATGCATTTAACATTTAGCTGCTCAAGTTATTTTAAGTCTGCATTAGCAGAACAATGGTTTTATAAACAGCATAAATGCAGCATAGTTACTCCCCTACGTTAGACACATACCAAGGAAGAAAAACAAGTAATTCAAAAGTCCAGACATTGATTTCCTGTTTAATCTGCTTTTGGGCTTGATTTTGAATAGAAACCTCATTTCAGGAACCAGTAAGATTCAAATAAAATCAAATATAGTCCTTTATGGCTGCATCTACACAGGCTGTAGCTCTGAGCATTTTTGAGTGGTGTGTCAAAAAAGGAAAACATACGGTGTGTCTTTCACATCCTATGTAAAGGCAGCATATTGCCTGTCACACGAGCGATGTGTGATTAAAAAAGAATATCAGCAATTGAATTTTCAGAGCTGTGATGAATTATTACGTTACTGTTTGAAATAACCCTTCAACAGAGCAGAGTCAAAAAAAAAAAAAAAAAAGTTGAAAAAGTTGATAAACTGGCAACTTAGAATACTAAGGCTAAATTTTGGTCAAAAAGACAATTAAAATCCCACTGATCTGGGCAGCACACGTAGAAACCAATCAGTTTGGGAGTTATGAACAGGTAATTTTGAATGCAAAGTTCAAATGTACTGTGGACACATTAAAGTAGCTTGTCTACCCTGTGTGATGATCTGCATTTGCACTTAAATTACCTTTCAACATTTTATCCTATGTCTAGTTTTTAGTCTTGTAACTGTTTGAATGAGTTTTATGCATTCTAGCATTAGCTGACATTATTAATCAATTCACTACAATCCACTTTTAAGACCCAAAGAAACTGTGTTGCATTTGATAGATGCAAAAAAATACATTTGTGAGTCAGTAGGCTTCAGCTGGCAGTAATGACATCTACTGCATGTCTATTTTTGCTCATTGACAGAGGATAACAGTTTTTATAAAAACTCATGTGGACAGGAAATAATGAATAACCAAGTGATTTTGAACTTGTTTATAGTTAATCTCTAGGGTCTGTAATATTTTGTACTTGGTGCATCTTTGGCTCTGCTCTCTAAGGTATAAACCACCCATTATATCTGCTCCCAAAGCATTTACCTCTGAGAATCTCAAATGTGCAAAAACTTAAAAAAAAAAAATAAAAAAAAAAACTGCTGTGCTAAAAACAGCACAATAGTTAGGAGCACAATGGGATGATCGGCTGACATTTTTTGCCTCAGGGCATCGTGTGTCTTTGATTCGAGGCTCTTGAGGGTGTCAGTGACTTAAACAGTCTGACAGATGCAATGGACATTATTCAGAGCGCACCAATGTCATATTAATATAAACTTGATTGGGTTATAGTAAAAACACAGAACTGCTAAAAATCCTACTTACTGATACTCTCATCTGAGATGGGACCTGACTGACTATGGCATTACACAAGAGCCTTGAACATTTAGACGAATGGAAAGAATAGTCAGCTTCTGGCCAAACTAAACTTTTTTTTTTCCCCCAGACAGACAGGTAACTGCTGTGACCGAAAAGTCTGGAGCGGGTAACTGGATAAAACCATTCGAGATCAAACAGCACACACAGGAGCTGTGTTTAAAGCATCGAGGAGTACATCATCAGTGTCATGTACCGAGGTGGAAGGGTGTTGGGATCCAGAGTTTATCCTCTGGAGAGGACGACATGAATTACTGCATCTTGACCCACCCACAACTGATGATGCCACTATCGAAAGACAGAGAAAAAGCCATTAGGTTTGCCATGTTGGTTTGAAATCATGACATTGTTTTGGAGAACCATTTGGTGTACGTGTGTGTGTTTGTATGTGTATTTATGTACTTCTCCGCTGAATAAAACTCTGACCTGATCAGCCGATGCTTCCTCCCCCAAAGATAAAAAATATAAAAACATCAAAACAGGAGATCTGAAATTTAAAAAAACTAAGTGCCATCCTATTTTATGGTGGATAAGTTGATATGTCTGCACAATGAGATCCAACTAATAACAAAGATCAACACTTTTTTCATTGTTTTTCATTTTGATGACGAGCATGGTTTAAAGATCAAAAAAAGCAAAATACCTTCCAAATTTTGGTACATATATGGATCTGTAACTTTTTTTTGTCTATCAGTTTTTTTTCCACCACATCCCTTCTGCATCTCTGTAAGAGTCTGCACAGATAGAGAGGGGCAATTCCATCCGCCCATTCATCTGTCTGTCCTTCCATCCATCTGTTCATCCCTGCATCTGGACCTGCTGTGTCGGGTGCTTGCATCCTGTTCCTGTTTCCTGCTTCCTGTCTGTCGGTGGGCGGGGCCATAGTCGTAAGCGTGAGCAGTACGCAGGGCAGGCAGGGACAGTCATTTGGCTATGTACACATTCATGGTCGGTCCATGGCTTCCAACAAACAGCAACACTATTTCCGAAGGTCTAGTACACACACCTAGGGACAAAGAGATTATGGTGAAGGACAGAGAATACTATAAAGAAAAAAAAAAGAAAAACTGGAGATAGCTTTGATACACAGCTAAGCATCCATCCTAACAGGTCTGCAGAACTTACAGATCCGTCTGACGCGCTGGCTCCCACTTTGTCCCCTGCTGCATTCCAGCAAACCTCAAAGATTCCCCCCGTCCCTCGGTAACTGTGGACTAAAGCGCCCGTCTGCAGACACACGTCAGGAGAGCGATAAGGTGAGAGACAGGTGATCTTTAGACTGTCACTAAAAAAAAAATTCTATTTATGTTATTATATCATTTCCCTTTTGCTGTATTTTGATCAATATCTCATCCCACTGGGTGAACATACAAGGTTTGCAAGGGTCTTTAAATAGTCAATCCAATCCTTTAAGAACTTACGTCTTAAATTTTGGTAGGCCGTGTGTTTTGATTATGTTCTGGTTGATTATTTTAAACACTGCATTACTTCTATAATGCCACATTCATTTTTAATTTTAGTGGCACTTTTATGCATTAAAAAAAAAAAAATGTTTAGGTGACAGCAGTACTACCTGGTGTCACATAAGAAAGGTGGCATTAAAATGTAGTCTATAAGGTCCTCCAAAGTCTTTAATTTAACTTGCACTATAGTGGTAAAGAGAAAGTAGTCTACAGTGGCTTTTATCAGAACTGTTTTGTATAAAGTGTCCAACAGCTGCTGGGGACAAAGTTAGTTATAGTAGAGGTGCAAGGAGATTTGTCACCATCAGTGACACCTTACGCATCATGTGTTCATTTAAGTCATTGTTTAAGTCATCCATGCAGTGGAAACTGTATCATAGTTTCCAGCCAGGGTATATACTATATTTATCACTCTTTTATTGGCCCATCTCTTTGACCTGCTATGACGCCTCTAAAAAAAAAAATTGATTTTAATGGCTTTCACAACATACTTTCATATTATTGAGGTGCAAAGCTCAAGTGCATACTGTCTGTCTCCTGTTTCTACCTGTGTATTCCAGATGTGCACACATTTGTCAAATGAGCCACTGGCCAGATGCCGACCATCAGGACTGAAAGCCACGCTGTAGACTGGCTCCTGGTGTTTAGTCAGCGTGTGGATACAGATGCCTCTCTCCACATCCCAAAGACGAACTGTGGAGTCAAATGATGCACTGTAGAAGTAGGAGACAGACAAACATGGTCAGAGAGGTATTGCTGTTGAATCTGAACAAGAAATAACATAGGGTAAAATCTAACTAGTATAACTAGAAAATTGTGCATAGAAGTTGTTGCATCCCTGTCAGAAGTTAGACTGTATAACCTAATTTAAACCTCCACAATTTCAATTCATTTGCAACATTATATTTACTGTACAAAGTTTATGTGTACAGCATGCTAGCCTATGTCCTTTCTAGTAGCACACTAACACAGCATTACTGCTGTTTTGTGACACACACCTGGCTAGCATGAGGTTAGCACTGGGATTGTTGGTTCCCGGGCCAGTGGGACTCCATTTGATGGTGTAGATTTCTTTACTGTGGGCTTGAAGGTCATGGACACATGAGTCCTGCTTCATACTCCAGATCTGAAATCACACAAACCCCAAAGCAAAAATCAAGTTTAAGATGCAGGTGTGTTAACATGCAGCCTTCAGCACACACACAGGGAATACAATTCAACAAATAATATGTAACTTGACCATTGTCTGTCATAATTGTTTGACCAACTGTGACCAGGGAAATTTCAAATTCGTATTTCAGTTCTCAGCTCACCTTCAGCGTCATGTCGTCTGAGCAGGAGGCTAGCAAGTTCCCTGTGGGATCCCACTTGATTGCATTTACTTCATTCTGAAGTGAAAACAAGACAAGAATGACAAGATGTATACTGTGCCATCTTGTCTTTGTCCAAGGATACCATTTAAAACAAAGTTATAATATAATTCAAAACTACCTGAATTTATCTGAACAAAGTTAGATGCAATATTTGATCGAATAGCAGCAGTAGAAAAAAAATTTCCATTCTTCTTTTGGTGCTTTGAACCCTTAAAGTTACATAATAATGAGGAGGGACTGCCTACAAACACACGTACAAACCCATCACTTACTGTGTGTCCCTGGAATGTCTTAATGGGTCTGTCCTGTCCTAGTTTACAGACGTGGATGCACATGTCTGTACTACAAGAGGCAAATGTATTGTTGCTTTGCCAATCCACATCTAGTGCTGGAGCTGTGAGAAGATGTAAAAAGGGATGTTGAAATTGTACTGTTAAGCATTACAACTGCCTAGCCAGCTAATGCCAAAGAGGTGCAATGGTGAAGTTGCTTTCATACCTGAATGGAAGGGAAACTGTTGTTTGGCTTCTCCTGTATGCGCATCCCATATGATTGTTGTCTGGAAGGACACATGTACAGTTAGAGCTAATAATGACAGAAAGATTACATGAGAAATTATCCATTTTTTAAAAATATTACCTTCTGAGCAAAATTAGCTAATTTAAAGAACAGATATGTTTTACCTTGTCTACTCCTGCACTCAGGATGAAATTGCCTTTTTTATTCCACTTAAGGGCAAAGATGGGACCTTTGTGTTGGCCAAGTGTACTGGCAAGGTTACCTGTGGAGAAAAATATGCAACAAGGAAACAAAAATCTGTAAGAATCAAATTTAATACCTACTGATACAACAAGAAACCATTAAAATAACAAAACCAGCCACTAGGTGCCAGCATCATGCGAGGATTGACAAAGCCATGTGGTATACTGCTGTACAGATTAAGCAACATCACACCACTTTTGTATTATTGATAATTGTATGTGGGGATAAAATCCTAGAGATTCAGCAATACATGTTCATGTTTAATGAATTAATCTCACCATCCTTTGTCCATATTCTGGCAAAGCCATCGTAGGAGCCTGTTGCTAACAGTGTGCCTTCACTCTGTCAAAGATGAGTGAGAGAAAAGCATCAAGTGTTTGTTCCTGTCAGACAGACGAAAATTCCTACCACTGAAAAGACCCATCGAGTCTCTGAGGTGCAGTTAGCCTGGAACGACTCCAGGCAGAATGAACATTTGCTGTGACTCAGTTGGTATTATGAGAGAGGCCTGTTTTTCTCCATCAGCGTGGCCACTCTCCAGGAAATTTTTACCTCTGCCCTGGCTCAGGTTTACAGCCCACTGGCTGAAATGATGGAAAATTCCATTGTCTGATACTCATCCATTGTTAGAGGTCATCAACAGTCATGTTCAGAGGCATTCTGGGAGTTCCTCTGTGATGAAGCAATTGTTGTAAATTGCCTTATTTAGTATAAAGTATGTAAACCATGTTTTCTCTTTCTATAAATTCTTTAAAAAGGATAAGAAAACACCTGTTTATTGTACATTGGCATGATAACTTAAGAAACAGCACTTTCAAATTCAGAGTAATTTCTTCTATTCCCACAATTCTGGCTTGGTTCCATATATTAACAAATAAAGCCATACACAGTGAATCATGTTACATCATGCGTACATGTACATTCATGTTAAAGTCCTTACATTCCAGTCTAGCGAGGTGACGTCTTTGTTGCTGGGGACATCTTGTCCGCCCTCTCGTATGCAGTGTCTCAGGACCAGCTGTGTGGAGCTGCTTGTACTGTTCTCACTCAAGTTCCAGATACGAGCTGTTGAATCACCAGACCTGAGACAAACAGAGACATTTAAAACTGGTCAATCCAGCTGTTAGTCATGGAGGACACACGTGCCAGTCTTCCATGCCTGTTTGTCCTTTTACTGTTTTCTAACATTTGAAATGAAAAATGGGAATATTAGGGCAAGCTCTGCTGTGTGTCTTACTCATGCCAGGGACAAGATGCCCCCCCAATAAAACATGAAGGCTACTGCTGTTATTATATATACCCATACACTTCCCACTTCCCTCTTAAGCAAAATAGGCGTGCAGTGAATTAATGAATGAAACTCACTGTACTAATGCTAACTGTTTCTTTATTGCACCGGAAAAACATGTCCAAATAACTTACTAGCCAGATGTTTAAGCTAAGCTAAATGGATTATTACCTTGCTCTTGATTAATACTTTGTTTAGCCCCTATTTAAATAGTCCCTTGCATCTCTGCTGCGATGTCTTCTTTTCATTATTTGGTGACTAGCCATTTTTAAAGTAGTGTGACAGACCAAGCCATTCTTTGTATTATAGAGGCAAAGTTAAATTGTGTTGACCACCAAGGAAAATTAGATACAAATAACAAATAAGATTTTATGTGACTTCTAACTAGTAGGCTACTATATGAAGTTTTCACAAATATTTATTTTTAGCATCTTATTCCACCAGATTATGTAAGTTAGCAAATATTAACATTTCAATAATAAATATTCAGATCCCTTCACTTTTTCACACTTTAGGCCAAATTTAAAGGATTTACGTTGACAAAAACGTGTCAAATTTATATCACCAGCAAAGTATGGCACAACCTGATTTATTTAGACTGCACACTGAGGACTGCATCTTTCAAATGAGCCAAATTACATGCACTGCCTTAACGCACCTTTGCCTTAATAATATGCACATGCCAAAATTCCCTGCATCTCTGCATACCTTTGAATTAATCACATACAAAATGCCGATCAACAAAAAGCAGGACTTTCAAGACCATATGTGTTACATAGATAAAATTTGCTTGCTTGCTCAAGTGAAAACATGTTTTCAAGCAAATTTATCTAAAAGCATTTACTTAATTATTTATATCACCAATTCAGTAGTTTCTACAAACCCTTTTAGCAATAATTAGAACTTGGTCTCTACTAACTCTGTACACCTATTAATCATTTCAACTTCTAGTTGCAGCTGCATCTCAGGGATAATTAAAGTTCATTGGTGGTTTTGGCCTGGACATGCAATGCGATTTGTGGAACCGCACATGCACAGGTGTGTATGCCTTTCTTAACTATGTCCAATCAGTTCAGTTTGCCACAGGTTGACTCCAGTCAAATTCTAGACATCAAGGAAAATTAAACTTGACACACCTGACAACAGCAAAGGCGCTTTTGTAAATGAGTGATTTTTTCAATTTAAATCAAATGTCCAAAACAAAAAGTAAAAAGCGTCCACTATATTTACTTGAGAGGCTGGTGGCAGTGAGGAAAGGTAATAATGGAAATGTGACTCACCCTGATGCCAGCAGATCACTAACTGGGTTCCAGGCACAGATGAAGACCTCTGACTCGTGGCCCCTCAAGACCATGGCCTTGTTCTGAGGGATCTCTACATCTCCGTCCACCTCCATCAGGTCTGCGTGGTTGTCTGAGATTTATGGGTAAAAAAATAGCAAGGCAGGAGGTCAGGCTAAACC